>NC_132851.1:10587500-11216666 GCF_048164855.1 Canis lupus baileyi | reverse complement strand
ATTTTTACAGGCTTTTATTTGGCCCAGTAAAGTTATAGAAAGACTAGTAGGCCCATGCTACCCCTGAAATGTTTTCCTTCTTAGCCACAAGGCAATTACCAAAAAGAGTTTATTCAGGGAGCTGAAGATACTTTGGAAGTATTAGTTATTACCTTGTAGCTAGTAACTAGTATTAATTACTACCTAGTTACTTTGGAAGTATTCCAATATAGCATTAATGGCTCTAGGGTGCATCAGGTAACTGTAAGCAGTTCTATCTTAATTTCTTTGTCCACTAATGTTCATTTGTCATACCCTGTTGCTGTAAATTATATGTTTGTGAGGTTTCACCAACTAAGCTGTTAGCTCCTTAAGAGCTAAGAAAATGTCTTATATTTTTATATCCATTGCAAGTAATATAGGTGTCTGGCACATAGAAGTTGTTCAACTAAAGTTTCTGGAATTGAATAGAATGGAATGGGATGAAACACAAATGAAAAGGAAGAGATAGAAAGGAATGATATCTAGAAAATTATTCAAATTTAGAAAATTTAATTAACCTTTTTCTTCTTGATTCTCTTAGTAGGGTAATATCTATCATCTCTGTATTTTAACATTTCATTTTTTAAGTTATATTTTCATTTTTATTTTTAGGGAGATAGAGCAGGCACATGGAGGGCAGAGAGGGGTGGAGGAAGAGGGAGAAAGAGAATCTTGAGCAGCTCCGATGGGAGCTCATTTCACGACCCTGAGATCGTAACCTGAGCCAAAATCAAGAGTTGGATGCTTTACTGACTGAGCCACCCAGATGCCCCTGGGGAAATATCTGTCATCTCTATCTCAAAGACAAAAATATAATTTTATGGAAACTATCTTTTGAAAGACATAATCTTTTATTTTTTTATTTTTTTTGACATAATCTTTTAGATAAAAAAAGAAATGGTAAACAGAATGGCCTCCATAAGATGTCCAGGTCTTAATCCCTGGAATTTGTGAATAAATTACAAGGCAAAAGTACTTCACAGATATGATTAAGGTTATACGCATGTGATAAAGTTACAGATTATCTCTTTTGATTTAATCTAATCACATGAGCCCTTAAAAGCAAAGAACTTTATTTGGCTGAATCAGAGAGATTCCAAGTATCAGAGGGACTGGACCAACCATTGCTGAAGGAGGCCACATGGAAAACATAATGAAGGAATGTAGGTAGCCTCTAGGAGCAAAAATCAGCCCAATCTGGCAGTCACAAAAAAATAGCAATCAGCCCTAAAAACATGAGTTTAGAAGTGGTTTCTTCCACAGAGCCTTCAGTAAGGAACACAATCCTGTTGACAACTTGGTTTTAGCCCAGTGAGATGTGTCAGACTTTATGACACAAAAAACTATGAGATAATGAATAGGTCTTGTTTTAAACTGCTAAAATTCTGGCAAGTTGTTATAACAGCAATAAAAACTTGATACAATGCAATAACTGCATAATTCTCATATTTCTTTTTTTAATTCTCATATTTCTAAATAATTTGGGACTTAAAAGTTTAATTGCTCTTAATTTCATTCACATAATTAGTGAAATTAGTGAATTGCCATATTTGGCCTCTTGTTTTGTTCAGAAAGGTATACGATTTACTAATACATTCGTTCATTCAGTAAATATTTATTGAGAGTCTGTACGTCAGATATGAGGAATGATCTGTGAATTATGATATCAACACAGCTTATACTAATGACTTTAGGTGGAGAACCTAAATTCTAGTAGGTTTCCTAGCTTCTGTCCTTATAATCTATTCTCAACACAGCACTGTTTTTTTTAGAACGTAAATAAATTCAAGTTACTTCTCTGGTCAAAACCTTCCTGTGGCTCCCCATTTCACTTAAAGAAAAAGCCAAAGCCTTAAATGGCCCATAAGTATCTTCATAAGATTTTCTCTCATCTCTTCTCCCTTAACTGTCCTCTTGTTCATTTGGCTTCAGCCACAATGGCCCCCTAGCTTTTGCCTGAACATGAGACGTGCTCTTGCCTTGGTATTGGTTGTTCTCTCTAACTGAAATGTTATTCTCCCAAGTATCTACTTATATAATTCCCTTACCTCTGTCTTTGTTCAAATGTCATCTTCCCAACAAGGCCTCCTTTGACTATTCTATCAAATACTGAATGAGATATGTTCCCATCCCTGCACAAGCCCTCCCTTTACACTCCTCTAATTTTTTTATATGGCATTTATCATTTTCTACCGTATTTTATAAATTGGTTATTCTTATGTTTATTGTTTACCCCTTACCTCAACCCTCCAGCATGTAAGCCCTGGGAAGACAAAACTGTCTGTGTTGGCACTGATATATCCCAAGTATCTCTGGTAGAGCCTGGCACATCTAGTAGGCATATAATAAATACTGGTTGAATGAATGAAATGTATGTTTAAAGTTAGTTGGGTTTGTTTAATGAAGTTTGTACTTTTAATACACTGATAAGATTTGAGAACCTCCCAATCAAATATACTGTGCATGTTGTCCACACTTATTTGACCACAGAACTCATTTGTTACAGAATGCCTACTAATGGCTCATAAAACACCCATTTCACAGTTTTAAGAAAAGCTAAATTGAGTCATTTTTTTTAATTGAGTCATTTTTTAGGTCTCTTCATATACTCAATGTGTAATTCCATCAGGAAATGCTTTGCAATTTTCAATTGCTAGGCATGACCTCTCTGTGCTATTTGCTAATTGGTTTACTATACTTTGAAAGAGGAATGCAGTTTCCAAGTGGCATGCTAGGCCATCCAGAGATTTGAAGTAGATGAATTTTATCTTTACTGAATCTCATTTGTAGTCTCATTTTACTTCTGAAATCTGCAACATTCCAATTAGTTACAGAGTTTTCAGACCTGTTAGAGACCTTAGAGATGATAACACACAGACCTGTCATATTAAAAGTGAAGAAACCTAGTCAGCAAAGGGATTTTTCCTAGTCTGTCACTACTGGAGTCCCATGATGCAGGTCCAATCAATATGGCCCAATACGTCCAGGATAAACATAGCAGTGTATTATGTATTATACTCCAAAATTATCCAGGTACATTTTTCACTTGGTCAATTATCACATGGAATACCAAAATCCTTTTCTGATCTCTTCCTCCATATATATCTAACATCCTCATCCTAATTATGACACTAATTACATATTAGCATCTCCTGCTGGAGATATTATTTTTCTCTGAGTAATTTATAGCAGCTTAGAAAGGAAAAAAAATATGATTTCTATAACAATACATATCCTGATTAATTAATATGATCTTGCCACTGTATCATTTTCTAAAGACATGTAATTATTTCTTCTATTTTAAAAAGAAAAACAAAAAAATTTTCTGGGCCCTACTTCCCTCTCACTTTTTTTTAATGTCATTTTCAGCAAAAGTCCTTGGAAGAATTTCTCTTCATGTTCTCTATATATCTGCTTGGCTCTAGCAGAATCCACATATCTGTATTTGAACATCTCAGGACCAACAATTACTTCTCAAGATGCTGATCTTTTACATTTATCTACTCATTTTCTAAACATTTGAGATAACTTAGCTGAATGTGTTCTTAACCCCAACTCCCAATATTTTAAGAGAATACCAGGGGAAAAGATGAAAGGAATGAATACTTGTTACTGTTTCAGATTTGATTCCCTGTAGTACATTCATTTGCTCAAGAAATGTTTTTGTTAATTCTATTTAATTACTATTTTGATGATATAGGTGAAGAGGATTAAAAGGTAAAAACTTCCAGTCAAAAAATAAGTAAGTCATGGGGATGTACTCATCATCCCCACGACATATCCCCATCCAATCCAGTATATCAATGAAACTGTAATAACTATGGTGAACATTTTATAATCTATATAATTGTCAAAACATTATGCTGGACAGCTGAAACTAATGCAATATTGTATGTCAACCATACTTCAATTAAAAAAAAAAAAAAGAACACCTGGAAATGTTTTTGAGCCTCTATTTGAAACAAAGTATCTATTTTTAAGAACTATATCATCTAGCACTGAGGAACAGAAAAATAAATAGCAAGAAGCAGCCAGGGATTGCTAAATGCTATAATGAAGATAAAACAAGATGATATACTTGAAAAATCTGAGAAGCTGTTTAGAGTAGGTAATCAGGAAAGACTAAGGAAGAGTCTTTAATGTGGATCTACGGGGCAGGATAGCAAGTCTCTTAAAGGAGGTAAAGGAAACACTCTCCAGGAGAGAAGGTTCTTCAAAGGCCAAAAGTGGAACTAACCTTCATGTCTTTAAATAAGAGAAGGAAGGAAAAGTGTGACTATCGCTTGTAAGTAAAGCAAAACACATGAAAATCGTGACAGTGGTCAGCAAAGGCCAAACCTGTGGGACCTGGAGGCCAAAGGAAAGGGTTTGAGTTTTATTCTAAGTGAACTGGGAAGCCATCAGAGATGTAAATGATAAAAAGGTAGACGATATAGTTTGATTTCTTCTTTTAAAAAGGAAATTGCTCTGGCTTCTGTGTGGAGCCTTAATAGGAAAGGGAAGAGGATAAGAGGAAATGTGAGCAAGTGCAGTCTGTTCAGTGTGCCTCAGTACCTAAGATTTCCCTGAAAATGCCTAATGAGAGGCTTCAGTCTAAGTGTAAGTAATTTTAACTTGTTCTGCTTTTGTCTAAAACATTAAAAACTCATTTTGGAAAAAAATGGATTTTCTGATGAACATAATAATGAGTAACTTCTTTTTATTTTTGAAAAGAAAGCATATAATGGTCTCTTAATTCTGTATTAGGTTCTCCATGTACTTAAATCAGCATCAATACCATCTCTGGCCTCATCTCACAGACTTTAAGTTGCTTGTGGATACATGGCACTCTGTATATCATTAATTTTATAACATGTTCATGAGCACCCTGGAAGGTTCTGAGGATTCTCAAATAAATAGGGTACACTGTATGCTCACACAAAGGTCGGAATTTGGTCATGCAGTGAAGATTATAAACCAGTAACTGGAATAGGACATATTTTGGAAATATGATGAGGAAATAAATAACACTACATGCGTTGAGGGAGGAGTAGAAAGATTGCCTGGGGAGGATTACTGTGAAATAGATATTTGAGTTCAGCAAACATGGGTAGAGAAAATGGAGTCTTCATTGGAAGGAATCACAAGGCAAAGCATGGAGACTTTAAAGGTGTGTAAAGTGTGTTAGGGAAATAATTCAAAGAGTGGGGCTCAGGCTCAGGAGTGCTTTATCATGCTAAAGGAAATTAATAAAACTTTTGCAAATGTAAGTTCACAGAGAAATAAAGTTTCATAGTGTCTAAGATAAGAAATTAGTTTCTTCCTTCACTTTAGGATAGTTCACATATAGTTGCTATAGAAATATGAGTTTAATAATTTCTTAGGAGAAATGTCTTAAACTACATTATCTTATTTCTTGCCACGTGAGGAGTAAACTTCACATTAATCTCCCCTTTAATGTATCTTCTTTTAAACTTATTAATATTGAATTTTGGTCTTAGTGTGGATATCTTTATTGTTTTATATTTATAAACTTATTAATATTGAATTCTGGTCTTAGTGACATCTTTATTACTTTATATTTTCATTTTTTCAAGGCGGAAAATAAGTCTAAGATTGCTCTGGGTTATCCAGAATGTTGATGTTACTTGTAACTCTCTTCTATTTGTATTTGCTTCCGTAAAAACCATTTATAGTTTATTGCCTCAGCAATCTTTGTCACAGGAAGAACTAATTTATTTGAAAGGTTATAGTTTGAAAGATTCAAAATGATTGCTGCCTTGCCTATTTTAGTGCAATCATTCGAATATATGCCAAAAATATATTTTGTAAATTATGGGATTTACAATCTTGGTCAGCCACTGAAAGATACACTGGTATTGAGATTATTTATTTTCTGATCTTGTCAAAGACATTAAGAGCATTTCATGAAGTAATTCAAATTATTGTTAACCTAATGAACCTAAATTTATGTTCTGCTTCAAAATTTTAAAATGCATATAAATATCACATGTCTGTGAATCTATGCAATGTAAATCACCCCTTAATCAGTTTTGCTAAAAACAGAATCCAAGGAAAGAAACTACACAGCTCATCTGCTTCTCAGGATTCTCACTCACATGGAGCTCCCTCTAAGGGCCAAATCAATGACTGCACCACAAAGCTTACCACAGGAAAGGGATATCTGTGTGCTTAGCCCTGTGATTAGCAAGCACCTCAGGTGCATATCCATTTTCCTCATAGCAATGGCACTAGGTTAGGCAAGACTATTACTCTCCTCATTCAGGATATAAGAATACTTATATTCATACAGTTCACACATACTGATATCAAGGTTTAGATCTAGGGCTCTACAACTTGTAACCTCTCTACTAATGTACACTTTGCAATGTTATTAGTATCAAGATGAATGATTCTCAGTGCACATAAACCAATAGCATAAGCATCAGGAATAAATACAGCAGGTGTTTTGATCAGAAAAATAGAGCCTAATGGAAGTAAAGGTTTCTCAGAAGAAATGTAAATTATTGGGGATCCCTGGGTGGCTCAGCAGTTTGGTGCCTGCCTTTGGCCCGGGGTGTGATCCTGGAGACCCGGGATCAAGTCCCACATCAGGCTCCCAGCATGGAGCCTGCTTCTCCCTCTGCCTGTGTCTCTGCCTCTGTGTGTGTGTGTGTGTGTGTGTGTGTGTGTGTGTCTTTCATGAACAAATAAATAAAATCTTTAAAAAAAGAAATGTAAATTATCATACATTTTATATGCCAGGTGCTGTCTAGGCATTATAACTGACATTATCCCTTTAGTTCTCAAAGTAACCCTATAAGATATCATTATACCTTATTGTTAAATGGGAAACCTGAAGATAGACAACAAATTAACTTTTCCAAAATTATAGAGTGAATAAAAGGAAAAATTGGAGATTCAAATCCAAATCCCATTTACTGAAAAGCTTATCTTTTTTCAACTACAAATTGGGTGGTAAAGCTTTGTTTGGTTTTCAGTCTTTCTACTCTGTCCCAAGTTGTTCGTCAATTAAGCTATTTTAGAACAACATGGAGGCCATTTGTATAATACAGAAAACCCAGAGATATTTGCTTATAAGAATCTATCTGTGGTAGGCAGAATAATAACACCCCTCCCTCACGCCAAAGATGTCCAAGTCCTAATCCCCTGAAATGGTGAGTAGTCTACCTTACAAAGCAAAAAGAAGTTTTCAGATATAACTAAGTTAAGGATTCTGAGATGGGAGGTTATTTTGGATTATGTTCTAGGAATTCAATGTAATTGCAAAGGTTGCCCAATGTAATTGCAAAGGTTCACCATAACTCAAAATTGATCATAGACATAAATGTAAAGTCTAAGAACATAGATGAAATAGGTGAATGGGATCAAGAGTACAAACTTCCAGTTGTAAGATAAATAAGTCATTGGGATAAAAAGTATAGCATAGGGAATATAGTCAATAATATGTAATAATTTTGTATGGTGACCAATGGTAACTACACTAATCATGGTAAGCATTTTGTAATGTATATAACTTTCAAATTACTATGTTGTATACCTGAAACTATTGTAGTACTATATGTCAATTATACTTCAATTAAAATTATAAAAGTCTGAAACAATACATAGGGAATAATATGTTTGTCCTTTGGTTAGGCAAAGATTTCTTAGATTCAACACCAAAAGCATGATCCATGAAAACGAATTGTTACATATTATACATTGAAGATTTACAAATTAAGTATGCTTAGTTAAAGATGTCAGACAAAATATAGTGTATACCATATGCTTCCTTATGTATAAGATTCTAGGAAATGAAAAATAACATATGGTAACAGAAAGTAGATCAATAGGAGTCTAGAGATCAGGGGAGGATATAGGTATGGGCAAGAAGGAGAAATTACAATTTTTGGAAGTGATTGACAAATGCAGTTATTTTGATTACCATCATGATTTCACAGGTATATGCAAATACCATAACATCAAATTGTACATTTTAAATATGTGAAGTTTATTTCATGTCAATTATGCCTCAAAAAAGCTGTAATCAACCAATGTGATTCTCATCTTAAGAGAAAAACAAATCATCAGTTTAAAATTGTTACAAAAAGAGCATTTGACAAAATCCAATAACCATTCATGATGACGCTGTCAGCAAACTTGAATATTTGCTGAATATAATAAAATGTATCGAAGAAAACCTATAGCCAACATCACATTTAATGGTGAAATATTAAGGAAAAGATAGATGGCTTATCTTACTACGCCTATTCAACATTGAACTAGAATTTCTTAACCCATGTAATAAGGCAAGAAAAAGAAAAGACAAAATATTGGAGAGGAATATGGTAAGCTATTAAATTATTCACAGAAGACGTGGCAGGATGTTGAAAATTCTATAAAATATACAAAAGAAAATTCTTAGAAATAATAAGTAAATATAGCAAGGGGGAACTTGTATAAGAGTTTTGGGGCTTTTAATTTCTTTCCTAGAGCAAGTTTTGTATAATTTGTGGAGTTATAGGATGTAGTATTATCCTGTATTCAACACTTCTCTTTTAATTTTATGGGAGAAAATTCCTCCCTGCTGCTTTGATGGTGGACCTGGCCACGGGACTTGGTTGGGTTAATTAAATGTTAGCATTTCATACTATGGCATTTCACAATATGGTGGAAGAACTTAGGGATGGGAGTGGAAAGACTAAATACTGAACAAAGCAGTGTGCATTTTATACAGCAGAACCTTAAGATGTGTCTATGCAGTTATACTTGAGTGTCTGTCATTCCATGGGAAAAGCATGCTCACGTTGGCACACTATTTCTAGACAGAAAATGAGAGATAATTGCAGAAGACCTGAAGATCCAAGCTGTCTCCATCAGATCCAGCCTGCATCAAACAATCTCAAGCCAACTTCTAGCTACATAAGCTAAATACATACTACATCACTGAGATATTGTGGTTGTTATGAGTGTAGGTAGGTAACAGACATTTTCCAGATTATTTGCCTGGTTAAATGTTATAGATTATTTTAATACTCTCCAGAAATAAACTAAGTATTATCCTTATGTGTTGGCAAAGAGATAAATGTATATGGTAAAACATAAGAGTACAATAGATTCTATGATTGATAGATTTTAATAAGGGCATCAAGAATATTCAACGAGGAAATCATAGTCTTTCCAACAAACAATGCTGGGAAAACTGGATAACCACATTTAAAAGAATGAAGTTGATTCTTACTTCGTACTATATATAAATATGAATTCAAAATGCAGCAATAACCTAAATAGAAGAGCTAAAAATATAAAATTCATAGAAGAATATTTAGAGGTATATCTTCATGACCTTGGATTTGAAAAAAGATCCTAGATACAACCAAAAAAAAACAAGATAAACAAAAGAAAAAACAGACAAATTTGTATTCATCAAAATAGAAAGCTTTTGTGTTTTAAGGAAAACATTACAAAAGTGAAAAGACAACCCACAGAATGGGGAAAATATTTGCAAATCATATATCTGATAAGGGATTTGTATCTATAGTATCTAAAGAACTCTTACAACTCAATTATAAAAATATAACCCAATTAAAGAATGGGTAAAGATCCAAATAGAAATTTTTCTAAAGAATTTATATATTCCAAGAATATGTATATGTATATCTCCCAGGTAGATATATAAATGGCCAATAAGCACATAAAAAGATGATCACATGATTAGTCATGATGGAAATACAAATCAAAGTCACAGTGATATGTCACTTCATACCCTATAGGATGCCTAGAATCAAAACAAATCAGATAACAATAAGTATTGGTGAGGATGTAGAAAAATCAGAATCTTGATATACTACTGCTAGTGGGAATGTAAAATGATACAGCTGCTTTGGAAAATAGTCTGGTGGTTCTTCCAACAAACAAACACAGAGATATCATATTACTCAGCAATTATAATTCCTAAAGAAATGAAAACATACATCCATAAAAACACTTGTACATTAAAGCAGCATTAGTCAAAATGACCAAAAGGTGTAAACAACACCAATGTCCATCAATAGATGAGTGGATAATCAAAATGTAATATATCCATACAATAGACTATTATTTAGCTATAAAAATACATGAAGTACTGATACATGGTACAACTTGGGTGAACCTTGAAAATATTATACTAAGTGCAAGAAGCCAGTCACAAAAGTTCACATAGTATATGATTCCATTCATATGAAAGTTCAGAACAGGGAACTCTATAGAAACAATGTAAATTAGTGCTTGCTTAGGTCTAGGGGCAGGAGAGATGGGGGAATAGGGCAATGACAGCTAAGGGGTCTGGAGTGTCTTTCTCAGGTGATAAAAATGTTCTAAAGTTGAGTGTGACAGTAGATACACAATTCTGTGACTATATTAAAAACTACTAAATTATACATTTCAATGGGTGAATTGTATGGTATGTGACTTATATCTCATTCAAAATGTTTTTTAAAAAATAAATAAAAATAAAAAATGTTTTTAAAAAGTGTAGAACAGAAATTATTCTTGTCATTATAAGAAAATTTTGTTGACTATTTTTCTAATTAAGGAAAACTTTATGAAGAATTTGGGATTTTAGACAAGTCTTGAAATGCTGAAACCAAAGGATTTGATAGATAAAAGTTTAGGAAGTAAAAATAATTTAATTGGCAAAGAATAATAGTGTTCTGGACATGCCTCAAAAGCAAAGTAAATTTGGGCATTTGTGGCTGTAAAGAAAGGAAAATATATGGAAAGAGCAATTCTCTGATTTTATCTTAGCACTAACTATACTATTGTGTGATTATCTCTTTATGATTCCATCCAAATTCTGTCTTCTAGAAGTTGATCACTTAGTTCAACAAGTACTATGGGAGTATGCTCTTATTAATCAGTAGGCAGGAGGTCTTGGCATATTATTACTATTTCTATTCCATTGAAGCTTGAGGAAAAGCTCAGGGATCAGATAAATGCTACATGTTAAACATAATACTTATGAATTTAAACAATGGAAAATTTAATGATTTTGATGTAGATTATATCAAAATAGCCCAACACATTAAAAATACTGTTTTTTTAAAAAACTACTGTTTCAAAGCCCTGCATCTAATTGTCATATATTGATGTCTGGTTCAGTATAGCAGATTGAGCACACGTTTTACTTCTCTTTGTTCCTCATGTTACCCTAAAATTTCAGTGAAAAGTATAATTAACGTAACAAATCCATATCAACACTGAAAATGAGCATATATCATGTGCATATCAGAGATTTTGTTAGATTTTTGGGGCATGGAATTTAAAAGGTTCATCCTAGTGGAAAGGAAAGGGCTATGGAAGCTAAAGTACAACAGTACATTAGGGAGCCATGTACTTTGAAGAGCACCAAATCAAGCTGGAGGTTCCAAGCTTCATTTGGATTTTAAATCAATTATCAAAGTATTTAATTGAAGAACACTTTGGACAACTTGACCTCTTTCTCTTCCATTCTGGCAGTAAGCTGTAATTTTTGCCTCCAGTAGCAATTTCAAAAATTTTCCTAGGTACACCTCAAAATTTTAATCTTGTAGTTGGGAAAAGAGGTTAAGCAGATCCTTAGATAAATTCAGATCTCCACAAGAGATCTAGAATAAAGGTGGGTTTTTTTAAATTTTGTTTTCTTTTTGGTTAATAATGAGGGTTTCAAATTATCTTGCTTGTTCCTTACAATATCCCTACAGTAATAGTTCCTAAGGTCATGGGAATGGGGACAGAGACAATGAATGATAGGACTTAAATTAAAAAAACAAAAAAACAAAACAAAACAAAAAAAACAAAAATAAAAACTTTTTTCCTGAGTTAAAGATATTTTTTAATTTTCACATTTAAAATCCTCACTGAGGGTCAAAGAGAATGAATGAAAAGGGAAAAGATTCATATCTGTTCACATCTTGATGAAATTTGAAAACTTTCTAGGACAAAATTCTTGTCAAGTGTTACTTATGAAAGAAGATGAATAAGAATAGTATCAGATTAGCAGTACTGGATGCTAAAAGTCAAAGGAAAAGCATTTAGTGTTGTGAAAAAAAATGATTTGGAATCTAGAAAAATTTTATTAGCCAATTTATCAGTTAAGTTTAAACAAAATGAAGCAATTTTCTGATGTGCATGTACTGAAGAATTTATACCTCATTCACCATTTCCTGAAAACAAAAATCTTGTGACTGTACATAGGCAGTGTAAAATCAGGAATGCAAGAAGGAGAAAGTCATTAAAAATTTAAAAAGAATGGCAGAGTAGGGCAACCCTAAGCCTGTATCCTCACTGGAACACAGTTAAGGATTGGATCATTCTGAACACCCACAAAATTGATTGGAAGTCTTGTAGAATGAAGCTGCATATCTATAAACCAGAAAAACGATCCATGGAAGCTTCTCATAACAGGCAGACCAAAGCACAACTAGGATCTAGCTTCCTATATGTATTTTCTTTTATCTTAATTTTTTGATTTTTTTATTTTTAAATTTTAGTTTTTCTTTTTCTTTTTTTTTTTAAGATTTTATTTATTTATTCATGAGAGACAGAGAGAGAGAGGCACAGACACAGGCAGAGGGAGAAGCAGGCTCCATGCAGGGAGCCTGATGTGGGACTTGAACCTGGGTCTCCAGGATCACACCCTGTATGGCAGGCGGTGCTAAACCTCTGAGCCACCTGGGCTGCCCAATTTTAGTTTTTCTTATTCTTTTTTCTATATTTTCTTTCTTTCTTTCTTTCTTTTTTTTTTTTTTTTTACTCCTTCCAAAATGACAAGACAGAGGAATTCACTTCAAAAGAGAGAACAGGAAAAAATCATGGCCAGAGAGCTTTAATCAATACAAATATAAGTAAAATGTCTGGACTAGAATTTAAAACAACAATTATAAGGATACTAGCTGGGCTTGAGAAAAGCATGGGAGACACTAGAGAATCTCTTACTGCAGAGATAAAAGAAATAAAATCTAGTCAGGCCAAAATTAAAAAATTAAAAATGCTATAACTGAAGTGTAGTGCCAAGTGAAGGCCATAAAAATGAGGATGAATAAAACAGAAGAAAGAATCAGTGATATAGAAGATAAAATGATTGAAAATAAAGAAGCTGAAAAGAAGAGGGAAAGAAACCTATTAGATAACAAAGGTAGACTGGGGGAACTCAGCAACTCCATAAAGAAAAATAATATCCATAGTATAGGAGTTCCCAGAAGATAAGGGGCAAGAGAAAGGGGCAGAAGGTTTATTTGAACAAATTATAGCTGAGAATTTCCTAATCTAGGGAAGGAAACAGGCATTTAAGTCCAGGAAGCACAGAGAAGCCCTTCTCAAAATCAACAAAAATAGATCAACACCTCGAAATATTATAGTGAAGCTTGCAAATTACAAAGATAAAGAGAAAATCCTGAAAGCACCTTGAGACAAGAGGTCCTTAGCCTACAAGGTAGACACATAAGGCTGGCAGCAGACCTGTCCACAGAGGCCTGTCAGGCCAGAAAGGACTGGCATGACATAGTCAATGTGCTACATACAAAAAATATGCAGTCAAGAATACTTTATCCAGCAAGGTTTTCATTCAGAATAGAAGGAGAGATAGAGTTTCCAGGGCAAACAAAAAATAAAGGAATTTGTGAACACTAAACCAGCCCTGCAAAAAATATTGAAGGAGATCCTTTGATTGGGGAGAGAGCCCAAAAGTAACAAAGACCAGAAAGAAACAAAGAAAATCTATAGGAACAGCAACTTTACAGGTAATACAATTGCACTAAATTCATATCTTTCAATAATTACTCCAAATGTAAATGGATAAATGCACAATCATAAGACTGTTAGAATGGATAAAAATATATATATACTGCTTACAAGAGACTTATTTTAAACACAAAGACACCTCCAGATTGAAAGTGAGGGGGTGGAAAACCATGTATCATGCTAATAGACATCAAAAGAAAGATGGGAGTAGCCCAACTTTATATCAGACAAACTAGCTTTTAAATCAAAGACTGTAATAAGAGCTGAAGAAGGACACTTTTCAAAGAGTTGGAACAAACAATCCTAAAATTTGTATGGAACCAGAAAAGACCGCTAAAAGCCAAACGAATGTTGAAAAAGAAAACCAAAGCTGGAGGCATTACAATTCCAGATTTAAAGCTGTATTACAAAGCTGTAATCAAGACAATATAGTATTGGCACAAAAAAAAAAAAAAAACCAGACATATAGATCAATGGAACAGAATAGAGAACCCAGGAATGGACCTTCACCCTAATGGTCAACTAATCTTTGACAAAATGTGAAATAATATCCAATGGAAAAAAGGCAGTCTCTTCAATGAATGGTGATGGAAACATTGGTCAGCTACATGTATAAAAATGGAATTGGACCACTTTCTTACATCATAGACAAAAATGACTCAAAATGGCTGGAAGACCTACATGTGATACAAGAATCCATCAAAATCCTAGAGGAGAACACAAGCAGCAACCTCTTTGACCTCAGCCACAATAACTTCTTGCTAGGTTATGTCTCCAAAGGCAAGGAAAACACAAGCAAAAATCAACCATGGGGACTTCATTGGGATAAAAGCTTTTAGACTACAAAGGAAACAACAAAACTAAAAGGCAACCTGTGGAATGGGAAAAGATATTTTCAAATGACATATCAGATAAAGAGCTAGTATCCAAAATCTATAAATAATTTATCAAACTGAACACCCCAAGAACAAAGAATCCAGTAAAGAAATGGGCAGAAGATATGAATAGACAGTTTTCCAAAGGAGATATACAAAATGGCCAGCAGACACATGAAAAACTGCTTAACATCATTCATCAACAGGGAAATCCAAGTCAAAACCATAATGAGATTCCATCTCACATCAGTCAGAATGGCTAAAATTAACAACTCAGGAAACAACAGTGGTGGTGAGGATGCAGAGAAAGGAGAACTATATACTATTAGTGGGAATGCACCCAACATGCACCCCAATGTTTATGGCAGGAATATCCACAATAGCCAAAATATGGAAAGAGCCCAGATGTATCAGCAGATGAATGGATAAAGAAGTGGTTTATATATAAATATATATAATGGAATATTATTCAGCCATCAAAAAATGACATTTTGCCATTTGCCATGATATGGATAGAACTAGAGGGTATTTTGCTAAGTGAAGCAAGTCAGAGAAAGACAAATACTATATGATTTCACTAATATGTAAAAATGAATAAACAAAACAGATGAATATAGTGGAAGGGAGAAAAAATAAAATAAGATAAAAACAGAGAGGGCTGGGCAGCCCTGGTGGCGCAGCGGTTTAGCACCACCTGCAGCCCAGGGTGTGATCCTGGAGACCCTGGATGGAGTCCCACATCAGGCTTTCTGTATGATCCCTGCTTCTCCCTCTGCCTGTGTCTCTGCCTCTCTCTCTCTCTCTGTCTCTATGAATAAATAAATAAAATCCTTAAAAAAAAAAAAACAGAGAGGGGAACAAACCATAAGAGACTCAGCTAGAGGAAACAAACTGAGAGTGGCTGGAGGGGAAATAGAGGGGATGGGATAATTGGATGATGGGCATTAAAGTGAGCATTTGATGTAATGAGCACTGGGTGTTATATGCAATTGATAAATCACTAAATTCTATCCTGGAAACTATGTGTTAACCACAGTGAATTTAAATAAAATGTTTTTAAGTTAAAAAGAAAAACAGTAATGGAACCAAAATATTAATACGGTAAAAATAAATCCCAGAATGATGGCCATATAGTTAGAAATGAATAAATTGATATTGCAGTAGAAGGCTCTAGGAGTAGTATCTTCAGAATAAAAATACACGCGGCACTTTCAGTTTAAAATCTAGAAAATGCTTAAACCATAATAAAGCTAGTTACTTCTTAGCCAAGAAAAACAACTTGAAACTCCAGGAAAAACAAATATGTACATGACAGTAATGATCCAAATATGAAGCTAACTAAAATGTGGTATGATTTAGAGCAATTGGTAGATATAGGAGAATTCAACTGAACTTCCCTCTTGAAATATTACTCTTAGAATGATACATGGATAAGTGGTATTGGTTTAGGATTCTTCCTCTACCAAATCATACTACATGTGTGAGAAAATTTACATAACAATAATTTCATAAAGTGCTGTAAAGGAAGAGCAAAATCAAAATCAAAATCTCTAAGAATGCGAAATCCTTAGGGAATCCAAGGACAGAAAGATGGCCAGTAACGCTAGATCAAAAAAAAATGGAGGAATAGGATAGAGTTATTGTAATGACTAATTTTAAGGATAATTCCATGCTAGTGTGTCTCAGTTGTAAATTGAGAAAGATTACCTTTCTTGATAAAGAGAGTAAAATGGGATTTTGGGAGCATGCAAGTCTCATTTACAACACAAATACAGTTATATTTCTTGGATATACACATTGGGCACTCTGCCTGGTTTTTCTCCACTATTCTCCAGCACCTGGCACACAGCAGGCGTTCAATTAATGTTGATTAAATTAAGAGACTTGAAAATTATCTCTGAAGTGGATATTTTAGTTTTATATCATAATTTTGGGGCTACAGGCCACATCTCACCTATCCGAGAGCCTTATATTGGGTTTCTTTTTTTATGCCAAAAGACTCTACCCTACTTGCAGACAGCTTACAGTCTACCTAATTTATTAGACTTTACATAATAATTGTAGGCTTAAAAAACATTTGTACAGTGATCACAGATACAATTAAACCAATTTTTTATGAAGTATAAAAAATTATACTGGTATGAGAAAGGCTCTTAATGAATTACAAAAGGAGGAGGTTCTCACAACAGATATAATCCTTGTGTCCTTTCTAATTCAAAATTGAATTTTGGCCATTATTTAATCATTTCCTATAGTACCCGATGCTTAATAGTTCTCATTGCTATGTTCACAAACAATATCCATTTCAAGTTGTAGTTAGGCTGACAGCTGTCTGAAAAGCTTGGGCAGTTTATTTTTTTCTCCTTAATCAAAGTTGATGCTGAATGTGATGATTTCATTTTAAAATAAACTTGGATATCCATAAATAGTTTTTTTAAAAATTTGGGTGCAGCTGGTGTGACCACTCTCATGGAGTGATTTTGAAATTTGCTTAATCCTTTCCTATTTATAGAGTCAGAGAAAGAAGAACAAAATTTTATTCACTAAAAATTAGCTAAGTTTCAAAGAGGTTTTGTATATGAATAACATCTCGAGATGGTGACATAAGTAGGATGGCATGAAAGAGACATGTTGAAACCTTAATAGATATTTTTGCCCATGATGGTTTTCTTTTTAAAATATACCTTTAAATATCATAATCGTTGGAAGATTCTATCACCTTCCAACAAATTGGCAGTTTTTATAGATACTGGACAAAGTGGTATATCCTGTCTAGGGAAATATTTGCAATATGGTAAGAAAGTTATAAAAATGTCCATGCCATTTGACCTAGAAATTCTTTTAGAGCTACATCTTATTTTTTTTTAAGATTTTATTTATTTATTCATGAGAGACACAGAGAGAGAGAGACAGAGAGGCAGAGCCACAGGCAGAAGGAGAAGCAAGCTCCATGCAGGGCCCAACGTGGGACTCAATCCTGGGTCTCCAGGATCACGCCCTGGGCTCAAGGTGACGCTAAACTGCTGAGCCACCTGGGCTGCCCTAGAGCTACATCTTAAATGCTTCTCAAACTTACTCATCAAAGAAACTGATGATGTGAGTAAATGTTATTTCCTTCTATTCCCATACACACCCTCCACTTACCCTTCCCCAATAGGCTCCCTACTCTTAAAGTGGCCAACTGTCAGCCTGAAATTTCTTTGAAATCCAGTTTTATATTTAAAATGTATATATATTTCAAAACTATATATATTAAACATAAAAACAATAAGTTTATTATATCACTTGTTGCAAAACAAGGATGCTTGGGAAAATATAGGCTCCATTTGAATAGAACCAGAGTAAGAATACAATCAGACAAGTGCACAAAGATGTGCTAACAAAGATATAAATGACAGTGCTCTTATAATAGAGATAAATTCTAAGCAATGCAGATCTGCCAAAAGAAAATAGCCCAATAAATTATCATACTGTGGAATACTACGCTCCTATTAAAAATTTTAGTGAGACTGTATATTAATTAACAAAAACAGGTAGATGATCATGAACTAGTACCAAGATTACAAAAATAAAACAATTTAGAGAGCTGATTCTATTTTTTTAATTTTTATTATTATTATTATTTTTATGATAGTCACACAGAGAGAGAGAGAGAGAGAGAGAGGCAGAGACACAGGCAGAGGGAGAAGCAGGCTCCATGCACCGGGAGCCCGACATGGGATTCGATTCCCGGTCTCCAGGATCGCGCCCTGGGCCAAAGGCAGGCGCCAAACCGCTGCGCCACCCAGGGACCCTGATTCTATTTTTTAAATATACGCTGTGTGTCTTTGTGAATCTCCCCAATTAAAAAAATATATTTACCCCTTTAGAAGATTTCAGTAGAACCCTTATCCAAAGAATCAGAGTAGAAACATTTTATTTTTATTTGTTTGTTGTTTGTTTGTTTGTTTGTTTGTTTGTTTCTAAGGCTGGGCATGGAGCCTAACACAGGGCTTGAATTCATGGCCCTGAGCCAAAATCAAGAATCAACACTTAAGTGACTGAACCACTCAGGCAATCTCAGAGTAAAAACATTTTAAAGCAATCATTTTAATATGTTAGAAGACAAATGTAAGGCTCAAACTAAACACTTCTTATCTATATACTACTGTATAATCAAAATATGCATTAATAATTTGTGTAATTTTTATTGGGACACCGCATATATAAGACTATAAATACATGAAATGTTATCAGTAGCTATGTTTATAGTATGCTATAATGAGTACATTTCATTCATTATCTCATTTTTACTTATTTACTTATTATTTCTAAAAAGAATATAAACTACACAAATATAAATTACATGTGTAAATAAGAATGGAAAAGGTACTATTTTCATATTATATCAAATTATTAAATGTTGAATTGCCTCAATGTCGTTTTAGAAGTCCATAAGAATACAGAACATTAAGTAATTACACGCATACTAGCATTACTGCTTCAAATCTTTACACAGAGCATCCCCACACATTCAATAGGTTAATCACACCCAAATTTCTCTCTTCCCATTAGTACTGGAGAAATACTAGTGTATCGTAGGTGCTTTGTTTCTAACAGGTGTTATCACTAATTAGTTCTTTGAACCTAGAAGCAAAAGAAGTTTACCTTCTTCCTAAGTAAACTCAGCTGCTGGTTTTCTTGCCACTGTGAACAATGCTTTTCAGACATTTATAATCCTGTACCACTGTAGATAATAGAATTTGAGCACACTCCGATACATGTTTATTTATTTAAAGTATATCCATATGCTGTACCAGTACACTGGAATAATACACTGCACATTATTTCTATCCATGTCCCTCTTTCATCTAGTCATAGCATAGCACCAGATGGATTCTTCTAAAACATACCAGATCATATCACTAGAAACTTCCAGTGGTTCCCTACCTCCCTTAGAACAAAAGCCAAAGTCTTTAAAATAGCCCTAGAGGCCATATACAACCTGGCCTTCAACTCTCGGTCCCCCTCCTTCATTCTGTTTAAGGTACACTAGCCTCTTTGCTATTCCATTAGCACAAAAGGTATATTTCTCACTCAAGGCCCCAGCATGGAGTGTCAAAGCTAAAGCAGAGTGAGAAGGACATTCACAGAGAGAGTAAGGGAGTAGATTGCAGTGGAGAAATCAGAGCTCAATCAGGATGAGAAAGGTGTCAGGGGCAGCCTGCCATGTTATGCCAGTATCCGTATCCAAGCAGCATGGGGAATGCTCCACTTGGTAGGAGAAGCAGCCTGCCTGGCACTGGAAGTCAGAGCCTGAGCAGGGTAAAGAGAGCATCCATATGGACAGGTGGTCTGGCACTGTGAGCCGAATCCAAGGCAGAATGAGGTAAACATCCTTGCATTGTCACAGGGTCTCAGAGCTTAAATAGGTGGATGGAGGACTTTGTGTAGGAGGGGATGGCAATGGAGATGGGAGATTTGTTGCATGCCCAGATTTATCAAATAAACACATAAAGAATATTTTGAACCAGTCTCCTCACTATTGGAAAAGGGAAGTACAAATATAAGAAGAAAGAAAACTAAAGTATGTGTATATATGCGTGCATGCACAGACACACATTTATTTTATTTCTTTCTCAATCCACATATATTCTAAAAACCAGGAGTCCACACTGATACTTCTAGTTCCAATCCAATACCACAAGGTTCATTTGCACACACACAAACACACATACATACATGCACTGCTAGCTCTGTCCACTGTGAAGGCTGGAACAGAAACTTTCCAGTAGTAAGTATACTGAGCACTCCTAGTGCCCATATCTTGGTGTACAAATACTGTTGTCCAAAAGGATTCGAGATCCTCAAGATCACCTTGTTTCAGCACTAGCTGAGGGAAAGTACAAAAGGCACCTTTGTTCCAGAAGGCAAGCAAATATTCAAAAAATGAAGAGAACACATTAAAAGGATTCAAAAGCTCATATGAAGGGGCTCCATCATGGACAAATTGGGGAGAGACAATTTGAGCATCTAAATAAAAATGTTAACAAATTATAACACACTGAATGAAGCAGGAAACTATGAGTCAACAGAGATATAAATAAATAAATAATTCAATTGTTTTGATGAGGAATAAGATTTTATATAGTTTCAAACTATCACCTGTAAAATATTTATTCCTTATAAGGGGAACAGTAACTTTAAAGTTAAGGAGTCTGGTACACATCATCCTAACCAAAGTGATCAAAGTGAATGTCATTAGCAATGGGACAAATTGATTATCATGTGACAGCAGATAGGAATAGCATCACTTCACTGATACTCCTGCCAAAGGCTCTTAACCTGACTCTGATCATGAGGAAACATTAAACAAACTGCACTAAAAAGATGTCTGTAAAATAACTGCCCTGCAATCTTCAAAAGGCTCTAAGTCGTTAAATTCAAGGAAATACTAAAGAACTTGCTACAAATTGAAGAAATATAAAGAAGCATGACAACTAAGTCATAGCACTTAGTAGGATTCTAACTGCTATTTTCAGCAGAAAGACATTACTGGGACAACTTATGAAAATTGATTGGGTTTTGAGGATTAGTTGGTAATGTGTCAATATTAGTCTTCTGATCTTGGCAGTTTTGGTTACGTAGGAAAATGTCTTGTTTGTGGAAAGTACATACTAATGTATTAGAGAGCAAAGGTCACCAAATTATACTCAAATGGTTCAAAAAAAAAGTAAACAGCCTTCTTTCCTAATTTTCTGAAAGTTTGTGATCATTTCAGAATTTTAAAAGATTTTATTTATTTATTTATTTATTTATTTATTTATTTATTTATTTGAGAGAGAGGGAGAGAGCATGGCGGGAGGGGCCAGGGAGAGGAAGAAGCAGACTCCCTGCTGAGCAGGGAGCCCCATGTGGTGCTGGATCCCAGGACCCCCAGATCACGGATCACAACCTGACCCAAAGACAGTCACTTAGCCGACTGAACCACCTAGGTGTCCCATCAGAATTTTAAAATATTATTGAAAAAGAGAAAATGCAATTCAGGTCATGTCACTCCTTCATGTAGGAATTGCTTCCTACCCCTCATTGCCCTCAGGACACAATTAGTATAATCTGTGTGTGTATAGTCAGGTTATTTGCCACATTCTAGTCTTTCAGTTCTTGGATTGTACCATGGTCCTTCCTATCACAGAGTCTAGGACTTAACTGTTCCCTTTTTCTAAGAACTATTTCCTCTGCTCATTGCAAAGCTTCAAGATCTCAGCTTAAATGCACTTTTCCAGTCTAGGTACAGTTTCCCTGTTGTCTGCTCACCTGGACTCCATCTTCCTCCTTTGCAAGACTTTCCATATTGTAATTAATTGTTTGCTCAACATATGATTATTCCTCTAATAACTTACACGAGTTCTGGGGCTTCATCTGTTTATTTACAGTTTCTTCTGGGTATTGTACAATGGCTGATAGACAAGCAGACAAATATTAAATATACTAAACTTCAGGACATTCTTTGAAGTAAGCATTATTCCATATTTTAACTATTAGGATGCTGAAACGTAGAAGGATTAAGTGTTCAAAGTCACATAGTGACAGGAAAAATCATGATTAATACACAAGGCTCTCTGGCTCTAAAATCTATGCTCTTAACTAAACAACTCTTGGGACACCTGAGTAGCTCAGCGGTTGAGCATCTGCCTTTGGCTCAGGTCGTGATCCTGTAGTCCTGGGATTGAGTCCCACATCGGGCTCCCTGCATGGAGCCTGCTTCTCCCTCTGCCTATGACTCTGCTCCTCTCTCTGTGTCTCTCATGAATAAATAAATAAAATCTTAAAAAAAAAAAAAAAAACCTAACCAACTCTTAACTTTGCCCTCCTGATTCCCTTTTCATTTTCTGTTTTAAAAAGCTCTTAAACAATGTAACCTTAGATTACATGCTCTCTTTTCCTCCTTAATGATTTCTGCCATGGTTTCTCCCTAGGAAAGAACTTTTTCTAAGGTAGTATTACTGTTCTACACCTATAAAATCAGCAACATTGCATTCTTTCACAAAACGGGAATTCAAAATGTCTATCTGGCAAACCTGATCAGTTTAAAACTAATATTTTGTGACAATGAGAGAGTGATCCATACAAGTCAAAATGCACTTGCCTGGTAGAAAAAAGAAAAACTAATTTATTAGGGAAAAATGGAAGGTAATTGTGAACATGATTAAAGAGACTGCACCTTCTCTTAGCAAATAAATAGGGTATTCTCAAAACTTTGCATATAGTTCCTGTATGGAACTCCTGTTTGCAATCCCTTTTCATTTGATGTGAGATTCACTTCCCTAGGGAGTGTGTATGTTTGCATCTAGCCACTTAACTCCTGGACCATGCGCTAACCCCAAATGTTCACAATTATGGATTTAGTGTCCTTTTCTTGTATTTCCAACTACCTCTGTTACATAACTTGAAAGAGTTACTGGTCACAAAACTGATGCTTGATTTTTTTCTTTCCTTTGCGAAGATTTTGTGATTTTTATTCCAAATCAAAGGAGCAGTGGCCATAGGAAACTTTGAAGATTTCTTTGGAGGAAACTTGCTTGCTTTGCATGTTACTTCTTTTTTTATCAGTACCTCAAAGAGTATTAGCCACATAATAACACATGCCTCTAACATGCTGCATTACATGGTATTAGATGTCCAACAGTCTTGCAAGACAACTACTTTGCAGCATGATAGGGAGATGGAGAACATAGCATTGTGCTAACACCTAGAAAAATAAGTAGGATTATGATAAGTAGAAGATAACAGAGCATGTGTGGAGTAGGGGTGACGGTGATCTTGGCATTGAGGGTAAAATCCTCTTTGGGCCCTTTAAGGGCAGCTTTCTAATTCACAAAGAGTGGGGGGTTTCAGAGCAAGAGAGATCAGGAATGGAATCTCTAACTGGCCGCTTAACAACTATACAACTTTGAGTAAATAATTTAACCACATCGCCTCAACTTCTCATTTGTAAAATGGAGATAGAGAGGGTTGTGGCAAGCTAGTGACTCCTCCATTTCCAGCATAGAGTAGGTACCAAATAAATGTTTCTCCCTTCACCTTGAATACCTGACATCTGGAAAAGGAAGACCAGCAAATGGAGGAAGAAAATAAATTACAAGGACACCAGGAGTCATATGCAGTTCCAAATGGCAGAAAATGGCAACATGCAGTGGTAAGATTTGGTCTGGTTTTAAACAATACAGTAAGATTCCAGCATAGTTCATCACAATCTCCTAGTATCATCACATGTTAAGATAAGAATCTGGCAGTGTACTCATATCAACATCATGGTCTCTACAACCCTCTTCCCGTGATCTACAAAGGAAGCAGCTTCAACAGAATTGCCAAGTGACACTTCTAGAAAGTAAAGTAAACCAAAGGAACATTGCAGAAGACATACTTAGGACATATGAAACACATCCTATCCTATTATATAATTACAGCTGACATTTATTAAGTGTTCGCTTCATGAAACACTTTACAACGCAATCCCATGAACTCTTGTCAGTAATTATAGGAAGTAAATTCTGGGATACCTTCTGCTGGTGACTAGCTCTACCAGGCTCTCTTGTGATTCCTTCCTCCTGCCTACCAGGATCACCAGGTTTTAACATATCTGTCATTCTCTATTGCATTCTCCAGGAATGTAGGACTGGGTATTCCTAGACAACCTAGAAAGACATTCCCAATTGTGAGGAAGGCTGGAAGGAGACTCCTGCCCCCTTGTCTTCTCTGAGTGTGGGATATGAACCTGCTGCCTGCCCTGCCCTGGGATCCTGCACATCATTTGAGGATCAGTCCTGGAGGCATTTGGGTGTTATTTTCTTCCTGCTATCCACCCCAAAGTATCCCTTTCCTCTTGGATCATGATTAAATACCTTAACTAAAAAAATTAACAGATGAAAACCTGAGACCCAGAGAAGTAATATAACTTACCTAAAGCCACACCCTGGTAAGTGGTCAATCTGAGAGGTATCTATCCAGCCAATGTGATTAGACTCATAATCATGAAGCTATATCATTAAGAAGAAAATCAAATAAAAAAGCATTTGTCTTAAAATTGTAAATATCCTAGAATGTAGCTATAGGCTTTAAAACCAGATTATGGGGAGGCCTGGGTGGCTCAGTGGTCTAGTGCCTGCCTTTGGCTCAAGGCATGATCCCGGAGTTCCGGGATCGGGTCCCACATTGGGCTCCCTGCATGGAGCCTGTTTCCCCCTCTGCCTTTGTCTCTGCCTCTCTCTTTGTGTCTCTCATGAATATATGAACAGAAATAAAATCTTTTTTTAAAAAAATAAATAAAACCAGATTATGGTGTACTAAAGACCTGAAAGATTATCTATGTAAACTTTAAACCTAGTGCCAAAATTTTCTTGTGTCTGCCTTTTCCAAACATGATTTCTACCCTGATTTGGCCAGTCCATGTAATTTTTAACATCTTTTTGGAGAAGGTTGGAATCGGGATAATTAAACAGTATAAAGTACATGAGAAGGTAGTACTTCAAGGCTATAAGAGGAATAGCTGTCAAAACATCTAGATAAGGTTGCTCTCTATCCATCTATTGCTCCCCTTACCTATTTCATCTTCTAGTGACTTGGATACCCCCAAGAATTTCAAGTATTCTTACACACACATACACACACATGCACACTTGCTCATGTGCACACACACTCACATGTGGCAACTCCAGAAGTTAATACCAAGCATAGGAGCTGGCTTATCTGCCAGATTTTTTGTCAGCATAAGTATTTGGGAAAAAATGCTTATGAGCTCATTTAAAGCTACATATAAATAATGAATATAATAAACACCAGCCTTAAATAGAAGGAACAATTATGGAGAAACAATTTCAAGAAATTTGCTTTTCTTTTTTTTTAAGATTTATTTATTTATTCATGAGAGACACAGAGAGAGAGGCAGAGACACCGGCAGAGGGAGGAGAAGCAGGCTTCTCTCAGGGAGCCCGATGTGAGACTCCATCCCAGATCCTGGGATCACACCCTGAGCCAAAGGCAGACGCTCAATCACTGAGCCACCCAGGTGTCCCCTGCTGAGCCACCCAGGCATCCCCAAGAAATTTTCAAAAAATATTAAGTTCAAAATAAACATATAGGTCAGGAATTCCCACTACCTTCAGTTCAATTTAATTCAATAGATATTCATTGTACATCAACATCATTAAACAAAACCACAAAGACTTAAAGGAGGGGAGAGGTTATTTCATGTGGATATGCAGAGGAGATTATTCCAGGCAGAAACACTGTAAGATCACAGACCCTAAGGTGGAAGTATACCTAGTATGATTGAATGTGTATGAGTGTATGTGTAAAATTAGTATATACTTTGGCTTTGTCCTGAGGTGTGAAAAATGAATTACTTTACCTTTTGTGTTGGTTTGTGTTTTCCAAATTAAGCTGAACCATAAAACTTCAAACTTAGTTATTGGAAATATTTTTGAAACATATATGTGGGGCTAATTCTTCTAGAAGAAATAAAGGAGGTTTGAGAAGTGAAGAAATATGAAAGAGAGAAAAGAGAGCTGGTGCTTCTTGTGTGCTCAGTGGATCAGGGATGACTCTTAGCACCTGCTGCCATCAGCTGTCAGCACGGTCCTCTGTGTGTAGCCACCTGAGTGAATTCGGGCTATGGGAATCAGAACGCTCTAAGAAGACTGTGGCTTTGCTGTTTAGAATTCTGGTCACAAACAAGAGAGGGCTTCCAAGAAATCAACGCTGTGCTTCACAGAACATGAACATCCTCAGGCCATTCTGGATGACATTTTAACAGATGTCTAGTTAGCAGCTACAAGTACTCTTCTGAGCATCTCTAATGAGAATATCTGTGATCATTGATATAATAATCTCTCTTCCAAACATGGAACATTAGATTCTGTATAACACAGCTTATGTAATGTATGTATGTATGTATATACGTGTATGCTTTTGTTTGTTCATAAGATCCCTGCAGCAACCTTGTGAGGTTCACAGAACAGTTGCAAGCTCCATTTTTTTATGTTTTATTTTTTTAATTTTATTTAAATTCAACTTGCCAACATATAGTATAAAACCCAGAGCTCCATTTTACTGTTGAAGTATCTGGTGAAGGCATCTGCATATACTTGGGCAGGTCCCTCACTGCACAGGGAGACCAGATTAAGGGGCAAGATAGGACTGAGATCATCTCACATTCTGTTCACCAAGCTTAATGTCTGTGGGGATACACTGGCCCAAAGGGTGTGCCTTTTCCAGTTTGCCCAAAGATACAATATGGGCTAGAGGTAGCTCTATATCTGGATCTTGGAGGGCTTAAACAACCTGTCCAAGGTCCACTTAAGAATCAGAGACTTCTCTTTCTCTCTTAATCAAATTTCTCTGAATTAAATTTGTATTCCTCTGTAACACACTAAAACAGACTTTCAGGCATTTTTCCCCCAGCCATTGTTAATACAGATAAATAGCCTTTATTCTCAGAATGCTTGCAAGGACAAGTTCATTGATTTCTACTCCTATTTATAGGTCTTTTTCTAGCTTTATTTTAGCTTTATTCTTTATTGGACAGCCTACAAAGTTTGCTACACAAGTTAATACAGATTCTCAGTAAAGTAAAGGGCTTTAGAAATCCTAATAAATGTAAGCTGTATAAATATATGAATATTAATGACAGAAGTAGATGGAATGAAAATTAAATATTATCACAATTTTATTATAAGTAGTGTTTCTGAATGATTTATTTGACATGTAAAATTTGGTCTCATTTATTATATAAGATGTTTATATCCTCGAAGTTCAGTGATCACTGAGTTATTTATACTTTGAGATTTACAAATCCCTGAGGTCTCTCAAGGAATGAAGATTGAATACGAATGTCTGTTAAACTTTGCTTGCAGTTTGACATTTGTATTCCCCCTTAATAATATATGCAATCCTCAAAAATTGGAAAGGTTAGGAACCACTACCTCCAGGAAGCTTCCTTCCTCCTTCAGTCTTAGATGCCTCCTTCCATTCTCTGAGACTTCTTGTCTGAGGACCTCATCATACTGCTGCCTCTGATCATGTGTTCACATTTCTATCACCCCCAATTAATGATAACTCAGGGGAAGAGAGAACCTGTCTTTTTTTGTTCATGTATTCACAACATTCAACACTTAGTGGGTAGGCAATAAATATTTGCCAAATGACTATCTGAATGGAATAGAAGACGATGTGAGGTTTGCTCATACATATTTAAATTCAGAAATAGGTAGTGGGCTTTAAACTCCCTCATCCATAAATCTATAGAAGATATAAGATAGTCCAACAGACAAAAATTCAGAAGACATACAGATGCACAGACAGGTTGAGACAGCTCTCACTCTGTTTTGAGTCCTCAAGGTGAGTCTGTCTATCACTACACTATGGAAAGGAGAATAGGAACCAGAAGAAAGCATCACTGAATGTGATAAAAAATGAATGGAAAATACATATATAAATAGATAGGAGCAATAAAAATATCAATAACCATATCTCTAGTAAACTTGAAAAGAGGTATCATGAACTAAGAATCTGAAAGCTTAAGTTTCAGTCCCCTCTCTCCTCATCCAATGTAGAGAGCAGTAACTTGACTTTCTCAAGCATCAAACTCCCTACTAATAAAATAATGAGATTAAAGTAAAATCCTGGGATCCCTGGGTGGCGCAGCGGTTTGGCGCCTGCCTTTGGCCCGGGGCACGATCCTGGAGACCTGGGATCGAATCCCACGTCAGGCTCCCGGTGCATGGAGCCTGCTTCTCCCTCTGCCTATGTCTCTGCCTCTCTCTCTCTCTCTGTGACTATCATAAATAAATTAAAAAAAATAAAAAAATAAAGTAAAATCCTTTCTAACCCTAACTTTCCACGAACTATAAAGCTTTCTCAGTCTTTTACACTTCTGTCAACATTCCAGAAGAGGGCAGCATTTATTCACAGTAGGAAAACCAACCAAAAAAGTTTTTACTTTAGCCAGTCTTCAAAGCAGTAAAGGTTGGGAACCTGCGTGAAAGAGATATTTAAACTCTTTTTTAAATTTTGTGTCAGTACCTAAAAGTGCCAAGAGTAGGAAAGTGGGTAGAAGCTAGGGGTCTACTTTGCTGTGTGAGCATTCAGTGAAGAACCAGTAAAATGCCTCTATGAGGAGAAAATTAATCCTTGTATACTCACCACTGCTGAGGGCAGTTTCTAGGACATAGTAGTTACTTAATAAATGAATGACTGATAAAAAATGAGGATGGAATGGGTTCCCAGGGAAAGTCTCATGTCTAAGTGTGAAGTAGACAAATCTATCTTTGGAGCTTCTCTCCATACATCCTGTGTCCTAGGGCTCATGCCTTCTTCATGACCCTAACACAATTCTGTATACCTACAGCTCTACTTAGCCTTGCATCCCTCTCCTTTAACATTATTGACCATCCATCCATTTACTTAACAGATATATTGAACACCATATATATACTAGATTTTGCTCTGACTCCCTTGCCCTGACAAAATACACACTAAATTAATCATTCCTACAACTTTGTTTTTCTCTGTCAATATTGTGTTGGTTATTCTGGGTCTTTTGCCTCTCCGTATAAACTTTAAATTAGTTTGTCCACAAAATAACTTTCTGGGTTCTTTTATTCAGATTACATTGAATCTACAGATCAAATTAAGAAGAGACATCTCAATGATATTGGGTCTTTCCATCAATGAACATGAAGCAATTGTTCATTTATTTAATTATTTAATTATTCTTTGATTTCTCTCATCAGAGTTTTGTAGATTTCCTCATAGAAATCTGGTATATATGTTGTTAGACTTATAACTAAGTATTTCATAAGGGAAGGGGTGATAATACAAACAATACTGTATTTTTAATTTAAAATTCCATTTGCTCATTGCTGACATATAAGAAAGCAATTGACTTTTGTAGACTAACTTTGTATCCTGCAAACTTGCTACAATAGGTTATTACTTCCAAGCATTTTTGCTTGATTCTTTTGTATTTACTACATGACAATTTTGTCATCTGCAAACAAATTTTATTTCTTTCTTCTCAATCTGTATACCATTTTTTCCTTTTTGTTTTTTTTTTTTTTTTCTGAATGCTTTAGCTAGGACTTCTAGTACAATGTTAAATGGAAGTGGTAAGAGGGGACATCCTTGCCTATTCCTAATCTTAGTGGGAAATCTTGAGTTTCTTGCCATTAGGTATGAAGTTTGCTGAAGCTTTTTTGTAGATGTTCTTTATCAAGTTGAGGAAGTTCTCCACTATTCCTTGTTTGCTGAAAGCTTGGGGGGTTTTTTAATTATAAAGATAATTATAATAATTACAGGTGTTGGATTTTATCAACTTTTTTCTGCATCCATTAAGATCATTTGATTTTTATTTTTCTTCTTTCTTTTCATATATTGGGTTTGATTTGCTAGTTACTAGACTCTCCATTGCATCTATTTTCTCTTTCTCCAAAACTAGAATAAAAATCCTTGTCCCAGATATTCCTCTAAAAGTTCTGTGCTGCCAATCTAAAGGAATGGTGAAGGCCCATCAGCTCAGGAGTCAAACCTGATTTGGAATCCAGCTATGCCACCCTCCCACTACATAAACCTGGGCCAGTCATTCACCTACCTGAGTACATTCACTCATGAAGGACATCCAAAAATGGCATTTAAAAGCAGCTTCTCAGAATTTTGATTAAATAGCTAACTTGCTTTATTTCTATTGAGATGATTAAATGCACTATGCATGTGAAAGCACTTCTTTTTTTTCTCTCTTTTATGCTGTCCTGAAATTGCACTTCCAAACAAAGCATCATCAAGCCTTGTCCTGCATTCTGTTTTCTAGAAAACTTGAGCCATGACATTCATTTAAAGTACCATTATTATTAGAAATATCATCACAGCAGTTTTTTTCTTTTCATTCACTTCCTGTTTTAATTTGTTGACTACTCATCAAAGCTATCCCTAGGGAACAATTTTATTCAAGTAAAATCGGGTTTAAAAAGACACCAATTATAGCTCAGAGGAAGAAATACAACCCAAAAAGGCAATATGAAGAATAAAGGTTTGTAAGGATAGAATAGCAACCCCTTGTGTTCCATTAACTCCTCGGCTTTAGCAACCATCTGACTGGAGCTAACCGCCCCCCCGCCCCACCACCACCACCAAGTCCCCCATTACAAGCCTCCTTAAGGAATTGTCCTGTTACTCTATCCCTTGAGGTGGGTGTCTGGCTATAAACACACACACATACACACACACACCCATGTGTGGCCTAGAGCAGTCTCTCCGTTTCACATTTTCCAAAGTCTAAGGAAGCAGTTCCTCAATTTTCTTTGTCGAATTTTTCATAAAAGAAAGACCTCTTTGTCACAAAAATATAGAAATTACATAATTTCAAAGTAAATGGTCCTCCTTTCAATTAAATAAATTTGGCTCTAAGAAAAAGTCCCTACATTATCCTTATTTTTCTCATTTTACCTCAGACCAGTGAAATTTTGTCACACTCCTGTGTTTGGAAACCACTGGCAGAGGTACAACTCTGTTAATAAGCTAGAGAACTGGAAAATGCTGACTCACCTCACCAAGGTGAGGAATGTTCCAGCATAGGCAAACATCAGGAAATACTCCATTCAAAAAGGACAGTTTGAACTAACTTCAATATTTTGAGTAATTAAGACCACCCCACATTTAATAGATGTTTTACAGCAAAGTAGAGGGTATTTGGTGGTCAAGGTACCTGGGCTTCCTTTTCTTCCTTTTGCAGAAATCATTCTTACAACCTAAATTGAAGGCTTAATTTTTCATTGCTTTTATGATTATTATTTCAATATCATTTTTCTCCAGATATATCTGAGGTATTATGGCCGATGGCATGGAACACGGAGTAAGATAAACCCATGAGTATGTGTGTTTGTTTGTTCGTTTGTTTGTTTGTTTTGAGAACATGACCCTCTTCAGTGGCTCTCTAGCCTTAGCAGAGTATGAAGTTCTGTTTTAGGTATCTTCCAGAGAAGGCCCAGACATGGTCCTTCTCCTTACAGTCTTAACTTCTCAACTTTAAATACATACAGCACACATAGTATTAAAGATACGGGGCATTACAATGTGTTAGTTTATATTTGATTTTGATGTCTGCTTTAATTCCCTAATAGAAGAAAAAAAAGGAAGGAATGAGGATGGGAGGTAAAGAGGGAGCTAGGGAAGAAGGGATTAAGAGAAGAGGGAAAACAATGGTGGTGATTCCCAGAAAGAAGGGCAATGGCTGGTGGGAGATTTATGGGAAGTGAGTGCCCTGATCCTGCCCAGCTTGTCCGGGAATTCTCCCTCCTGGAGGGTGATTTGTTAACTGCTGCCTGAACAGCCTTTCCAGGGAGTCAATTTTGGACTCTGATCCTCACATTTAGAATCACCAAAGCCAAGCCAAGGTTGTTTTCCAGGAATAGGGTTTTATAGGATGAGGCTACTTCATGCATCATGTGGTAATTGGTGAATATTCCACTTCATTTTTAAGAACAGAGTCAGGACAGAAGAAAAGGGGTAATATTACCATAGCTTGGGGAGGACTACTTTAAAGGAAAAAAAAACCTTTCTTTCTTCCAGCATAAATACAGCCCAATGTGACTATGGGTATGAAACAGTTAAATACTTAAACCTCTGAACTTCTAAAGTCATGAGGAATTTTGATGTTTCAGAGTGAGTACCATGATACTAATGCTTCTGTTTAGTAAACTAATTTTCAGTTAGGAAAAAAAATAACAACAGTAATAGTAATCGCAGCTAGCATGTACTAAACTCTTCCCACATGCCAGCCCATTCTTCAACAGTGATATCACATGTGATATCACATTTAGTCCTCACAATATCCCAGAAAGTTAGTTAATATAATTGTGTCCATTCTACAGATGAGGAAACTGTGTCTCAGAAAGTTCAGGTAACTTATTTAAAGTTAGTTAGATAACAAAGGTAGAGCCAGGGGTTAAGCCTGAGCAGTTCAACTGCCCCATGTCTTATTACAGTTACATTTTTCTTCCACTCAAATAGTCTTTTCTCATTACAATGGGAAATGGATAAAATATCTTTTCAGTGACTCTGAGCTTTAAATTCAGATAAGCATATATTTCATATGACCTTAGAAAAAAAGTGGCTGAATTTCTCAGATCTTAGGTTTTTATTTGTAAAACAGAGATAATCACACTACTTTGCAGGATTACTGTGAAAGCAAGAGGTAATACTTATGGCAACCATTTAATGCACGGGAAGTATTGCCACAGCACAGACAGATACAGACTGTCAAGTTTAAAAAGGAAAAACAAGTAGACGTGAAAGCTCAGGCACCCAAAACAGATATCCATGATAAGGGATAACTGGTAGTAGATCATCCTCAGAAACATCGAAGGAGGGAATTTCCTTTAAGCATCTCAGTTGATAAAGAAAACTTTGAGAAAACTTGCAAAATAAGAAGAGGTATCAGGCAATAACATAAAAATGAAAGCAAATAACAATAACAAAAAAGAGAATCAGTTGACCCTATACAAAGAAAGAAAGCAAAACCCAAACAATTACAAAGTATTATTTCTGAGCCATAGCAAACTAAATTAATTTACGTAGTGAAGGAAGAAATGAAGCTTGTGTCAGAACCCATCTGTCATATATAATGCAATATCCACAAAAGTAGCTTAAGTTAAACCAGACATAGTTCTCATCCTATGTTGTGAAGGAGTCACCTCTGTGACTCTTATTGTTGTTGCAATGAAGCTCTAGATTAAAGAATCATTTCAGAAAACACTAGACTGAGCGGACATCCACTGGCTCTTCCTATCAGTAATACTATGTGCGATGTGAAAACAAGTAGATAACAGACCCTAGAGAAGATCCTCTCGGCCAGGTCTCCAACCTTCTTATGCTCTACATTCTCTAATGTCATTTCCCAGTCCAGTCGAATTTCACAACCTTTCCACTATAAATGCACTAAAGATCTAAGATGAAAAGATGGGGGGGGTATTTAGAGAGGAGAGAATGGAAATGATAGCACAAATAGCAAAAGCATAATCTAAAACAGCCTGAGAGTGGATCTGCTGTACTAGCAGCAGAAATCTCCATTAGCATTTGCTACCATAAGTTGGATTCTTCTTTCTATAAGTCCCTATCTTCACAGTGCATTGTAATGAGAAGGTAAAATTTATGAAAGTAAGACATATTATTTCCTCATTTATTTTGTGTATATAAATTTGAAGACAAAAGCTTGAATTTTAAAAATTCAGTCTATTAAACTTGCAGTTATTAGATTGACTTAACTGCTTCCTACTAAAACAAGATCAATGATCTTAATTTCTTTAGGAGGAAAATTACTGCATTCTCAGCTCTTTGGAGAGAACATTCAAAAAGACTTCCATCCACCAAGTATTACTACATATTGCATAAACTGTATTTGAACACAACTACTAGAATATAAAAAATATGATTGTGACTATATTCCTCGTTTTGCCCTGTGCCACGGTGTTTTAATCTGCTATTTATACCTGACCCTCTAGTGAGCATTGAATGGATAGTTGTTAAATAAGAGGAATAAATTGGTGGCTCTGTCAGTTAAGTGTCTGACTATTGATTTCCGCTCAGGTCATGATCTCAGGGTCATGAGCTCGAACCCCACATCAGATTCCATGTTGGAGATGGATCCTGCTTAAGATTCTCTCTCTCCTGGGGTGTCTGGGTCACTCAGTCAGTTAAACATCTGTCTTCGGCTCAGGTTGTATTCCCAGGGTCCTGGAATCTAGCCCCACATTGGGCTCCCTCCTTGGCGGGGAGTCTGCTTCTCCCTCTCCCTTTGCCTCTCCCCTTGCTGCTTGTTCTCTCTCTTTCTCTCTCCTCTCTCTCTCAGATAAATAAATAAAATATTTTTTAAAAAATTATCTCTCTCCCACTCCTTCTACCCTTCATCCCTCCTGCCCACCCCCAGGAAAAAAATAGGAAGAAATTGGTAAGGAGTTTTAAATGACATTTCATGATAATTAAGAACAAGGGCTTTCAGATCAAAGGGACCTGATGATTTACTAATCTGTACCTTTGAGCAAGTTTTTTAATGTCTCAAAGTTCAGATTTGTTCATTAAAAAAAATCTCAAAAAAAAATCTCAATATATAGTTAACCCTTCTATTGGCTAGTCATTTAGATTAATGAGAGAATTCATATAAAAAACTCTTAGGTCAGACTATGCTCATGGCAAGTACTGAAAAAATGTTAGCTAGTAAGACTTTTATGCCTCATCTTAGGCAAATAATACACACAATTCTTTAGTCTGCTAATTATATACTGTCTTTTTGTCATAATATCAAGCTTCGTGTCATTGCAAAACAACACACTTTTTGGAAACATGTGGGACTTATCAACAACAGATGAGAAGAATATCTCAGAATTTGACTTGTTCATGGTTTCATGAAAGATTGATAGCATGGAAGTGAATGTAACAGCAGAGCATGGAGACAGGGAGGGAGAGAGTAATTCACTCCTAAGAGAAAAAAGGAAAGGTGTCTGTCATTTTCTGATGCCGAGTCTGATAACATCTGACAGGCACCACTGAACAAGTCCAGATTATAGAACTCAATCGTCCCTAAAAATAGTTACATGGAGAAAAAGGGTGGACCATTTTTTTTTCTTGAAAAGGAAGAAAAGGGAGAGGAGAAAGCAGCAGATACTTTACTATACACAGAGTGGAGAAAACCAATGTAGGTCTGTCAGGAGCAGGGCAGTATAGTGGACAGAGCATGGGCTTTATAGTGGAATAGATCTCAATCTGGTTTTCTAGCTCAATTATTTGCTACGTAAGCTAAATATCTATTTTTAGCAATTTGCACTTCCTTTCCTTTGTAATAATAACTGTGTAACTAAAGTTAAAAAAGAAATAATTGTGTAATAAAAATTGTGATTAGGTCATATGGTTGTTGTGACGATATAACAAAACAATCATGCTGGTAAAGTGCCCAGTCCATTTTCTGGTTTATATAGGCACTTGAAAAATATTTTTCACACACAGTGCAGACAAGGAAGTTACAGAAATGCTTGCTAACACACTGTTTCTTGCACTGGTTTACTCATTTATTCTATAAGCATCCCTGCTAATTGTGAGAGATTGATTAGCATTGCCTCAATTTAGCTTAGCTTGAACTACATTTCCCAGAATCCATCTTTCCTTCATGGGATTAGGTCAGATGCTGACACAGAAGACAGAAGCTACCTTCTGGTGCTGACAAGGTTGGTGCAGCACAGGGTGCTTTTATAACTCCTGCCTGTTGGAACTGACTCCCTGATTTCCTGGCTGGAGGGTAGCAGCAGCAACTCCTGGAGATCCAACTGCATCTCCTGCTCTAAGTTCTCCAATTCCTGGTCCAGGTGTGTGTTTAGCTCTGTGACAATGGGGCATTAGCTTCTGAAGGAACTTTTCATCAGAAATAAACTTGAAGGCGATAGGGAACCTATAGAGTTTCCAGTTCATTCTTAAGGGTTCCAGTTCAAAATCACAGTTTCCAGTTTGTATTTGTTTCCCTGACTCCACAATCATCTTTTCTTCCTAGTTACCTAAACGTGGACATCAGGTTCCAGCACTAGATTTAGAAAATAAACATCACATAGACTATTTCTCTTATTTCCATTAATTGTGCAAGGTCAAATCTTTATGACAAATACGTGCAAATATTGGTGGTGGTTTTAGTTCTATGATAAGTACATTGTATCAGTTCTTAACTGATAACAGTGGGTTCTCTGTATGTCTGAAACTGTATTTTGGGGTGAAGAAATGTACAGATGAATAAGGTACAGTCCCTACATTCACAAAAGTTCATAGTTCTTAAGGAAGTCAGTCATCATTTATCATATAAGAAATTACAAAGTTTCTATGGATTTACCTAATCTGGAAAGTTCATATAAATGGAATCATATAATCATATAATGTGACCTATTGTGGCTGGTTTCTTTCACTTAGCAGGTTTTCTAGGTTCATCCACATTGCAATATGTATTTCACTCTTTTTTATGGCTGAATAATATTCAATTGTATGGATAAATCACAATTTTTTTACTCACTCATCCATTGACGGACATTTGGGTTGTATCCACTTTTTGGAACTATATAGTTTCAAACTAGATAGCAATGGTTGCACAACATTGTGAACGTACAAATGCCGCTGAATTATACACTTTAAAATAGTTAATTTTGGGATCCCTGGGTGGCGCAGCGGTTTGGCGCCTGCCTTTGGCCCAGGGCGCGATCCTGGAGACCCGGAATCGAATCCCACGTCGGGCTCCCGGTGCATGGAGCCTGCTTCTCCCTCTGCCTGTGTCTCTGCCTCTCTCTCTCTCACTGTGTGCCTATCATGAATAAATAAAAATTAAAAAATAAATAAATAAATAAGTTAATTTTATATTATATGAATTTCACTTCAATAAAAAAATTTTCAGATTATGAAGTTATAAAATTGGTTTTCTTTAGTTAAAAACATTTACATGTTATCTATAATTGTTCAGAGTGAAATTGAAGAGTTCTAGTTTCTGGATTTTATGGAGTTTATGTGTACCAAACTGGTAAAATGTTCATTAAACTACATATTTTCAGTGATAAGATCAGATACTTTCCACATTTGACTACAATCTGCTTTGTATATTTTTCTTTGCTCTGCTATTTTGCGGCAAGCCTGTCATTGATCGGCTTCTTGACATGCACATAAAATCAATTAGCATTCAGTCTCTGAGAATAATTCTCTTAATAGGTTACTGCTTTCACCATTTAGCCAACAGAGAAACATTTCTTTCCACACCACCCCATACTTATTTGGAAGGCATTTGGTAACACTTATCAGCCTGCACATGCCAGCAATTAGATGTCAATAGAATTTCTATGTTCAATCCTTTGTATACAAGGAACATGTTAGCCAAAATTTCCAGTCCTCTCACAATTTTCTAAACTCAACAGTTTTTGTCCTTTTATTATGGTGTGATTTTAGAGACATCGGATAAAGGCCCACCTCATCTGCCTCCAAACTTCCCCTAAAAAGGAGAAGTATGAAAGTAGACACCAAGATTGAGAATATGCCAGGCCAGTTTTCTCTTCCTCATGTTTCAGGAGGTACAATGAAAAGCCTAAATAATGATTTAACTCTTCTTATAACTTTCCCTTCAATTGCTAACTCAACTTTCTTTTTTTGTTGTTTTACTTCTTTCTCATTCCAGAAATCTAATCTGAATGTCATTGTCTTGTAGAACTTTCTAATCACACCTCTCTCCACTATCCTCTTTCACTACATTCTAGCCATACTGGCTTACATTTAGGTTCTAGAACATGTAAAACTGATCTCCATCTCAAGACCTTTATAGTTGCTGCTCCTTCTACTTGAGTATTCTTCCTCAACAATGTCATGTGGCTGCCCTTTTTTCATCATCCAAGTCTCAAATCATTTGGTATCTTTTCCGAATTGGCTTCCCTAGCTATAGCAGCTCTCTCAATTACACTCCATCCCCTCTCCCTGTTTACTTTTTATTCTCTGCATCTCCTCACTGGAGCATAAATCTTTAACAAAGGGGCTTTGCTTGTCTAAGTCACTGTTATTTGCTCCGAATTTTGAATAGTACTGGAACAGTAGATGCACAATTAATATCTTGGCTGGCTGGCTATAAACTAACAGACACTAATTATGCCAATAAACGTAAAATTGCAGTGTGATTCATAGTGGTGCCATTCCTTGTAACACAGTATTCTAGAAAAGATCAAGTATGTATGTACATATTCATGTATCTGTGTATGTTGGTTAGGGTTTGGGGGGGGGAACAGCAGGTTATAAGTTCAGGGGAAGAGCAGGATATAAGTAATATCAAATAGGTAGCTGTAAATTAAACTGGACTTAAAAATTAAAGGTGTGGTCTAGAGATAAAATCATGAGAAATCTGTTCCTTAGTAGTTATTAAAGGTGGGCTTGAATAAAATTATCCAGGAATAGCAAGAATAATAATAAGGGAGGAATACAAATAAAAATGGATAAAGCTAGAAAGGGTACAGAACAGGAGTAACCAGTGAGGGAAATGGATAACCATGCAAATGTGGCACCCTGCAGAAGAGAGTTCTAATGGGGTGAATGTTTGTGTCCTCCAAAAATTCCTATGTTGAAATCCTAATCCCCAACATGGTAGTATTTGGAGGTAAGGTGGTAACTAGGTTTGGACGAGATAATGAGGGTAGATCGCCCATGATGATATTTATGCCCCTATAAGAAGAGGAAGAAACACAGAAGCCTTCTCTCTTTTCTTCCCACCAAGAACAGATCATGTGAACACACAGCAAGATGGTAGCCCTCTGAAAGCCAGGAAGTGAGTCCTCACCAGGAATGAAAGTTGCTGGCCCCCTGATCTTGAAATTCTCGCTTCCAGAATTGTGAGAAAATAAATTTTTGTTGTTTAAAGCATCCAGTCTACGGTATTTTGATATAGCAGCCAAAATGACTTAGATAAGAGTGTTTCCAGAAGGAAAGAATTGTAAGTCTAGGACTGTTTTACATACATATACACACAAAATAGGTTTTTGCTATATGTGACCTCGGGCAAACCTCCTACATTCTCTGAACTTCATCTTTATTATCTTTAACTTGAGCAGCTCATATTTATCTTGAAGATATGATGTGAGGATTAAGTGATATGACACAGAAAGATACTTAAAACAACATGAACACTCAATAAATGCAGATTCTTTTCACTTTTCCCATTTGAGGGCTTTTAAAGTAAATCTGTTGATGAGAATCAAACATACTGGGATCCCTGGGTGGCGCAGAGGTTTGGCGCCTGCCTTCGGCCCAGGGCGCGATCCTGGAGACCCAGGATCGAATCCCACATCGGGCTCCCGGTGCATGGAGCCTGCTTCTCCCTCTGCCTGTGTCTCTGCCTCTCTCTCTCTCTCTCTTTCTCTCTCTGTGACTATCATAAAAAAAAAAAAAAGAAGGAGAATCAAACATACTGCCTTAAACAAAGATTATATGGGAGTTTTGTTATTGGCCCAGTAAAATATTATTCAAGAAGAGTCATTTCCATATATGTACAGAAATCATGTATATATGCACATGCATGTGTGCACGTGTGTATCCTAAAATCCTTTGGTGATATGCCTTACTACAACTGCAGAACACTGCGAATTTATGTCCTGTTTAAATTTCATCTTGACCTTGAGATTTTATTGGAGACTCTACTCCCTAACTAATTTATTATCCTATCTTTTGGTTCCCTATTTATTATGCCTCCTACAGGAACCATTTTACATATTTCTTTATGCAAAATTCTTTTTTAAATATTTTATTTATTTATTCATGACAGACAGAGAGAGAGAGAGAGGCAGAGACACAAGCAGAGGGAGAAGCAGGCTACATGCAAGGAGTCTGATGTGGGACTCGATCCCAGGTCTCCAGGATCAGGCCCTGGGCTGAAGGCGGCGCTAAACCGCTGAGTGCCAGGGCTGCCCTCTTTATGCAAAATTCTTAACATGACTCTCTCTCAGTAGTCTTCACTTCTTCACTGGTCAAGATTGCCGTGAGCTTGAATCTTTCCAAATGTCCATGATCACTTCCAGCTTATACCACTTACCAGTCCAGACATACTATAGTGATTGCAAACTTTTAGATGTTTGTTCTCTTTAGGAATGGTAAGCACAAATGACTATATATTCTATTGTTTCCAGTATCTTGTTTTGACCCAATCAACCAGAGGCTCCAACATGTGACTCTGACTCTTTAGCAAGGGACATAAAGACACTTAGATTCTTTCATAGCAGCAGCAAGCAGCCATGGTGCCCTACATGCAGCAGCAGCTCCAGACCAACCATTTGGACTAAAAGATCTTGGCTTCTTCCCGCTTGGCATAAAAATGCCTTGGTTCATATCCAGTCTTATGCCTAGTTCTTTATCTTCCCATTGATTCTGTGACTGCTTGCCATCCTTGCACATTTATATATATAGAAATCTTTCTTTTTCCTTTTTTTCTCTAACATTAACCAGTTAGTTTTGTTACCTGTAATCAAAACATTCTTAGCTAATAGAAAGGGAGGTCTTCACGTAACAGGCCCAAGTAAGAACCTAGTAATCATGCTAAGTGACTGAGCTGGCACTTCCTAACAGAATTATTTGTTGCTTTTGGCAGATTCGGGGGGAAAAAACCCCAACTTTACCAGAGCTTCTGACGCCACTGACTATCACTCTGGATGTATTCTCCAGGGAAAGAGAACACTGGGGGAAGAAACAGTATTGCAATTTAGACTGCCACTCCATTTAATAATGGGGAAATTGTATTACTGTACTGGTAATTAGTTTTTTTAAAAGCCTCATGTAAAATGTCAGCTGGACTCTGTTTATTGGAATGTATCAACACATTAGACAAACCTAGCCTTGTTGATTTACCCAAGACAGCTAATCTGATGCATTTCAATTGAGCCTATTACAAACCTGGCTCTGACTTGTAAAAATGTCTGAGTCAAGACTGAGTTGGACTATCTACATATATATGTATTTTCCTGCCTTTAATGACAGACACGAACTTGTGGAAAAAGTTGTTTATCCTTTGAGCACCAAACATACAGAGTCCCTTTGAAACGTTAAAACTGGAGCCATTGGTCTGTTATCTACAGAGAGAAAAACAATACTATGGCTTCAGGAGAAACAGATAGGAGGGGCTGAGATGGAAAGAAAAACACCAACAGGAATGATAAACTGGATTTTAATGACAAAGTCACTTTGCCAACTGTAACTTGGGTGCTGGGTAAGCTGATCTGACTTCATTAGGTGATTGTCAGCCTCCCGAAGCCATCATCAGCCTGGAAGAAAGCCATATGTGTTGGTCGCACAAATGGACATTGATTTTTCAATAAACTGGAACCCAAAGCCAACATCACTCCACTGATATCTTTTCTCAGGAGAGAGGATTTCTCGCTCATGCCTGGCACCATGTCTCAGCTCTTATATTACAAGAATTACATGGGTGAAGCAGAGTAGAAAACAGCAGCTCACTTAAGTCATGTGATAAATGAGGCAATTAAGTCAATTAGATGCACAGCTACTGAGTTATATCTGTTTTGCTTTGTAAAATATAATTTTAAGTAGGATCATCTATCTTACCATACTGGACAGCATTAGAATTCTGTGGGGCAGAAAAAATGTGATTCATTACTCTATGAAAACAGTGCCTTACTCTCTAAACTGGATAAAGTAATCTTGGCCTTTAAATTGGAGGTTATGATCCCTTAACTCTCTCTGAGCAGAACACATTTTGTGTTTGTTGTTTGCCTGCACTTTAAATGCATGGCTTTTGTAATAGTCATCATGTGGTTGGGGTACTAGTAGAACATTAATTTTTTTCAATGCATGATTTACCATATGCATCTCTTTATGGAGGAAGATTTAGTTGTAGCAGATTTACATTGTTCTGGTCAAGTCACTTGAGTGACTATAATAAAAGGATGAGCAGTCACCCTTGTTTGAGAGAAGAGTACCAGGACCTTTAGAGGTTTAATTAAATACAGTTCACTGTCACTCCATAACCTTGGTATGCAGAATTGTCATGACAGAGAGATGTATGCATCTGCAGAGGAGCTAAGGAGATTCTGGGAAAGGCAACCTAATAAGACCCTTTGCTTTTAGAAGATGAATACTTCCAGAGCCTCCAATGAATTGTGATGGCCTTATCTAAGGGATGTGGGTAGGTTAGGGCACTAGGAGACACCAGAGTAAATAAACGATTAGATTGGAGGTTTATCAATAAATTGCTCATGAGTCAAATTATGTTTCCTTTGCCTTCCACAAATTATAATTTCCTTGTTTTAGTAAACCAACAAAAAATTAGTGAACTACTTAAAGGTTAGGATATTTCACATATAAATATGGATTACTTTGGCCAGAGTACATGTTCTGCAATTTGCTTTCAAAGTCTACTACTAACATACATACTTCTACTCTCCTTGCTTCATTCATTTCTTTTACTTTCTTTTATTTTACGACTGTCAGCAGGCAGTTGAGTTTTTCACCTTATGCCTAGATGGTTGTGGGAAAGGGTTCTGATTATGTCACACAAGGAGGCTAAGAATGGAAGCTCCTTTTAACCCAGCCACCTATTGTTGAGAAACTATGGCTAAACAGGTAAGGAGAAACTGAGTTGCAGCCTTGGGAACAGTCCTGGTTGAAACTGAGCATGCAAGCTGCGAACAATAAGGGGTGGAGATCTAGCAAGGACATCACTATGGGAGAGGACAAAGACATTAAACACGGATTTTTTTATTTTAAGATTTATTTACTTATTTGAGAGAGAGAGAGCAAGAGTGAGAGTGGGGGGAGGGGCCGAGGGAAAGGAAGAGGAAAAATCTCCAGCAGACTCCCCTGAGCACAGAGCCTGACTCTGGGCTCAATCTCCCGACCTGGGCCAAAGTCAAGAGCCAGAGGCTCAACTGACTGAGGCACCCAGGCACCCCATTAAATATGGATTTTTAAAGACAGAAGTAATTGTTGGTTAAAGAATATGTAAATCCTAAATTCAAAAAATATTGTCAAGTTGACCTGAAAAAGGTTTAACCAAGTTTAATACTGACCAACAGCTCATGAGAGCACCAGTTTGCATACTAGTCTTTTTAAATTTTGCTAATCTGATGGGGGAAAATTTTCCAGTTTGAATTCTATTAGTGAGTTTAAGCATATTTTCAGATGTATGCTGGCCATGTTTTTAGAACTGCCAGTTTGTAACTATTGTTTATTTTTCTTATTAGGATATTTGCTTTTCCTTATTGAGCTGTAGGAACTCCCGATGGCTCTTTCTCTATCTGTTGCAAATATTTTCTTCCAGTTTGTTACTTTAAATTTGGCTCTTGTATCACATTGTCCAGAAATTGTTCATTTTTGTTTATAAGATAAAAGCTTTTTTATGGGTTTGGGGTTTAATGTCTTACATAGATCCCCTCAGCTTCATGATTGTCAAAATAACCTCCTGGACATTCCTTTAATAAGTCTGTATGTTTTTGTAAACCTACATGTTTGTAAACATGTAAAATATAACACTTCCAACATATTGTGCTAAAGGACATAGGTTGGCTTAGGACCAAAGTGAGGCTTTCTATGTCTTCTCTACAGATCTAGTTCTTAGGACCTAACTGTGGGAAGAGTGAGATCTGCAAAGAAATTATTCAAACAGTTCAAGGAAGAAAATGTACTCCAATAATATCTCCCTCCTAGGAGGAGCAAAAATTCTTTCTTCTTTAAGGAAAAATAAAAAACAAAGGAATAATCACCCTTCCCAATTTAAACCTATATTATTTATCTTTCTCAATTTTTCTTTTTAGTACATCCTTGCATGTTTTCTCTTTCAGATGAATTTTAAGAGACACTTGTAACTATCATTTAAAAAATCTTGTTAGGATTTTAGTTCATATTGCATTTAATTTATATATTTATTTACATACTTATTTATGCTATTGAGTTTTCTTATCCTGAGGCTTTTTCACTTAGGCTTTATTATATATATTTGAGTAAAATCATATAATTTCCCCTATAAATGTCATATGCACTCTGCTATGTTGACTCAGGAATATTTTAATAATTTGTGTTCTCGTTGTATTAGATCTTTCAGTTTTCTAATTAGTTTTTTAATTGTACATAGAAAAGATGTTGATTTTTGTATATTGACATTGTATCAACTCATTTTACTAAAATTATCATTCTATTCCTTCTCTTGAAATTCTATTGTTTATAATAATAAAAGTTTGAGTCCCTTGTTTCGATACTTCTAACTCATTTTCTTTTCTTACCTTATTGCATTGCTTAGGACTCCTGGTTCTAGTAATCATGATAGTTTTCAGCATTCTTATTTTGGTCAAGACTTCAGTGGGAACACTTTTAATGTTTCACCTTTATGATATTTGCTAAGTTTTTCTGACAGATTTTTTTAAAAAACTAAATTAAGGAAGAACCTATTTATTCCTAGTATGACTTTATTAAGAATGGTTTTGATTCATGAGAAATGCCCTTTACAATAATTGTGTAATATTCTCTAAATCTGTTAGTTCAATTGAATTATATAAATAGATTTCCCAATGCTAAGGCATTAGTACACTTCTAGAATAATCATATTTAGGAATTTTATAATTCTCTGAAAAATTACTGGTTTTCATTTCTGACTCTTTAACTTAAGATACTTTTACTCATATTTGTAAATGAGATTAATTTATACTTTCCTATATTTGTATTCTTTTATTTTCTGGTTATGCAGCTTAATTAAATGAGTTTTGAAGTTTTCAACATTTTAATTCTTTAGAAAGATTATTTAACAGAGCAATTTTCTTTTCTTTAAAAGTTAAACCGAGATCTGAGTGGGATCAGTCGATTGAGTGTATGACTCTGAGTTTTGGCTCAGATCATAATCTCAGGGTCATGAGAAAGAGCCCCACATCCAGTTCCACACTCAGTGCAGTCTACTTGAGATTCTCTTCTCACCACCCCATCTGTCCCTCCCTATGCTTTTGCTCCCTCTCTTTATTTCTTTCTCTTTCAAATTAAAAAAAAAATCTTAAAAAAAAGTTAAACATAATTTGCCTATAAATTAATTTTGAGCTCATCTCTTTTATAGGGATAGATTTTAATATAATTGATGTAATCAATTTTTACCTCTTTTCAAGTCATTTGAAATAATTTATACTTCCTTACTTATTCATTTTCTTTGTTTTTTTTCCCTTTCAACCAAAAAAATTATTCATGGTGTTCTGTCAAGAATTCTTGACATTACTATTTGTAGCTATGTTTTCTTTCTTTTATATTATTTTATCTTCTTTTTTTCTTTAACATACTTATCAAAGAAAACAAAAGACTAACTTCTCATTTTTGTGATTTAATCTATTATGTACTCTATTTTATTAATGCCTATGTATCTCTTTACTGAGTCCTGCCCTTGTTTCAGCAGAAGTTGGTCCTTACTGTGTAAATTACTGGAAGTTTTTGAGAGCCACAGTAGAACACTGTGAGATTATTTATGTGAGAGTCTGTCAGTTTATATGAGTTTCTATATTCAATCCCTGATATTAAGGAAGGGAAAAATTTAATTATAAACCACATCATCATTTGATGGATAAAGCTTTTGAAATGTTCTAGTCTAATTCTATTAATTTTTTCATTTATTTATTAAATAATATTTTTGAATGAAAAATATCCAATGCCAACTATGTAGTGCATGCGGTGCCATGTGCTGAGAATAATCAAATACACATGATTCCGATTCTCACAAGGCTTACAATCTGGTAGAAGAGATAGACATTAAACAGATAAATATACATAGGTAATTTTTAATTGTCCTATGTACTTTGAAAAAAGAAACAGAGTGCTATGAAAAAGAATAATTTAGATGGAAAAATCAAAGAAAAATCTCCCTGAGGAAGTGATATTTGAGGTAAGATAAAAATGATGATAGACTTTAGGTAGGCTAGGAGTGAAGGCAGGGCAGTAGGGGTAAAGGAATAGCATAAGCAGAAGCCTGGAGATAAGAAATATCTTGGCTTGCTAAAAGTTAAAAGAAGACAGGTTAAGATTAGAGCAAATTAGACAGTGGGGAAAGAAAGAAACAAAAAAAGAAGAAAAGAAACAAAGAAGAAACAAAGCTGAGATGTAGACAAAGACCTGAGCATAATGGGCCCGTAGCCATAAACAAAAACTTTGGATTTGATTCTAAAGAAAATGAGGAATCACTGAAATGTTTTAATCTGGGGAGTGACATAATTGAATCCACATTTCCAAAAGACCCAGCTGGCTTCAGGGCAGAGAACAAATTGGAGCAGACCAAGGGTGGAAACAAGACGAGTAGTTTGAAATTGTTGACATATATCATGTAAGAAATAATGGTAGCTTTGGCTAGAGTGGTAGAGATGGCAAATGTACACTGATGTGATTCATTTTAAAAGATGAAATCAATATGCCAGGTGATGACTTTTTTTTTTTTGAGGTAAGATACAACATACAATTTGCCATTTTTAACCATTTTAAGTATTCAATTCAATGTCATTTAGTACATTCACAATGTCTGCAACCACCACCACTGTCTAGTTTCAGTACATTTTCATCACCCTAAAAGATTTATACCCATTAAGCAGTCACTCCTCTTTATTTGCTGAACTGTGACTGTACCCTAGCCCCCAAAATTCATAAGTTGAAGTTCTAACCCTAAGTATCTTAGAATATGATTGTATTTGGAAATACTGCCTAGAAAGAGGAAATTAGGGTAAAATGAGATCATACAGGTGGGCCATAATCCAACTTGACTGGTTTCCTGATAAGAAGAGTAGATAAGGACATAGACCTACACAAAGAAGAAACCATATGAAGACAGAGGGGGAAAACATCCATCCACAAGTCAAGGAGACAGAACTCAGAAGAAATCAACACTGCCAGCACCTTGATCTCAGACATCTAGCTTCCAGAACTGTGAGAAAATAGATTTCTGCCATCCTGTTTAAGTCATCTGGCCTGTGGTTTTTTGCTATGGCAGCCCAAGAAAACCAAATAACTCACCATTCCTTCGTCTCCTCAGCTCATGGCATGTGTCTATATTTGCCTATTTTGGATATTTCTTACAAAGGAAACCATATAATATGTAATCTTTTATGCCCAGCTTCTTTAACTTAGCATAGTATTTTGAAGGTACATCCATGTTGTAGCATGGATCAGTCTGTTCCTTTTTAAATGGCTAAGTAATGTTCCATTGCATAGATACATTACTTTTTGTTTATCTATTCATTAGTTGATGGTTGGTGAAGACTTTGATATAAGAAAAAAAAGGGGATCCCTGGGTGGCGCAGCGGTTTAGCGCCTGCCTTTGGCCCAGGGCGCGATCCTGGAGACCCGGGATTGAATCCCACATCGGGCTCCCGGTGCATGGAGCCTGCTTCTCCCTCTGCCTATGTCTCTGCCTCTCTCTCTCTCTCTCTCTCTCTCTCTCATAAATAAGTAAAAATTAAAAAAAAGGAAAAAAAAGACTGATTTAAGCAATGAAGGAGAAAAATGGGTCAAGATGACTTCTAGATTTCTAGGTGCAAAGCGTGAGAGAAAAGATGCCATTTATTGGTATGGAAATGAATGGAAGAAGAGTATATTAGAAGGGAGACTTAGAAAGATTACGTCTACAAAGGTTTAATAACTAGTAGTCACTTGGCTGAGGCCAAGTGTGTTCTCCCACTCCATTCCCCTCTCTCTTCCTTTAACAAATAAGCATGGGTGAAGTAATCCATACCATTTTAATGGTTTTAGCCATTTGCCTTTTCCCATCAACCAAGTGAAATTATTCCTGGTCATTTCTAGCCCAGACATATGGGCTATCAAACAAACAAAAACCACAGGCAAAGACTGTCAACATATGAACACATAACTAAGTCTCAGTACTAGTACCCATCCACAGTATTAAAATTCTACCAACTAACCAAGTGATCTTTTCTCTTGGTCTCCCAGAAAATTGCAGTCATTTTTAACAGAATTTTTATTATGAAAATAATAACTAGACATGAGAAATTTTGAAATATATAGAAAGAAACATAAAAGAAAATAAAAGCTACTTATGATCTCTTCACCCACAGATAAACACTGTTAACATTTTGCAACATTTCTTTTTTTCTATAAATTTTACAGAAATATCTCTCTAAATTCAGGAATTGTATTCCTAAAAGTATTGTGGTTGGCAAAATAGTGATTGGCATGCTCAAGGTGCTACAGAAAATATAAATTTAAGGAGAAATATTAAATTGTATTGAAGTAGTTCTAAAACAGCAAATGGAAATTCTAGAACACACTTACTTTTAAAAAGTCTTCAGTACTTGTTTTGTTAAAAAGTCCTTTTCTAAATCACCTTCTTCAGTTATAAAGAAAATATTGTGCTAGTGCCATGAGCTTCTGGGGTTTTATATTAGGCAGACTCTACTACTTTTTACTTTTTGAACAAGTTTTATTGCCTTGAAACATCTTTGCATCCATGGTCTCCATCATTTCTTTAGGCAGTTAGCAGTGACATGGTTGAACATTTCATCACCCTCACCTTTTGCTTTGTTCCAGCCTCTTCAAAATTTATCACTGGGCTTAAGATCACATTTCTTTGGATGTGACTTTCAGTTCCTCCTGTGAGTGGCTGGGGTCTCTCTCTCTCTCTCTTTCTCTTTTTTTTTTTTTTTTTTTTAGAGTAATCCCATAATTGGCTTATATGGGCTATATGTAGAGCTAACAATAATTGTGGTCTTCTTTTGTTTAAAAGAATCTAACAAAACTAGGCATGGGCATGATGATGATGATAATAATAATAATAATAGCAGCAGCAGCAGCAGCATAGGAAAACATGTTCCAGATATTTTAATTGACATGCTAATATAAAACTAAGTTCCCCCAAAGCCCAAATTTTCTAATACTATATTTATGTAATTGAAAGCTATTGTTTTTGTCATCTTCATTCTTCACTTAATATTCTAAAAGAATTTTTCTTAACACCAGTCACAAAAATTAACTCAAAATGAATTAAAGTTATTCACTGTGAGACCTAAAACCATGAAATTGCTAGGAAAAAAAAAAAAAAAACAGGAAAAAAGCTCCTTGGCATGGGTCTTTGTAATGATTTCTTGGAAATCACACCTAAAGCACAAGCAACATCAAAATTAACAAGTGGAGTTCCATCTAAAAAACTTTTGTACAGCAAAAAAAAAAAAAAAAAAAAAAAACACAAACCAAAATGAAAGACAACCTATGAAATGGGAAAAAATACTTGTAAACCATTTATCTGATAAGGGATTAGTATCCAAAATACACAAAGAACTCATACAACTCAATAGCAAAGAAAACCCATAATCCAGTTAAAAAATGAATAAAGTACCCAAGCAGACATTTTTTTCCAAAGAAGATACATAAAAGGCCAATTAAGTATATGAAAAGATGCTTAAAATCACTAGTCATTAGTACAAATTAAAACTGCAATGAGGTATCACCTTATGCCTGTTATAATGGCCATCATCAAACAGAGAAAAGATGACAAATGCTGGCATAGATGTGGAGTAAAGGGAACCAACGCTTGAGTACTGTTTCTCAGATCATAAGTTGGTACAACCACTTTGGAAAACAGTATGGAGATCCCTCAAAAAAATAAAAATACAACTAGTATATGTTTCAGCAATTCCACTTTGGGGAATATATCAAAGGAAATGAAAAAACTAACTCAAAAATATATCTACACCCCCATGTTCATACTAGCATTATTTGCAATAACCAAGACATAAAAACAACTACATATACTTCTAGTACATCATAGGTGAAGAATATTATTCAGTCATAAAAATGAAGAAACCCTACTATTTGTGAAAACACTGGTGTACTTTGAAGGCATCATGCCAAGAAGTTAATCAGAGAAAGACAAACAGTGTATGATCTCATTTATACGTGGAATCTAAAAAACGAAACTTTGGTTATAGAAAGAGATCAGACTTGTGGTTACCAGAAGTTGAGGGTCAGGAGAGGAAAACTGGAGGAATATGGTCAAAACTTACAAGCCTTCAGTTATAAGATTGATAAGTACTAGAAATATAATAATGTACGCTATGATTACTATAGTTAATGCTACTATATGATATGTAGAAAAATGGTTAAGAGAGTTGATCCTAAGAGTTCTCATCAAAAGAAGAAGGGATTTTTTTCTTTTCTTTTTATTAAATATCTATATGACATGATGGATATTAAGTAAAACCTACTGTGGTGTCAACCAAATCATCTTGCAGTACACCTTAAACTTATACAGTGATGTATGTCAATCATTTCTCAATAAAACTGGAGGAAAAAAGAATTTCTTCTTTATGAAAATATATCCTCCCCTGAAAAATGTAAAGAAGGATTAATGCATTTTATCTAGTGTTTTGTTCTGGAGGTAAAAATAGGCATTTCTCTTAAGTGATACCCTCTCCAGGAGAAACACAGCATGAAAACTGGTTTCCTACTTGAAATCTAGATATGGTCATGGTCAAAGTAATATCTACAGTGATCTATTTCAAGACCATACTGAATTTGGGGTGCCATTGCAAGCTGGTGATAGAGTAAAAACAAAATATCAAAGGTTGAATCACTGTAGCTTGTCACAACTCATCTATCTGAACATACCCTTAAATTCAAGTCTTATTAAAAAGTATACAGGAAGATGTAGTCTGACACAATCTCATGGCTCCAAGGTCAATTAACCACATTTAGTCTCATGCCCAAGTACAATTAAAATACTGATCAGTACAGAAAGATGTATTTTGTGGCAAAAACAAGGAGTCAAAGTAACTGTCATTACTTGTCAATATTCCCTCTTGCCACAAGGTAATGGTGGAAACATGGCTAGAGTTTGAGCCATTTTTGGAAAAGAGTCATCTGGTCAAATTGCGCATGATTCATTTGTTTCAGAAAAGGTCAAAATACCAAGGTTGTTTTGAAACTACTTCAGCCAAAAATCAATATTTTTTTCACATTAAATTGAAGCTACTATATTTTCAAATATTTTTTAGAAAATTTTCTAACATACTTCTAGCTCACTGATATGTATATAATGCATTTTATGTTAATTTATTCAGTTAAAAGTAATCTTTATTTAAGAAGCTTAATATTCTTATGTTTTTATGTTTATGTTAAGGTCAGTATTTTTACACTGTGTTTACTGAAAATTTTGTAAAAATAGTGCTTGCTTTAGCAGCATATATACTAAAAAAATTTATAAAAATACAGATTGAATGACTAATTATTTGGAACCATGGTAGAAAGAAGAGAAACTAGATTATATTCTCTTCCCTCTAGGCTGGATCACCATAGACATATCACAAATTGTCTCCTAGAAACTGTATTTATCTCACAAATGTCACCTAAATAAAATTCATATCATTTAGCCTAGATAGTAAGATGCTGGATTTAAGAGATTTATGATGAGATATCTCACAGCTAAAGATTAAACTATAAATTCCAGTAGTGAAAATAAATAATCAGCCTGTGAATAGTGTTTTGATTTACATTTTCGTGTCTGTGACCAAAGTCAAGGTTAATTTGAAATTTTACTTCAACATCTATAAGATTTTTCTAGTCAAGCCCATAAAGGTTCATTGATTCTTTCATTGAATTTTTTCAGTAACTATTTTGTGCCAGTTGCTGGTGTTAACAGAGCAACCAACAAGTCATCATTCATTCATTCATTCATTCAGATTGAGGTATGTCAATGAAAAGAAACTTAGAATTCCAACCCTCCACATGCTTACGTTCCAGTTGAAGGGCAGGGAGAGGAGTTAAATAAAAGATAAATTTTATATGTTAAGTATATTAGGCCATTTTGTTAGAAGGCCAAAAATATTATTTTAGAAAATACAGCAATATGATCAGGAGAAAGTTGACATTTTAAACAGGATGATCATAGAAGGCCTAATTGGGAAGGTGGCATATGAGTAAAGATGTGGTGAAGAGGGAATGAACTATGTACATATCCCCATAGGCTGAGGGAATATCCTGCGCCAAGACCTTGGGATAGGACAGATAATGCTTAGCATGTATGAGGTCCAGAAAGAAGGCCATTGTATATGGAGATGAATGAACAAGAAGAGTTATAGAGGAGATGAAGATAGAGAAGTAAGAGGGAAGATCAGGTAGGGTTCCACTGGAAGGATTTTTGGCTTTTATTCTGAGGGAGATTGGTAGCCAGTGGAAGATTTGAGTCAAAGAATGACAGGAGCTGATTTAAAGTCCCCAAAAGTATTCTTAAGTAAGATTTGGTATCCCGTATATGTTCTCCTAACTTACTGACTTCTAACATTATTTCTGCTATCCAATCCTGATATCTTTCCCTTCCCCTCTATGATAATTCTCCTTTTGAATACACTTTCAGAATTTCACATTCAATATTCCCCCACCTTTTACACAAGTCTGTCACAATTGTATCTCCTTTTTTAAAAAGCTAGTTTATCATTTTCTCCATCTATCCTTTTTGTTTTTCTTTCTACTTTCAAATTATTTTGTTACTATGATACAATTAATATGAACGGTATTACCTCCTTGTCATAATTCCCCATACTAAACTGTATTCAACATGACATGTTTCCATTCGTTTCCAAATGAGTGACATTCTCTGGAATGAGTATCTTTTAACAACTATGGATAGCATTGGCCTAGGTCTATGTTCCATTGGTATAAATGCAAGCATACTCACCATTTCCTAGTGTATTTTTAACTGCTGTGTCACATCCTCTGAAATTCTGTGTCACCTCTTCTAAATTTAAAATTTTCTACCATTTAATTCTCTAAATGGCTAGCAGAAAAGTTTTTTAATTTTCTTTTTTTTTTACATTTTGCTTCCATGTATCTGAAAACAGAATAAGATTATGACCAGAATTACTTTAAAGAGCCTGTAATATTCGGTAGAAACAGAAACAACATTCATTTGATGTCTTGTGACTCATTAGGGGACTCTAATTAGGATTTTAAATTATTTATTTAATGGGCATAGATGATAGATTTGATGTTACATTTTGCAAGAATGTCCATTTCTATCCTGGCAGCTGTTCAGGGCCACTACTCCAACTCCAATAGACAAAGAAGAGGCCTTCTCTAAAGGGACAAGAGCCGCAACCACATTCTGGAAATTTTTAAGCAAATCTAGGTTGTACTTTGTTTTAGTTTCAGATCTCTCAGAAGATTATATGAAGTCATAGAGTATACAAGTCAAGTATACAAGTACTTGACAAGTATAGGCAATAATGAAAGCAAAGTGGAGAGGTGACACAAGAAATGGAAGGCAATTAATCAATGATATTTGTGTGTGTGTGCACATATGCATGTGTGTATATGACAACTTCCAGAATTATTGGTCAAGAACTATTCTATAAGTATTAACTTCCTACATGCCACTTTTCACAGTTGAGGTAATGGGATTGGAGAGGACAAGTCCCTGGGCTTATCTGGAAATTGGAAATCAGGCAGAGCAAAGTGAGACATTTGAGTAATATGGGTTGGGCACTGATAGCATCTGCTACACATCTAAATCTACCTTCCCTTCGGAGTACATACATAACTCACACATTATCCGCTGCACAATTCCATGGAGCACAATTCACATAGATGACAATGTGAGTGGTGCCCCACTGGAGTCATGCAGCTTGGCCCTGCCTATCTGAAACCCAGTTCAATCCATACAACTACTAGTTGTTTTGGTTCATATGACATGTTAAACTCATAAATGAGGTCCCATAATTAGTTACCATAGCAGTCTACAGACAAGGCTAACCCTAGCTACCATGGTTCAATTACAGAATTTCTGAATAACTTCCATGGAGTATTAGGCCCACTGACCCACATGACATTGAATCTTCAGACTTTTTGACCTTTGTCTCTTTGGTATTACTACTTTTCACTAACTGGTCTTATCACTCAGATATATACAATCCATGACAATTAGTATGATGTTTCTGGAACCAAGTGAAGACTGATGGGTTATAACAGGCAAGATGAAAAGATAAGGATAGCTGTTCCCAGTATAATACTTTAGGCCATGGAGTTTCCTCAAAGAGTTAAAAATAGAGCTACCCTATGACCAAGAAATTGCACTACTAGGAATTTACCCCAAAGAAACAGATACAGTGAAAAGCCGAGACACCTGCTCCTCAATGTTTCTAGCAGCAATGTCCACAATAGCCAAACTGCAGAAGGAGCCTCGGTGTCCATCAAAAGATGAATGGATAAAGAAGATGTGGTCTATGTATACAATGGAATATTACTCAGCCCTTAGAAATGATGAATACCCACCATTTGCTTCAACATGGATGGAACTGGAGGGTTTTATACTGAGTGAAGTAAGTCAATTGGAGAAAGACAATAATTATATGGTTTCACTCAAACAAGGAATATAAAAAAATAGTGAAAGGGATTATAGGGGAAATGAGAGAAAATGAGTGGGAACAATCAGAGAGGGTGACAAAACATGAGAGACTAACTCTGGGAAATGAGCAAGGGGTAGTGGAAGGGGAGGTGGGTGGAGGGATGGGATGACTGGTGATGGGCACTGAGGGGGGCACTTGATGGGATGGATGAGCACTGGGTGTTATACTATATGTTGGCAAATTGAACTCCAATAAAAAATATACATATAAAAAATGAAAAATTTAAAAATTTTTAAAAAGTCAATTTACCAACATGAGTATGACACCAGCGCTCATCATGTCACGTACACCCCATCTTCTTTAGAGTAAGAGTCAATCAAACTCGTGTTGGACATGATGAATTTAGCTCATAAGTGATCCTATGTGCATAGTAGGAATAAATGGGAAAGCATTTTTAAAAAATACCTTAGGCCACACTCCCATCTCTACAATATGCAGAGAAATGCATATACATACACACCACTGTTTAAGAAATTCATGGAGCACCAAATAATACCACATGTATATTTACACAAATAAACATTCTCATTAAGCTCATGGTATATGGAGAATACAGGCACAAAAGCAAACAATCATAGTACAACATGTTGGTAAATCCTTGTTGAAACAAGAGTCTTTAAGGAAGGGTGCTAATCTAATTTTGCAAACTCCAGGTAACAATATTTAACTATAATTGTCAAGTTGGATTCCTGTAGTCTAGGCACCCATGTTTAATAAAGTCTTTAACTTGGGACTGTATGAAAATAATAGGAGATTTTGAAAATGTTTGAATCTATTCATTGACATGGGAACTGTACAATTTGCCATACTTGAACTTAAATTAAGATATTGATAATAAGTCAAATACTATTCAGTAGGGTTCTGATATCAATATTTGGTTATTTCTCATCTAGGGAATGAGCAGAAGAGTGGTCAAAATAGTTATGTCTGTTCTGATTTCAACTGGATTCTTCTAGGTTTGCTGATTTTCTGTATCTCCCACAGTGTTTGGTTTTTGGCCCATACAATCTGCCCTGGGATTGTGTTATGCTGAGAGCTTATTTGAAGTCTGTTTGAAGTCATCTTTATCTTTTGGTTGCTTTTGAGGTTTGGTTCCCTGTAATGTTCTCTGTGAAATGCCTGTTCCTGTTGCTTGGCTGTTTCACTAAGCTGACTACTGTCTATGTTCTTCCTGTGAACCACATTCCCTGCCATAGTGAGGGATGGCTACATTCAGCTTTCGTTGCCCTCAAGATTTGTTTCCTTTCATTGCCTAGACTCTTCCAGTGTAGAACTGCATAGCAACTTACTCCTCCCTAGGCTCAATGCTCTGAAGTCATGTGATAATAAGGCAGGAACTAGTACTCCAAATGTGTACTGACTTTATGAGATAGGTACTGAACATAACAGAAAAGTCTTACTTTGATCTATGTTTGAGGATAACAGAGACAGCTTCATAGGATTTTTAGGCAGACTGGTGAATTCTCTAAATGTTATAGTTTCTTGCATTAGCCATAACATTAGTTCTCTGGAATTCTTTTCTTGGAATAAGAAGATCCCATTGTGTGATTTTTTTCCCCAAAACAACTTCATAGGTAGATTTTGTAATACCATTTAAATATCCCATGAGTTTTGATGAATTTGTTAAAATCTTTATATATTCATCAATAAATTGATCAATTATTGCCAATACTCCTTTGAATGCATTGCTCATTGCTGTATAGTCCATCCAATGACATAATCATAGAAGATAAATATGGAGTGGATCACTAGAATTGAATCTCCAAAAGATGTATCTCAGAATTTTCCTTTTATTCCTTTGCATGCTAAGCATTTAAGCTTGGAATTAAAATCACGCTTAAAAGAGGGCTAAAAGAACAACTAGGGGAGAGAGAACCAATATTTATTGAGCACCTACTGTGAGTTAGGTATAGTTCTCTATAAATATCTGATGTGATCTTCAAAAAAATTCTTGTAGATTAAAAAAATATTTTATGATTGAGAAAACTTGAAAAACACGAGTGATATTCTGAGGATTTGAATCCATGTCTTTCAGACTATTGAGGTCATGCTTTTACACTTATATTTCCTCTACATACAACAAGTGAAGTTGAAAAGTTGTGTTTAACTCTTGATCTTCATGTCAAAACCACCTTTATTTAAAATTTTTCAATTCATTCACTCAACAACCAACATTTGGAACATCTGCTTTGTGTACAGTGTTATATTAAACCTATCTCTATACTGCTCATTCTTTATCATCTTGTTCTGAGCAAAAACTATTCTTGCTAAAATTCCCAGATGCTCCAGATGACATTATTACAGATTTGAATTGACTTAATTTTTTTGAACTTCAGAAGGAATTTTGTTGGTTGATCTCTTTGAGATAGATTTGAGGTACAGGAAGGAAAGTTAAACGTCATTGCTTTGTAAATTTTAATCCTTTGACTTTAAACCACCAAGATACCAAACTTGGCTGGCTCATTCCAATGAACCAGACCTCAAACTGTGCTCCAATACTATGCAAACTCTTCACAAAACAAATAGTCCTTTATAGTTTGAAGAGGGGCCTTAACAGTGGACTGGCATCCCAGAAAGCAGCTGTGCTGGTCCTGAATGAATACATGATATAAATTCTAATTTATTCTAATTCTAGATAGAGGGACCTATAAGCCAGAAAGATGCTGAGACCGTGTCTCATAATGCCAGGGAAAAAAATCTAATCCTCCTCTGATTTTGTCTATAATGAAATCAAACATTGGATTTCTAGAAACATGTAGGTGACTAAATAGATTTTTTTGTGCAGTTTCTTCTCAATATTTGGTAACATTTAGATACATCCTAAGGTTCCTAGTCTCAAGCCATTCTCTACTTTTAAAAATATTTTTTTCTCCTCCCCCCATAAAAATGGTCTCATTGTTCTTTATTTAGTTTAACAGAAGGATCCATGTACGAGCATTGCCTTAGCTTTGCTTGGCTTCAATTATACAAACTAACCACAGTCAGTTGGATGGCAACTGCCGTAGCAAAGTGCCTGCCCTCTCTGAATTCATGAGTGGAGTTTTTCCACCCACAATGTCAGGTACAGGATATGAATCGAGGATCAAAATTCTCTAGTGCAAATGGGGGAAAATTCCAATGAAATAATACTGCTTCTAAGACTAAGGTATACTGATCTGCTCTCCCCATACATAATAAGAATAAAAACTATCAGGTTTTTAATTGATTAATAACTATGATCCTGGCACTATACTAATTTTCTTACATATATTATCTCATTTAACACTTTATCTTCTAAGGTAGGCATTACAGAATTCATCTATAATTTATCAAATTCTTAAATACTCAATGATGTTTCTCCCCCACTATTTTTTCAAAATCACAGTTTGTTTTAATTCAGTTGAGCTGTTGGTCCTCTCCTGTTTGTGGTCCCTGAGGGCTGTCAACTCCCTGTTGCCATGCAATTCCAATTACATATTTTCAGACCGCTAATCTCTCTCCACCCCACCAGCTTTCCTGCTCCTGACCACAGAGTGACAACATCAGCTGCACCATGCCACGGAAAACAGGACTCAACGTTTCAGGAGAACCAGCTCAGCTAAGAGAATTTTCTGAGTTGTGAAAGCCTCTTAACACTTCAATATTGCATTAACCTCAGACTTCACCTGCTTTTCTTTGGGCCACAGGGATAATTAGCCATGTGAACATCTTTCATCCAACCACAAACAGAAACAAGCAGATCTTCTCAGCCTGACAACAAGGTAGTACAGCTCAGGGGTCAGTGGAAAGGAGTAAGAGCCCTGTTTTCATAATGGCCAGAAAATCAAGATATTGTGTGACCCTGAGCTAGTGTTTAACCTTTGGCTCTGTCCTAAACCCAGTGAGAAGTGCCTTTTACAAATAACTGGATAACTCCTAGACAAATGTAAAAAAAAATCTTTCCAAGACTGAGAATTGCCACCATCTGTTCCTGTTAATAATTCAGATCATCTACTTTGCAACCACACTCAATCAAGGCTTCTATAGAACCCTATCAGGTCCCAGAGTTCTTTCCTGGCTCAAAAAACACACCTATGAAAAAAAAAAGAAAGAAAAAAACAAAGAAAAACACACCTATGACAAGATTAATGAAATGTTTTATCTTATTATTCCAACTGTACATTTTAAAAACATCATATTGCTAAGCATAGGTATGATATTCTCTTAATTTCTCCAGTGTTCTTCTTTTTTTATTAATGACCATCATTGGTCATTCTCTGGAACTTTGATCCAGATCTTGTGAGGATGTTGAAGTTTAAAATAGAGCTTAAAGGTTTGTAAGTCAATTGCATTTTAAATATTTTATTTAATTTCATTTTTCTTTCCTTTTCCTTTAACCTAAAATGAATTTATTCCTTGGTATTATTTCCTTCTGTTTCGTTGAATCTTAATGCTAGATTGAACACTGGATGAAAGTTTCCTGGTAACAGCTCACAAACTACTGGATTTATTCATCTTTCATGTATTTCTGTATCTAGATCTTCTACATAAGTATAGAACTGTTGCACTTTAATCTTTGTTGGATATAAGTATTTTCAAGGATTCTTAATCTGTTTCTGGAAGATGAGCCAGTTTTATTGAAATCTTGTGGGGTGTTGAGAAAGTAAGTAAAGGGAGCCAAGCTTAAAGTATCAAAATAAATCACTATGATCTTTATTTGTTTTTAAAATGGGGAAGTGATATCATGGGTGCATTAAGACTCAGCCACAACCACACAGCACTGAAGCATGTGGAAGACTCAGAATGAAAATCTTATCAATGATCTAAAGCTCTCATATATTGTGCTACACAATGCCTCATACTGGATTAAACTGAATTAGGATAACCCTTTTTTTCCTGAAGACCTTTCAGTGTAAGCCATTCCATAAGCAGATGGTGCTTCTGACCCCAGTAAATGTTGCACACAGTTGGCCACTTGTTCATAGAGGAACTTCAATTGGAATGAAACTAAGGTATACTTTTTCATGAAGCAAAGAAAGGACTTTTAATAAAAGGTCAAGTAATTTATCCAAATTCAGAGTTAACATATTATTTATACTTCCAATGTTAACATTTTTCTGAGTGCAAGGAAAATAGACGTGAGAAAGGGAGATGGGACTGCTCACTTACTCTGGAAAATGCTCTATTCTTTCATTTTGGAGATAACTGGCATTTCCATGTGCTTTGTGCATATCAATGATAAGCTGATAATAGAAAAGCATACAAGTGGGTGTATTTTACTGGGCTTTTGAAAAATCTTATATGGTATCTTATGAAAATTAGAAAAATAAAATTAACATATTATTGCTTCAAATAAGAGTCTGCCCAGAGTCATAAGGAATTTCCACTTACTACCAAGAATTAGAAGATGGGTGATTTCCTTCTACCCTTTACCATGGCCAATGCAAATGTCATCAGCCAAAATTTCTTTCAGCCCAGAACAGAAGATGAAAGCTTTAGGGCTCAGTAGATTTTTAAAATAACTAAAAAGACCAATGATGATTACCTTTTTATAGTAATGTGTTTGGCAGGATAACATGTGTGTGTCCTCCCTACAGCCACTCCTGAAGCAGAATATCAACCTTTTATAGCCCCAGCCTCTAGAGATTTTGGCAAGGTGGGAAGCAGAGAGGAAATGATACTTTGGGGTTTCAGAAGTCTAGGAAGGAAGGAGAGATGATGCATTTGATAAGGTGAAACAGCCTGAAAAGGGAATGAGATCTGTGAGCCCTCTGAGCAATATCCACATATGCTCTGTGACAGCAACCTCAGAAGGTGGCAAGACGTTAGAAGGGAATGGTTGCATAATGTGTCTAAGGAGCCAGGATTGTAGGCACCAAGATTCCCAGGTCATAAAAAATATTCTCTGTGCCTAAATATAATGCATAAACAACAGAGTTCCAGATCTGGCAATGTAAACTGGATTAATATTGTAATAGCAGTTCAATTATGGCGACTATTGACTGATATCCAAATATGCTTCTCTAGCTTTAACTCCAAGTAAAAATCACAAATTTTTGGAGGATAAGGAAAGCCAGCCATAATGACCAAGAAGTTTGGATTCTCAGGACTGATGAAAAACATTTTTATGTGGTATTTCTGTATAAATGTGTTTATTGATTTTAGTTTGATGAGAGGCAAATTTTCTTTTTTTTCTTCTATAATTTGTGGAATCAGGATCCAACAAAGCTCATGGTGAATTTTTTAATACTGATGTAAACTTTCTTGATATATCAGGTATCAACATAACAAAATACCAGATAACAAAATATGTATTCTTGCAAGTCAGAAAACCTGGTTTCTTTCCCTGCTTCTGCCTTGGATATGTCCTTTTGACCTTGAATAAGTGATTAAAATGTGCTCATCTTTAGGTTCCTCATTTAAGATGGGAATTAATGTGGCCATCAGGTTTACCACTTAAAATTAGTAGATACAGAATTACCAAGAGTTGTGGTAGTACCAATGGTAGGAGTTGATGCTATTGTCATTTGTTTTGCTATGATATGTTTTGAAAATGGTATAGTTGCTCTAGTAAGATCTGCCAGTGACTACTGTCAATACAGCAATTAGCAGATATAATTGCTCCAGTTGGTAATTGTTAAGATTGTAGATGGTATAAATATACTTTTATGTATTTGTACATGCTTTGATAGATTTATTAAACAATAGTGACATATCAGCTTAGATATTATATTTCTAAAAGCAGGACAATTATAAAGAGCTCTAAAAAGCCATTTATTAACTTAATGAACTGATTGTGAAGGTGTCCTGGTTTGTTTTTGGTCATGTGAATAATATTCAAAAATGAGTAGACTGTCTTTTAAATAATATCCCAATAACCAAATGTTGGTGGCAAATTGATTTGAAATAGAGCATGGTGTCTTAACCAAGCAATATTTTTGTTTTAAGTCAGGGAAACAAGAGCTGCAGAACCAGGAAATGTAGAAGGAGCATGGAAAATATTTAATCAACAGTTATCCCTCTACAGGAAAATCACTAGTGTCCATAAAATGAAGCAGATGACAGTCTTGCTTTGCTTCTTAGTATTACGGGAGAAGGTACTCAAAATGCGATTTATTTTCATTTAAAGAGGGGAATGTACATATGCTGAAATCTGGGGGGAATGAGGAGGAGGCAAAAGAAGGTTATACTCTGCACTGTTCATTCCAAAGATGAATGACATCTAGGAAGGCTACTTTTAGAAATTATGTATATAAAGGGGAAATGAATAAAACTATTAAAATGTATCTATAGGATATGAATTTTCCTATATTATAACTTGATATTTTCTTTGTCATAACTGGATTATTATAGAAATGACAAAATTCAGGAAGTGGTTCCTTTCCAGTTTAAGCACTGTGCAGCCAGTAAGTTAGCTACCACTTACCAGTAATCTACACATCTGTGTTTAAATGCAGCAGGGAGAAATTTCCATGATCTTTGAAGTTCTTATTTATTATTAGCTAAAAAGAGTGACTCATCAATTACCCAGTATTCAATGGTCATTCTAATTAAAATCCACAGGTAATTTTTCTCCCTTGTTTACTTGTTATGTTTTGAATGAAAGGCTCTTTTGTAAAACTACATATTTTTGAACGACATATGAGCCACAGCACCTTAGTGTTTACATATTATATTTTCCTCTTCTTTAAGGTTCAGGTCTTGGCTTTAACATCTTTCATCCAAGAGAATGACTATTTTGAGGCTGAACTAGGATTGACCACATCTAACCTCAGAGAATAGAGGTGAAGGGCAAAAATTAGGAGAAAGTTAAAAAGAGGTCTTTTCTTACACTATGTTTAACCTTGATAAAGTCACTCTGCTACAAGAGTTGCTTTTTTTTTTTAAGTTGAAATATAAAGATACAAGACCAAATTATCTATGAAAATCCTACTTCTTGATTTTCTGCTCAAAGTGAGGATGAAAGGAAGCATGTATATAAAATAAATACACTTGAATACAGTGCTGACAAAAAGCCAGCAGAAAAAGATGTTTCAACATGAGAGGTGTAGAGGGTTCAGCTTTCTCTAAGTCAACAACATGAGGGTGAAAATAGGGCCATAGAATAGTGACAGATCAGGGTTTTCTGTCGTGGTACCAATAATCACAGTGGAGAACACTAGCCCCTGCTGAAATCTCCCCGGCTAATTCAGTAAGACCCCAGATCATACTTTTATTCGTTTTCTTATCCATTCTGTGGTCTCTTTTTTTCCTCTGCTCCTGATTCAGTAGCTTCCATTATCCCATCTAAGAGTCAAATCCTCTGCTTGGTTTCCTTTTTTTTTCTACGGTATTAATTTGCCATTTTTGTCACCAACCTTCATTTCCCCATCTTCTTGCAATGGCAACCAAAATTTTACTTTGTAGAAATTCCTTATTTCTTGTTGGTCCTGTTGCTTAGGAAAGATTGTCCCAACTCTAATATATATTAGTTAATGATATATATTAGCCTATCACCCTGGTCACAATGACCCATTCAGGAATGAACACATAACCCATTCAAGGTGAATGAGTCATGAAGAGATATTTGTTCTATATTCTCTGGCAGCAATCACCAGAGACTGTGTCTCAGCCCCTGGATGGTTTGGTGTATGTGCAGTCTGACTGCCTCTGTCATTTTGTTACTCTATAACAGACCTGCTTGTTCTGAGGCCCTACTCTGCTACCTATTAAGTGTGTTGTCTTGGACAAGTTGCTTAGCCTCTGTGTGCCTTTTTCCTTGCCACAATAGGTTGTAATAGGAATTAAATCAGAAAAAAAAAGAATTAAATCAGGTAATGTATATAAAGTACTTAAAATAGTTGCAGGCATGTCATAAGCACTCCATAAGTGTTTAAACAAAATATTCCTTCATCGCTCATATTTTAAACCTTGTAGTTATCTTTGATGAATCCTCTTTTTCTGTACCTGCCATTCACTGAAAATTCTCTCTCTTATGAAACACCAACCTCTTTTTTTCCCAATCTGTTATACTTCACTGGCTACATTCTTATTTTTATATCTGCACACTCTTTTGTTTACCTCATGCATACTTTTTTAATGAATACCTATGGGGTTTTCTGTTCACAGTATCCCTTCTTTAGGAAGTAGTTGGCCTTCCCATTCTTTCCAAATGGTTCCATAGAAGCTGCTTCCTTAATACAGCATGAATCATACCCACCAGCCCCAGCCATAGCTTATTGATCAACAAGTGGGTAACACAGTCCCTTGTCTGGGATGTTTAGACTTACAGACCAATAAGAAGATGACATAATTTCTCTTCAAAGAATAAAGCTCCATAGTGTAAAACTGGTGTGGTAGCAAAGTTTTCTGCCATGTAGAAAAATGCTAATTAACTTTTTAATGCTAATTAACTTTTTTTCTTGGCATTCTTAGAAACTTGGAAATTTACTAATATCCTAGGCCATATATCCAGAGTCATTTTGATAGGAAGTTTCTAGTTATATATATATATATATATATATATATATATATATATATATATATATATCCCTCCCTCCCCCTGAGGATCAACTTATGTTTCCTTTCTGCAAAATGGCTTAATTTCATCACACCTACTGTTTTTAAACCATAGGTACTCATTAGTCTGAGATCAGTACCTAGAGCTAAAGAATTAACTGCAGTGTATTAACAAATTAGACTCCACCTCAGGAGCCTGGATCTTTCAGTTTTTAATCATCCCATTTAGCCTCTTGAGATTTGTTTGAGGCCACTCTGGAACAGCATATAATTCTTTCAACAACATTCTGAAATGTGTCTTATATCTCCATTTTGCAGATGTGGAAGTGGATGCTCAGTTAAATGACTGACCCAGGTCAGGAAACTGGTTACACTGGTAAGAAAAGAGATATAAAGTCAGATAGGGAATAAATAAATGAGAGAGAGGAGCAACAGTAAGAAGCCTCTGTGCTCCTAGGGTAAGAGAGAAGGAGAGAGGTCATCTTCCTAGAGCCCACAATCTGAGGGTCATCCAGTGAAAGCTGGGAGCACAGAAGGCTTACCTGTCCTGCCAGGAGTCTGTATCACACAGGGTAGACCTGTCTGGTGGCAGCTATAGCAAGTGAAGGAGATGCTGGTGCTTCATCTATTATTGAACAAGAAAGGGAGAACTACTCTAGCTTCCTCCTTCCTTCTGTCCTACAACCTATCTAAAGCTAGTTGGCAAAAAAAATCTAGGAAATGTAGTTTCCTGTTATATAAAACAGAAGAGAAAGGCAGGGGAATAATCCAAGAACAAATGGGGAAACAACCAGCACACATCCCCCTTTATAAAAGATTAAACCCAGACTAAGCTTTGTATTCCTTGCAGGGGGTAAACTAAAATTCAAGATTTCAGAACTACAGAATGGATCCCCTGAGTCTATTAATATTGAGATGATGCTACTGTAGTTTAAAATCTAAAAGCATCATGTGTTCTCCTTGGTAGACAGGAGAGCAGAAAATGACTCCAATTTAAAATAGATTTTTTTCAGAACCTCTCGCTCACAATCTCTATTTACTTCTGTTTTTATTAGTCATTGTCATAAGGACAGCTACTAACTCAAACTTGTAATAGGGATTTTATTGTATGGAAATAAGTAAACATGCCCCTGTCTATATAGATTATCTTCCTAGAAGCCAAGGGAAGCTAAAGAGCCAGATATCAGGAAAGGCAGAAACCAGGATAGAGCTCACGGAAGTTGGAATGAAAGAGTCATGCAGACTCTAAGGTAGCTCTAGCAGCAAAAGCCCATAGATTTTCAGTCCAAATATGTACTTCTCAACTCGCTTAGTTATTCTCTGCATACCTCTTATTTTCTGTCTAGTTCTCTTCCTGATACCCTCTGGTTTATTCCCTTCAGTGCAAGGTCCTAAGAGAAGTAATCTAATGGGTTCAACTAATAACTTTCATCTTTTTTGGAACAGAACTTTTGGATAATATCACATCATGGGTTGCTGTTCATGCTATGGATGGGCTAACCTTGACTCAGTTGCCCTATTGAGTCTCATCACCTGGGGGCAATGGATCATATGCCACATATCCTCTTTATATAACATGGTTGCCTGAAACTACCTTATCAGTAGGACAGTTTTCTTTAGAAATCTATGGTTGTGTCTGCATCTTTAACAGAGAAGAAAAAAGAACACAGGAAAAAAAGAAAAACAAAATCCTCCTCCAGAAGGAGCAACTATGCCTCTGGCTAAGAAAATTCCATCATTTAATCCACATTCATCACCAAATATCATGAAGGAAAATATATCATTTTACTATAATATTCTATCGACCAAAAAATACTTGACAATATTGTGTTAATTTATTGTCTCTGCATCCTGAGAGATTGGTCAGTCTTGTTTGACTAATCAAAAAATAGAAGTGCCACACAATTAGGACTTGTACTCAGCATTCCAGGACACAAATCTGTTTTTAATCTAGACCAACTAGGTTCCACCAATGTGGCACAGGCTGCTTTGAAAAACAGAGATCCTCTTTACTGCACCAAAAAAAAAAAAAATCAATCCATATTGAGAAATTAGACCTCTCTTTACAACTATCAATTTGAGAAATAGCTATTGTTTCTGTATGAGTGCAGAATAAACCTGGCTATTTTAAATCGATGACCTAAGAAACCCATTACAGATGAGCCAAGATTGTATTAGAAAGTAAATGTGAACAAAATCATCAAGTTAATGCTACAAAATGGCCTAAGTTCATTTGCACTAGAAGTGCCACTTGTGCTGAATTATTTATAATGCTGCATAATGTGGTAAATGTAATGCAGTGTTTACGTAGTATTCTATTTAGTTGGTTGTTGGTTTTAAGACACTGGGTCTTCAAAACCCTGATGCCCTTAAAACTGAGCCAAGAGGTAAGATGTGACCACAATATGCTTTGTAAAGTCTCTATTATTTACTTTCTTCTGTTGTTCAATCTCCTATCTTTCAATACTGAGATAATTAAGAATAGAGGAAGCTATAGTATAAGGCCAGACAGGGGTCCATTCATATGATTTAATGTAACAGAATAGGTAAAAGAAAGTCCTCTTCTATAGCCACTCCTATGTCCAAAAGCTGTGGTTAAACTTGACTATAGCCTTAACTATATAGTGGGTAATGAGGATGACCCATCAAGATTAATATTTAGCCTACAGTCCAGAAAATAATTATCAGTGCCTTCAGACCTAATTCATGGCTGTGATGTTTTTAGTCTTTTTAGGGATCATTGCTAACATGTGTATTGACATTCACTTTGTAGCTACCATGGCTCCTACATGTTAGATTTAGGCATATAAGCAAATCACATCTAATAAGTTTATCTTAGGTTGACACCTTTGCTGCCATCTGATTAATTAGATAACACATGGAATCTGTTTTTGAAGGCGGTGGCTCTTTGAAAGAATGTGTAACTAGGTTCATTCTTAAAAGAGCTTCCAACTGGAAAGTTTGGAGTCATTCAATCCAAATAAATGAAACTTGTGCCTAAATATTTAGGTTGCTTTTTATTATTTTAATGTTGTATCATGTGATGAGTTTTTCTCCCTCTACAGTATTCTGTTCAACACAAAGGCAATAAAAACATTTTTTTTTGCAAATGCAAGTGACGAAAGTGTTTAATTATTCCTATGTATCATCCTAATTAAATGATATATTCTTAGCATTACCCTATTTCTTATCTCAACAGACATTTTACATTATTGTTTTTGTGCTGCAAGCATATTGTTTTTAACCAAGCATCTTTTAGAGCCACTTTTCCGTCTTGTCACACATCTCTGCATCAGCAGCTGAGTCAGATGCTCCAAAATAGTACTGCTATGTATTCAATAAACAAGTATTAAGCCTCTGCTGTATCCTAGACTGCACTCTCTTTCTTTGCATCTTGACTCTGGTCTACCTATTTAGATAACCACATTTTCTAGGACAAATCCCGACTTTAGGTAAATAGGCCTTATGGATCTCCATTCACCATCTTTTGACTTGATGTCATTATTCTTCCTGCTAGTCCAGCCATGTTCTTCTCACATATTAGAGCCTAGGCTTTAAATGCATTCAGAAATCCTTGGGACAGAAACCTTTCTTGTATTGTTTTAGTCCTCTACTACCTTCTTGGCCCAGGGTATCCTGCCCAGGTACCAAAGCGCGAGGTGTCTGCTTCTGGCTATTCTTGCTTCACACTCCTTATTACAATGCTATTCCCTCGATTGAAACAATTTCCCTGTTAGACTTCTATCTCATTCCCACCATGGAAGACTGCTGCCCTAGCTACTATCTTTTATATAATAATTCACTCACTGACATCCAAGTTCCACTTGCTGGAGTTATCCCCCTGCCTGTAGATGGATCTGTTTCTATCACGGAACATGCCTGTCACAGTGGGAGAAACCATTTCCAAGTCCTGGACCCTTTCTACTGGGCCTGTCCCACTGTAAATTCACTATTCATAGTTAGTTGTGCCTAACATAAGGAAGAAAAAAGAATTTCAAGGTATTTGACCATTAGTAGGAGTGAGAATCTATACTTTATAAAGAAAAAATGATAAAATTATAGGTATTCCAACCACCTATAATTTCCACCTGGCCTCCTGATATTCTAGAGACAGCATACGTGTATGGAATGTGCTTGCTGAAGCATCTATATACTTCTTCCAAATCATTGAACTCTCTTGAGGTGAGAAGCAGTATTGTAGATTAGAAATAACAGTGGCATACACAGAAAATCTATGATCCAGATTTGATTTGCCATTGACTACTACCCTCATCCTGAGCAATCTCCCTTAATATCTCCTGGCTGTTTCTCCTAGAAAATGTGGGAATAATAACATTTATTAGCAGGTACCTGCAAACCATTGAATCTTTTTTTTAAAAAAAGATTTTATTTATTTGACAGAGAGAGTGAGACAGCACAAGCAGGGGGAGTGGCACGCAGAGGAGAGGGAGAAGCAGGTTCCCAGCAGAGCAGAGAGCCTGATGCCGGACTCAATCCCAGTACCCTGGGATCATGACCTGAGCCAAAGGCAGATGCTTAATTGATTATGGCGCCCAGGTTCCCACCATTGAACCTTTAACTTGATTTTGGTAAGTTAGAAAAGCAAATAATAATAATAATAATAATAATAACAGAATTTGTCTGAGCTTGGCTAGTTGAATAACTCTGAAAGTTTCTCTCTATTTGAGCTATTCTCCAGGACTTGTTTGTGTAACAACATGTCCATGGGTAAATGGGTAAATTTTCCTGCACATACTGTACTCATTCACTATAAAGTCAGAATCCAATGTTTCTACTGATATCAAATTTCACGGTGTCTATTAAAAATATACATGGAGAATGAGGATACATAGCGCATGTGATTGTGCAACTAGAGTTCACCTATTTTCTGCCTGTGATAAATGGGCTGAAGCAGGGTGCTGTAGGAACACAGAAGAGGGGCATCTACCCAAGTCTGCAAGATCTAGGAAGACTTCCCAGGCAAGGTGATGTCCAATTGCTTTCTGAGATGCAGCCAGATGCCTCAGAGCTCTCTCTGTATGAGTCCTCGGTTCAGAACAGAGAAAAGTCACATTCTGACCACATGATCACAGCCAATCCCATAATGGGGCATATTTGCCTTCCCTGCTCTCATCACTGTTCATCTCTACAGTACATAACTGGGCACCTATGGGGCCAGTCTGACCATGTTCATACATCCTAAAGTGAAAAATTATAAAAATGTTCATAAGAAGGGTAGTTTTACTAAACAAAAAACATTACATAATACAGTAAACAGAGAAACTTTCTTAAAAACCTCTATAAGCAATTCTCTTGTTCCAAAGTTCTAGTCTCTGTGGTAGCTATTTCATCTCCTGTTCTCTATAGCTCTATTTAATATCTGTCTTTTTAAATATGTCTTTATCTCTATTTCTCTGTTTGTTCTCTCACTATCTCTCGCTCTGTCTTGGTGTGCATTCTTTTATTTTTTCTAATTGAGATAACTGACATATAACAGTGTATTAACTTCATATATATGAAGTGTTGACTTCATTTATTTGTATATATTTATTTATATATTGGAATAAGATTCCCACCATAGCATTAGGTAATATCTCTATCAAGCTATCCTTTCTTTTTTTGTGGCGAGAACAATTAAGGCAGCTTTGACATTTATAATAGAGTATGGTTGACTATAATCACTATGCTGTACATCGGACCTCCAGGACTTATTTATCTACTAGTTGCAAGTTTGTACTCTTAAATAGCATCTTGCCAATTCCAACCACTCCAGGCCCTGGTAACTATCATTCTATTCTCTGTGTCTATGAGTTCAGCTTTTTTAGATTTCACATATGAGTGATATCATACAGTATTTGTTTTTCTATGACTTGTCTCACTTAGCATAATGCCCTCAAGAGCCATCCATGCTGTTGCCCATGGCAGTATTTTCTTCTTTCTCATAGCTGAATAATATTCAAGTGTGTGTGTGTGTGTGTGTGTGTGTGTGTGTGTAAATCACAGCTTCTTTTTATCCATTCATTCACTGATGGACATGTATTCTTTTCTTTAAGTGCCTCTATTTCACTCAGTTGTATGTCTCTTAGAGTCCCTGTCTTGTGTGTATATTTTTATGTGTGTATGTCTTTCTCTCTTGATCTCTCCCTTTCCCTCTATCTCCACCATCATCTCCTCAACTCGTCCATCTGCTTCTTTTTCTATCCAGACTACCCAAGACTCTAGGCTCTACCTCCCACATCCTTTTCTCTCCCTACGGATCTATCCGTTTTTTTTTAGTATAGGAAGCACTTCTTAGCTTCTTTCATTTTCCATCACCATCTCTCATTCATCCAATAAATAAGGGTGATTATCTTTTGTGTCCACATTTTATAGAAGATTGGAGATGAAAAATGGTAAGTGCTTATAATTCAGTCATTGTTCGGCCCCACCAGCCTCATCTCATTAGTTCTTCCTTTGCGCTCTTTATAGGCTACATAGAATTTCTTACAGTTTCACAAACTCCTACTTCTTCATAAGGGCCTGTTCATCTTGTCTGTCTTACAACTCCTCCCCCCACTTCCCTGGGTAACTCTCACTCTTATTCTCTTTTTTTATTTTTATTTTTTCACTCTTATTCTAAGGACTGTGTGACCCATCCACAGAGTAGGCCACTCCCTTCAGTGTGGAATTAGATGTCAGTGCTTTGGAAGCCCCTGTTCTTACCATTATAGCACTCATCACACTAATCAGGAAATGTTAAGGCTTAAATGTTTTCTGTATAAGACATGGCTTCTTGAGTAGATGAACACACAGTTACCTTCAGTGTCTGCCAATAGCCAATGCTCTATAAATGTCTGTCCAATGACTACTGAAACTCTAAGCAATAAGCAGTGATCCATGCCAATCTGTCCTTGAAAGGCTCAACCTTAAACTGAAAATAAAAAGACCAATGTGCAATTATGTATAAGCCTTTCCATGTTTCTGTTACTCAAATCACCTCAGCAAACAGCAAAGATAAGAGCTGCAAGAAAGAAGAAAAATGAAAAAGGCCAGGTTCAGTGGCAAAGATCACAAACAGTTCTTGTACAATTGCAAACTGAGACATCATAGCTGCCTAGAGCCACTTTTAAATGAAAGTCACATAATTTGAAAAGACCATTTGTATAAAGGAGGCAGTAACTTTGGCCAACAATTCTTTTGCCACTGATTTAAGAATCTTGGAATAAGTAATTTCAAGGGAATGGCTTAAAGGAAAGGAAAATGATCCAGATCATAATCAAATGAAAATGCTAGAGGAGGCTGTTGGGTGGAATTCTTTCAAGGTCCTAAATTTAACCATATGGGATTCTCTTCTATGTATCACCCTAGTCAATCTTTGGGAATGAAAGATTTCCTTCTTAATACTAAACTACATTTCAGTACAAAGACAGACCCCAGTCTCCTTTATTTAGTTATTCCCCTTCACCACAGATAGTTTTCCATGTTCTATACGCAGTAAATAAGAAAATCTTTTCTCTGACATGGCCAGCTCAGCTACAAATACAAGAAATAAGTAACAGTTCAAATCTATTCTTCTCTCCCAATGAACTGAGTTAATTGTCTACACTAAAAACTCTCAGTGGGGATATCACACAGCTAACTGTTTCACAATGTAATATAACAAAAGGATTAAAAGAGGGCAGCTTTATGATGTGTGAATGATGTGCTTAAATCATTTTATAAACAAATGCTCTGTAATAGAGGCACAACTATTTAACTGTACATTTAAATAATACCACTCTAGGCATTGTTTAAATATCACTTACCTGGGTTATACTCGTTTATTAATTACCCAAACATTTACAGAATTTCTCTAAGTGTCAGGGACTGAATGAGGTTTCTGCTACGGAGTTGAGGGGGTGAGAGAAATCTGGGATATATATACCAAGATGAAAAAGATTTGGCTTTTAGCCTGGAGAAGCACGTGGTTAAAAAAAGAGAGAGACTTGTAAACTTGTAGTTCAGCAAGGAGGACGACAATGGCTCTTCTGGGTACATTCTACAGATGAAATCTTAACCTTCAAGTTTATTAAGACAGGACTGTCTTTCACATGTCCCAGTATATAAACAATTGGCCAGACACTAATCTTCTCTATTAAATCACCCAAGAGATTCAAGTCAGTAGCAGTAGTATTGTTTTAGGATAAAATGAAAGCAATTGCTTAAGCTTATTCATACAGTCATTCAAATAACATTTGTGAGTTAGGTAATATAAGAACTGTGTTTGGCACTGACCATACTGGCATTGAAGTTTACAACGTGATAGAAAGACATGTATGAATTGACTTTCACATTACAGTGTGGTAAGGACTATGTTGGAAGGTATGTCAAGGACATTGAGGGCCAGAAGCAGGAGCAACTGGGCCTAGCTAGAGGCATCAAAGAACTTTACAGAAAAATTAACATTTGAAATGGCCTATGAAGATAAATGGCTGTCATCTTCTCTCTATTTTTAGTCTTGGAAGATAAATAGTTTTTCTTCACATTATTTAAGTGACTCGTTAATTTATCATCCTTCTTTATTATCTGTTCTTCAGTTGACTCTTTCTGGTAAGTCTTACAGATCTGCCCTATCTTGAGGTGGGGAGAACAAGATTGGTAAAAAATAAATTTAACTTGTTGCCACTTTCTACCTATAATCTAATTTCTCTATTTTCTTTCATTTGATTACCCTTCTTATATAAGAGCTATAAACTTATTATTTTTATTTCCTTTCCTTCATTTTTTGGCTTTTTAAGAATAATAACTAGCACCAATGTACCAGGGCTGGGGGGGATTCTAATCTTACATATTTAAGTTATCAGATATAAATTATAATTTTGGCTTTGCCATTAAGGCTCAGAAATTACAAAATTGAGGAAGCAGAACCAGGATTCAGACTGGTATCTCCCTGGCTGTGAAGCTTTACTAAACAGCCTGCTTCTTATATCACTTTTGTGATTATTGATAAATTCAGACGTCTTTTTCTTTCCTCATAATCCTTGTCCGATTGCATTTGATATTGTGACTTTCCTCTTCATGCAGGACAACTATTTTTGCCAGTCTGAAATCTGTTCCTCTTAAATTTTGAAATGGCACCCCAGTATTCCTTTTGGAGAACTGTGTTCCCTTCTTGTTCCTAATGGTTTGAAGTGAGGCTGGTCTCACTTACCCCCAGATCTACAGGTAAGCACATGACATACAAAAGAGGAAATGCAGGAAGCCCAAAAGGTATATTTATATAAAATATAAAATATTTTTTATAAATATAAAATATTATAAAATCTTGCTGATTTTAGGTAGCCCATCTCTGTATAACCCTGCTTCTTCTAGGGAAAGCCCCATATACCAGTTCTAAAAACTGAACTTGATGAAAATAACAACGAACTTACATGATTTGCTGAATCCCTGTCCTCCTTCCACTATACTATGATGATCTAGTACTTGGCTGGTGTCCTCCCAACTCAGGCCTTTAGCTCCCAATTCACATGGCCAGCAGCCACCAGAAATGAGTCATGGGCTGGCCAGCCTGCTCTCTGCAAAGATTTTGAGTCCTCTCAATTTCCTTCTGCCTTGTTCTCATTCTCTACTTGGTCCTAGTGTCTACCAGACTCTTGATCCTTTGGATTTTAATTTATGGGGACTAAATTCTATTCCTAAAGCCTGAAAGTCATACACCTTAAAATTCTCCATACTGTTTTTGTTGTTGTTTTTATTTGTTTGTTTTTTTGTTTATCAACTAATTCTGTTCAGTACTGGATACTTTAGAGCACTTACCAGCCCAAGATCCAGACTTTAGAAACCCAAATCTAACATTAATGGATTTGGCCAAAACATAGGCTTGTATCCTGGTGCCTCATCAGAGGAAGAGCAGTTGCCTGGTTGAATTCACATCTGTCTCTCCCATTTATGATTACGAATCTCAGAGACCAGGTCTGATTAATCTTTGAATCCCTAGTTTCTAATGCCACGCTTTATACATGGCAGTTACAATGTAAATTTTTGCTAAACTAAGCTGACTGAACCTTATATGGCTTGGAATTATAACCTTAGAATTTCAGTTTTTAACTGTGCCAGGCATCTCCCTCTAGCCTGGAATGACTCTAGATTTCCCTTAGATATAAACTAGAGCTGCTAATTGAAACTGTCTATGACAGTCTATAATATTTTAATATCCTCAAGTGAATACTTATGAAATGCATTTTATGACTATTATGTAGCAAAACCCCAAAGGAAAGCGTTTTTCATTTGTCATGGATTATGAGCTTAATTTGAAAGGTTTTTGTTTTGTTTTGTTTTGTTTTGCTTTGTTTTCTAAGAAATGGCATCAGAAAAATAAAATTCTAGAGTTTGGAGAAAATTGATTTTCATTCATCTTAGATTTAAGAAAATCATAAAAGAAAAGAAAAGAAAAGAAAAGAAAAGAAAAGAAAAGAAAAGAAAAGAAAAGAAAAGGAAAGAAAAGAAAAGAAAGAAAGAAAGAAAGAAAGAAAGAAAGAAAGAAAGAAAGAAAGATTTAAGAAAATCCTAGAAATGAGAACTATATATTAGACAAGATTTAATTTTCCAATAAAGAAAATAAGATTTCTCCTGTGCCTATTTCTAGTCTTCTCCTACTTTGTTACATCATAGAATTTTTTTGTTATCTACACGACAAAAATAAGGAACAAAAATACATGACCACAAGAATTCTAGCTGAATCCACCATTATGAGATGAATACAGTGAATATATCACATGGGGCTGTACTTTTATTTCTTTGGAACCATGAAATCATTCCAAAAGTGGATATATTTCAATTTTAAAAAAATCATAGAAAGATTTGTATTTAATGCTACTGCCAGGTAGAACAATGTGTCAGTGAAATGATTGTTTTGGTGTCACAAATAATGAGGAATGACTCTATTGGTAGATAATACTGGAGTTTGAGGGGATCATTAAACAACTTCCTTGTTGTCCCCTCCTGAATCATAAGATGTTCAAAAGATGAAATATTTTCCTTGAGATGAACAGAAGAATGAAGCAGATAGAGACCAAAACAGGGCCCTTGGAGAACATGTGGCCAAAATGGACTTACTAATTCTGAGTCTCTAGAATTAAGCAAATTTTCTCATCTACTCACTCCAAATAAAAAGCAAGTTTGGAACCTTTACCACTATGCCTTCCACATGCCCTACCAGGGCAGATTCCCTGGAGGCAGGTAGACCCCAAAGACTCAAAGGGGAGGAGCGGACTATATTTGCCCCTCTAAAAGTCATCAAACTCTAAATTACTCTGCCCCTCCTAGGGGACAGAGAAGGAAAAATTCCTTTTGAAAGAAAAGAGGAGTGAGGAATAAGGGCACTTTCTACTCCTATCAGTGCCCCCAAATGATGTATAATTGATGCACTATTAATGTATCTGTTCTACAGAGTAGTGTTTGGAAGAGCATAGGAGAGTAAGAGAAAATTTCCATGGAGGTAAATTCTCAAAGAACTACATTTAAAATTTTTTTCTAGCAATGGTTTTGGCTTTGTAAGTGTCCTTTTTAATTACACTTCTAAATATCAAAAAAAAAATGTCTTTTAACTTTCCCACAGAAACTTTCCCACAATTCTAGGTACCCAAAACCAGGCTCTTATCTCAATAATTTTCTTTCCCTTAGAATGTATTATCTGATGTGTTACTGTGGTTTACAATAATTCTATTCTTAAGAATATTTCCCATTAAATATGATAGTAACCCTGCTTACTAGCTGATTCACCATAAATTGTATTTTGAATACATAATACTAACCAGCTGTGGAATGAAAGATCTATGAAAGATCTTGGATACTGATACCTTCATAGGATGAGAAGAAATGGTCACAGGTGAAGGCTGAACTGGGAAGGACACTTTTCTGGAATCCAACAAAGAAGATTCAAGAAATTTCAGAAGGACTCAAGACTCAAGAAGTGCTCAAGATACTTATGTTGAATTGATAAGAAAAATAAGAACTGAAGTGTATATTTCCCCTGGCAACTAAGAAGTCACTGTGTACCCCAAAGAGAGTAGTGTTAACAGAATAGCAGGATTAAGGCAATTTATAGAGGTTTAAGAAGTAAATGAGCTATGGAATTGGAAACCACATTATTACTAAACGCAGAGTTCCATTTCTAAAGATTTAATTGTGAAAAAAAAAGAAAAAAGCAGGGAAACCCTGGGTGGATCAGCAGTTTAGCACCTGCCTTCAGCCCAGGGCATAATCCTGTAGTCCTGGGATCGAGTTCCACATCAGGCTCCCTGCATGGAGCGTGCTTCTCTCTCTGCCTGTGTCTTTGCCCCTCTCTCTCTTTCTGTCTCTCTCTCTTTCTCTCCCCGTCTCTCATGAATAAATAAATAAAATCTTAAAAAAAAAGAAGAAAGTATAAGATCTTATAGGAAAGTTTAGATTAAGGGAAAATCAATGTCCTTTCATAAAAATTGCTACCAATAAATAGACACCAAAAACTTGTAGTAATTAATAAAATATATTCTACATAATGGTATATGATAAAGTACTAATTTCTGTGTTCCCAATAATTAGACTAAACAATTTGAAATGGGGCTAAATGGAATGAACCAACAATATACGCAAGAGAGTAAAGAGAGTTGTGAGTTGTGAGTTGTGAGTTTGCTTTCATCAAAGTCTTTGTAGAGGGATAGGGCTAGTTTATTTCCCTAAAATTAGTTAGGATATGAAAAAATTGGATGAAAGTTCTTTCAAGATGACAAGAGCAGAAACAAAGGTATTGATCAAGGCATGATGATTAGAATACAAGTTGCATTTTAAACATCCAATCAAATTAAAATTTCCCTCATTCCTTGCTCCTTATTCAGAAATCCCAAGCAATTGGTCATTTGCAACACTATTCTTCTCCATCAAAAGACCACCAAAACCAGAATTATTAGTTAAACTAAACATGGATCAAGTTAGAGGAAATAAAACCGATTCGGTTGGTTCATGGAAGATTTTTTTTTTATTTTCCCTTTTCCTTGTCCAGGCACATAATTATAGTATATCACATATACCAAACACTAGTTCAAGCACTTTATCTATTTTAACTGATTTCCTCCTCACAGTAACCCTATAAGCAAAATGCTTCTATTTATGTCCATTTTAAAAACAGGAAAACTGTGGCACAAACTAAATTATTCCAGGTTATTCAACTAGTAAGTAGCATACCTGGGATTCAAACTCCAGTCTGGTGCCTGAGTCTGTGCTCTTAAGAGTACTCTCTCTCCCCTGCCTTTTCCTCTTTACCCTTAATCATTTTTGCATCTTTATTTTAGATCTAAGTCAAAGTAATAGATGCTCATTACCTAAAAATTCAAAAGTACATTGTCTTGGCCCACTTACTAGTTCTACAATAAACAGCTCTGTGTATAACAATGGGGAGAGGAAATGAGTGAACAAAATGGTACAGCTTTCCATAAACACGTCAAAAAAATCCCCTCCTTCTAGCTTTACTTCTCATTCTGCCTTCTTCCCTGCCAACTGAGGGACCAAATGCTCTCTAGGTATCACCACACACACACACACACACACACACACACACACACACTTCGTGTTTTCTGGGCTACAGCTGCCCTCAGATTCTATTTCATCTTTCAACTTGCTCCTATTCTTTTTCCAATTTTTAGACATTTTTTAAAAATTCACTTTTGATCTCCATATTATCCTATCTTTCCAATAATGTGTTTATTTCATTTTGTGTTTCCTTATTATAATTTTCATAAAATCTCAGCCTGAAAGCAGAAACCACAGGGATTTTTTTTTTAATATGAGTGATATTTGGGGCACCTGGGTTAAACATCCAACTTTTGGTTTCAGCTCAGGTTATGATATTTGGGGCATGAGAGAGGCCCTACATCAGTCTCCAAGCTCCGCACGGAGTCTGCTTGAAATTCTTTCTCCTCTCTTTTCCTCTCCCTCTCCCTTTGCTCCTCCTGCTACTCACACTCACATGAATGCTCTCTCTCAGAAATATAAATAAGTAAAATCTTTAAAAATATTAGTGATATTTAACTATAAATGTGTAGTTGAAAACATTGATTTAGATGAGAGAGAGGAAAAATGCAAGAAAATTTGAAAATAGTTCATGAATGAATTCCTAAAACAGACAGTGGAAATTGATTCAGTATATAAACAAAGAAGTCCCTTAGTAAGGAAAAAACATTTATTTATTCAGCAAATATTTATTGAATTTCTACTATGTGTCAAGCGATGTTATACGCACTGAGAAATAAAGCAGTAAATAAACAAAAATTCCTTTTTTTATGCTTACATTCTGGCGGGAAAAGACAATGAATAAAAGAAGTGAATATACAAAATGTTGTATCAAAGCACTGTGGAGAAAAGTAAGGCAGGAAAGGGAGCTAGAGAGTAATCAGTGGGATTAGGTAGGTGGGGACAATTTTATTTTTTTTATTTTATTTATTTTATATTTTTAAAGATTTTATTTATTTATTCATGAGAGACAGAGAGGCAGAGACACAGGCAGAGGGAGAAGCAGGCTCCATACAGGGAGCCCAACATAGGACTCGATCCCAGGTCTCCAGGATCAGGCCCTGGGCTGAAGGCAGTGCTAAACTGCTCAGCCACCTGGGCTGCCTTGGTGGCTCAATTTTAAATAAAGTGATCAGAAAAAGCTCATGGAGAAAAAAATATATTTCAACAACAACCTGATCTAAGTAAAAGGAAAGGCAGGCAAATAACCTGGGGAAGTCTGTTGCAGGCAGAGAACGACAAATGCAAAAGCCTAAGGCCAAAACAAGTCCATCCTAATCAAGAAAGAGACAAATGCCAAAATCTAAGGCCAAAACAAGTCCATCCTATTCAAGGAAGAGGTAGATAAGTAAGGAGAGTAGTCAGTCATAAAGTCAGATGCAATGGTGAGTCTATTGGTATAGAGCTTTACCGATCACTGTAAAGACTTGGGCTTTTGCGTGGGATGAAATGGGAAGACACTGGAGAGTTCGGAGCAAAGACTGTGATCTTATTTACATTTTTAGCATAATGACTTCAGCTACCCTATTGAGAACAGTCTGTAAGGCCACAACGGCAGATGAAAGAGGAAAAAATAGGGGATTACTTCAATAATCTAAATAAAAGATGACAGTGACTGGGTTAGCAAAATGATTGCAAAATTTAGGACCTTAACAACTAGAAGGATGGTCACCATTAATGGCATGAGGAATACAATGGAAAAGCAGAATTTGGCAAGAAGATCAGGAGTTTTGCTCTGAACATGTTACATTTGAGAAGCCTGTTTGATATCCAGTGGAGATGTTTAGTAGACAATAAGAAGTATGAGTCTGGAGTTCAGGGAAGAGGTTTGGCTGGATATACAGCATATAGCTGATAAATATCAACTCATTTTCCCTTAATACAAAAAAAGAAGGATGGATGCTACTTTCAGCATTTTTATAATGTAGGGAAGGGAAATTATTAGCATCTGACAGCCTCTATTTCCTCTGTCAAGACTGAGCAGTTATTACTGAAAGAGAAAGACTTTGGGCTATGAAACCAGCATCAAGTAAAAGGGTTGCCAAGTGGCACTGAGAACCCAGCTAGACTTGAAAATACCAAGCCTGTAGTAGTTCCCAGTTTGTGGTTATATGATTTTATTTCCACAATGTTCAGTAGCCTATGTGGTAAAGCAGGGACGATAGGTCTTGAATTCATTAAGAGTTAGGGAATGATTAGTGGGGGCAGAGGAAGAAAAGGGAGGCAGAAAAATAATGATTCTGGTGACAGTATCATAGAATTGATGACCACAGAACCAAACTGAGCAAGAAGCATGTATAATAGGAGTGGCAAGAAATATTTACACATAATGTAGGAAATTGATATAGTATAGTACTGGGACTCAAAGAAGCTATATACCATGAAACAGAAGTTACATTTTGCAACACCAAAATTCTTATTCATACTCTAAGAAGTACACAACTCTAAGTACAATTTATAGGACATTCAAGGAAGGAAAATTTTTCAGTAAAACTGATACTTTTAATAGTTGTGAAATTTCTTTCATTGCTCAAAGTATCTTTGCTTTCTCATTCCAAACTGGTTTCATTTGATTCAAGCCAAAATCCCATGTGATTCTTTCTAACGTTCCCTGGAATTTTTCAACACACATAGGCATAATAATATAATTGTGGTCAGTCAAGTCCCTTAACAAAGGATAGAATGTCTTCTCATGGCATTCCAACGAGATGACTTAGTCTGAACTGAGTAGAAAGTGAGACAAGTAATGACATGGAGGCTCTCTGTAACCAGCTCTAGGTTTGTGTTGACTTGTTTCAATGAAATAATACTCAGTATAGCTTTCTTTTAAGTGTGTACAAAATGACAAAAATTTGAAAGATAAATCTAGAGATGAGCAAATGTTTTTCCTATCATGCTTCCCAAATACCAGAATACCTAACAAACTTATAACAGGTTGATAATGAGAAAGAATTCTCAAATTGCATTTACAAAGCTCACAGTCAAGCAGTAACAGAAACCAGCCAGCGCTAGTTTAAGTAAAAAAGGGAACTGTATTGGAAGAAGACTGAGGAAAATTAGAAATCCAAATAAGAGGTGAACAATCAAACTTAGAAAGGTCAGGAACCAAGACAGACTGGGGACTCAGAGGCAGGAATGGTGAATTTTTACTTTAGAGAGCTGCCCACATAAGTCCATAGGAGAGTTAAGGAAATAACTATTTTTAAGTAACTTAAAAACTTTTGATTTTTAAAAATTTTAAACTTATAGATCAGTTTATCAGTTAGCTGTTCTTGTGTGAGAAATGACTCAAAAACTTGGTTACTTAAAACACCTGCTTAATATCACTCGTGATCCCGGAGTAGTCTGGGTGGTTCTTCTGGTGTGGACCAGCTTGACTGATCTCTGTTGGGCACTGCTATGCAGCTGTAGTTTGCTAGCAGATTGGCTCACAACTAGAAAGCCCAGCATGCTGTATGAGTCTCCTATTACTGGTGAAACATATTACTGTAAACTTATTTAAACAATACAAGTTTTTTATCTTACCGTTTTGAAAATCATAAGTGTTGTAGTCAAAAGCAAGGTATCAGCACAACTGCATTCCTTCTGGAAGATCCAGAGGAGAATCTGTTTCCTTGCACTTTCCAGATTCTAGAGGCCACCTCATTCCTTGTCCCATGGTTCCTCCTTACATTTTCAAAGTGAGCAGTAAAGCATCTTCAGATCTTGCTGTAACTTCTACCTTTGTTTCCATTCTCACATCTCCTTCTCTAAGTCTGACTCTCCTATCTTCTTCTTTTAAGGACCCTTGTGACTACAGTGAGCCCAGTCAGATAATTCAGAATAATCCCTTCATTTCAAAATACTTCATCATATCTTCAAAATCTTTTTTGCCATGTAAGGTAACATATTCATAGGTTCTGAGATTAGGATGTGGAGATCTTTGGGGGAGAAGGCTTATTTTGTTCTCTATAGATGGCTTCCCTTAAATATCTGGCAGTTGGCAACCTGTCAGTCAGGATGCCTCAATTCTCCTCCATGTGATCTCTCTTTCACCCAACAGGCTAACTCGGGCTCATAAAATATGATGGTCTCAGGGCTCTAGTTCAGCAACAGGTCAGGCTCCAATGTACAAGTATGGGCCAAGACTCTGCTAGTAGCACATTTGCTTAGGCCCTTTAGCCAGAGCAAGTCATATGCCCTACCCATATTCAAAAGGTAGCGAAATATATTCCACCTCTTTATGGGAGGGTCTGTAACATCACATTGTAAGGGCTTGGAAACAAAGAGGGGAAGAATTTGTGGCCATTTTTACAATCTATTATAACTAGTATAGTATGTGAGAAAGACCTAAGACAAGTCCATCACTGGTTGGAATAATTCAATTTCTTTTTTTTTTTTTAACATTTTATTTATTTATTCATGAGAGACAGAGAGAGAGGCAGAGACATTAGGCGAGGGAGAAGCAGGATCCATGCAGGGAGCCCAGAAGTGGGACTTGATTCTGGGACTCCAGGATCATGCCCTGGGCCAAAGGGAGGCGCTAAACCGCTGAGCTACCCAGGCATCCCGGAATAATCCAACTTCTTGAACAATTGTTTTCTCTGCCTAGAATGTTCAAAATGCATTCTTCTTTTCCTGGCTAGATTATTTTTCTCCTTCTTATCATAACTTAAATATAACCACCTCCAAGAGGCCACCTTCTTTTGCTGTCATCATACTCAGTACTTACCTTTGACATAATACTTAACTGCACTGAAATTAGTGGTTTATTTCTCTGCTTTTCAACCTAGACTATAAGCTTCTCATGAGCAGAAAATGGGTCAGAGTTCTTCTTGCTTTTCCAGTGACCTAGTAATATAACCTGCATGTAGTAGGTTAATAATCTTTTGAATCAATTTCTTAATAGTATGTTCCATAAACTCCATCTTACAGTTATTAATGTTTCATTAAAATATATTTATATTTAACAAATGTTTAATCCTTATTTTCTTCTACTTTCGAACCCAATCTTTCATTGATAAATAAGAAGGAAAGGAATTATTAGTACTAAATATCGGTTGCAGAATTTTCCTATAATAAAAAAAAATAATGATTCTGAAAAATTGACATCACAAGTTGGTTGTGTGACATGTAGGAAATCCACAGAATTCTACCAAGGGTGCTGATTTGCCAAACTAGAGTTCTCTGAGGCTGTCTGCAATTGGATGGCCAGTCAAAATTAGGAATCCAAGGCTAACTTAACTGGAAACCCTTCAAACTAAATACAAAATAAAAAATGAAGTATTTTGGGATATTTCCAGGAAGGCCTTAAGGGCCTGCCTGATTGCTGTGAATACATAAGGCAGAAAGCAAAGATTTCCGAGATTACATGACTCAAGGGCTAAGATTCCAGAGCTGCAGACACAACATGAGTAAGCAGGCTGCTCCAAATTGCCAGTGGAATTAAGGAATCAAATAGGAGATGGTGAGTTACAAGAAACAGAGCTTATGTGGGGAAAGGACAGTCTGTATGCCTGTAACTGAGAAAGCAGCTATAATACAAACTAAAATGAAACATCCAGATGTTTAATATGATGTTTAACATGATGAAATAACCAAGAAGAACCCATCCCTTTGTTATTCTCCAATGTAATGTTACAAAGGACCACACTTGGAATATACATATACAGGGTGCCCTATTTTTTTTTAGCTCAGGTAATGTATATTTTTATAACCTGAGTTATGAAGGACAAAAATGAGTAAAAACCACATTGAAGTTCAAAGACAATCAAGTTAGTTGATTTTAAATATCTTGAGAGTGTTTCCAGATAATGTAAAACTGTCTGTTAATGCACTGAATATTATACAGAATCTCAGTTAATTATGCCTTAAAACAGATCACAGTTTAACAACAATAACAACAAACTCTAAGCTCTTTGAAAATTTCTTAATTCTAAGCCCCCCAAAATAATGTACCCTAAAAGGCATGTCATGTTTGTTTGAAACTCATTCATGAAATATCCAGCCATGCAAACTGGATATAGCCAATTAATTGTCATTAATGTTTGGCAGCATGGCAGGATACAAAATCAATGCCCAGAAGTCAGTGGCATTTCTATACACCAACAATGAGACTGAAGAAAGAGAAATTAAGGAGTGAGTCAATCCCATTTACAATTGCACCCAAAAGCATAAGATACCTATGAATTCTTCCATTTTAAAATCCAAAGACTTAGTTAATTTAATCTTCACAAGAACCATGAGAGATCTATTATTACACTTATTTTCCAATGTGGAACTGGGTGCAGAATAAATAGCTAACTTGTCCAAGGTCATATAATTATCAAACACTTGAATCTACTGAACTTACTTCCTAACATAGCACTACATTGGCTCTCTTACAATATACTGCATCCTTTATCCTAAACTGAACATTTAGCATTGACACACTTGGATGATTTAGAAATATTCTAATAGAGTCATTTCAATTTAATAAATATTTCTTAAGCACATGTTAAGCATGAAGTTTTTGATTAGCCTTTCGCCTGAAAACTCATCGAAAATGTGTACGAAAATGTGTATCAGAAATGGTTTCCTGATTTCACAATTTCTTTTAAAATAATTTTGTAATTGCCATATTATCCAAGAAAGGCAAGTATAATCTGAATTCACAAACTCAGATGTGTAAGAAGTAACATTTATTCATTGCTTATTAAACTTATTCGAATCCTGTCCAAGCCTCCTTTGTGTTCAGCTGGCAAGAAATCCATTCTCTTGATTATGCTGCTTCCCTTCTCCAGGTTTGTAAGAGGCACAAAGACTTATGTATCACCACATTATTGGGAGTGTGGGTGAGAAGAGTTCCTTAGTCATCACTCAGCACTGCCCTATGTCCATTTTCATAACTTCCACTAACTCTATTGGCTCTGCTATTTCTATGCCCCTTGTGTAGGATAAGCCAATCATGGGCAATTCTGGGAGGTCCCATATCAGGATCATTCTCACTTGATGGTCCAATTTTGGAGATTTTGCCATGTCTCTAGGACATGATTATAAAATGGGGAAGCTTTCTCTCTGATCACAGACCTCTCATCATTGGCCTCAGATTTCTCTCCAGCCTAACCCAAATATGCCTTTTCTTCTGGATCTCAAAGGAACTTCTATCTCCCCCTTGCTCTCAGGGAAATCTGGCATAAACGTTTAAAATTGAGTATAGGTATGTAAAAAAAAAAAATCTGACTTCAAAGAACTTCTTCCTTATATTTTACAAAACTTATATGTGGCAAGAAGTGGCTAAAGATCAATCTCTCTCCTTGAAAAGGCAAGAACGAAGAAATGTATCTATAGCTCTATCATAACCTTAACTGTATAGTCTTGAAATTAACCATTTACTTATCTTCTTCATTAGACTGTTAAGTTCCCTAAGAGCAGGAACGATGTCAGTCTTTCACACTGTCATTCCTATTGCCTAATATGACACCTAGAACATAGTCAGTGCTCATAAATGTGTGCTGAGTATATTAATAAATGAATGAATGTAGAGATGTTTTGTCTTAAGGATTAGTATTCTACCTTTACCAGATTATTATTCAGAGTATAGTCATGGACTTGCAATAATTCCTAAAATGAATTAAATAACTTTTGTACCCAAAACTTTTCTTAGGGAAACAGAAAGTAGGCTTAACCTACAATCTTATTCTAGGTAAATCTATGGGTTCATTCATTCACTAAATATTTATTAAAAACCGATCTACTATTAGATCTTCTGCCAGGAGCTTTGGGAGCTAGATGGATGAGGAAAACACATTCTTGGCTCTCAAAGAATGTACAACTCAGTAGCCAAGTTAAATTAATTCTAAACCTATTAATTAATTCTAAACCTAAAACAAATCTATTTGGCACCATGGATTATTGGAGAATGAGCAGGTAAAGTTATGTTTGTCTTCTGAGTAAAGCTGGAAGTGTACAGACCATTGGAGTTTTCCAGCTTTGGCAATGTCTCTCTAGGATTATTCAAGCTTATTAAAGAATGATAGGTAAAAATAAGAGAGGGTGACAAAACATGAGAGATTCCTAACTCTGGGAAATGAACAAGGGGGTAGTGGAAGGGGAGATGGGTAGGGGGATGGGGTGACTGGGTGACAGGCACTGAGGGGGGCACTTGACAGGATGAGCACTGGGTATTATACTATATGTTGGGCGAATCAAACTCCAATAAAAAATATACAAAAAAGAATGATAGGTAATATATCCTTTAGCTAATTAAACACTTTCATATTTTCTTAAATATGTTTATGTATTTCTAACTATGTGTTTGAACATATTCATTTGGATGACACATGGATCCTCCCACTTAAAATTTTTACTACTAATCATTGTATTTGCTAACACTCACAGGTTTGAGTTTTCACTTTGCCAGGCACAATGTCAAGTACACATTATTCGTTATTAATTATCATATACCAATAGTATTTCCTAGGAGCAGTTAAATTCTTCCTCAGAGACTAGGATGCTAAGAGACCACATGGGAAATAAAGATGGAGTGAAGTTTATGAAATCTTTTAATGATCAGACCTTTTCTAACTATAGATTTAAAAGAAAAGCTTCAATGAGAGCTAACTAGGAATATTATTAGCCTGGGCTGCAGATTAATGAATTTAGTCTTATTTCACACCCCAATTGACCATCCACGCTGGATAGAGATCCACCTGTCACATAAGTCAGCTCACTTTGGAGGAATGCTCACGTAGTCCAAAGAACTTAGGAAGGGTGTATAGAGAAAAATAGAAGACATTCCCATGCAAGATTATGGACAAAACCAAATTGTGTATGAGTTCACACGATGGGGGAGTCCTCACTGTTGTTAATCTTGAGTGCAGTGACAGTTGAAATACATGTCAGAAGAGAGAAAAACATACCAGCCCAGACAGGCCATCAGCATCAGTGCAGGGCTAACAAAACTGTATCTGGGCAGTGGCACTGGTGTGTTGTCCCTGAAAATGACAGCTAAACATATGGGTCTCAAAATTAAAATAAGGAAAATGGATTCTGTCAATAAGGCATCATCCTCTAATTTTGACTAACTTTCTTTGTACTTTTCTGCTTTCTCTCAAAGTCTTCTATGATTAAATATTGCTATTATAATCAGAAAGCAAATTTTGTTGGTTTTAAATAGCACTCAGATTTCCAGGCAATCAACTTACCTGCCAACTTCAAAAGGATAAGTAGCTTCTTACCTTCCCTATTATACTGTAAACTGATATTCTAAAATATTCCAACTTGAAGTACAGAATTAGGAAAAAGCAGCCTGATCTCTAGCATTATGATCCAATGTAATGACTAGGCTTTGATTTTCTTCCTAATTTGGGAGGAGAAAGCCATGGCACAGCAATTGGACAGAGAAAGAGTTGAAGCAAAAGCATTTTCTATATTATTCCTGATTGAAAAAGCACTAAATATAATGGCTAAAGTGATGATCATTCATGAACAGGTATGGTGGAATAGAGCTGCAGTTAATAGCTTCCCTGGAAGCAATCAAGGCCTGTTGCTTGAGAAATAATTATTTACCTCACTGTTTAACATGATGTGTTCCATGGCCATGATGTTAACTGCAGAAACAGTGGGGTTATTGTCTTAAGACACAACTGTGCAAAAATGACAGTATTTTTCTGAACCAATGCATTGTAGTGACAAACTCTGAATAAACTATGCATAAGTTGATTATATAAATGATATTGCCATTTTTTCCAAACAAAAAATGTGTTCTCAAATATTTATTGCCTTAGGCCTGAAATACTTAAATATCCAATATTCCTTGACAAATAAATTATAAATAAAAGAAAATGTTGGAGAGGTTACCTTTAGATTAAAAAGAGCTGGTAAGGGCATATTTTTTTAAGTATATTCAAAACAAAACTATGAGATACACTTAGACTTAGAGATACACATTTTGGTTGATTAAAACTACAAAGGAATAAAAATTTTTAAAAGGATACACATTTTGGGTGACAAAACTACAGAGAAATTAAAATTTAAGAAGTGGTTATTATAAATCTAGGATATTAGTTACTTGTGAGAAGACGGAGGGGGTTGCATTAGAGACAGGGAACCTAGGGCAGGTATCTGAGATTGACTGACAAAGTACTTCTTCACGTGTGTGTTGATGTCAATGATGTTTTCCTAATAATAATTTATTAGTCCCAAACAGTGAAATTAAATTATTTCTAGTTGGTATCTACACAACAAAAACACATATGTGTTTTGTATTAAATCTAATATTTTAAAAATTGCAACAATGGTTCTCAACTAGAAGTGATATCTCTTCCCAGCCCGCTCCCCCATTCAAGTAGGCTTGAAAATTTGAGACAGCGGGTTGATGCCAAGATATATAATCAAAATGACTATGAAGACATTTTTTAAAATATTTTATTTATTTATTCATGACAACCACACACACACACACACAGAGGCACAGGGACAGGCAGAGGGAGAAGCAGGCTCCATGCAGGGAGCCTGATATGGGACTTGATCCTGGGACTCCAGGATCAGGCCTGGGCCAAAGGCAGGCACCAAACTGCTGAGCCACCCAGGGACCCCCTATGAAGACATTTTTAATGGTCATTATCACTAGGGGTGTAGGACATTAGGAACATTTTAGGGGCAAGGTCCATAAACATACTACAGTCCTAGAAGAGTACTATACTATAAGAAAATTATTCTGAAAAAAAAAACAAAAAAAAGAAAATTATTCTGTACAGTACGTCAATAGTGTCATCTATGAGAAATTAAGAGATCAATGATGATCACACAATGCTCCATTATATTACATCTACTTCATAATTCTCATTTCTCTCCTTTAAGAATGAGAACACTGTGTGTGTGTGTGTGTGTGTGTGTGTGTGTGTGTGTACAAGAACTAGTCTATCAATTTTTAGGCTGAGGATTTCATTTCGCAGTTTTGCATGGTTTAATTGCATATAGTCAAGTTCACAGGCTTTAGAGTCAGTCTTAAACAAGTTACTTAATATTTCTAAAAATTCAGTTTATTCATATATAAAATAAGAATATTAGTATCTACATGGGGTCAGTTAGCTATTGCTAAGTAACCAACTATCTCAAAACTTAGAGTTTAAACTAATAAGCATGGACTATTTCTCACAGTCTGGGTCAAAGTGGGCTGACCTCAGCTAGACTCACTCAGACTTCTGCAATCACCTGGAAAGGAAGTTGGGGCTGCATAGGTTAGAATATCCTTACTTAGAATATCTTAGCTCTTTTACAATATAACTCCTGTTTCTCCACAAAGCCAGTCTAGATCTGTTCACTGGTAGTGGCAGAGGTCCAAGAAAAAGAAGGGAAATGTATAAGCACTTTTTCAAGCCTTTGCTTGCATCAAGTTTGCCAAGGTTCCATTGACCAGAGCAAGTCACATGGCCAGATCTTGAATCAGTGTTGAAAGAAATTATTAAAAGGTATGGATTCAGGGGTGCTTGGTCTGAATGAGTCTCCCCAAAATTCATATGCTGAAATCCTAACTCCCAAAGATAATGGTATTAGAAAGAAAAGCCTTTGGGAGGTGCTTAAGTCATGAGGGTGGAACCCTCATGAATGGAATTAGTGGTTTATAAAAGAGAATCCAGAGAGATCCCTAGCCCCTTCCACCATGTGAGGACACAGTGAGAAGGTGCTAGCTATGAACCAAGAAGAGGACTCTTAGCAGAGAACATGACCATGCCTGCCATAGCCGTGATCTAGAGCTTCCAGCCTCCAGAACTATGAGAAATAATTTTTTGTTGTTTATAAGCCACCCATCTGTGCTATCTAGTCATGGTGGCCTGAACAGACTAAAACAAGGGATGTGTGAAGAATTATGGCTATTAATAAAATCAACCTACCATATGATATAGAGCCATTTTAAAAATTACACATGCCAATAAATGTAAAATATTAGTTCAGAACTTACATACAGTAAGTACTCAATGATTGCTAGTGATTATGAGGAGTACAAGGCTATACCCATAACATTTCAAACTCATTACTCAGTATAGCTGTATATAACAAGTTGTGGAATTATGGCAATGTCTGCCTATTTTATTTCTAGAAAAAAATAAATGCTAGAGACTTTGGAAACTCTGAAAGTTTATCATTTATATCTGGGTTGACTTAACTTGAACCTCTTGAAAAATCACAACACAAATAATGAGGAAAACAGCATGAAGAACATGAGATGAAATAAGACTCATAGTAAAGAAAAAAAATTACATTCATGTGAAGGTCACTTCTCTCCAATGAAGTCCAATAGACAACCTTGAAAATTTTGAAACTGAAAAGTACGTAGAAGTGTCTGGGAAGAATTCTTCAAATGTCACAAAAGCAAATTCTCATTTTTAATTAATAATTGTGAAGCAAGATGGTATTAGTGAACCTTGAAAATAGCTTGAAAAAGCTTTAAGAATGCAAAGTTTTTCACTGACCCTTCAGAATATACACTGGCCCTAACCATAGTTCTATTTTCATGCTCAAGTGTGAAATGGGCAGACACGTGCACACAGAATATATTCAAAGTCAGGCTGCAGTAGCTGAATGAGCTGCAAGGAGAGAGAAGGTGGTGATACCCAGAAAATAGAAAAACGACTCTATCAGGTAAGTAAGCACCAAATCATTTCTTTCCAATTAATTATTTTACTAACTTTGCTTTCTGTTCAAAAATAGGTAGTAAAATAGATTATATCTTCAGCTTTGTTGCTTAAGACTTGCCACTAATTGTGCCTTAGCTGCGTATATTAGATTCTATTGCTGTAGTGCCAAATTACCACAAATTTACTGGCTTAAAACAACAGAAATGTATGATCTTACAACTCTGGAGGTCTGAAGTCCTAAAATAAGGGTGTTAGCAGAACTACCTTCCTTCTGCAGACTCTAGTAGAGAATCTATTTTCTTGACTTTTTTCCGTTTCTGATACCACCTTCATTCTTAGGTTCACGCCCCTTCTTCCACTTTCAAAGTCAGCAGCAGCACAGCATCTTTAGATGTTTTCTCTCTCTCTCTCCCTCTACCTCTCCTGCTCTCCATCTGCTTCTGTGATCACATCTCTGACTCTGACTTCCCATTTATGAAGATCTTTGTGATTATATAGGGTCCAACCAGATAACTCAGGATAGTATCCTCATCTCAAGATATTTCATCTTAGCAAAATCCCTTTGCAATGTAAAATATCATATGCACAGGTTTCAGGGATTAGGAAGTGGACATTTGGGAAGTGACCACCAGGTCAAGAAGGAAACTGGATATTTTAGAAGATTATGCTATCACTAAGCCTTTCTTGACTATCCATTACAAAGAGCTGACATTTCAAATGGGGAAAGTAATATGTGGCCTTCCTAATTTACAAATTTATTGTGAAGATCAAAATAATATAGAACCCTGTTTATATTCTGCATGCATGTAGAATGCAGAATATGACTCAGTCAAATCCCAAAATACAACTATACTTGACCTTTCACTTATTAGAAGAGGGAAGTTTGGTCTGCATTTCTTCAAGCCCTCAACCCTCTCTACATTTTAATTTCAAGGAAATTTTTATGCTTAATTGTATGTAGGAGAGAAGAAAAGTACTTACTCTCATGGAAAGCTGCTGAGTAGAAGCTGGGTTTAATTTGGCTGATCATGGCCAAAGCATAGTAGCTACGACAAATTTTCCTTTCCTTCCATTCTCTTTCTCCATTTCCTTCCTTCCCTTCCATTCTATTCTTTGAGGAGGGGCAGGTTCACTCCCCAGTGAACAATCATTAAAGAAGGCTGGGGCTCCTAGGATCAAAGCAGTTTCAAAGCTACTTTTATAGGATATACCATTATCAGGTATGAGTTCTGAGTGAAACTTGAGGAGTGTTGGCCTTGGGCAAAGTGGTTTCCAATGGTTATACCCAGAAAAGTGATGGGAACTAAAATCCCTTTATACTGCCCACTGCTAGCTGCAAGGCTCCTTCATAGAGGCATTATGCTGAGCCTTGGTGTAGGCTTGACTTCCAAATGTATGATAGCCTTAATTTTCAGATATTTTGGGTCTTTTGTTCCCCATGAGAGATCATCCCAAAGAAGAGCTGAATGAAAGTTCTAGTGTTTGCTGCCTCAGGCAGAACACAATGTTCACTCCTCCTTCTCCTAAACACCATCCTCCTCTGAACCTGTGTTAATTTTAACTTAAAGGCTCATGTTGCCTCTTGCCGCTGACTGTCAGGACCACCCTAAAACAAGCAGAGCTCCTTAGTTCTGAATCTCAGGGAGAAGGAGCTGAAGGAAACTCTGTGGGCTCCTCAAGCAGGCTTTCTACTCCCACTTAAAAGTTTCTCAGAGTTAGCAGTCTTTACGTTCTGTCTCCCTTTCTGATATTTCCCACACATTTCTTCTCCCTTCCCTTACGAACTAGGGGTGATAGAAGGGGAGGAGGGCGGGGGGTGGGAGTGAATGGGTGACGGGCACTGGGGGTTATTCTGTATGTTAGTAAATTGAACACCAATAAAAAATAAATTAAAAAAAAAAAGTTTCTCATCCTGACAGAAGTTTGATGAATGAAACAGAAGCTCTTGCAACTTTTTGTCACTATATCTGGCATTTATTTGTTTACTCAAATAGGTAGCAAGGTTTTTTCCAGGGTGTCCTTGCAACTCTACAGAGGATGGCAGGCAGCTACTGCCTCTGAAAATACAAATTATTTAAAACCTGTTAAGACTTTCTGATTCAATAATATATATTAAAAGATGCCATAGACTCTAAAGGGCCATTTAAATGTAAATGACAGAAAACTTTATCTTTTATCAGAGAATAAGGGATACACATCACAAAAATTAACCTCCGTGCTAATTTGAAAGAGAATTTAGAGTAGTCTCTGATCCTCAATGAGTTTATACTCTAATTGGAAAGATGTGATTAATGGTTATGAAAATATTAAAGAAAAATACAAGACAACAATCAGTAGAGACCAACAGAAATTCAAAGAAACAAAAAATCAATTAAGATTGCAGGCTACAAAAAAAAAAAAAAAAGATTGCAGGCTACAATGGTCAGGGAAAACTTCATGAAAAAGGATATGAGCTGAGATTTAGATTTTAATGAATAAGATCAGTATAAAAAAGAAGTATTTTAAAAAACCTTTTAAGTGAAGAGGGATAAGAAAGTTAGAAATAAACTCTGTGTTGGTGAGGTGAATGAGAATTATCTGATGTTAGAAATGTGTTTAAGGGAACAGCAAGAAATGATGTCTGATAGATTTGCAGTAGGTTCTATAACACCTTAAAAATTAGCAAAGTATTTAAAGCTGATTCAGGAGAGCCTGGATCCTACTTCAGGCTTCTAAATGTAGGACAAACTCAAGGGAAACACGGTCTTGAAAACAGTGTAACTATATGATTTGCAGAAAGGATCGGAAGAAAAAAGAGACAGCAATATTAACTAGGACATGATCATAGCTTCTTGGGTATAAAGGCTGGGAGAACATCAGTAGTGGGGGGGAAAAAACTAGGACCAGATATAGTGTGGAGGGAGAAACAATAATTTTTTTGTTTTTTTTTAATTCAAATTGAATTAATAATGAGAAGAAAGAGAGGGAGACTCTGCCTGTGTCTCTGCCTCTCTCTCTCTCTCTCTCTGTGACTATCATAAATAAAAAAAAAATTAAAAAGAAAAAGAGAGGGAGAATAATTTGAGGGAGGGGTCAAACATTACTTTTTTTAAAAAAACAGACATGGGAGAAATTCTGAAAGAGGCCAGCCAGTGCAATGGAGAAAGTGAAGCACTTGGTTTGGTCATGATATATTTGAAATTGTAAAGAGACACAATGAGTTGGCAATATGAGACTGGAAGTCTATACAATCAGGGCTGGGAGTGAAGAGGAAAGATACAAAGACCAGCTACAGTGATGAAAAAGAATAAGAAGGAGGGGAATCTTCTGAACCACCTCAAGCCAGAGTGAAAAAACCTACTTAAGAGCAGGAGAAAACTCTCAGATCACCTCTACTACTCAGGCAGTCTATGCGCTGAACTCTTCACTCTGAAATGTAGTTCATTTTGGGGACACTTGGTGCTGTGAATACAATATTGTGCAAATCCACTGGCATTGCCAAGGTTGTTAGCAGCAATGCCAAGTTGAGAAAACTCTCTCTCCAGATGATTAAAGAGGGGCAGCAGTCTTAAGTCTTCTTAGAATGGAAAAATCCCTGAAAGTCAGCCATATTGCCAAAATAAAGAAGAGAAATGGAGTAGGTGAACATAGACAAATGAACAGGTTTGGCAAAAACTGAATATTCTTTCAACTGGTATGGGTTAGCCATATCCTGCAGAACATCTTCAAAAGTTACAACAGGTCCACAATATGGCTATTCCTTTCCATTATGGTTAATGGATTTTAAGCTGAGGTACAGTATCAAGAGAGGAGAGAGACAACTTATAGGTGGAAAGTATGAAGAATATTTGGTTGAACATAGATAATGCTAAGCAACTCTTTTTACAAGTGGTAAAACATAATTTTCTTGTTTCTAGGCTTATTTCATCAGCTCTCATTTGTTAAATACCATTTTGTTAAGGGTGGGAGCAGGGATGATAGTTTATTATTGTGGTTTCTCCATCAGTTATTCTATTTTTGTTCTGATTTCTCCACCATAAGGTTAAGTTGTGTGACTATAAGAACAGTCCTGGTTGACTGCTTTGTGTTCTGTACCCACCTACTTCTTTTTCTCTAAATGGCCATATGGAAGGTCAGTGAGGAGCCTCAATTTGTCGGGGTTTTGTTTTTTTTATCTTCTACTTGGTAAGTTTTTTTAAAGATTTTATTTATTCATGAGAGACATGGAGAGAGAGGCAGAGACATAGACAGAGGGAGAAGTAGGCTTCTCACAGGGAGCTGGATATGGGAGTCTATTCCCAGACCCGGGATTATGCCCTGAGCCAAAGGCAGATGCTCAACTGCTGAGCCACCCAGGTGTCCTCTCTACTTGGTAAATTCTTTCTTTGCCTTTGGCTTATAGTCTCTTTCATTGAAAAAGATACTTGTCTTCAAGATTTTTGAAAAATATTTTTCCCATTAAAACCATATAAAATAAAATAGCTAACACCCCATCCAAATAGTGTTTAATTGCTTCAAAAAATGCATTCTGTTGGAAGGCTTATGCCTAACTTTATGGCAGAAAGAAGAGATTTAGTTCCCCCAAACTTATATGTGAGGGTGGTAACCAATGAAGCTAATTAAGGGGTATGGATGGCCAATCTCCAAGAGAGTATGATTTAGAAATAAATACTGGTTCATATTTAGACATCAATATTGATATAACAACTACAAAATTGATTCCTACAATAAGCATGCTCATTGGGGGTGAGTTTATGTTTTCAGGGAGAGACAGAGACAGAGAGAGATCGATCGAGAGAGAAAATATGAGTAAGAACAAAACCTGGGGGAAAGTGTACCTAGGTTCTAATCCCAACTCTGGAATTTACTAGTTATATGGTCTCAGAAAAGTTCTATTTCAGAGTCTCAGTTTCTTTACTTGTGAAAAAGGGATAATGGTATATTCTTCATGAATTATTATAAGGAATACAAGAGATCATTTTAAGTTTATAATTAGCGTCTGATAAGGAATTCACAGGCTACCAACCTAAATGAGAAGACAGATTGAGGTGGGGGTAAAGAAAGAAAGGAGGAGTACTTAAGCATGATCAGGGAGGGAAGGGGATACGAGCACAAATTCTACTTGCTTGAGATATTTCCCCAGGGCCAGCCATGTTTCTCTCCTCTCAACACTTAATATTTTCACAATTGAGTCATAATTGCTCATAAACTAAGATGTAAATATCCCATTGTTTTTTGGAGCGAGAATGAGTGTAGAAAAGTCTACAATTATTACAGTAACCCTGTGAGTGATAAAAACCAGTTTCCACAGACATGACAGATTTTTCACAAGAAAAACAAAGCTCACAGTTTTTATTTCATACAAATCATAAATGTGTGACTTTTATTACTCTGGGAGAAATGGATCATTGCCTAATGGGACTGTTAATTTGAATACTTTTCTTCCCAATATGGAATTATTAACTCAGTATACTTGGGCCCAGGATGCTCTAAGTTAGAGTGGTGGGGAAACCCCACATTCTATCAATGTCAACTAGGAGAACATGTTCTTACTGCTCATGGCAGTCACATTAGAACTAAGAGCAACCTTGATCAAACTCTCTCATTTTTCCAATGAGGGAATTAAATCCAGAGTCTTCCACCTTACGTTAGTCACTTGCTCAGGAGCCACATAGCAAGGAAATGGCACCGGAAAAATGCAAATATAAGCCTTTTCCATGAGGTCAACAATGACAATTCTATCCTCCAATCCTAATATATTTAGAACTTCAATAAATATCTATTGAATGGATACATGAATTCTAACTTGAAAATCAGTTCATTTTCTACTCCATATGGTGACTGCATACCCTCTACTAACTGCCGATCCTTTCTCCTTCCCTCAGTACCTAACCCATCCTTGAAACAAGTTATTTGCACTTACTGTAGGTGTGTCATATTCTTTCATTCCCCTATGATACTGCCTGTGTTATACCCACTGTCCGGGTTGTCCTGTCTTTTCCCTCCACGTGTATTCACCTAGCAAGGAGGGCCTACTAGACTTAGCTTAAGTGTCATGTATTCCTTGATGCATTTCATAGCCTCCTCAATCTCCTGCAGCATAAGATAGAATCTCATCTCTCATAGCATCCCTGAGTTCCTTAGTGATTGTTACAGTCTGCTTCAGCCTTCTGTATACTTCCCTCTCTAGATTCTAAATCCTGTGACGTCAGGAACCAAGTTTTATCTCCCATCAAAGCCTTAATATCAATAAAACCTGATATATAGTAAGGGCTCAATAAAGGTCTGACAAAAGACTGGATGAATACATTAATTCATTTTGTACAACTCTAGAGGCCTGTAACATTCAAAACAAAGGTAGAAATATTTATTTCCATTGATGTTTCCTATCATCTGAGTTTGATTTACAAAAATGGAAGAGTTAGGAAGTAAGATTCAAACCTTTTCCTTCTCACTAGTCTCAAACCAAATATGAGTCCCTACCTAAATGTGTAAAGTTCTCTGAGCATGCTTTCAACATCAAGCAGAAAGCAAATGGGACAGTTATTACCACTATGCTCCAAACCCCTTAGAAAACTAGAGGAAGGGAAGGTTCTGGGATCCTGTTTTTCCCAAATGACTAACAGTATCAGTCCACATCTAAACTGGCAACTAAGATGCCTTTCCTAGTGTCCGTAACCATGGTTTTATAATCCAAAGAGGCTTTATTTTTTTCATATGCCAGTACCTGCACCAAGAATATCATCACCAAGTCTACTCCATGACACTTTTTTTGAGTATCTATACTAGCTTGCTAGGGCTGCCATAACAAAGTACCATAAACTGGGTAGCTTAAACAACAGAAATTTGTTGTCTCACATTTCAAAATCCAAGACATTGGTATAACTGGTTCTTTCTGAGGGTTGTGAGAGAAGGATCTGTTCCAGGAGTCTCTCCTTGACTTGTAGATGGCTGTCTTCTCCCTGTGACTCTTCACATGGCATTCTCCCACTCTTTATATTTCTATGTCCAAAGTTTCCCTTTTTATAAAGACACCAGTCATATTGCATTAGTGCCCTCTCTAATTTTAATTTGGTATCCATAAGACCCTACCTCCAAATAAGGTCACACTTTGAGATCCTGGGGGTGAAACTTCAACAAATGAGTTTTGAGAAAACACAATCCAACATAATGGTATCCAAAGTCCTAGCTAAAGGGGCATTACTGAGCTGATTGATATTATATCATCACTCTAATGTGTCCGCAAATTGTGTGATTTGCTAGTTTTCTTAGACTCTATAATTTCTTGCCACTACTCTTCTAGCCCAAAGTGCTGGCTAGGGTATGATCCTCCAAGTTCTTAATTTTGTAGTTCCCTAAGGATCCCATTGCTATTACAAAGTTTTCTTTAACTCAAAGAAAATTTTATCTCACTAGATTAGCTTTCCAACATGGAACCAAAAATGTCCCCAAAATATTAACAACAAAAACCCTAATTTATTTTGAGCATTTAAAATGTTCCAGTAGGGCCCCCAGGTGGTTCAGTTAGTTAAGTGTCTACTTTCAGCCCAGGTCATGATCCCAGGGTCCTGGAATCAAGCTTCATGTCGGGCACCCTGCTAAGCAGGGATTCTGCTTCTCCCTCTGCTGCCCCCCCGCTCATGCTCTCTCTCTCTCTCTAAGTAAATAAAATCTTTAAAAATAAAAAAATAAAATGTTCCAATAAATGTGCTAAGTTGTTTACTTTCATTTTTGTGATTTTATCCACAAAAATCTGATGAAGTAGATCTCATTTTAGAAATGGAGAAAGTAGAGATAAGAGGCTAAAAGATTTCCCAAAGTTGCCAGGTGTAAAAGTGGCTGAGTCAGACTTTAAATCCAGGAAGTCTGACTTCAAATGAAGACTGCTTAACCAATTTGCCAGGCTCAACTACTTCCCTACTAGTGGAGCCACTGATTTCTTTTCTTCAGTGCTATAGCTGAGGAAGGCTAGAGGAGTAAGTTCTAAGACAAAAAGGATCTAGAAATGCCAAGTTCCAGGGCATCAGTGTCCTCATGCATGAAAGGTCCTTCACTGTGATGGTCTTTCCCTTTGCCCAAACTCATTAGGCTTGCTAAGAGTAACTGGTCTAATGGACACTATATGGTCATCTATTAGTAGAATAACTTCTGTCTACTGTTCCTATAATATCTGGGAAAGTAGAAAGGCTCGTATTACACAAATTATCCTAAAGACACCCCACTATCTCCACTATGTCTGCTTCCCGTGGTGAATGTGAAAAGCATTTCGACAAACCTCTTCATCATGCCTGTTACACTCAAACATACTTAAGATGAAAGTTCACAACTTTTATGGATAGTAATAGATGGTGTTGTCAAAAGTCCTTTTGCTATGTAGAACTCTAAATAATGACAAAATTGGTTTGAATTAGCTCTACAGCTTCTAAACAGGGGTGTTGCAACTTTGAAGAATATTGGAGACAATTTTTACTTTTGACCAGATTGTCCATTAATGTACCAAATTCAGTGACAATACTGAGCATAACTCAGAGAACAAAACTGCAGATTTTTCTATAGGTCTTTATTTGTATAGTTGCCTATGACTCTTATTAAGCCCCAATAAACAGCACCATTGCCCATCTTGTGGGTCTCAGTGAAAATTCTCATCTCTCATTTTGGGGATTTGTTCTTAATTCTTTCTATATTGCTCCTATAGTAGGTCCTCCCCTTTGAGGTGTGAGAAAGATTTCTTGGGCACAGAAGCACAAAAAAGAGTAATGATTAACCTTATTGCATACTCATTGTATAATAGGAATTGTGCTAGGAGTTTTTATTCATTATCTCATTTATTCTTTAACAACCTATCTAAGGTCAGTATTAGCATTATCCCTACTTTACAAGCAATTGGCCTAAGCATACAACTACAATATAATGGTGCCAGGATTTGAACTCCATCTGTATTATTCTAAACCCTATGGTTCTGTGTTAATATATTATATCCCACAGTACTATAGATCATCCCTCAAATGGCACAAGTGTCCAAAGAAGCTGGAAACCATATCTAAACTCAATATTACTAAGCCTTTGTCTATAGCTGTCTTACTCAAGGGATCAACTGGAAGTGTGGGGGATGGGGAATAATTAGGATTTCTCAACCTATTTGTAAATTAAAAACTTTTGCAACTCTCTTATTTTAAGATCCAACATACTATAATAATGGAGAGTGAAAGTGGAATTTTCCCATTTATTATGATGGTTTTACTGAGGGGTAAACATCTTGTATTATTTTTAGATACTCAAAAGGGAAATGATAGTTTTAACATAAGAGAATTCATGTATTAAAGATTTTTTAAAGTCTCTATACAATGACTTCTAACCAGTCCAAGATTGCTTAATACCGATTAGTAATGACCATTAAGAAATCATTTATGGATTTTTTGTGAGTGTTCAGAGATACTAATGGGTTTTAGAATTACTTGGGATTCTTCCTGAGGTCAAAGGAAGAAAATAAAGTATGAAGTGATAATAAAATGTATGAGGTGACTAATGGACAGGTTGTATATATATAATGATTTCAGAAAAAAACATTCAATTTTTACAGCATACATTTAAACAAATGGAAATCTCAATGTCATAGTCTCTTGTCTTCACTCAAGAACCAGGAAGGTTGATAACATTGTATATCACCATCGTCCATATCAGATTCTCAACAATTTTTCAGCCATCAGGTCACTGGCTCTAATCACCTCTGTAGCCACTCTCACCCTCAGCTGCCAAACATCTTATGAAAAGTAGTGGGAAAATAATGCCATATTTGATAAGGCACCAATAAAATGACTTGTTCTTACATCACAAATAAATACCAACTCAAGCAGGTTTTACATGGTAAATTTTAATGCTAAAAATAGCTCCATAGACCATCTAGGGATCAGGTATCTAAGTTTTTGCTACATGTGTAAGTCAAAAGAATAACAATGAATCAAATGAAAGAGGCTCATGATCTCATAAAATTTTGAACTGTAAGAGGGAAATTCTGAGTAAAATTTAATTTGAAGATTTTATTTTAAATCACATAATAGCACTCCTGACCTCCCCAATATAGAGACAAAAACAGAATAATGTTTTATCAAAAATAAGTGTATTAGAGATAATGTAATAATGTAAATGTAGACAAAAGATGTAATTAATAGAAAGAAAATGGACATTATAATCCTAAAAGAATATTGTCTAGAGTCATCATTGAGACTAATGAAGGAGGCTAAATGAGATGTTTAATTGTTGTTCAATAAAACCATCTTGATTCTGGCTCCTAGCAAATTAGGCCTTGGAATCCAAGGTCATCAAGCCAACTAGCTACATTACTGAGCAATTCAATTCTACACTGATTTTTCTTCTGTGGCTTAGAGCATACATAAAGTTTATATTAAGTATGCTTGACTTACTATGTACCTCTTACATATTATTCCTGTATTTGAAGAATATGTTTGCTTGAAATAGGGTATAATTGGTATTTTACAAATATAAAATCTTTTTTTTTTAGATATATCAAACTTTATAACTGCAGCATCCCTATAGTAAAATTAAGCCTGTTTCCAGGTTAAAATTGAGTAGAGAGTCTTAAAAATGAATAAGCTTCCTCAAGAGCAAAATAATTCAACAAGAATTATTTTGTATAGTGGGCAACAGAGTCAGCACACTGGGGATATTAAATGATCTATAATTGATAAAGTATACCCTGCAAACATTTTGACTGCTATACCTTATCTTTAAACTTCAAACTGTGAGCCTATTTTTAATCTAAAGAATTCACATCTGCAATATATAATTTTGTTTTGCTTGGAAAAGAAAATTTGAACAGTCCAAAAGAATTTTTAGTACTGAGAAGGGAAGAGTAAAGCTACTTGTGAACTGGAAAGCAAGAGATGAAAACACTTTCAAGGGAATACAGGAAAGAAATATGTTAGTATTTAACTGTGATCTCATTTCATGACTATATAGAATGTTTACCTCATCATATTTTGATTTGTTCTTTACGGTATGAACATAGGATAACTTTTTAAAAAGCAAGTGCAGAATTGCAAACCTTGGTTCCCTGCTTTTATGTTTCATTGCTATCCTAACCAAACACATGTATGGTTTGTATTGCAGCTAACAGTTTAAAATCTGCATGCTCCCTCTTCCACATGATTAACAAATATGTGAGATAAGCTCCAGGGATCCAGGTCAAAGTCTCCCACAACTTGCTGCCCTGTGAGAAACACACAGCTAAATTCTTATCTGTCCTCACCTCTCAACCTCCACCTCTCTCTCCAGAGTTTTCATTAACAAGAAAGAACATTCTGTGGGAAAGATTTGTAGGAAATCTACAATGCTTTAAAATACACCAAATAAAACAGGATAATTCATGTTGCTGTGGCTATCTATTTCTGGGACTTAAAAACACTAAAATAATCTAAATGAGGGTATCTGAGAGATACCAAGTAAGGAGGAACAATAAGTAATTCCGTTCAACATGCTAATGGTACACAGTCGCTGCACAGTAAAGAATGTTATTTTGGTAATATCTTTATCTTTACTGTGGTTTTCAACTCCATGAGAAAGGCAAACCTGCAAAAAACACTAATCAACTTGAATCTATTAAATGCCAATTAAGTGCATGCTAATAGATGTTAGGAGAAACAAAAGATATAGAGAGCCTTACCTTTAAAATATAAAATACTTAAATTTCAGTTGAAGACGCCATAGATTTTTAATAAGATAAACATATCTATAAATACATGTGCATATAGTTTTTTGACAGAAGACCACAGAAAGAGGGCTAGAATCCACAAAAGTTATTTAAGGAAGAAGCAATGATTTTTTCTTACACTGGTCCAGAAAGGTCCAGAAGCTCGACCTTGAGATATAGGTAGAATTTTAACCATTGGGGAAAAGTGGAATAGTGTGAGCAAGGGTTTTAAAGTGAGAAAACCTTAAGGAGATTCTAGAAAAAAGTGAAAGTAATTCACGATGATCACCAAATTGTAGTACTTTAACAAGTGGTGGTTGCATTCATTATTCTTCTACCCTTCTCCTGATTGGCCAAAGCCATGTTAGCCTTTTAGAGATCTTAACCACTGAGAAGACTATGGTGTCATTCCTATTCATATACATACAACATTTAAAATAAAAGTCTTTAAAGAGAGCCTTTTAAATGAGTCAAAGGAAGTAAAAATTCTGGTTTGTTTCATTTTGGAATAATAAAATATATTGAGTGAAGTGTTGTTGGTTCCCTACTTTGCTCAAGATTGTGCTTATTCTGATACTGGGAAATCTAAGGCTATGGCTGGCAGAACTAACCTTAAAAAATTCAATTATATCTCCCAAACTTTTCAAATAAGAATGAGGTTAGACTCATAGTTTCTCCACCTTGGTACTATAGATACTTGGGGTCAGATCATTCTTTCTAGGAGACTGTCCTGTGCATTGCAGGATATTAAGCAGCATCCCTGAGGTCTCTACTTACTAGACAGCAGTAGCAGTTATAACAACCAAAAACCTATGAAGATATTGCCAAATGTCCTACAGGGGCAAATTTATTCCTTAAGAACCACCAGGTTAGAGGAAGACATTGAAACTAGTGAATTAACATGAAAACCCATCAATTTTTCCCTCAAAATTTAGAAATATATTTCCATGCTTTATTTACACTTATATACTGATTGATTATTCATGAGTGAAAAGACACTTGTTATGTGTTTTGTCTATCAGAGCCAACATTGGGACAAGATATGGGTAGGTAGATAACTAATTATATACAAGTATGAAGATTAGCACAAATCAGAAAACCACTAAAGTACATTCACAGCCAACACAGAAACATTATGCTATCTGCACCTGTAAGAAACACTAGACAAAAAACAATGAAGCCCATTAGAAAGTCCTCAGTTTGGGGGATAAGAATTTTTTTTTTTTTTTTTTGAGACTTGTGGCTTCCTTGAGCTTCGAAAGCCAATGAAGACAGCAGAACTAGTCCCCCTTGGAAAGGCGTTTGTTTATTCTGCTTATCTGCAGCCAAAGCTAACAATCTTAATGGTTTTAAAGACCTTAATGTTTCACAGTAGTAGGAAGGCCTAATTTGCAGACAGAGGTATCTATAAATGAACATATCTTCAGAGTCTTGACATACTGTTAAACTAACTTAAAAGCATTCAGACTTAACTATTTCTAAACAATGAGTAGAGGCAAACAAAGATGATGAGTTGGTTATCTTTTTTCCTCAGTTAAGATACAGTAAAATTAAAAAAAAAAAAGATACAGTAAAATTACAGAAAAGAAGGAAGGAGGAAGCAAGGAGGGAGGGAAAGAAGGAAGGAAGGAAGGAAGGAAGGAAGGAAGGAAGGAAGGAAGGAAGGAAGGAAGGAAGGAAAGAAGGAAAGAGGGAAAGAAGGAAAGAGGGAAGAGAGGGGCAGAATGAAAAATAGCATGAGCAAAACATAATGTGGATACTATGCTACTTTCATTTATATATTCCTAACTCATAAAACATGCCTTATACAGTAAATATTTAACCCTCGCTATGAAGTGAACTAATAAGAGAAGAAAGAAAGAAAGAATATCAATTAGAAACTGAAATATGTGAATATAAAGTTAATTATGAAACCATTTAAAATCTGAACTACTTTGTTACTGTTTTCATTCATGTAGACTCTCAGCTTCTCATTTTAAAACTTCATTCTTTTACATGATCAAACTTATATAATACTTAATTATAAAGTACTTAAATAATTTCATGGGATCCCCCCAAAAATGCTATGGAGTAAACACCATTATTCCTCTTTTATAGAAAACATGAATTCAGGAAGATTAAGTGATGCCCAAGGCCACAAGTAATAGAGCAGAACTCCACACAAGTTTCAATTCTGAAACTACTCTGAGTATCAGCCTCAACTGATGTCAGTGGAGAATAACATTGAGCTTATTGCAGTGTTTCAATTGCACATAGTGGTTACAAAAACATGCTTTGGTGTCAAGACTCCCAGTCCCACAAATTACCAGTTGTGGGATCTTGAGCAAGTTATTTCAGCTCTCTGATTCTGTTTCTCCAACTGAAGAACTGAGCTAGTAATAGCTACCCCATAGATTTGATATAAATATTAAATGAGATAATATGTGTAGTACATTTAGCACACATTCCATCAGCAGAAATCATAGTATATTTTATCCAACTGAATCTATGTCATAGTGGGTATTGTTTATGTGGAATTCTGAGGACATCCAGACTATTTATGGCAACATCAGTTCTTTCTGTTTTTTCTTGTCACTCTGCCCATTTATAAACTTATACTGCTTAAAAGTTGAATTCTTTGATTACTCAAAGTTTGGGTAGATCACATGTTAAGTAAGATATATGTGAAGTCCTGGGTCTGGGAGAGCCAGTATGTAAAAGAAGTCTCTCTAGTTAAGAATTCACTCGGAAGATTTTCTGAAAGTTCCATTCCACATTTGTAAAATTTAGGAGGCAATGGAAGTCTCTTGCATGACCAGAAATCAAAGGCCTGAGTACCTATCTTGGGCCCTGTTGCAAATGCTTAACACACATTAGCTCATTTCAACTTGACACAAATACCCTTGAGGTAAGTAAGCTTTATTACCACCATCCTCATTATATAAAGATGAATAACCACTGAGAAGTTAAATAATTTGACCAAGTTAATCCAGCTAGTAAGTAACAGGGATGATTAGAATCCAGTACCAGAGTCCATGGTAGTACCCACTGCACTATATTGTCTTTCTCCAGACTGTCCTATCACTTATCAATCACATATTTACAAGGAGTCTACAGAATGATGCAAGGCACTTCTGTACTCTACCCATCAAGTCTCTGTCAGTTCATAGAGACATCTGTAATAGATGCGGTTGATATCCTTCTCATAGCCCCTTGGCTCCCTATTTCACTTACAGCTACAGTAAAATTCATGATTAACATATGACGTCTCACACAGGTTTCTTCTTACCCTTCCTGAAGGCTTCTTAGGGACTGTAGGACCTACCAATGACAGGCACAACTTAGAAGGGCAGGAGAAGTAAAGCCCTTAGGGGCAAATGTCAACCAATACAAAATAGAAATTGATAAATAAATGCTTAGCATCCCCATCTTATTTACTTTCTTGGAGGATACCCAAGTGGAACTAAATCTAGTTGGCCCTCGGCAGTAACCTATTCATTAAAACACCTTGTACTGGCTCTTCTTTCCCCTTCCTTACCTCAATTTCCATACTTCTTCACTTGTGTTTTCTAGGACCACCTTTAAATAAACTACCTTCACCTTCACCTTAAATAAACTATCTTTGCGTCGTCTTGTGGTCTGCTTTAGGAAAATTAAAATCAAAATAATCTCAGCTGGGTATCTAGAAGTTTCCTGCTATCTCTAATAACACAATCCCCTTGATTCCAGTTCCATCTACATCAGACTGCCAAGGACCATACATCATGGGAAGAGTAGAAATAGGATGAGGAAGGAAGGATTCCAGAAAGAGACTTTGATCCTTTGGATTCTTCAGATTGAAACAAAAATACTTCCTCTTATGGGTGCTGACTATTCTCATATATCTCTTCAAGATGCCATGATGCTAACCAAATTTCTTTCTCTTTACTCTTACTAAAGACTTCCTACCAAGAAGACAGAGTAGGAATAGAGAAGGGGCAACAAGGGAAGAAAACACTGAACACCAGAAAAGGATTCCAAAAATCAAAAAAAGTTATTATGTATCTAAAAAGACTGTCATGAATGTGCTTTGTCATTAGGAAACTGAACACTCCTGCTAAGTGATATCCTTCAAAGACATGTAGTTTGGTGGAAAGAATATGCACAAATCTGGAGACATACTGACCTAAGCTGTTTTTCTTTTTCTTTTTTTATTAATGAAGTATAGCTGACATACATTGTTATATTAGTTTCAGGTGTGCAACATACTGATTTGACAATTCTGTACATTACTCAGTTCTCATCACAGTAAGTATAGTCAACATCTGTCACCATACAACATTATTACAATATTATTGATTATAGTCCCCATGCTGTATTTTTTATCTCTATAACTTATTTATTTTATAACTGGAAGTTTGTAGTTCTTAATCCCCTTCAACTATTTTGCCCATTCTTCCACATCCTTCCCCTTTGGCAATCACCAGTTTGTTCTTTGTATTTATGAGTCTGTTTCCGATTTTCTGTTTATTTGTTCACTGTTTTGTTTTTTTAGATTCCCCATATAAGTGAAATCATATGGCATGTGTCTTCCTCTGACAGACCTGAGTTTGAGTGCCAGCTTTACCACAAAGAATATGATAGAAAGCAAATTAACTTCTTGAAGCCTGATTTTTCACACATATACAATGGTGTGGAAATATTTACTTCCCCCAAATTGTTAAAGATTTAAATGAGATAATGTGTGCAACAATTGCTGGCAGATGTTTAATAAATGTTAGTTTCCTTTCTTTGTCTACCCATGCCCCATCCCAACCTGCTACCACACAGAGAAAATACCACGGGAAATTTTCTTAATGATTCTCAATCTTACACATGGAGGGGACTCTACTACTCTGTTGCATTAAACTCAGAAATTCTTCTAAACTTTTATGGTAAAAAAAAATGGATTTGCTGAGCATTTCTTTGTGAGCATTACATGCCAGCTTCTACAGGTTAATCAAGGAAAACTAATGAAGTCAGGAAAGATGCAAATAAACATTAGGTATTGAAACTGCAACATATACATGTTAACAAAAGTAAAGATGTGGGAAGTCAATTTAAGACAAAGGAAAGGGATCTCTGGGTGGCTCAGTGATTTAGCCCCTGCCTTTGGCCCAGAGTGTGATCCTGGAGTCCCGTGATCCTGGAGTTTCAGGATCGAGTCCCACATGGGGCTCCTTGCATGGAGCCTGCTTCTCCCTCTGTCTGTGTCTCTGCCTCTCTCTCTCTCTCTGTGTGTGTCTCTCATGAATAAATAAATAAAATCTTAAAAAAAAATAAAACAAAGGAGAGCTTCTATTATGTGTCATTGGTAATAGCAAGATAAATAAGCCTCTCAATCCCTATGACAAATGGAATACTTTTCAAAAAGCTATTTTATAAAAAATTAAGAAGCAGCAAAGAACATAGATCATCTTTGTCTCTGATTCCAGCACAAATCCTCCTGCTTTTCACATTTCTCCCACACAGTGATTTGACCATTAAGTCATTAGTGATGTGGACATTTAGAGGGTTAGCTTAAGCAACTTTTGTTCATAAACGTGCTTTTTTGTTTTGAATAACTTAGCAAAATGATCTAGCTTCAAATTAGAGAAGCAAGATGTATATGAATAACTGCTCTCCCAGAACCAAAAGGCTGAACTTGAAGATCTCTTTTAACTCTTAGACCTTCCACCTTCTCAGAGCAGGAGTTACACTGAAGATCCAACTAGAAATTGGAGACAGGATGCCCACCCCAAGTTATACCCATTCCATAGAAACAGAGACCGCACAGGGAGCTGTGGTCTGGGGTTGCCCAGCATTCAGCTTGCACTACCATTTATGACATATTACTGTGACTCATCCACTTCTTAGGTGAAAATGTGGACAGAAGGTGAAAATGTGACACAATCAATGCAACATCTGTATATACATGTAGGATTAAGAGAAGTGCAGAACGTTCAGTAGGACAATACTCCATACTTCCAATTTTCAATAACTAAACTCTGACTCTGCTTATTTTTAGATTTTTTTTAAAGTTTTAAAAGATTTATTCATTTATTTAAGAGAGAGAGGGAGAGGGACACCTGGGTAGCTCAGTGGTTGAGCATCTGCCTTTGTCCCAGGGTGTGATCCTAGAGTTCTGGGATCAAGTTCCCCACTGAGCTCCCTGTGAGAGGCCTGCATCTCCCTCTGCCTATGTCCCTGCCTTCTCTCCGAGTCTCCCATGAATAAATAAATAAAATTAAAAAAAAAAAAAAGAGGGAGCATGTGAGTGGGAAGAAGGGCACAAGGAGAGGGAAAGAGAGAATCCTCAAATAGACTCCCCCACTGAACATGGATGGAGCCTGGCTTAAGGCTCAATCCCGGAACTCTGAGATCATGGCCTGAGCCACTCAGGCACTCCAAGTGTTTTTTATTATTATTCAAAGTCCCTAGTTTCTATTCCTTGGAAGCAGTGTTTTATAGAGATAATAGCATTTGTTAATGAAAAAGATAACATCTGGATTTGAATACTTACTCTAAGACTTTAAAAGCTACATAAGCTCTCTGTGCCTCAATTTCTTCACCTGTAGAATTAAGATTGATAATAAAATTTATATGATAAAGTTGTTCTTGGGATTAAATAAAGGTTTAAACCCTTCTGTGAACCATTATGTCTGGCACAAATATGTAATAATTTTCTTTCTTAGAAATGAATACTTGCATAAAGGATACCATGGTTTACCAGGTCATTTGGGATGGCCTTGGGCCTCCCATAGCATTATTACCTTAATAAATAATGGACAATGTTGCCAACAGTGATGGCCTGTTATCATAGCTTACATTTTGTTGCCTCGGTGAAATGGTTTGGATGGTTACTAAAACTTCTACATTATGTCTGTTTTGTCCCATTAATCCATCTAAAAATCAAAACAGAACATAAAGTCACTGAACCATTCTTTTCTATTTTACCAAAAATAGTAAATGTAAGTAACTCCTCTCAGAGCTGAGAAGGTGAGTGGCATTTCAACTACCACAGCAATTCCTGGGCTATTTCTTCTTCTTCTTTTTTTTTTATCTATCTATCATCTATCTATCTATCTATCTATCTATCTATCTATCATCTATCTATCCATCTATATTCTTTATTAGAGTTCTATATGCCAACATATAGCATAACACCCAGTGCTCACCCATCAAGTGCTCGCCTCAGTGCCCATCACCCCAGTCACCCCAACACCTTGTTATTTCTCCTTTTCCACCATCCCTTGTTCATTTCCCAGAGTTAGGTGTCTCTCATGATCTGTCACCCTCACTGATATTTCCCACTCGTTTTTCTCCTTTCCCCTTTATTCCCTTTCACTATTTTTTATATTCCCCAAATGAATGAGACTGTTTAATGTTTGTCCTTCTCCAATGGACTTACTTCACTCAGCATAATACACTCCAGTTCCATGCATGCTGAAGCAAATGGTGGGTATTTGTCATTTCTAATAGTTGAGTAATATTCCATTATATATAGATATAGATATAGATATAGATATAGATATAGATATAGATATAGATATAGATATAGATCTCACACCTTCTTTATCCATTCATCTTTCAATGGACACCAAGGCTCCTTCCACAGTTTGGCTATTGTGGACATTGCTGCTATAAACATCAGGGTGCAGGTGTCCCAGCGTATCACTGCATCTGTATCTCTGGGGTAAATCCCCAGCAGTGCAATTGCTGGGTCGTAGGGCAGGTCTATTTTTAACTCTTTGAGGAACCTCCACACAGTTTTCCAGAGTGGTTGTACCAGTTCACATTCCCACCAACAGTGCAAGAGGGTTCCCCTTTCTCCACATCCTCTCCAACATTTGTTGTTTCCTGTCTTGTTAATTTTCACCATTCTCACTGTTGTGACGTGGTATCTCATTGGGGTTTTGATTTGTATTTCCCTGATGGCCAGGGATATAGAGCATTTTCTCATGTGCTTGTTGACCATGCCTGTCTTCCTCTGTGAAATTTCTGTTCATGTATTTTGCCTATTTCATGATTGGATTGTTTGTTTCTTTGCTGTTGAGTTTAATAAGTTCTTCATAGGTCTTGGGTACCAGCCCCTTTATCTGATACGGCATTTGCAAATATCTTCTCCGTTCTGTAGGTTGTCTTTTAGTTTTGTTGACCGTTTCTTTAGCTGTGCGGAAGCTTTTTATCTTGATGAAGTCCCAATAATTAATTTTTGCTTTTATTTCCCTTGCCTTCATAGATATATCTTGCAAGAAGTTGCTGTGGCCAAGTTCAAAAAGGGTGTTGCCTGTGTTCTCCTCTAGGATTTCGATGGATTCTTGTCTCACATTTAGATCTTTCATCCATTTTGAGTTTATCTTTGTGTATGGTGTAAGAGAATGATCTAGTTTCATTCTTCTGCACGTGGCTGTCCAATTTTCCCAGGACCCATTTACTGAAGAGACTGTCCTTTTTCCAGTGGATGGTCCTTCCTCCTTTGTTGAATACTAGTTGACCATAGAGTTGAGGGCCCATTTCTGGATTCTCTATTCTGTTCCATTGATCTATGTGTCTGTCTTTTTGTGCCAGTACTACACTGTCTTGATGACCACAGCTTTGTAGTACAACTTGAAATCCAGCATTGTGATGCCCCCAGCTCTGGTTTTCTTTTTCAACATTCCCCTGGTTATTCGGGGTCTTTTCTGAGTCTACACAAATCTTAAGATGATTTGTTTTAACTCTCTGAAGAAAGTCCATGGTATTTTGATACGGATTGCATTAAACGTGTAAATTGCCCTGGGTAACATTGACATTTTCACAATATTAATTCTGCCAACCCATGAGCATGGAATATTTTTCCATCTCTTTGTGTCTTCCTCAATTTCTTTCAGAAGTGTTCTGTAGTTTTTAGGGTATAGATCCTTTATCAATTTGGTTAGGTTTATTCCTAGATATCTTATGCTTTGGGGTGCAATTGTAAATGGGATTGACTCCTAAATTTCTCTTTCTTCAGTTTCATTGTTAGTGTATAGAAATTCCACTGATTTCTGGGCATTGATTTTGTATTCTGCCACACTGCCAAATTGCTGTATGCATTCTAGCAATCTTGGGGTGGAGTCTTTTGGGTTTTCTATGTACAGTATCATATCATCTGTAAAGAGGAAGAGTTTGACTTCTTTGCCAATTTGAATGCCCTTTATTTCTTTTTGTTGTCTGATTGCTGAGGCTAGGACTTCCAGTACTATGTTGAATAGCAGTGGTAGGAGTGGACATCCCTGTCGTGTCCCTGATCTTAGGGGAAAGGCTCCCAGTGTTTCCCCATTGAGAATGATATTTGCTATGGGCTTTTTGTAGATGGCTTTTAAGATGCTGAGCAATGTTCCCTCTATCCCTACACTCTGAAGAGTTTTGATCAGGAATGGATGCTGTATTTTGTCAAATGCCTTCTCTGCATCTATTGAGAGGATCATGTGGTTCTTGTTTTTTCTCTTGATATGATCTATCACACTGATTGCTTTATGACTGTTGAACCAGCCTTGCATCCATGGTAAATAATCTTCTTAATGTACTATTGGGTCCTATTTGCTAGTATCTTGTTGAGAATTTTTGCATCTGTGTTCATCAGGGATATTGGGCTTTAATTCTTTTTGGTGGGGTCTTTGTCTGGTTTGGGAATTAAGATGATGCTGGCCTGATAGAATGAGTTTGGAAGTATTCCATCCCTTTTTATCTTTCAGAATAACTTTAGTAGAATAGGTATTGTTTCTTCTTTAAATGTTTGATAGAATTCCCATGGGAAGCCATCTGGCCCTGGACTTTATTGTCTTGGGAGGTTTTTGATAACTGCTTCAATTTCCTTGCTGGTTATTGGCCTGTTCAGGTTTTCTATTTCTTCCTGTTCCAGTTTTGGTAGTTTGTGGTTTTCCAGAAATGCATTCATTTCTTCTAGATGGCCTAACTTATTGGCATATAGCTGCTCATAATGTTTTTAAAATCGTTTGTATTTCCTTGGTATTGATTGTGATCTCTCCTTTTTCATTCATGATTTTATTAGTCTTTTGTTTTTAATAAGGCTGGTTAATGGTTTATCTATCTTATTAATTCTTTCAAAGAACCAACTCCTGCTTTTGTTGATCTGTTCCACAGTTCTTCTGGTCTCTATTTCATTGATTTCTGCTTGACTCTTTATTAACTCTCTTCTTCTGCTGGGTGTAGGTTTTATTTGCTGTTCTTTCTCCAGTTCCTTTAGGTGCAATGTTAGCTTGTGTATTTGAGTTTTTTTTCCAACTTTTTAGGGATGCTTGTATTGTAATGTATTTTCCTCTCAGGACTGCTTTTGCTGTATCCCAAAGATTTTGAATGGTTGTATCTTCTCATTAGTTTCCATGAATATTTTTAATTCTTCTCTAATTTCCTGGATGCTCTTTAACCTCCACGTTTTTGAGTTTCTTCCAAATTTCTTCTTGTGACTGAGTTCAAGTTTCAAAACATTATGGTCTGAAAATATGCAAGGGACAATCCCAATCTTTAGGTATTGGTTAAGCCCTGATTTGTGACCAGTATGTGGTCTATTCTGGAGAAAGTTCCATGTGCACTTGAGAAGAATGTGTATTCAGTTGCGTTTGGATGTAAAGTTCTGTGAATATCTGTGAAATCCATCTGATCCAGTGTATCATTTAAAGCTCTTGTTTCTTTGGAGATGTTGTGCTTAGAAGATCTGTCATTTGCAGAAAGCGCTGTGTTGAAGTCTCCCAGTATTAGAATATTATTATCTAAGTATGTCTTTACTTTGGTTATTAATTGATAAACTTGGCAGCTCCCACATTAGGGGCATAAATATTATTATTGTTAGGTCCTCTTGTTGTATAGATCTTTTAAGTATGATATAGTGTCCCTCTTCATCTCCTACTACAGTCTTTGGAATAAACTTGAATTATCTGATATAAGGATTGCTACCCCTGCTTTCTTTTGAGGACCATTTGAATGGTAAAAGGTTCTTCAACCTCTTATTTTCAGGCTGTAGGTGTCCTTAGGTCTACAATGAGTCTCTTGTAGACAGCTAATAGATGGGTCTTCTTTCTTATCCAGTCAGAAACCCTGTGTCTTTTGATGGGATCATTAAGCCCATTCACGTTCAGAGTTACTATTGAAAGATGTGAATTTAGTGTCATCATAATACCTATTCAGTCCCTGTTTTTGTGGATCGTTTCCTTGGACTTCCTCTTTCTTTTACAGAATCCCCCTTAATATTTCTTGCAGAGCTGGTTTGGTGTCACATATTCTTTCAGTTTCTGCCTATCTTGGAAGCTCTTTATCTCTCCTTCTATTCTGAGTGAGAGCCTTGCTGGAAAAGTATTCTTGGTTGCATGTTCTTGTCACTTAGGACCCTGAATATATCCTGACAGCCCTTTCTGGCCTGCCAGGTCTCTTGGAGAGGTCTGCTGTTAATCTGATACTTCTCCTCATATAGGTTAGGGATCTCTCGTCTCTTGCTGCTTTAAGGATCTTCTCTTTATCTTTGGAATTTGGAAGTTTCACTATTAAATGTCAGGATGTTGAATGGTTTTTATTGATTTTAGGGGGGGATCTCTCTATCTACTGCATCTGAATGTGTTTCCCTCCCCAAATTAGGGAACTTCTCAGCTATGATTTGTTCAAATATGCTTTCTGGTCCTCTGTCCCTTTTGGCACCCTCTGGAACCCCAATTAACAGTAGATTTTTCCTTCTGAGGCTGTCATTTATTTCCTTTAACCTTTGCTCTTGGTCTTTAAATTGCTTTTCTGTTCTTTCCTCAGCTTCCTTCCTTTCCAACAACTAGTCTTCTATGTCACTCACTCTTTCTCTACCTCATTAACCCTCATCATTAGGACCTCCTTGGATTGCATCTCATTTAATTGGTTTTTAATTTCAGCCTGATTAGATCTAAATTCTGCCATCATGAAGTCTCTTGAATCCTTTATGCTTTTTTCCAAAGCCACCAGTAGCTTTATAATTGTGCTTCTGAATTGGCTTTCTGACATTGGATGTAATCCAAATTCTGTAACTCTGTGGGAGAGAGGACTGTTTCTGATTCTTTCTTTTGTGGTGAGTTCTTTCTAGTCATTTTGCTCACTGCAGAGTGGCTAAAAATGAGTTGTACTGGAAAAAGGAAGAAAAAGAAACAAATAAAGAAAAATAACAACAACAACAACAACAACAACAACAAACAAGGATGGGTATCCTCTGGTTCTATATACTACAAATTCCTTGACTTCCCCTGGAGCTTTCCAGCGCTGCTTGGTCAATAACTTGCTTTTCCCCCGTCCTTCCAGATGGTCTTCTGGGGGAGGGGCCTGCTGTGCTGACTCAGGTGTGTGCACCTGGGGAGATGCCCCAACCCCTTGCCAGGTGCTGGCTCAGTCAGAGCTGTGTACCCCGAGGCCCCTGTTCCCTGGCGTCCGCCCCTCCCAGGCACAGGGTGACACCAGGAGGGACACCACCCCTGGCGGCGGCCGCCCCCCAGCCCTGGAGTCAGCTCCCCCATAACCACCGCAGCTCCCAGTCCGCAGGGGCCTGGATGCTCGGGGGGCGGGGGGCGCTGCCCCGCACAGCTCGGGGCCCGGGGCAGGAGCGTCCCCGCTGTCCCGGGCCCTCCCCGCCCCGCCTGTCCCGGGGGAGCAGGGTCCCGGGCTGTGTCCCCCGCGCCCTGGGCAGCCCCCTCCGCCCGGAGCCCCCGCCCGCCCCCCGGCTCCTCCCCGAGGCCCCCCGGCGCGGCTCTGGCCCTTCCCCGAGCTCGGCCCGCTCTCCCCCGGGCGCCCTCCCGCTAGCGGCTCCGCTGCCTCCTGCGGTCCCGCCCGAGCTCCCTGCGAGCGCCCTCCCGGCGGGAAGACTCCGGGGATCGTCGCGGCCCCGCCCCGCTGGAGGCGGCTTCATCTTTGCCCCCTTCCCGCCGCGTCAGAAGCGAAACCTTCTCTCTGTAACGTTCCAGCTGTTCTCTCTAAATCAGGTTGAATTCGTAAGTTTCAGGATGGTTTGAAAGTTATCTAGCTAAGTTGGTGGGGCGGGTGACTTGGGGACCCTTCTCCTCCACCATCTTGCCCCGCCCCTTCCTGGGCTATTTCAATGAATATATAGTATTTTCAGTGTATCAGTCCCTATGGGCTACAGAGTGGTGGAAAATATTCATTAAAAAGCTTTAAACAGCACAGAATCAAACATTTACGGAAGTACTCCAACAAGCACTGATAATCAGTGACAGAACTACCATTACATACAAAGAACCATATGTTCTAGCTGAAATAGAAGAGCTGTCACAATTGTCTATCCTTTGGTTCCTTAGGTCACAGATGATGAAACCGAGACCCAGAGAGGCTGAAGTGTAGTGAAATAAATTTCCTATGAACAAAGTTGAATTACAACTTGAAGTTCCAAGCAATGGCTTAGCAGTAAACTTTTGGAACTTAGTATATTTCTAAGTTGGTACATGTTGGTATATTTTCCTAGTTTGGTATGAAAGTCAGTGTACTCTAAAGATCTTATAATGTGAAAAGAAATAAATTTCTTTTCTGAGAGCATAAATTTATCATAATGTCATATCCCAGTATAATAGACCATAACAAAAAAATAAAGAAGTTTTGTCTACTTTCTCTACCTGCTTTTTAAGAAATCTCTCCCAAATCTTCCATTAAACACTGATAAGAATTTTGGACAAAAATAATCTAAGGAAATAAAATGCATTACTATAGGATCACCATTAAATGTCCAACTGGGATTATACAATGGGATTCCACTTACACATAGTAATTTGTCTGATTTGAGTTTATCTTATAAAACAAGTTATTTTTACAGTTCTTATGTTTTGCTTACTTTGACCTCATAAAGAAACCATGATAAATACCTGAGAACTAACTGTGGCATGCAATCATGTGTTGCCCAGATTCCCCTTCAAGAACATGGAATTTATCTATCTACTGGGAGTGCTGCCTAAAGATGGTCCTCTGCTGTCAGAACCTGTTTGGAGAACTGTGTCAGAAGAAAACTGCTTTGCCTAAGGTTACCTCTACTTTGAGGGGAAGCCACTATCCAATGTCCTCATCCTATCCAAATCATTGCAGGGATATAAAAGTCCAGCCACCTTGCCCCCAACTCTAAAGTGCCATCCCAGCTCCAGTGCTCCCAAAGGACCTGCTGAAGTCTTCAGGAAAACTATATCACAGCTTCACTTCTTTGCCCAGCTCTGCTTCCCTCCCCTGCAACTATCAGTACTCATCTCCAGAGTGCTTCTCAGTATCTTGTACATTAATGTCCAACTACTAGGGGAGCCCAACCTGCAACAATCTAGAAGTAAAGACCACAATAATTACAACTGAATTTGCATCAATATAGAAATGGTTGAAAATGAAGGACCTATTAAAGGAGACCTCATCTGCTGCTTCTTGTCCAGGGCTTTGGTTAGTGTAATCTGTATGGCCTCCTAGGAAGTATCCTAAATAAAATGCAGATGCATTTTATTTAATAATTATCTGGGTGCTAATGAATTCCTAGATGAAAGCTTTGCTGTCATGAGATATTAGGCTTCTGAGTCACATTCATCTTGGTGATTTCTATTAAGGCAGTGACCTTTCCTGAGCCATCATTGGAAACTGGTCTCTTGCCCGCTCTACAGCTTCTGCCCCTAGATGTTGTCCAGCATTTCCTAGTATGGAAAGGATACCTAGCAACAATTTATTGAGCTGGTTCACTTTTCTATTTGTCTTTTCCTCTCACAGAGAGAAGAAAAAAGTGACCCATCTGGTTTATTTTTCATTTAGGAAGATCCAAGATATTGACCTCTCTGTATAGTAAGTATGCTTTAGTCTTATACTACTCAATTAAGGCAGTTTTTATTAGAATAGTACAGGTTCAGAACATTCTACTAGTACAGTTCTATACTTGGAATATAAATTTAATTACATTTTGCTTCCCACATCTTTTTGGCTATCGCATTTACTTTGTCCACTAATTCATTCACTTATTCTCATGTTCATTCATATGATATACCTATTTGGGGTCTACCATGAAGCACATATTTTAATATTTGTGTGAAGTAAGTACAGCATTCAATGCTCATCTGCTGGCCCTCATCCAAATGCCCTTGTTTGAAGTCAATTAAATTTTTGAGCCTTCACTCCGAGTTTCTCACAAAAGCCTCCGTCATTACATAACTCATTTATCATTGGAATCTATCTGAATGCTATTAAAACTCTACCACTAGTTTATTAGCATGTAAGTATTAAGTTTGATTCCTCCTCCATCTCTTTTTATAGGAATTGTCATAGTTGGACTTTCTAGCTCATACTTTTCGACATCTCTGGATCTCTTCCTCCTTCCTTCCTCTTGCTTCTTGTCTTTGCAAGTTCCATTCCTATTCCTTTTAATCTCTGACCACAATTAGTGCATTTCTTTGGAAAATATTTTTAAAACCAAACTAAAATGTCAAATGTAATTGATATGCACTCAGAAGTAACCCAAGGGAAATAAAGGGGAAATATTAATTTAGGCTTAGTGAAAATGGGAAAAGACTTTTAGTTTGGGCTAAAGCAAAAGAGAAAGAGAAATATTGCAGGGAATATTGCAATATGTTGGACAGAAATTATTGTATAAGTAATATCTATTCAAGATACCTGAAAAGGATTTTAAAAACCAAAAGTCTGTAACCCTGTGTAATAACTTAGTCTTCTTTATTAATAAAGATCATTTCAATTCATTAACATGAATAGGAAATACCCAAATACAAATAAACCTTACCAAAAAGTTCTCCCCAATCTTCTCATAAATTATTGTTTGTCAGGTTCTTAAATGTTCCAAATATAGTATACAAGAAGGTAGTATTCTTATTACTTTCTCGGAAGATAAAGTACTGGGGCTAAGTAAGATGAAGCAATTTATTTGAAGGTACAGTTGAGGGACTTGAATTCAGGTAGTCTGCGCCACAGTATACACTCTTCATTACGACATCATAGTGTCCCACTGATGTAAGGTCTGGAGCCCTGGAGAATATATCTGGCCAAGTGGAGAAGCCAATCAGAGTTTGTGGCTTTGGACTTTCAAAGTGAACTCAGGCCTTTTGGCATTTACATCTTCCTTGTGGTGGACAAAATGCAAACTTCTATTTGGAAAGGAGAAAGAAAGTGGTCTGAATGGCTTCAAGGTTTTTGAACATCAAATAGTTCTTACTAAAGAACATACAATCACTGAAGTGTATCTGTATCCGAGTCAAAACACACATGGATTTGACAGCAATCTGATTCACAAAATATGCACAGCCATTTCGTGGTTATCATGGTTCCAAGTTAAATACAAGGCTCTGTCTTGCCTTCTCTCCATTAATTAATTCCTGACTGGAATTGCTCTTCCAAGGGCATGCCAGTGGACATGCATTGAGGAGCTTCACTATTCAGGAAATGATGTTAGCAAGATTAATGGGTTTGGCAGGGTAGGTGACTTGGGGGCAGACCTAGTGGGAGCTGACTCCTCCCACATGGCCCATGTCAGCAGCAGCGATCACTGGAAGGCACTTTCAGTCTGCAAGTTGCACAATGGTTGAGGTTTTTTTTTTTTTTTTTACATGTTCTTCAAAGTCTGTAGATTAAGGGATGGGCAAGTAACTGTGCCTGCAACTTGGTAGTATGGACTGGTAAGATCAAAGCAAGGGAAATTGTACAAGTTGTCCACTTGAATACTAAAGAAACAAAGAAAGCCCAGCGAACTCACCCAAATATTGCTTCTTTTTCTCTGAATTCTTTAATTTTCTGATCAAGAAGTTTATGTTCTAAATGACTGGTTAGCAAAGCAGCAGAAGTGACTCACAGTTGAGATTTTGAGATTGCTACCTGACTTACAATATATAGAAGACCTAGGCTTTTTATTTTGCTGCCAATGAAGATAATAAGTTGGCATAACTCAAATAGCCATGTCAAGCAAATCTAAGCTGTAATGATTTACAGAAGAGCAATAAGAAAGTAGTATAAGCTTGAAGAAGAAATGAACTAGAGCCAGGATGCCACTGGAGCATGAAAGTCTCACATAATACATTTCTTATCGAAAAAAATTTTAAAAGTTGGACTACCTTCCCCACTGTGCTTTCTCATTTTAACATTGCATGTTCCTATGTTATGTCAAATGTATGCTTAGAGCTACATAGATCAGTTTATCTTGAGTTGAGGGGCTTTCAGTAACGAATCATAGCACCAATTCTTAGATGAGTCTTGTTAAAGCTCTGGTCTTGTGGAACATTCCAGAGCCTGATGCTGAAAGTGAGATAAACTGGACTTGACCTAGCTCAAACATTGGTTAACTATGTGAAATTGGGCAAGCCAACCAGCTCCTTTCCTCATTTGGAAAATTATACTGATCCTTACATTTCTAATATTTGATTCCCAAATATTCATTATTCTTGTGGCCTTTGGTAAAATTGTTAAATATTATTTTAATTATCTTAATATTTCTTGAGCTAGAAAAATATTAAGTGGTTTCCAGTTTCTTTAACCCCAGAAACCTATGAAACAAGGGACACTATCTTTATCCCCACTTTTTTTTTAACACAGAAATAATATGGACTTGAAGAATCCAAGAGTTGGTACCCAGAAAATAAATATCAGTCCTGAACAAATATATGAATATATACCTTTCTGGTAATTTATAACAGATCAGTTCACTGATAGAAAAATGTAGTCACAGTGGTTACTTGGCATTCATAATTAGAGTTAGAAGGGAGATGAGATCAAAGATGTTGCTGAGGAAGAATGAAATCAGACAACAGTATACACAAGAACCCTTACCTAGCCAAACTCTGTCACCAGTTCTTATCTGTATATCAAGTCTCATCCCAATGAGAGCACTATGTATCCATCTGAAGCATCAGCCTGTTTCCTTTGAGCCCAGTTGCACATCACCAGACTATAAGACAAACATCCCTTGGCTCTATAATCTGAAATATCAACTACAATCTACTAGCTACTGAACAGCCATTATGTTGAAGGGGTCAAGAACATGTTGTTATTCCCAGATATTTTATATGATTTTTTTGCATCTTCGTGGGTTCCCTAGTTTAGGAAATTTAGTGATTTTGATTTTTTGCTCTTAATGTTTTCTCTCAGGCATTAAGGTTATTTAAAACCCTAGAAATAGGTATCCCTGGGTGGTGTAGCAGTTTGGCGCCTGCCTTTGGCCCAGGGCGTGATTCTAGAGACCCGGAATCGAATCCCACGCCAGGCTCCCGGTGCATGGAGCCTGCTTCTCCCTCTGCCTGTGTCTCTGCCTCTCTCTCTGTGTGACTATCATAAATAAATAAAAAAATAAAATAAAAAACCCTAGAAATAGAAGATTTCACTGTCCATTGGTATATATAAACTCTATTTTAATCTACAAATTTTAAATATCTTTCCAATGTGACCAAATTTTCATTTCCTTCATGTTTAATTGAAAAAACTCCATATTTATAGAATCCTGAAAATTGAGGCAAATATTGACTAGCGTGGACAATAAGTCTTCAACGAGTAAATGATATATATAATTCCCATGTATATTATATTTCGAGGACAAGATCAGGTTTTATACAATTTATCCAGTCTTTTGCATGCTGTGACCACCATCTATCCAAACATCCCACAACACAGATACTGCACACTGCTAGCCCTGTAAAGACCTTATTTTTAATAACCTTTCCAGGTGATACCCATGGACACTTAAATTTCGGAGCCACTGAAATTATTTTGTGGCCTATTTATTTCCTAATGTCTTTATTCTGTTGTACTAGGGTATACATGCTCATGTATCTGTCTAATTGCTAGGGACCATCTCAACATGATTCTCCTTAAATTATGCTGGGTACGGAGACACAGATGGTTAAGCAATTATTTGATGATTTTTGATGGAGAAGACAAGAAGAATGATAACAACCATTACAATGAAATTTATTTATTATTTTTAAAAATATTTTATTTATTTATTCATGAGAGACACAGAGAGAGAGAGAGAGAGAGAGAGAGAGAGGTGGAGACCAGGCAGAGGGAGAAGCAGGCTCCATGCAGGGAGCCTGATGTGGGACTTAATCCCGGGTCTCCAGGATCAGGCCCTGGGCCAAAGGCAGGTGCTAAACTGCTGAGACACCCAGGCTGCGGTGAAATTTAACCTTAGAATGCTTTCTTTCATTAGGTTGGATTTGGGGATTAAATTAATTTCAGGTTTATTGTTTGCATGCTAAAGGCATGCATGTATATATATATACACACACACACACATATGTATATACACGCACACATATATATGTATGTATACACACACACATACACATCTCAAAGCTCTTGAGTATTTTAGGAATAGTTTAAGTTGAAAAAGTCAACTGCTTCTCTTATGGAAAAAAAAAACTTTTAGATAAAATCTTCAATTAACATTCAGAAACCATCTGAATGTTACATATCACAAATACATCTTATATCACTCAATCCATTGCAGTCTATTGAGAAAATCAGCATTGCTTACTTGTTTCTCAGGAGCATTTACCTATATAGTTATTTCCCTCCCATGATCAAGTAAAGAAGGAAACTATAGACTCCTCAAAATCTTTATATGTGTAGGCTAATTGAATTTAAATTAAAAAAACTTTATAAAACCTGACTGTAAGCTGACCTGAGATTTTTTTTATGTGTGAGGTTTTACAAGGCAAGAGGGAAATAAAACTTGTTTGTTTGTTTATCTAACCAGCACACACATTTTTCAAACAATTTAGGTTTGGCATCACCCACAATGCATCTGGCCAAACACTTTTTCTCCTTAATTTTTATAACCAAAGAAATTTTCAAGGAAATTTAATCCACATGTTTTTGATTCATTCCATATCCAGTAATGTTTCAGTGAGAGGTATTTGATTTTAAGCACCTTGGAAAAGATTCTATCATCAACAGTTCCTAAGAGTACAGGTAAATTGGTGTAAATAATAGAGAAACTGAAGGGGAGAGACTTAGGCATAGAAAGATTCACCCAAAATGTAATCCTAAGCAGCCTTTCCTAAAGGTTCCAGTAAGTTAGAGTGGCCTGTTTTAGGACTTCGAATTCCCAGTGTGGCCAAATCAGAATTAGTTTACCAGTAGCAGTTCCATTTGCATAGAAACTCCAGAGTTGAGTATTCAATAAAAAGATGCATAACACAGTGTTCACCTTAAAGAACTTCCAATTTAGCAAGTGAAGATAAGACTCAATATACAATAGTAATATTCTACCTTAAAAATTCAAGATAGGGCAGCCTGGGCGGCTCAGTGGTTTAGCGCCACCTTCAGCCCAGGGCATGATCCTGGAGACCCAGGATCGAGTCCCACATCAGGCTCCCTGCATGGAGCTTGCTTCTCCCTCTGCCTGTGTCTCTGCCTCTCTCTCTCTCTCTCTCATTCTCTCTCTATGAATAAATAAATAAAACCTATTTTTAAAAAGGAAAAAACCCTTCAAGATAGACTGTCTAGTTCTTTATGTAGCTTATACCAGCAAATTCACTTAAATCCTAATAACACATGCATATATACAGACACATACACGCAAAGGACTGAAGTCTCAGATGTCAGGAACTAAGATCTTATTCCATTCAATTTAACTACAATGTATTTTTTATCTTGCATGACATACAAAGCATTTTGAAAAATAGTTTATGTTTAAATATATTTTAATAATAATAATAAAGTAAATAAATAAAATAAAATTTGTTTTCTTGCCTGGTTTATAGATTAGTCTGCAGAACTGAAAAGAATATTAAAATTGGAATTGATGACCCTTGAGATTGGAGAGCTAAGCTAGAAAGCCATGAATATCTTTTTAATAAAAAGTTGGAGTTCAAATTAAATTCCAGTCCATTTACACAGAGAATATCATGGCCATGCCATTACTACATTTGACACAGCAAAAGCTGTCACAAAAGAATTAGTTATTACTACATTTTACCTAATCAAATAGCAGAGTCTGCCATTGTACCAGGAGCCTATCATATCATAGTCCTCAGGTAGACCACAGCACCTTAGTCAGAAAAAAACCTAAATGTGCAGATCCTCTTAATAAAATGCTGGTCTGTACATTTGTTTTTTAATTGATTAGTTATTCTAAAATAGCATTCATTTTATACATTTCTAACTCTTGACTCCTCAGTTTATATCTTGTACATTTTACTCAAATGCACATACGTCCAAAATAAAACCACTGAATATACCCACAGATTGAATCAGATTATATTTTTCAAAAATGGCCTCAACAATAATTTCCATCCTGCATGCCCTCCTGCAGTGTGACTTTATCACATTCCCCATCGAGAACTGGAATCTATTTCTCCATCCCCTTGAATCCGAGAGGCTCTGACTGCTTTAGCCAATAGAGGAATAGGACTAATGTGTCACTGTGCCAGTTCCAGGCATATCTCTTACCTAGCCTGGCAGCTTCTGACTTCCTAGAAGCAGCCACCATGCAAGAAGTATGATTCCTCAAGACAACAGTCTAAGACACATGAAAGGGCCTTGAAGGATGAGACACCATGAAGGAAGAGACCAGCCACAGAATACCAAGAAACCTAACATGTAGGTGAAGAAGTCAAATTGGAATCCTCCAGCCTCAGCTGCCCCAGCTCCTATCAAAGGGATGAGAGACAAACCACCAGCCAAGACATTTGCTCAACTTTCTCACACCTAAAATCATGAGTAAAATAAAATGGTTGTTTTAAGCACTGAGTTTTGGGGCTGTTTGCTATAAAGTAATAGACAACTGAAACACAGGCTACAGGGAGCTTCCTTTTCTATACCCAAACCTGTACTAATCTGTGAAAAGAGAGTTTAAGGGACCTAGAAAGCAAGTTGCTGCACTCAAGAAGTCTGCAATCCAGTGAATGCCAAAAAATATAATACTACAGGAGAAGGACCAACAAAGAAACTATCAAGAAGTGCAAATAATAAATTATTAATGGTACTATGCAGAACCACAGCTTCTGGAATCAAAGAGAAAATTAGTCCTCTGACTCAAGTATAGCAGCCAGAGAAAGCTTCTCATAAACAAATTGCATCTTTAAATGATGGCAAGTTAGGACTATTAGAAAGAGGGAAGAAGGCCTTTATAAGGACAAATAGTTTGAGCAAAAGTAGTTAGGAGAAAAATAGAAAGAAAGAAAGGAAGGAAGGAGAAAAGAAAGAGAAGGAGGGATGAGGGAGAGGAGAGAGAGAGAGAAGAAAGAAAGAAGAAAGAAAAAGAAAGAAAGAAAGAAAGAAAGAAAGAAAGAAAGAAAGAAAGAAAGAAGAAAGAAAGAAAGAAAGAAAGAAAGAAAGAAAGAAAGAAAGAAAGAAAGAGAAAGGGAAAGAAAGAAAGGAGGAAGGAAGAAGAAGGAAGGAGAGAGGAAGGAAGGAAGGAAGGAAGGAAGGAAGGAAGGAAGGAAGGAAGGAAGGAAGGAAGGGAGGGAGGGAGGGAGGGAGGAAGGAAGGAAGGAAGGAAAGAAGGAAGGAAGGAATAAAAAAGGATCAAGAAAAGAAAAAAGGAGGAGTATGAGGAACAATAGGAAAACTAGGTTGGCTGGAATAAATAGTTGTTTGGAGTCGAGAAAGTATATTTTGAGACAAAAACTTGTCCTTGAGTAGAGGAATAAGCACAAATACTTGTACAAACACACACACATATTTATAGTGAGATCTAATATATATTATATATATCAAATATCTACATATCATATCAAATATATACATATCAAATATACACATCATATAAAATATATATGTATATTATGTATATATAAAATATATCTCTGTATCTCTGGCCATATGCAGCCTCCTCTTTTGTCCTTGTCATGCCATATAAATATAAACATTTGTTTTCTGTGTATGACCTGATAATAGTTTAGAGAGATAGTACATTAAAAGTTGTTAGAAACAAGATTCCTAGTTGCCACCCAGAATACCTTTTAAAAAAAGATTTGTAATAATGGAAGAATCATAATTTTCTCTGAAAAACCCGAGATTAATTGTCCAGTGCTCTCCTTTATGTAGCGGATAAAGTCTTCAATGATGCACCAACAGTGATGAACATGGTGAAGCATGATTTAATAAAATTAGTTTTATAATGACTCCAAACAATATAGTGTTAATGTCCTACTCTTCATGTTATTGCTTAATGTAAGAGGAAGATGTAGAATATCTTAAAGCTTTCATATCTTTTAGGTAATTTTCCATAAATATTATCACAAATGAATTTTCTTTTTTCAATAACAGCCAGTCATCAAAAAGTTCAAGAACATTCCCTAGAGGAAGCATTCATTGCAAATACTCTACTACATACCTAACAACCAACTATGCAGAAATTAAGGTTAACAGTTAATCAAGACTCATATCTGAATGAAAGGCCACCTCACTTGGATGGCCAAGAGATTATTTGCATGCAGCGTCAACATTTTCTCTGATAACAGACCTGGTGTCAAGCCACAGATGAATAAATGGCCAATCAAAGCCTTGAACCTCTAGATCAATACAACATACCATAAGAATTTTAGTTTGAAAATTTTTAGGTAGGAATTTCCAGTCATCTCTCAGAACAACAAAAAGTCAATTGTAATGATTCATTACAAAGATGATATCTAATTTTGGGAAATATAGTATACATACCTACTTTTTGAGATAAGTTTTCTATACCCCTGGGGTAAATAAATGACTTGTCTTGCAGTATGGAACTATTGAGTATAAATCAATTAAATATCACTTGACATCTCTCAGGGTGGATGATTTAGATATCAGAGTGCTGATCTTAAACTATCCTTTCTGGCAATAATATACAGCAACACTAACTGGATATGGGGGTTATTTCTAGGACATGATAACAAAAGCCAATTACTCAAAATAATTATTCAACATAACTAGCATTGTTAAGTGCTTACAATGTACAAGTTCTATTCTAGTTGTTTTACATTCAGTATTAACTCATTCAATCTTCACAACTCTTTGAGGTAAATTACTATCCCCATGCTACACATAAGGAAACTTAAGTGTTGTGATTATTTCACTTGCTTAAGCTCACATAATTAGAAAGCAGAGAAACCAGGATTCCACTCATGGCAATATGATCCTAGAACTTACATTTTCATTATAGTATTATACTTCCTTTCAGTATAGGGAATTATCTTTTTATTTTCATCATCAGAAATACCTGTTGATCTCATCTAAGTAGTATCATATCATTAACCTACAATTTCAAAGACAGGATAAGAACAAATCACTAAAAATTGCCAACATTTCCACCATCTCGTAGTCTATTATCATGTTTACTGCAAACTATGTTTTGGGTTTTGTTTTGTTTTGTTCGATAAAGAAGTGCACCTTCTCGATTGAAAGTCCACCTAGATAGTCTTCTTCCTAATAGCGCAAAACCTGAGTATGAAGTGACTCCTGTACAGCTCTATTATATTTTCTCTAAATGAGAAAAATCCCAGGTATTTGATGTTTCATCAAATTTCATGTTCAAAATTATGCAAACTATACTTTAAAAAATAAATTCTGAAGAAAGCTTCTAGTTAATCTATGCAATACTTTGGAAACATTCTTTGATGACTTAGGTTTTTGAAGGTACTTCTCACATATGGTTAAAAGCAAAAGAGTGTCCTTGAATTAACCATTCTAGCTGTCAACGAAGTCTTGGTGTTTTCTAAAAATTACACTTAGAATTAAAATACTTTAGGGGTGGGTGCCTGGGTGGCTCAGTGGTTGACCATCTGCCTTTGGCTCGGGTTGTGATCTCGAGATCCTGGGATCGAGTCCTGCATCAGAGGGACTCCACCGCCGGGAGTCTGCTTCTTCCTGTCTCTATGCCTCTGCCTCTCTCTGTATGTCTCTCATGAATAAATAAAATCTTAAAAAAAATACTTTAGGGGCTAAATAAATAAATAAATAACTTTAGGGGCACGTGGGTGGCTCAATCAGTTAAGCATCTGACTCTTGGTTTCAACTCAAGTGACCTCAGAGTTCTAGTATTGAGCCCCACTTTGGGTACCATACTCAGAGGGGAGTCTGCTTGAGGATTCTCTCCCTCTCCCTCTCCCTTTGCCCCTCCCCTCCACTGCTCAGGTGCATTTTCTCTTTCTCTCAAATAAATAAATACTACTTAAAAAAAAAACTTAAGTAAGAAATTACTTACTTAACAAGGTATCTTACCAAAGGTTCATGTGGAATTGCCCTCCACTCAGTTGTTTCTATTCCTTGTATCGGAAAAGAGACAATAGCTGAAGTGAAAGAGATATCACTAATAAATGGCAGTGAAAAGTGGTTTCCCAACTTAGCAGAAAAGTTTTGTTAACTGTTCAGAGATATCTAGGAGGGGTCCATATGAGAAAACCTTTTCCTTTCCTAATAGAGGAATCATGTTATGGTACAAACAGGTTTTTTTTTTTTTTAATTTTTATTTATTTATGATAGTCACACAGAGAGAAAGAGAGAGAGGCAGAGACACAGGCAGAGGGAGAAGCAGGCTCCACGCACCAGGAGCCCGATGTGGGATTCGATCCCGGGTCTCCAGGATCGCGCCCTGGGCCAAAGGCAGGCGCCAAACCGCTGCGCCACCCAGGGATCCCCTACAAACAGGTTTTTAAGAAAGTCTTCCCAACAATGAATTACTGGACTTTCCCTTTGTCAGAATCCTTTCTCTAATGTGTGTTTTTTCTCTTTTAACTCTTTTTTCCAGTTTTGCATGTTTCTGGTAACTTATAAGAAGAAAGAGGGATGAGCCATAGGAGTGACCCTCATCTGCAAACAATAGATTGGCAAAGATACAGGAGGAGAAAAAAATAGTATCAGAGAAATCACAGAAGTTCACCTGCTATTATGACAAGTGAGCTAGACCCAAGTTTCAGAGGTAAAGGAACTAGAGAGTTGAAAATTTCATTAAGTGGTGGCAATTTCATTTACTAGGGCAGGTGTCAACTAATCAATTCACAAATTAAGAGTTTTGTTTCTACCATAATAATTTAATAAAAATACCTGCTACCTCAATTTTTACCTTTTTTTCAGGTATTTTTTTGGGTCCTAAAGATAAAATGGATACATTAAAACTGGGCTTCGGGCACTCAGGTGGCTTGGTCGGTTAAATATCCAACTCCTAATTTTGGCTCAGGTCATGATCTCAGAGTTGTAAGATTGAGCCAGCAATAGGCTCTGTGCTGGGCATGGAGCCTGCTTAAGATTCTCTTTCACCATCTGCCCCTCCCCTGCCATTTGTGCACTTGCACACACACTCTCTCTCTTAAAAAAATAACAAAAAAAATAACAAAAAAACAAAAACAAAAACAAACAAACAAAAAACCATGCTCTGCTCTCATTTTTTCAAAATTTAGTGAGCAAGTATGTATGTATATAATGAATTTTAATTTCACAGTCATAGACTCAGTTGTGCAAAACTGGATCCAGTTCAGTAGTGGAAAGCCTAATCTTGCCAATTTGAGATATCTCTGGCTTAAAACTTAATATTTTTATTGTTAATAAATCAGTTAATTCAGGAGTCTCATTCTCTGCTTGTCCTTCCCTTCTTCTTGGGTGGTGTCTGGTCTTGGAGAAGGCTCAGAACACTGTGGTATTCTGGACGTTGCAGGGTACAGGGAGTGGGTCCAAGTCCAGTCCATAATCATTGACCTCCCTGTTGAGGTTTAATATGCCCTGCCTCTCTTGGCCACTGAGTCCTGAATCCAGTTTCTGGAAGCTGCTGATACTCATGGCCCTGCATGGTAGCCAATATTCAGAGCCAGACAGTCCGCATTCTACAAGGCTTCTTCTGGGCCATCTGCTACTCTGTCCTATCATGATCATTGGGAAATGTTGAAGGTTCTCTCAGACCATTAGAGTTAAGAGGCTTGTCTCAGGTCTTCTCTATGTCATTCCCTGCCTTTTTGCTTTGCTGCTCCAATCTCTGCTGTATCCTGGATGTGGGATCTCTAAAAAAATGGGGAGCATTTCCTAGAGTCATTCTATAGAGTAAAATACAAATCTCTGGTCTTGGGTCCCCCAAACCTATCTACTATTCCTCTTTTGACCTACATTTTGATCAAGAGAGACATATGAGGATCCCTTTACCTTCTTCCAAACCTTTTTATGTCTCCTTTCTTATGAAGTTTTTCTCCCCCTGCCTCTCTGTATGGTGGAAAAATCATTTTACATTAACAGGCATTCACCCACACTACCCACTACTTTGATAAATAATATAAAAGGCTGAAACCTACAGATTTCTGAAATCCAAAGTAGAGCAATGATTCTCTTCTTTCTCTCTTCTTTTCTGCAGTAACATCCAATCCTGAAGACTGTTTATAGAAAGTCTTCACTGACAGGACCATTAAAATAAAAAATACATGTTAAAGAATCTAACTGGTACTGTTATAAGCATACAACCAGACTGCTTATCTTCTAAGTCACCAGCTACATTTGATACATGTTTTATATTCTTCCAGTTAGCACATAAGATATCAGTCATATAAAGACCAAAGGGATTACTTATATAGGCAATAGGAGATTAAAAAGGAGACTTTTCCTCTCAGTATTGGTTAGGCCATACAAGTCAGACTTGTAAAGATTGTGGTAGAGAACCACTTTGTGACCTTCCCATTAACCTCCATCCTATAAAATAGACTGAGGAGTCTGAGACAAGTGAGTAGAAAAGTGCAGTCTTTCTTTCAAGAGAATTGCTGACGTGCTATGAGACCTACCAGGTATGGAGCAAATCCAGAAAGACTCAAGAATATTTGAATAGCTTAGTGGATAAAGTTGACTGTGGTCTGACTCATACCCAAGGGAGTTTAAGGGCAAGAAACAGAGGTACAGGGGTATGCTCTGGGAAAATAAGTGATTTTCCTGTGGACTACGCATATGTGAAGAGAGAGGGAGGGAGAGAGAGAGAGACAGAGAGACAGAGAGAGAAACACCCTGATCTTAAATGAATTTTGTTCAAAAGAGCCACTGAATGAGTGTTTTAAGCCCAAAACTTACAGTTTATATGGAGATGGTGCATTACCTGTGTCATGGAACTGTAGGTGACCAGCTGCGTAGGGAGGAGTGTCTAGAAACCCTGCAAATGAGAAACAGTCTGGCTTTAAATACTTTCCAAGTCTGGGGCCAATGTCAACTCCTTATAGTGCCAGCCAAGTAATACTTTCCCTGACCCTTAGCTCTTCTCTACATTTCCTACTCTGTTCTTCAGTCCTGGGGGAGTCAATTGTGTCTAATGAATGGAGAAGAAAGAAAAAAATGTTTGTAGGCAAAACAGGGAAAATGACAAACCCACCTCCTTGCTCCTATAAGACCCTGGTTTTGAGCAGTCTCAGAGGAAAAGCTTCAACTTTAAAATAAAGTTGGAGTTTTAGTTATTATATAGGGATGTACATAATGTTCCTGAACTGAATTGGTTTGACATAATAAAATGACTGGAGACCTGTTTTGTTTTGTTTTGTTTTTACACCTGAGAGTAAGCAGTGGATTAATGAAGGCCACTCAAAATTTGATTGAAAGACAACAAAATAATTAGTCCCTTTGAGTGTGTCTGGCATTAAGTACTAGGAAAAGGAGGCCATTTTATTTTCTACCTGCACTTTATAATCTCTATTGCCTTAAATATTGTGAAATATAACACATAAACTCCCATCCTTCAATAAATAGATACTAAAAAACATAAAGGGAAGAAAAATTTTTCCAAAGTACTTTTTCCATTTTCCAGGATTAAAATATTTTCCCCTTAAAATTCCCCTAAAAATTACTCCTAAAAATTTGATGGAAAAAAGGCATGTGCAAAAACAAACAAACAAATCTCTTATTTTGAAAAACATAAAAAGGTTCTGGTTCCAGATAAAATGGAGGAGGTACGCTCTATCCTGTCTCTTCCACTGAATGAAGCTAAAAAACCTGGACAGCATACTTAGAACAGCTATCTGAGAACTCAGAAGAGTATCAGGTAGTTTGGGGAAAATATGAGAGTTTAATTTATTACCAAATTAGTGGTAAGTTCATAATTTCTTTTTCTTCTGCTACCACCAGGCCTGAACATTAGGCAATTTGAGACCTGGAAGTAGCATAAGTATAGAAAGGGAGAGCAGGAGAAGCCCTGTAGTTCTGTCTCAAGGAGAAGGAAAGGGGTTTCCAAACACTCAGAGACAAAAGGAAAAATTACCCCGTAAGACTGAAAACAAGTCAAGGATGTCTACTCTTACCATTTCTATTTAGTATCACACTGGAAGTCCGAGCTAGTGCAGTGAGGTAAGACTAAGTAAAAGGCATACTGAAGGAAAAGTAAATGAAACCATCACTACTTATTGATAATCTATTTCTCTATCTAGAAAACCTCAAGAAATCTAAAAATTAATAACTCCTTGAACTTTTGAGTTTAGCAGATTACAACATAAAAAGTCAACACTCAGAAATCAGTAGTATTCCCATACACAAGCAATAAACAACTGGAAACAAAATTAAAACATAAGATTGGGGATCCCTGGGTGGCTCAGCCGCTTAGCGGCTGCCTTCTGTCCAGGGCGTGATCCTGGAGTCCTGAGATAGAGTCCTACATTGGGCTCCCTGCATGGAACCTGCTTCTCCCTCTGCTTCTCTCTCTGCCTCTGTCTCTCATGAATAAATAAATAAAATCTTAAAAAAAAGCAACATAATACCACTTATAATAGCTCCAAAAAATGAATTACTTAGGTATAAATCTACAAAATATATAAGATCTATTTTCCAAAAACTACAAGCACTGATGAAAGAAATAAAAAATAAAAGACCTAAAAAGCAGAGGAACATTTCATGGTCACAGATTAGAGGACTCAGTCATAATAAAGATGTAAATTCTTCCCAAATTGATCTACAGATTTAATGCAATTCTTTTCAAATAACAGCAAAGTTTTTTTTGTTTATTTTTGCTTGTTTTTGTTACGATTTTCCAAAGACTTACTTTATTTATTTATTTATTTATTTATTTATTTATTTATTTATGAGAGAGAATGTGAGAGAAAAAGAGAGAGCATGCATGCATGAACAATGGGGATGGGTAGAGGGAGCAGCAGACTCCCTGCTGAGCAGGGAGTCCAATGTGGGATTCAATTGCAGGACCCCAGGATCATGACCTGAGCTGAAGGCAGATGATAAACCAACTGAGCCACCCAGGTGCTCATACTTGTTTGTTTTGTAGATACAGACAAATTTATTTTTAAATATATACTGAAAACCAAAGAACTGAAGTAGCTAAAACAATTTTGAGAAATAGGAATAAAATTAAAGTTATCTCAACACCTATTCTTAAGATTTCTATAAAGCTACAATAATCAAGAGAGTGCAGTGCTGGTAAAGGGATAGACACATAGATCAAAGTACAGCATGGAGTCCAGAAATAGACATTATATAGACAAATAGACAAATATAACCAACTGAGTTTTGCAAAGATAAAAGGATAGTCATTTCAATGAATGGTATTAGAAAATCTGGACATCCATATCCAAAAATAAAAATGAACTTTGCCCTAAACTTCACTCATTATACAAAAATTAATGTCTAAATGAATCACACATTTAAATGTAAAACACAGGGACACCTGGGTGGCTTAGCAGTGGAGCATCTGCTTTTGACTCAGGGCGTGATCCCAGGATCCCGGATCAAGTCCCACATCAGGCTCCCTACATGGAGTTTGCTTCGCCCTCTGCCTATATCTCTGCTTCTCTCTTTCTGTGTATCTCATGAATAAATAAATAAAATCCTTTTAAAAATGTAAAACATAAAACATAATGCCAAAGGCATAATCCATAAAACAAAAATTAATAAATTGGACTTTATCAATATTAAAAAATTTTGTTCTTCAAAAGTTACTCTTAAGAAAGTGAAAAAAGAAGCTACAGACTAAAGAAAATATTTTAAATACTTATAAATCACATATTCAACAAATTATTCATATCCAGAGTATATAAAGAACTCTCAAGTACTGGAAAAACAAATAGCTCAATTTAAAAAGTTAACAAAAGATTCAAACAAAAACTTCATCAGAGATAAGGAAGGCAAATAAGCATATAAAAAGATGCTCAACACCATTACTCATTAAGGAAATGCAAATTAAAACTAAAATGAGATGCCCCTACATACGCATTAAAATGACTAGAAATATGAATAATACAAAGTGCTGATGAGGATACAGAATAAATGGAATTCTCACACATTGCTGATAGCAAGGTATAGTAACTCTGAAAAATAGTTTGCCAATGTCTCATAAAGTTAAACACACACTACGTGACACAGCAATCTCACTCCTCACTATTTATCTTAGAGAAATAAAATTCATATCTACACAAAGCCTATATATTGTTTACAGCAGCTCTATAATAATAATAATAATAATAATAATAATAATAATAATAAGCTAGAAGGAAGTAAAATTGTCCTTCAATGGATAAAGACCCTGTGCCACATCCATGCAACTGAATACTACTTAGCAATGAAAAGAAAGGAACTATTGATATATACAAACTGGATAATTCTTTTTTTTTTTAACCTGGATGATTCTTAAAGGCATTATAATAAATGATAGGCGACAGTCTGAAAAGGTTGCATAATATATGATTCCATTTATAGGACATTCTTGAAAAGATAAAACTATAATAATGGAGAACAGATTAGTAGCTGCAAGGAGTTACAGATGGGGTCAAAGTGCCAGTGGAGGGACATAATACAAGAGTCTGGGGGGCAACAGAACTGTTCTATATCCTGATGGTAGTGGTGGTTATACAAACCTATGCATATATTAAAATTCACAGTATTGCACACCAAAAAGCTCGATTTTACTCTGTTAATTCCAATTAAAATAAAATGAAAAGATGAGGGAAGAAGTTAGGAAATTTCTTATTCACTCCCTTTACTTTCTGGTAATAGACAACAGTTTGCCAACTACTTCTAGCCAGACTAGATTGCCCTACCAGACATGCATTAAATTGTCGAGCCGAGATGTGCTTCTTAATCATACAGGCACATTACTAAAGGTGTTCTCCAAGAATTACAAAAGAACTTCCAAAAAATTTGCTAGAATAAGAACTGCCAAAAAAAAAAAGACTCAGGGAAGCCAGGTTCTGTTATTCTTGGCAGGTTTAATTGCCAAACCAAACCCCACCAATTACAAGATAACATTTACATGGGGTTGGGATGATTTCCCTTCCTACCAAAGGAATGGGGTACTTACTACTGCTTATTTAAATTCATCAAACTGAACGTTATTTCTGTTGGGAAATAAACACCTCAATTTCACTTGCTCAATTCTGATTTCAAAGTTAACATTACCATTATAAAGACTGCAAAACTGGGCCTCATTTTAGATAGATACACGAAGATCACAGAAAGGACAAATGGGGGGGAAATGCACAAGAAGCCTATTTTTTGGTCATTCGTGTGGTTTTAAAAATATATAATTTCTTTGCTAGAATAATAAAGTCTCAGTGAAGATATAAATATACGTGTTAATTTGTTCTTAATATTAAAAACACTCAAAAATATTAAAAACACTCAATAGCCCCCCAAAAAGTATAGTTTATTAAAATAATGAAATGAAATAAAGAGCAAGACTATTTCTTAAAAGGCATGTAGAAAACACCCACCCTCACGAAATCAGGATCTTTAGAAGTGGTTTGACTTTAAGGAAAAATGTCTGTAAGTACGTCAAAGTGTGGAGAACCTCATCCAGCCTATGTGGTTCTTTCTCTTTACAGATGTATTGAAATGTCATTTCAGTAACTATTCATTGTATAATTTGTGTCCACTAAAGCAATTACAATATTCCAGCTTTGAGCCTCCTCTTCTGCTTTGCTAATACAAATACAAAAAATGTGAACACAAATTCTGTTAACTGAACAATCATGCATGAGAAGATATTCAGAAGCCCTCTGTTATTTCATAATTAATGTGTTCAGGATGACGTCTGAGGAGATGACACTTATACTGAGAAGGCACTTGGATAATTATCCAAGGATCAGCAGTCTCAACAAATGCTGATATGTTTTTTAAAGTGCTGCCTGGGTGGTTTCAAATTATGAATCAAAGTAAATATGTCTGATATGTGTTCTTATTTACACACAGACGGAAAGTTTTCTTCCTAATGAATGGTAAGAGAGCCATGCAAACCAGGGGATTGCTGCCCTCTTCCCTGGCAGGTTCCAGAACCTACAAGGCCATTTATGTTATTCCTTTTAGGGAAGGGGAAGCAATTAATTGCAACCCTCTGCAGCTGAGTTCTCTTAACCTGTGCAAATTCACTGCCAGCACCCACAACTTGTCTATAGGCAATAGTTCTTTCCCCAAACACATCTCCTCTCTCTTGATCTCTGATCTTTTATACTCACATATTATTAATTAAAAATATAATAATATATCTGGCAAAAAACACTTAATAAAGTTGGTTAATGAAGTCCAAAATTAACAGCAAGTAGTATAAGATGGCAGTAAATTTCCTTTTACTCTCCCATTGCTCCATGTTCCAAATTTTGTAACGCTGAAGTCAGAGATAAGGGAGATTTTCTCCCTTTGGGAGATTTACTTTTATTCTCAGATCCTTTCCATGCAGGCTTTCTGCATGCATTATACATAAAAAAACAATCTCTATATAGTGCACACCAAGTACTTTAGATGTATTTCTCTGATCTTTAGTACAGCCTGAGGCACAGCTTTCATTAACTCTCTTCCATAAATAAATATGTTGAGGTTCAGGGAGGTTGCATAACTGATCACACCGTGTGCCTAACCATTGGGAACCCAGTTGGAATTCTGGCCATGGTCTGTGTGACACCATGCTGCCTGAGGCCCCCAGGACTCCTATGGACAAGGTAATCATATGTTCTGATTTGCTCTGGACAGTCCAGTTGTATGACTGTTCTCTCAGCATCCTGTCTTATTGGCACTTTTCCCTATCCTTTTTCACTTTCAAAAGCATCCCAGTTTTGACAGTAAAAGATGGGATGGCCCTGAGCTTGGAATGCTGACTGATACCACAAAGGGGAGAGATGTGTGTCTCAGTTTCTTCCTCTCTCACCACAGCTTTGCCCTTGATTGATTTTCCTTTTCTTCTCAGATGAGATGTACAGTATCTCTTGGGGCCTCCCTTCCAAGCTGTCTTTATGTTTGAATTTTATAATAATGTTGAGTTATGCCCACCAGGAGACCCAACTAACTGTAAGAGTGCTATGAGATACAAAAAAAAAAAAAAAGGATAGTTAATGAGAACTTCAAAAATCATGTGCTTACTGGTTTATTTTCATAGGAATTAAGAAGGAAAATTGGACTAACAGTTATGGAATGCCTATAATGCAACAAGTACTATGCCAAGACTTTTACATGGAGAAATTACTCCTTTTGCCAATGAGAAAAATCAGGTTCAAAACAATGAAGTAAACTTCTCAGGTCCTGAGTAAGGATCTTAACCATCATGGGTCCAACTCACATGCCTTTTTCTTTCAACACACCACCTCCTAAAGAAATGTAAATATAACACAGTCATGCATTAATATGAAGTGTTGCTAACTAGATTAAGATCAACATAGTCCATATTTAAAGAATTCCTATTTTTCCAAGGCATTTTTTACTTATACATCATTTTCTGTGTCACAAAGCCAGTACTGATGTGAGATGAGCTTGCAGTAACCAGGGCTATATTTATTCCTCCTTTTGTTTCCTATACATAATTACCAGCAATGTGTATGCCTTTGTGATCAACTTCAGTTGTTTGGATTTGGGAGTGGGGCTCTTTATTTGGCAGAGACAATTCTGTAAATTTGTATACTTACAAAAATAAAGTTATAAAGAATGAACAAAGTAAAGCTTCCATTTAAAATGCAATAACACCAATATTTACTTACCACCCTACAATTAAATATTTAGGTTATTTAAAACCAGTTCTTGAATGGCTTCTTTCAGATATACATTCTACCTAAAAAAAAAAAAGTCTATGAAAGAAGAGCTTTCAGCATGCTGTATATATTTAAGAGTCTACAGAGGGCACTGAGCTGAAGTAGCACAAACCAAAAAGGTCATATTTCCATTCGATTGCCCAAATCACTCAGTGCCAGTAGATACGAAGCCTGGGCTACTTTTTTCAGTATAATGCCACCAGCCTTGAGGCTGATTGTGGCCCCCTGCCAGAAAGAAAGGCATTTTTGTCTCCTTATATTCTGTTTGAGAACACAATCCCCATGTGAATTTAGTGGTAGTCCTCAATACAACCTCCTCCATTCTTCCCAACCCTCTATATAGACAAAAGTTCTGTTTTGTGGTCTCTGTGGCACTTTAGTGAATCTGGGGACACTCCAAGTAGTAACTCAGACTATTTCAGAAGTCAAAACCAGGTCACAGAGCACCTCTGACTCAGCTGCAGAAATATCCTACCATTAGCCAGGTACACCTAGAATATATATTGTGCCCTCGGATAAATGAAAAGGAAACATAAAGACTCCGTATCAGGACTTGTCACCAAGGAAAATTGTGAGGGGACCAAGTCTCCTCCTGCAGAGGTCCATTATCCTTGACTCCAAGATGGAAATAGAACTTTGAAAGAAATGTGATATAGCAGGAAGAACATTGGTCAGAAGACTGGGTTCTAGTTCTATCTCTGCCACCAATCTGCTCTATGACCTTGGAAAAGCCATTTGACTCTCAGATGTTTAGCAGCTTCATTGTCAAACTAGGGTGGACTCTGCTTTCTGAGTTTCTTCCAGCCCAGAAATAATTATTCTCTTATTTTCTAATTCACTGTTTCTTGCTCATGTACTGCTGAGACTGGAGTAAGTGTGATATGGCTTTCTTCACCTTTTCCCCACTGCTAGTGTCCTCTTCCACCCCTGACCCACATGTGAACACCAAGAACAGTTATTTGCTGTGTCTGCCTCCTATGAGATGGAGAGCTCCCTGAGGACAACATGTGCCTTATCCATTTCTACATTCCCTTTATTTTTTTAAAGATTTTATTTATTTATTCTACATTCCCTTTAGATCAAGCATGATGTCTGACACATAGAAGGTACTCAGTAAAAGGGGCTCACTTATTTCTTGGCTAATCATTAGCTGTAGTTGAAGAGCATTTAAGAATGTAGGATGGCACAATGAATTATTAGCAGGAAAGTTAACTATAGAAAAGGAAGTACCCCGTATTGCCTTTCAAATCTTATCCCAATACCACCTTCTCAACCATTTTAAGGATAGCCTTTATTTATTCACATAATAGTCTAATCAATGTAATCATACAACTGCTTTATTTTTAATTTCCTCAATACATGGTATATATGTGTAAAGAGGTGAGAGAGAGAGAGAGAATTCAGTTCTCTAATTTGTTAACATTTCAACTGGGAAATGCCTTCACTGTGTCATTCATACAGGTCTCACCCCTCCAAAATAAAAACTAGCCACAGATGCTATTCTCCCTTTTCTCACCCTTCTCTACTTCCTACTACACAGTGTGTTAATTGAGTCATTAGTTAATTTTTTAATCAGAAAACTTAATGGAAAATTCAAACTTCAAGGGAAAAGATTTAAGAAAGTGAGAAAAAGTGTTAAATCAATAACATGGTGGGTTCCTAAATAACATTCTGTTCAAATTGGATTACCACCACCCAGGCTTCTGATGAGTACACTATGACAGTCAACATACCAGATTTCCCAAATTAAACATGCTTCTCTATAATTAAATATCACAGTTTCATTGTTCCGATAACAAAATCGGAATATTTTCCACCATCATAATATCCTTAGCAGATAATGTCATTGGAATAGAATGATGTTACCACATGATAATAGGCTCTCAACGCCAAAGTCAAGTTATACTGTTTATTTTCAAAGCAGATCATTACATTGACTTTTTTTCCATTACCAAGTGATTGATGCAGCTTTAAAGGTGACCAACAAAAATTTCATAAAAAAAAATGATCTAACGATGAGGATATGTGCTGAATGATTCAAATGCCAAGGGAAATGCCGCATATAGCAGCATAGAATCCATTTAAAAATTAAGCCTTGCCAAACCTTCAGCAGCAGTTTGCTCTGCAAAATGAGAGCAGCTGTCGGAGGCTCCAAAGTGCCTCAAAATACAATAAAATCTTGTGCTGACATAGTCCATTTCTCAATAACTATGAAATTCTGGAACAGAACACCTGTCAACAGAGGAACCTGGTATACACCTAACAAAAATGCACCAACTCATCTTGACAAGCAGCCTGAAGGAAGGTGGCGCTACAAATACCAGGGCCTGCAAACAGGCTCTTACCACAAACCGAAGAAAAGCCTTCCCACGCGCCTCTGAGACCACAGCCATTTCAGTCACTTAGGGATACAACCCTATCAGTGAGGTCATCTTCAAATACTAGAGACTAACAATGAATACCTTTCTTTTAGACTCAAAGCACTTACACAGAGGCCTTTCAGCTGGAACATACTCAGTACAAATGACTACATTATTACATTGCATCTCTCCCCTCTGGAGGAAGGCAGAGACAAAGGTACTATCTCTAAAATAAAAATGCTAGGGGATTCAACTTGAACTGATTGACTCTCAAACTCAGTTGTGGCATTGAAAAAATATACCAACTTCTGTATGCGTTCCATTTTAACGACTATTTCATGAGTAAGGCACTGTGCTAAGGGCTGCTGGAGGTAGAAAAAGAAAACAACAAAAAAAGTCCTCTCTACCCAGATCAAGCTGCCTGCTCACTGCTATTTATTTTCTCTGCATGAAGTCATTTGGGGCTGGGCAGGTTCCAGTTGAGAGTACTTTGTACAATCAATGCTTGCTGCTTGCTTGAGATGTATGCCATGCACAATATTTTTGATGATGATGTTAATTGGTGTTGAACACAACTTATTTAAAATTCTAAAGAATTATACATGTGTTAGGGATGTCTGAGTCTCCAAGGGCCTAAGTTACACGTTAAAGATTAAAAAGGACAGATTTTTCAACTGGACAGTCCAGCAGGCTGACACAAACTGATTGTTTGCAAGTGTGGTAGCCATAGTGTCTGAGAGGAAGTGTTAGTAGAAGAGATAAATTTTAAATAATAGTTCATTTGTGACAGAAAGCACAGTAATCCAGGGCCCCTCAAACATATTCCAAGAGAGTGCTTCTCAATATTACAGACTGCTCTGGGAAAGATCTTGTCTATGCTGGGCTAACCATGAACTCTCCAGCCCTGGTTGTCAAGTCCCTCAAAATCCACAGCTGTGCCTCTATGCCCCCAAGCTCCTGTCCAGCTCTCCAGCAACTGCTGCTGTGATGTCCTTTGTTAGATTAAAATTCTCCTATCAATAAGGTCCCTGGTCCTGGTTACGCTTGCTCTACTTGATTTTTCTTTAATGCTCTGTCTTGATCTCTCGCTCTCACAGTCTTTGTGCTACTTTCTTAGCACTCTGTCCTTTTCAATAGCACTTATCCCACTTGTTATTGTTTAATGTCTTACCTTTCCCATTAGGCAGTAAGCAGGGTGGCCTATGAGTTAGTATCTGAATTGTTTTCTACTGCATTCCCAGTACCTAGACAGTCCCTGGGCAGATAGCAGGTGCTTAAAGATATTTGTTGACTGTCATGATCCTCATGTGCACACCCTTCTCTAGACTTGGGATCTGTTCTTGGTTAAGGGAAAAACTAGATTAAAACTCAAGGGACTCATATACAAGTCAAACTTGCTGCCAAGGCCAACTTTTATCTTGTGCTAGCTTGTGGTAATCCAGCAACTGACTTATTACTCAGAAAAAAAGCCCTGACCCTGAACTCCCGTTTTGTTCTGTAAGGCTGAAGCCATGACTTGCTATTGCCAGTTCTCTCATGGTTTGGGAGGAAAGCTGGCTACGTTAACGACTATCTCTGGCAGCCTAGTTTCCATTTCTAGACTCTGCCAATTAGTTAGACTCTTTAGATCCTTTCTCTTGAATTTCTCTGATATATGGACATCTTCCGACTGCTGATCATCACATTCTAATTCAAGACCTGATTTAGCCTTGGGCAATTTTGCCATTGTATCAAACTATTAAAATGCCTAAATTAATTAATATGATTAACATAATATCTTGCTATAAAAATTTTGAAAGATCTTCATAATTTTATTTTAGAAATTATGTGGTAATTCATTTACTTTGAAAATAGCAATAAATTCTCTACAGTCATCACTTTTTTGAGAATTTTGGCAAGGTTAAAAAAAATCCAAGCTACAAGTTGTTTTCAAATAAAATCAATATTAACTAATAATATATTTAACAAACAATAAAATAACATGTTATACCTTATATACACTGAAGTAAATATTTATTAATTTCAATTTTGCTGTTGTCTTTTCATATTGGGAGTCAACATCTTTTTCAGTCCTCAAGTATTTTTATGGAGTCCTAAGAAGCTCATAGTCCCTAGGCAATATTCTTAAAGTACCAGAGGCACAAAATTGCCTTGTCCTAAAAAATAGTTTCTATCCATTATTCTTATGAGCCAGTGCAAAGTTACATGGCCTATCCTTTGCCAACCTGTTAACAGACCTACAAACCTGAACACTTTAATAGGCAGCTACATTACAGACAATAAGTCCATGCTCGTCTCTTGGGTTATGGAAATCTCCATGCTATTGTACTTTCCCTATTATTATTAAACACTGCATAGTTTTTATAAAGACTTAGGAACTTAGTTGGTGGTTTGTCTAAAGAGGTGTCTCTGTCTGTAAACCCCCACTCCTATACCATGTTGCCAAACAGGTGACTTTTGAGGCTATCTTATGTTGCCTCAAGAATTTTGCCCCCAGATATGTGGCTAAAATCCAAAAATAGGTTGCTTTTGCCTCATACAGGACAAATTCCATTCCCTTGGTGAGATTCTGTGCTGAGTTTGATCGAATTCAAAAAATTCAAAAATATTCTCAAGGCACCTGGGTGGCTCAGTCAGTTAAGCAGCTGACTCTTGATTTTGGCTTGGGTCATAATCTCATGAGTCCTTAGATAGAGCCCAACGTTGGACTCTGCTCAGCAAGGAGTCTACTTGAGGAATCTCTTCCTCTCCCTCTGCCCTTCCACCCTCCCCTCTCCCACTTGTGCTTTCTCTCTCTGTCTAAAATAAATAAATCTTTAAAAAATTTCTCAAAAGAATGTCCAGATCTTCATGTTGATCTCCAACATTGCTGCTTTGCTTTCCCTATGTCCCTATGTCCTTAGAATGAGGTTGAATGACTATCTTCCTGAGGATTTTTTTCATTTATTCAAGAAATAGTTATTGAGCATCAACATAATGAACTAATGAGTGAATACATAAGATGTGAGTTGGAGAGTCTAAGAAGTACTGCAATTCACCCCTCAGTCACTCAATAATGCAAGCCTCCAAACGCTTAGATAAAGCATATTTTGCCCAACGCAGAGCCCAGGACAGATATTCTCCTGGTAACCAGGCAGACACACAAGGACAGACATGGCATACCAACTGCAATTGGATTTGTGTCCCAAAATAGATACTTCTGGTTATAATATTAACTTACTTCAAATTACACAAGTATCTCTAAAGTATTACTAAATAATACGTTTCACAGATACTGGAGATGGGAAGACCTCATTAGATCATTCAATTCTCTTTCTCTCTCCCTTTTTCCCCTGGTATCTAAATGAGTTTTCTATACCTCATGATTAGTGGGATTTGGTTATGACCAAACTGTTAACTGTTTGGAAGCACTTACTCAATCATGTTAGCAAGGAACAGGTAAAAATGCACGCTTAAGTGAGCCTATCTAAGCTGCTCATTGGGCTTTACTTCTATCTACAGTGTTAAGCCTTACAAATAGAGGTTCCTTCTTTCTGTTTCAATAAGTAATATACTGTTAATAAGTCCTTCTAATCCAGTTAAATCTTCTAAAGATCTGAACATGATTAATAATTTACTTTAAATCACTGGGAAGCTCCTCCTCCATTTCCTCTAAGAAGTCATCTGTTTATTTGCAGATTTTTCAGTGAAATGTAAGTGAATTGGCCCAACAAAGATTCACAGTTCCTTGCACCAGATTTGCTGCATTTCCATATGGCTGGATGACATCTTCTTTGAGCAGATGACTGATCAATAGGAACAATTTGCTGAATATGAAAATCCCAAAAGTCAAGAGCCTGGCATGTGCACACAGACTAGCTGGATTCAGATTCTGGATTTACTATTTACTACTTGTGAGACATTGAGGATTTTACTTAATCTATCTCTGTCTCTCATCTTCTACAAAATAATGCTGGTAATAGCATCAGCCACAGGATTGCTTTTAAGATGAGATGAATTAGAGCGGAAAACTAGCACATAATAAATGCTCAATAAAAATGGAATTTATTTTAAAAGTGATGAAAATTTCTCATATCTGATTTTCTGTACTTTATATATTCATGAAATATGTAGTATTTGCTCAACATAAATATCAGCTGCAAAAAACCTTAACAGTATACAAGCTAAGTAGAAAAGCAAAAATATGCAAAAAACTTAGAATTTATTTTTGTTATATTTATTTTTTCTTTATTTGTTATTTTATATGGTAACGCACATTTGCAGCAGGTATTAATTTCTAAAATGGCCCCTTGAAATTCAATAATATAATTTTTGAAACCTGTGAATATAAGATATAACCACCATGATTATATTTTATAGTGTACTAGGGATATTGTCTAGGTGGGTTTTATCTAATCCCATAAACACTTAAAAGCAGAGAGGTTTCTCCACCTGATAGAAGAAGAATTCAAAGGCAAGGCAAAGGGAGATCTGACCCACAAATTCTGGCTTGAAAATACAGAGAGTCACTGTGACACAGAATGTGGGTAGCCTCTCAGTTGCTGAGAAGTTCTTTGCTAACTGCTAAGAAGGATATAACTACCTCCTTCTTACAACTACAGGGAATGAATTCTGTCAACAAAATCAATGAACTTAGATGTGAACTTCTCCCCCAGAGACTACAGACAAGAGGTTTACTTTTTTATTGTTTAATCCTTACAAAAATCCTAAGAGCAGAAATTAGTTTTTCTAATTTACATATGAGGAAACCAAACTTCACTGTCATGAATCAATCACCTTTTCTAGTAGCACACAACTTAGTAAGTATTGTGATTTGAACTAACGTCTTCTTGAAGGTAAAGTTTGAGTTCTTGACATTATACCAACAATAATACAAACTAAACCCTTAGAAACTATGCTATGAGAGAGAGAGAGAGAGAGGCAGAGACACAGGCAGAGGGAGAAGCAGGCTCCATTCACAGAGCCTGACGTGGGACTCAATCCCCGGTCTCCAGGATCACACCAGGCTGCAGGTGGTGCTAAACCGCTGCGCCAGAGCTGCCCCAAAACTATGCTATTTTGTATCCACATATTCATTTAGCACTTACTAAGAGAAGACAGGTTCTGTCCTCAGAGAAGAAACAAAGTTTAAAAAATCACTCCAGTTAGAAATGAAGATAGACTTCAGGAGGAAAATGTCATTAAGTTGGACTTAGAAAATGAATAAGGCTTCTCCAAATCAAACAATCCAGAGTTGGCTTGGAAAGAGACTGAGATCTCAGTTCACCTGGATCAGATCATATCTGAGACTTAATTCTCTCCATTTTCAGTCCCTCTCATTTGACTCCTGGCTTTTGCTTGGATACCTCTTGAGAAGAGAAAGATGTTCCACTGGTGACTTTTGAAGGGTCTTTCAATCCTGTGATTCTGTGGTTCTATCATTTTGATATACTTGTTGAACGTTTTTCCATATTTCTTTTTTTAAAGATTATTTATTTTGGAAAGAGCAAGAGCACAAGTGGAGGGAGGTTGTGAAGAAGGTGAGGGAGAGAGAGAATCCTCAAGCAGAATCCATGCTGAGCACTGAGCCTGAGGCGGGGCTTGATCCCATGACGCTGAGATCATAACCTGAGCCAAAATCAAGAGTTGCACGCTTACCAGACTGAGTCACCCAAGCGTTCCTTTCCATATTTTTTCAAATAACAATATAGAGATCACTTTTGGGTAAGAAAAAGCCTGACCCTAAGGGAAGTCAATTATGGGAAATGGCCAAAGCAAGATATTATCTAGTCAGATTTTCATTTTCAAAGATTTCTCCAGCAGCAATGTGGAGGATGGATGGAGTTAGAGGAGGAAGGGAGATGAGATAAGGCTCAGGGAAGAACTATAGGGATGGAGACAAAGAAACCTAAAATATTATTGGAAAATTAAAATTAATTAAAATTAAAATATTATTGGAAAATTATCAGGGTTGATTGATGATAAAAAGAAATTAGTCAAAAATGACTTGAGTATTTGGCTTGGGAGATGGTATGTATAGTGAGATGGAGACTAAAAGGATGCAGAAACTTGTAAAACAAAGGTGGGTTAGTTAATTTCCATACATTTAAGGTGCCCACATAATGTGCAAGCAAAACGTTATTAGTCTAGTGATCAGAGAGTTCAGGTGTGAAGAAACTGAGATATCATTGCCATTTAGGTGACAACTAAAACCTTGTGAATGAGCAAGATTACCAGAGAAAGGAGCAGGAGGGAGGACAGCAGTGAAATAAGGATGGAACTCAAAGCAACACCAACATTAAGAGCAAGGAGAGGAAGGGAAGTAAGAAAGGAAAGAGAAATTATAGGAAAAGCAGGAAAAACACCAGGGGAAATTTAATATATCCATTCCTCCTACACTATTGTATGCATACACAAATACAAGGTAAGAAAAATAATTGCTACACACTATTCCCCGTAGTTAATCACTTCCACTCAACTGAAGGATTTTCTCCACCCAGGTTTGAAACACTATACCACTCACTGGGTTACAAAAAGCAGAGAGAACTGATCAGCACTTATTTCTTGGTTTTCCAAGTCACCCGTGTCAATTACCTCTCCAGCCTCCTTCAGTAAAGAGGTTTCTAAGCTGTTGCCCTCTTCTACAAATGTCCAATATATGGCATTTGAGCTGAGGCACTAGTAGTTCTAAGTTCCTTTTGCATCTTGTTTTTTCTCTTACATGCAGCCTTAATTAAACTCTTTGCCTTCAAGTAAGAAACTCAGTTAAAGATGAAGAAATGCAAACTCTAGATTTAAATTAACTAGTGATTGCCATGTCAATGGGTGAATCCTGCCTTTTAGATAAATGAGAATCTCAAAGAAAAATTAAGGTAATGAGAGTGGCAGCCAGGGCAAAACCATACCTTCCTTATTACTATCTGCCACAATTTTACGTTATTCATCTCAGGAGGAAGGGAAGAAAAACTTTGAAAGGATTATATTTGGTAATCCTTCATTAGCAAAAATTAAAGCAAGAAGAACAAATGCTTGTTTTATTCAGTTCCAGTATACTGTCTCCTCACATTCAAAGTCTTGGTTTTACTCCCTCACCTCCTCCCTCGACATACATACTAGACCATAGAACCCCTACATTTCCTCTCCCTCTTCCCTGCTTGAATTTTCAGCATCATCACAAACCAGTATATATTTCCCATATGTATAAAAATTTAGAATCTATCTTCCACCACAAGAATGCAAAGTCTATGAAAGTTGAAAATTTTTTCTACCTTATTTACAGCTTCATTCCTAGAATTTAGAACAATCATTGACCTTAGCATATGCTCAATAAATGTGTTCAATAAATTAATTGGTGTTGCACATCATTATCAAATTTATTTCTGTTACTGTATAATGCTTTAATAGAAATAATCAAAGAGATAAAGTATTATTATAAATAATAACAATGGTATTAACAAATGTCAGAGGCATATGTAATACAAGTACTTCTAGTAGTACTCCTACATAGTTATATAACCTTGGATCATATACAGTCTTCAATATATTGACCTATTAGAGATGAGAAGAAAGTAAATTGACCTTCAAGATCCCTTATTGCTCCAGAATCTAATAATTACAGATTTAGGTTAAGGCAATGAAATGAAAGAAGAAAAGAGAAAGATCAATATCTATGAGACCTTTTTAATAATAGAATTGTGGCCTAAAGGGTGGGATGGGTAAGGGATAATAGTGAGTATAGGGTGGGGGTAAAGAGAGGAAATCAGAGTAAACTCTGGCAAGAGCAGGGCCAAGCAGAACAGAAGTGGGAGAGTTCAAGAGAAGACAGTTCTTGAGGTGTTGTGCTTTTAGGAAAATCACTGTCAGTTTCAGGATGAAGTAGGCAAGACGTGATATGTCATCTGTCATCTATTAGTTATAATAAGATATATATGTAAAATTAAAGAGAGAACTATCCAGGAACAGTTTCTGTTAGAACCCCAGTTGTACACCAATCACCATGAACCCTCAGTTTCATGGCTGAGTCTTTACTGCTGATGGTTTTTTGGTTCTCAATTACAAAGGTAGAAGATGAGCTGATGGAGTGACCCATATATATTCTTATTTTTCAGTCAAAAATCAAAAAAGAATTCGAACTGGTCCCTTCTAGAAAATCTCAGGAAATAGTTCCTTTATCCCAAGGCCTTTCCCTTCTGTCCTGTCTCTGTTCACCACCACAAGTAGAAGAATGTTTTTCTGAATACTTCTTTTGTTTATTTGGAGTTTCACAAGACCCAATCTCAAACTGATATACAGTCAAAACATAGAAATTGGAGGGCTTTTCTTAGAGAAAACTCAACTTTCTCAATAAGCACATTCTTTTGCAACATTCAAAATGACTTTAAGTAAATATTTGGTTTCATTTCTATCATTTAAAAAAAATTCAACTAACACCATAGTATCTCTGAAAATTTATTAAAGAAAAAATCTAACATCCAATATGATAAAATAAAAACATCCATTCCTCCACTTTGTATAGCTATCCACAATTCCAGTAGAATTTCCTAATTAAAACCAAAAAGGAAATAAACTCAATAAATCCTATTGGAATCCACTGAACACAGCTATAAATTTAAAAATATAAAACAATTTTATGAATATCTCTTTTGAATAAGTGTCTGCATTCTTTCACTTGTTTATTTAAAATATAATTGCTGTGTTAAAACATCACTAAGAAAATTGATATACCCTTAATTGAAAAAAGTAAAAACAATTCTAAATGACCAAATTAGCTCTACTAATCCACTTACCTACTGCTTTTTTAGCTAGTACCAGCAGGCAACTATGACTTTGTGGATTTGGAAAAGATACACAGCCCTTAATGAGCTTATACAATCATGCTGCCTACTTTTCCCTTCCAAATGAAATAGCAATTTATCTTTATTCATTTTGCCTAAGACAAAATTTTGCATACCACTTCAATCCTTTTCTCAGTGACTTCTAGCAATATGTGAAAAGAGAATTCAAGACATGTCTTCGGGGCAGGAGTGGAAGGTGGACCTAACTGTTTTATTTCCATGAGAACTTTATGGACCTTATGGGAAAAAAAATATGGCTGGGCCTCTTGGGAGTGAGGAGTGGTCCCAGAACAATCTAAGAATAATGGTTGCTGCTTAGCTTCCCAGTCAGTGTACTACATTGGAAAAGAATTCATTTAAAAGAAATAAGAGTCAAGGTACTTCCTTGGTCCATTAGCAAAGATGAATGGTTTTGAGTACACTGTATCACTGAGGTATCTATTGCTGAAATTACAATTCATCCAAGCAATTCAAAGAATGGGCCATGGGAGGGAGGAAAGGGAACAGTAATTTAGATTTATCAAATGAAAAAATGCATTATTGTAAGTGCTACAGAATACCTAGAACACACTGCCTCTCCAACTAGAGTTTTTGTCAGAGGTAAAGAGTAATTTTTGTCCCACGGCCTCCTCTCACCTACTACCACTACCACCAGTGGACAATAGTCATGGTTTCTAAACATTTCACAAGTGAGCCAATTCTTCCTTCAAGTGGTATGTTATGCAGATATAAAGACAGATCAAAGATACTAGCTTCCTAGTAGTGCCATAACAAAATACCACAAACTGAGTGGCTTAAAACAGACGTTTATTCTCTCACAGTTCTGGGGGCTAGAATTCCAATATCCACGTGTCACCGAGTTGGTTCCTTCTGGAGGTTCTGAGTTAGAATCTATTCTATGCTTGTCTTGCAGATTCTTGTGCTTGCCATTAATACTTGGCATGCCTTGGCTTGTAGACATAGCACTTCAATCTCTGCCTCCATCTTTATACAGTGTTCTTCCTAGTGTGTTTCGTCTGTGTCTATGTTCAAATTCCCCTCTTACAAGGATACCAGTCACTGGGTTGGGGCCTACCCTAATACAGTTTGACCACATTTTAACTTGATTACAACAGCAAAGTTCTCATCTCCAAATAAAGTTACAATCACAGGTACCAGGGGTTAGAAATGCAATTTTTTTTTTTTTTGGTGTCATGGGGGAGGACACAATTCAACCTACACAGCTACCCTGGTGAAAAGATAGTCTCAAGAAGGAGTAGGATGCCATCCATAAGGCAACCGTCATCCCTGAGGTATGTGCTGAAGCAATTTTCAAGGAATCCTAAAGTTCTATAGAGAAAAGTTTAAAAGGAGAAAAGCATTAGAATAATTACAACTATATCAATATCAAGAACACTATAGGCAATTTCCAGTGTAGTCACAGCTATAAAGAATACTAGCATTATGACTAGAAAATGATGATCATGAACTCAAAAGTCAATGAATTTACTAGCTTTAGAATGAGGTTGTAAGAGCTTCTATTTCTAACAAGCTCCTAGGTCATGCTAATACTACCAGATCTCACTTAGGTCAGATTTTTAGTAGTACATATTTAGGGAAAGATTACTGTCTAGTAGGTAGAAAATTGACTGATGAGAAAGAGGCTGGCACATATCCTGATATTGTCTAAGGCTACAAAACTTTTTGGAGTCACGGAAATAAACATACACACACACACACACACACACAATACCACAATTTCTGAACTGAAAAGGTGGATGTGTGGAGTTGTTGGACTGCTCTCCCATCACTCCACCTTCTTTTACTAGAAGAGTGGGAAAATGTGTTTTTAGTTATTGGTGGGTTTTTGGTGTTATATTTTTGTTTTGTTCCATTTTTTTACATCAAAGGTAACTGGAAAAGAAAGATATGAAATAAACAGTGCTAACACTGGGGGGGGGGGGGGGGGACACAGTGCTACCACTGAGCTGAGGTAAAAATATCAAAGTTAATTAGCAAAACTTTTGCCTAAGGAACCCAGAAGTCAAAATGCCCCAGACACTTTGCTGCATTCCCTATAATGCCAACTTGGTCAACCTGAAGGAAGCCCTAAGAGCAATGAAGGAGAAAGTTAGATAAAACATGGTGACAAGGAAGTCATACTCCACAGCTATCAGGATAAAATGGCTGCCCAAGGAAAGAAAAGGGGAGGCAGCAGCTTCACTAAGAAGCAGCCCAGGTGGCTCAGCGGTTTAGCACAGCCTTCAGCCCAGGGCCTGATCCTGGAGACCCAGGATCGAGTCCCATGTCAGGCTCCCTGCATGGAGCTTGCTTCTCCCTCTGCCTGTGTCTCTGCCTCTCTCTCTCTCTCTTTCTCTCTCTCTCTCTCAGGAATAAATAAATAAATAAAATCTTAAAAAAAAAAAAAAAAAAAAAGAGGGATCCCTGGGTGGCGCAGCAGTTGGCGCCTGCCTTTGGCCCAGGGCACGATCCTGGAGACCCAGGATCGAATCCCACATCAGGCTCCCGGTGCATGGAGCCTGCTTCTCCCTCTGCCTATGTCTCTGCCTCTCTCTCTCTCTCTCTGTGACTATCATAAATAAATAAAAATTAAAAAAAAAAAGAAATTCTCAGAATGCCTTGCCCTAACGCAGATTGAAACTGAACCTAAATGCCTTAGAATACCAGTGATCCTTCATGACTTTGACAGTAAATGGTGTCAAATAGGGTTTCTCTTGTTTACATACAAGCACAAGTAAGGCACACAATGTAGCAACTTCTAGTATTCTTGGATTCCTAGAAAACTGTAATCTGAAGCAGTTAAAATTCCTGGGAATCCCTTGTGCAGTTCATTAAAAATGAATTACTGGCTCAGGATCCATCTAGTCCAAATCAAAAGTCTCAGAATCTGGTCGGTCATCTATTTGAATTTTGGCAAAAGTATTTCCCACATTTGGTGATTTTATGGTAACTCTCCATCAAGTTACCCAGAAAAATTGCCTAAGTGGTAATTATTCACAACACAAAATGGCAGTGAAGACACGACATTTTTAAGTCATGCAATAATTTGTATATATACCCCAAGTTTTCCTATAATTATATCACATTAAATTTTCTGTGTCTGCTTTATATATGAATAAAAAATATGAAGATAGGCCAAAAATGACAGAAGTTACTTATTTGCAAACTATGTAAACGTAATGTTTTAAATATAAAACTATATAGTATACAAGTTATATATAAGTATAAATGTACAGAAATGTAAAATAATATAAAACTATAACTAAAATGTATTATTACCCAAATACACTAATTTTCTTGTTTTTATGCATTCTTTTTCCTGTGAACTCCAGATACTATTGTGAATGTATGAACCTATAATACTTTTTCCACTTAAATATTTTGAATAAAGTTTTTAAAGTCTCTGTCATTTCTCATTTTTACTCCCATTAAATAATCTAATATTTTTATTTGACTTTTAAATTATAGACAAGTATCTGTATTTATCTTACTATTAAGAGAATTAATGTTCAACACTAAGTTTCCTACATTACAGATAAGACACTGCCAATAAATTAAAGAGGTAATAGAAATTTTGGCAAAAGAATGTGTATTTTTGTTTTTAAAATACTAATTATTTTTAAAATAATTCATTTTAAAAAAGACTTCTTAAAAAATATACAATTCCATGTTTACAGCAGAAAATATCACTATAAGCTTGGAACACTTTGTTATCAAAAACCACGATTCATTCAGAGATATCTGATTGTAATGTACAAAATGATTAAAAGCTCAACCTACAGAGAGAACTATGAGTAAACAAATAGTGACAACTTGAACTTTAAGAAAAGTTCCCTCCACAATGAGATACCACCTCACACTAGTGAGAATGGGGAAAATTAACAAGGCAGGAAACAACAAATGTTGGAGAGGATGTGGAGAAAGGGGAACCCTCTTGCACTGTTGGTGGGAATGTGAACTGGTGCAGCCACTCTGGAAAACTGTGTGGAGGTTCCTCAAAGAGTTAAAAATAGATCTGCCCTACGACCCAGCAATTGCACCGCTGAGGATTTACCCCAGAGATACAGATGCAGTGAAAAGGCTGGACACCCCAATGTTTATAGCAGCAATGTCCACAATAGCCAAACTGTGGAAGGAGCCTCGGTGTCCATCGAAAGATGAATGGATAAAGAAGATGTGGTCTATGTATACAATGGAATACTACTCAGCCATTAGAAGGGACAAATAAATACCCACCATTTGCTTCGACGTGGATGGAACTAGAGAGTATTATGCTGAGTGAAATAAGTCAATCGGAGAAGGACAAACATTATATGGTCTCATTCATTTGGGGAATATAAAAAATAGTGAAAGGGAATAAAGGGGAAAGAAGAAAAAAATGAGTGGGAAATATCAGGGAGGGAAACAGAACATGAGAGGCTCCTAACTCTGGGAAACGAACTAGGGGTAGTGGAAGGGGAGGTGGGCAGGGGGTGGGGGTGACTGGGTGATGGGCACTGAGGGGGGCACTTGATGGAATGAGCACTGGGTGTTATTCTATATGTTGGCAAATTGAACACCAATAAAAAATAAATTAAAAAAAAAAGAAATTAAAGTCCCCTCTCGGGCAGCCCGGTGGCTCAGCGGTTTAGCGCAGCCCAGGGCCTGATCCTGGAGACCCCGGGATCGAGTCCCATGTTAGGCTCCCTGTATGGAGCCTGCTTCTCTCTATACCTGTCTCTGCCTCTCTCTCTCTCTCTCTCTCTCTCTCTCTCTCCCCCTCTCTCTATGTCTTTCATGAATAAATAAATAAAAAATAAATAAAATCTTAAAAAAAAAAAAGAAAAAGTCCCCTCCCTATAACCAGGTCACTCATTTATGCATGCATTCTTTCATTCAACAAATACTGAGTATATACTATGTGCCAAGCACTGTCTTATACTAGAGACAAAAACACAAACAAAACAGACAAAATCTATGGTGGTAGAGCTTGTTTCTAGTTGAAGGAGACAGAAAATAAACATACAAATAAATACATAACCACTATAGGTTCTGATAAGTACTATGAAAAAGAATAGAAAGGATAAAAGGATAATGAGTAACAGTAAGGGATGATATTTTATGCAGAGGTGTCTGGGAAGGTCTCTAAAGAGGTGGCCGTGGAGCCACTTAAAGCATAAAGAAGTGAGCCATAAGTGGCTGGGAAGAGATTATCCCATACAGAGAAGCCTGAAAGGCAAATCCCCAAAATGGGAGCACATTGGGCAAGTTTGAGGAACATTAGCCACAGTGGCTGTAGAAGAGAGAAAGATGGCAGATGAATTTAAGGAGAGATAGAGTCAGAACATGTAATGTCTGACAGGCCATGGAAAGGATTTCAGAACTTGATGGGGAAAAGTCAGCAGGTTTGACAAGTTCTGGCTTATGTTTTAGAAGGATAACTCTGACAACTGTGTTGACAATAGACCATAAAAGGGCAAGGATGAAAGCAGGGAAACCAGTCAGGAGACTATCATGACAGTTTGAGGCTAAGGTGGAAGTGGTAAGATTGATGAGGAATGATTGGATTTATCATATATTTTGCTGGTAGAGTTGGCAGGATTTGCTGATAACATTGCTGTGAGAGAAGAGAGTAGTTCCTTGGATGCTCACATGGAAAAAAATATATATATATATATTATAGATAGGTTTTTTTTAGGTTGAATCATTGATCATGTAAAATTACCACATTTGTATATCAAAAAATAGTTGTATCAGAAATTTCATATAGTTCAGCCAAATAACAATAAATTTAGGAGTAATTACCATATAAATGCTATTTATAAAACAATCACATTATGTAGGAAGTAGAGTAGATAGAGAAGAATTACAAGAACTGGGCCTTGGTCCACTCTAACACTTATAGATCAAAAAAAGGAGGAGCAAAAGAAGATTTAGAAGCAGCTGGGAACAAAGGAGGAAAGTGAGGAGAAAACAGTCTTGGAAAAATCTGAAGACAGTGTTCCAAGAAGGAAGGATTATTCAACTTTGTCAAATGCTCCTGGCAGGCTAAGTAACATGAAGATCCAGAAATTACCATACCAGTGAAACCCATTATGTTGACAAAAAGCTTTTCACCCATAATGTCACAAAAAAGACAATTATCTAAAATGTGCTTTAAAAAATAAAGTCATCACTAATATTACTAACCAATATCATTAAATTAATTGGTGTACAATTTCTTATAATTTCAATTTTCTTTTTTCAAAGCTAAGATAGTACATTTCCCTACCACCTTAATAGATTTAAACAAATATTCTTATAGGTAAGATCTATTGCATCCACACTGAAAAATATAAAAATTTTAAGTCAATAGATTGATTAAAAATGCCTAAAGCATTTTCTAGTGGAAAATATCCATACCCAGAAAACTAATCTTAAATTTTCTCAGTCTCACAATAAATGCTAAAAAAAAATGTACTGGAGCTCTTTGCACTACTCACCCGCACTTCCTATGAAGAGATATACTGCCAGAATTATGCACAAGTGGAAAGGTCATGTAGCATATTTTAAGAAAAATAAAATAAAATGCTGAAGTTGTTATGCCTAGTAGTTATGATTCCATGAACTGATATTATGATGTATGATTTCTTATTTTGTGTAAATAGATCTGTTAAGTTTCTGTATCTTTTGCCAAAACAAAAATGCTTCTTAACCCTCACAACATGTGTGAAGGAGAATATTATGTACTGGGAAAAAAAGAGAGATTGAAGTATAATGACCACGAATATATATGCATCTATCAATAAAGCTTCAAAATATAATAATAATAATAATAATAATAATAATAATAATAATATTGGAACTATGGAGAAATTTGTAGTTGGGGATTTTAATCCAGTCTTTCCAGAAACTGATAGTTTAAAGCAACCAAGAATAAACAAATGTATAATAAATTTAAAGAACATAGTTCATTATATTGAACATTAAATATATAAGGACATTCACACCCATGAAAAAGAGAAAGGAACATACATTTTTAGCAAACATGGGGCATTTACAAAAAATAACTAGTAGTAGGGCAACTAAGGCACAGAATAATCTTCAGTAAATACTAAGTAATCATCAGCATACAGACTATATTCTATAACCATAATACAATAAAATTTAAATCAATTAAAATAAGATAGCCCTAAAACTCATATTTAATACAGATTATATATATATATATATATATATATATATATATATATATCTGAAAACATGCAACTAAATAATCTTGGGATATAAAGAAAATAATCTAAAAATTATAGTATACTTAAAAGTGAATGACAATGAAAGTATTAAGTATCAAAATTTCAAACAGAGGTTAAGTTGCACTTTGAAGAATGCTTACAGCTTTGAAGAAATCTAAGTAAAAATAGAAAAGATATAAAATAATTAAAGTACATATCCAAAAATAAATTAGAAAAATGGCAATATAATAAACAAAACTGGGTAAAATGAAGGGAACAGACAAAGATAACATCAGATATCAATTTTACATAAAACTTATTTAATTAAAGATGGGTAACAAAACTAATTCTTTGATTAGTAAGAGAGGAAAAAAACCCTGGAAATTTTGCTTTATAAAATTTAGAAAAAATAACTAGCAATAAGCTTTTGGTGTAACAAAGATTTTTTAAAATAATAGAATACTATTACAACTATATGCCAAGACATTTGCAAACCTAGCTTAAATGGATACATTTCTGGAAAAAAATGTAAGATGCCAAGATAAACCCAAGAAGAAATATAATACTTGAATAGATGAATCACCATTAAAGAACTGGATATGGGAGTCAAGAACTCCCCCTCCAAAAATGACCAAACCTTGGTCCCATTTGGTTTTGTAGTTGAATACTACCAAACTTTCAAGAACAGATAATCCCTTTCTCATACAAGTTGTTCCAGAAAAATAGGAGAAAGGGGAAAGCTGCCCAACTAATTTTATGAAGCTAGTATAACCATGAATTCAAAACTGGATAAAAAATAATGAGGGGAAAAGTATAGGTATAGTTAACTTATAAAAATTTTAAACACACAAAAATCCCTAAGTAATTAGACAACCAAATCTATCAATTCATTTAAAAGTTAATATACCAGAATCCAATGTAGTGGATTCAACCAATCCAAAATAGTTTAATTACATCAGAAAACTTATTAATGCAATTTAAACATTATAAACTAAAAGAAAAAATCACATAATCATCTCAATAAATGAAGAAAAACTATATTTGATAAAGGTCAATAGATTCTTATGACTAAACTCTCAGAAAGCTAGAGTGAAAGGAATTTCCTTGACTTGATAAAAAACTATCTAGTAAAACCTGAAAGTTAAGTATATTACCTTTAAGAACTGGAACAATATAAAAATTTCCATTGTCTCTTTTACTATTCAGTGCAGTAATACAGAACATTCTAACTGATGCAGTAAGAAAGATAAATATGATAAGAAAGAGTTATGATAATTGCAAGGGAGGGTGCAAGACATTTCCTAATGGTATGATCATTTAAAAAAAGAAAAACAAAAAAAAAATACCCATTGGAATTAATAAGAGAATTCACCAAGTTTTTAAATATGCTATCACATTATAGAATTTAAAAAAAAACATAAAGTGAAAGTAATCTCATAAAGAATGAACAAGGCATTTGTGAAGAGAATGTATCAAGTACCTTTAACTATCATAAAAGAAGACCTGAATAAACCTGAATAAACATATCATGTTTAAATTTAATATAGTACCAATAAAATGTCTGCAGAATGTTTTAGGGGAACATGCCAAACATTTAGATGTTTATATGAAAGAATAAAATCTCCAAATAACCACGACTCATTCCACCAGGTACTAAGACATATTAGAAAGCCATGGCAATAAATGGTCTAAAACAGACAAAATGAAAAACTAATGGGGCAGAATAAATGGTCCAGAAACAAGCATCTTGATATAAGAAGGAAAGTGGAAATCCCAATTTTTGCTCACCATAGAGTGCTAGATCTCTCCAAAATACCTGCCAAAAATCTTGGCCTTCTTTTGCAAATTTGTATTATTGTATTGGAATGCCCAGGAGGGATTTATTAAAATAATAAAAAAAATTTCATGTTAATATTCAATTCAATATGCTGGTTACACTTGTTATAATGAAGACTAGACATGACTTACATTTATTAGTTGGCTGAATAAACATGACAGTGAAGCCAACGACTCTTAAAGCTCAAATCTAGATGCCTCAAAAAAAATCAGTATGGTATTTACCAGAGAATTCAAATAAGGGCACGGTGAGTAAAAAAAGAATGGGATTGATCTGATGCTCTCAATATTAGTGAAGAGATCTTCTAAAATATTTTATCTCATCATTTTTTGAGGCAAAATAGTTAAATCAATGTTAATTGGAAGCACTGAAGTTCATCCTGAAGGTTTGCTTTTAAAATCAAGGAGTGTGGGATTTCTGATGAGAAGTTTTCCATGTCTTGTTATAAGAGAGTAAAGCCTTTAGAGGGACTGTTGCTATCAGGAAGATAGACATCATTTTTTGGGATCCCTGGGTGGCGCAGCAGTTTGGCGCCTGCCTTTGGCCCAGGGCGTGATCCTGGAGACCCGGGATTGAATCCCACATCAGGCTCCCGGTGCATGGAGCCTGCTTCTCCCTCTGCCTGTGTCTCTGCCTCTCTCTCTCTCTCTCTCTGTGACTATCATAAATAAATAAATAAATAAATAAATAAATAAATAAATAAGGAAGATAGACATCATTTTTCCTGTTTTTTTTTTTTTTTTTTTTCAAAATTTTTCCATGTTCCTGTTTTTACAAACAAAACCCTTGGACATTAGATCCAAAACAAACATTAAGACGACTCCGAGGAGTCACCCTCACGCAGCCTTGGTGTGGCATTGTAGCCGGACACAGCCCCTGCCCACCGTGGGCTGTAGTGCTCACAGCTCTTCTCCTTTAAGATGCCTGAGGAAGTGCACCATGGAGAGGAGGAGGTGGAGACTTTTGTCTTCCAGGCAGAAATTTCCCAGCTCAGGTCCCTCATCATCAATACTTTCTATTCTAACAAGGAAATTTTTCTTCGAGAGTTGATCAGTAATGCTTCTGATGCCTTGGACAAGATTCGCTATGAAAGCCTGACAGACCCTTCCAAGTTGGACAGTGGTAAAGAGCTGAAAATTGACATCTTCCCTAACCCCTAGGAACGCACCCTGATTCTGGTGGACACAGGCATTGGTATGACCAAAGCTGATCTCATAAATAATTTGAGAACCATTGCCAAGTCTGGCACTAAAGCATTCATGGAGGCTCTTCAGGCTGGTGCAGACATATCCATGATTGGACAGTTTGGTGTTGGCTTTTATTCTGCTTATCTGGTGGCAGATAAAGTGGTTGTTATCACAAAGCACAATGTTGATGAGCAGTATGCGTGGGAGTCTTCTGCTGGGGGTTCTTTCACTGTATTGGCTGGGGTACCAAAGTGATCCTCCATCTTAAAGAAGACCAAACAGAATATTTAGAGGAGAGATGTGTCAAAGAAGTGAAGAAGCACTCCCAGTTCATAGATTATCCCATCACCCTTTATTTGGAGAAGGAATAAGAGAAAGAAATTAGTGATAATGAGGCAGAGGAGGAGAAAGGGGAGAAAGAGGAAGAAGATAAAGATGATGAGGAGAAACCTAAGATTGAAGATGTGGGTTCAGATGAGGAGGATGATAGTGGCAAGGACAAGAAAAAAAAAAAAGACAAAGAAGATTAAGGAAAAATACATTGATCAAGAACTGAACAAGACTAAGCCCATTTGGACCAGAAACCCTGATGACATCACCCAGGAGGAATATGGAGCGTTTTACAAGAGCCTTACTAATGACTGGGAAGATCACCTGGCAGTCAAGCACTTCTCTGTAGAAGGTCAGCTGGAATTCAGGGCATTGCTGTTCATCCCTCATCGGGCTCTTTTGACCTCTTTGAAAACAAGAAGAAAAAGAACATCAAACTATGTCCGCTGTGTGTTCATCATGGACAGCGGTGATGAATTGATACCAGAGTATCTCAACTTCATCCATGGTGTGGTTGACTCCGAGGACCTGCCCCTGAATATCTCCCGAGAAATGCTCCAGCAGAGCAAAATCTTGAAGGTCATTCACAAAAATATTGTGAAGAAGTGCCTTGAGCTCTTCTCTGAATTGGCAGAAGACAAGGAAAACTATAAGAAATTCTATGAGGTGTTCTCTAAAAACCTAAAGCTTGGAATCCATGAAGATTCCACTAACCGGTGCCGCCTTTCTGAGCTGCTGTGTTACCACACTTCCCAGTCTGGAGATGAGATGACTTCTCTTTCAGAGTATGTGTGCCATATGAAGGAGACTCAGAAGTCCATCTATTACATCACTGGTGAGAGCAAACAACAGGTTGCCAACTCTGCTTTTGTGGAGCGAGTTCGGAAACGGGGCTTCGAGGTAGTATATACGACAGAGCCTATCAACGAGTACTGCATGCAGCAGCTCAAGGAGTTTGATGGGAAGAGTCTGGTCTCAGTTACCAAGGAGGGCCTGGAGTTGCCTGAGGATGAAGAGGAGGAGAAGAAAATGGAGGAGAGCAAGGCCAAGTTTGAGAATCTCTGCAAACTCATGAAGGAAATCTTGGATAAGAAGGTTGAAAGGTGACCATCTCCAACAGGCTGGTGTCTTCACCCTGCTGCATTGTGACTAGCACCTATGGCTGGACTGCCAATATGGAGCAGATAATGAAAGCCCAGGCATTCTGGGACAACTCTACAGTGGGCTACATGATGGCCAAAAAGCACCTGGAGATCAACCCTGACCACCCCATTGTGGAGACACTGTGGCAGAAGGCAGAGGCAGACAAGAACTACAAGGCTGTCAAGGACCTGGAGGTGCTACTGTTTAAAACAGCTCTGCTCTCCTCTGGCTTCTCACTGGAGGATCCCCAGACTCATTCCAACCGCATTTACCACATGATCAAGCTAGACCTGGGCATTGATGAAGATGAAGTGACAGCAGAGGAACCCAGTGCTGCTGTTCCTGATGAGATCCCTGCTGATGTCTATTGGATTTTTTTTTCCCTCCTGTCTTTGTTCAAAGCAGGAAAGAAGGGCCTTAAGCCCTAGCCTTCATGACATTTGACAAGGGGTTTGGATGTGTATTGTGGTGTTTGTTTATTTTGTTCTGAGATTAAAGTATGCAAAATAAAGAAGATACAGTTTTATACACACACACAAAAAAGACGACTCTGAAAGATGGAGAGAAGATAGCAGACCAGCAAGAGACTCAAGTCAATATGGTAGTGAATACCCTGGGTTTTCTTTTTGACATACATATCCCAGACTTTGAGCCAAATAAACTGGTAATCCTGAAACAGTAATGCGCGCACACACACACACACACACACACAAACAAAGTTTGCTCTCTTTAGTCAAAGGACAAGAACAGGATAGTTAGCAAGAAAGAAATTTAGAAAATAACTGCTCTGGGGCACCTGGGTGGCTCAGTCGGTTGAGCAACAGACTCTTGGTTTTGGTTCAGGTCATGATCTTATGGGTTGTAAGACTGAGGACCCCCCGACCCACACATTCAGGCTACAAGCCTTAAAATTCTTTCCCTCTTTGCTCCTCTCTTGACTTGTGCATGCTCATTCTCTCTCTAAATAAATAAATAAATAAATGAATAAATAAATAAATAAATAAATCTTATTAAAAAAGAACTGTTCTGTTCCAGCCAAACACAACAGAAAAAAAAAAATACTGTGACCTTCTCTACTCAAAATAACAATAGCTGAGCAGGGAGTATGGACTTCTACCTTTGACAGAATGTAATGAATCATGTCAGAGAAGGCTAACTAGAGGACTGGAATTTTTATCCCCCAGGTGGTAATAAGAGTCACAGTGTTAGTGAAGACCATGTGGGGAACCTGGATTTCTACCTCCACCCTGGGATAACAGATGTATGCTCCTCTCTGCAGTGGAGTGACACCACAGGAATCCTGGTAGAGAGTCAAGATTTTTACTACTGCCCAGTAATAATGAGGTAAACCCCTACCATGGTGTCAGTGGAGACCTGGTGGTGAGTTAAACCTCATCCAGCAATAACAAGGAGCACTCCCTTCAGGTGACAATAGAGGCTCCCACCTGACAGCACTCCTTTCTCTGTACAGGAAGATAGCCAAATGAGAAGGTGTAAAGAAGATCTAGATTCTCATGATACCCCATGTGTCCAAAATTTGATTAAAAAAAAAATCACTTGCATACCAAGAACCAGGAAAATTTCTAAATGAATGAAGAAAGCCCATCAGGAAGTGTTAATAATGATATGAAAGAAATGGAAGAGTTATCTAACAAATGTTATAAAGCAATCATCACAAAAAAATGCTTTAACAAGCAATTACAAATTTACTTGAAACAATTGTTTATAAAAATAGAGTCTTAGCAAAGAAACAGAGGTTTAATGGACAACCAAATATAAATTTTACCTTTTTTTTTTCCAAATGTAAATTTTAGACTATAAAGAAATCTACACCAAGACACATGTCACAGCCAAACTTCGGTAAACTAAAGACAAAGGAAATACTTGAATCCAGAGAAACAATATCTTACCTATAGGAAAAAATCAATTCAAATAATAGTAGATTTCTTATCAGAAACCACAGAGGCCAGAAGGAAGTGGAACAGAATCAATCTATCTTTCTTTCTTTCTTTCTTTCTTTCTTTCTTTCTTTCTTTCTCTCTCTCTTTCTTTCTTTCTTTCTTTCTTTCTTTAAGATTTTATTTATTTATTAATGAGACACACACACACACACACACACACACAGAGCAGCAGAGGAAGAAGCAGGCTCCATGCAAGGAGCCCGACGCGGGACTCGATCCTGGGTCTCCAGGATCAGGCCTGGGCCAAAAGCGGTGCTAAACCACTGAGCCAGGCTGCCCAGAACAGTATCTTTCAAGTGCTGAAAGAACTGTCAATCCAGAATCCTATACCTAGTGAAAATATCCTTCAGGAATGAAGAGGAAATTAGACATTCTCAGATAAAAGAAATATAAGAGAATTTGTCTCCAGAAGGCCTACCTTAAAAGAATGGCTAAAAGTAATACCTTGAATGGAAAGGATGTGATTAAAAAAATAAATTATTAAAAAAAGAACCATGGAATCTCAAAATGGAAGAAAGACTACACTGAGCAAACATATGGATAAATATAATAGGCTTTCCTTCTCCTCTTGAGTTTTCTAAATTATGTTTGAGAGTTGAAGCAAAAATTATAAAACTTTCTGGGGTGCCTGGGTGGCTCAGTTGGTTAAGTGACTAACTCTTGGATTCAGCTCAATTAAGGATCTCAGGATCATGGGCTCAAATCAGGCTCCACACTCAGCAGAGTCTGCTTGCAATTCTCTCCCTTTCCCTCTTCCTCCCCCTCTACGCCCCTTCCAGAGCTCCCTCTCTCTAAAATAAATAAAATATTTTTAAAATTATAAAACTGTCTGATGTGATTACAAATATACGTAAATGTTTAAGACAATTATAAACAGAGGAGAGTAAAGGGATAAAATAGGAGGGAAGGTTTTTATATTTCACTCTCATTGGTCAAATGATGACAACAGTAAACTGTTAAGTTAGGTAAATATAATGTAACACCTAAAGCAACCATTGAAAAGGTTATATACAAAGACATTCTCAAAAACACTAAAGATATATCAAAATAGATATCTTAAAAAAAAAAACACTCAAGTAACCCCCAAAAGACAGGAAAAGACAAATGTAGAAATAAAACCAGAGAGAACAAAGAGAAAACAAAATGACATTTTTTTTTTTTTACACCCATGAGAGTAATAGATGGGACCATACAACCTCTTCCACAGATTCTGGATCTCATTTCTGAGAACAGTTTCAGTCATGGGACATTGCATTTCCAGTTGCTGTGTACTCTATTATCTGACTGCTACACAAACACACAGAACTCTCTAAGGCCAACTTAATTCATTCCAAGCTGCCTTCCCCACAGTTATTGCAGGGAAGATAAAATTGTGCTGTGCCAGGCTTCCACTGCCCTTGTACAATTCAATGTCCCCTGGACACATCTTGGGAGGTGTTCTGTCCTGGACTAACCGCATTGTCTAAGAAGTGCCTGGGAAGTATCTTTTTTTCCTTAAACTGAAAGGAGTGGGCATATATCAAATTACAACATAACTAAGTTAATCCACTCTGTAAAAATAACTATAATAGTAAAAAATCAGATCAACCACCTGGGATAACCCAGAATTCTAAGAATAGTGTTTCTAGAATCCAAATTCCCCAAATGGTTCATTACAGTGTTCTCCTTTAGGAGGAAGAAAAAAAAAAAAAAAGCTTAAATGACAAATGCTGTTAACACTGATATTGCGATTTTGTTGACAGAAAACATGAGTGAAATAACTCCTCGTGATGTTCTGTGGTTCCCTGGCATTTACAGTGATGACAGGCATAAATGCTTGGTTTTATTGAGGAAGTTGGTACATGGGATTTGGCAGATTTACAGAAAGCACTTACTAAATATGTAGTAACAAGATAATCGTAGAAGGCCCCTCTAATAAGACCATACTCAGAATCACAATCTCAGCTTGGGTGGTCTAGTATAATTAATCACACTAGATTATTCCTTAAAACTCTTCAAAACTGATAGCTACTTAGTCTCTTGGTCACCTGTTATTTGGTGTATCTTGATAACTATGGAGTATATCACTTTAAAGTTATTAACATCACTATGATAAAAGTCAAATTCTGTTCTTCAAAGAAGTGATACTAACTTTAAGCAGATATCTGCAACGGCAGGTTGAAATTCACATTCTTTACCTTCACAGTTCCAAGATAGTGACAGGAGGTTTGAAATTGGGTAATTAAGCATTTGAAACTAACTTCTTATAATCAGGCATGCCAATTGCACTTTGATCCCAATTTTTTGAAAGCCATAGTTCTTTTCCACTTTTTTTTTCTATAGTTCTACTGAAACCCATTAAAACTAAGCAATATGGAAATGCTTCACATACACACACAAAATAAGGTGAATAGAGCTTGGAAACAAATATTTCCTCCTTTCATCTAGTTGAATTCCCAGCTTCTTATTTCCCAGTATGATTTTCAGGTACGACATAGAGACTAGAAGTCTGGTAGATCTAAGACCTCAAAATTGGCTTTAGTATAGGACTAAATATTACTAGTGTTTATAGGAAGCAAATTTAAAAAAAAATAATTAAAAAAGAATCATGTTTCCCAAATGGCAAGACAAAAATATTTAGGTTCCTTCTAAGGAATTTTAGGTGTGTTTCCAGGCTCTTACTTTTACTCTCTCTTTTTTGACAGTTTTTATCTAGGAAGAAGGGTGGCAGAAATGTTAACTCTTTGGTGGACTTAGGAGAAAAAACATTGACATATATATGCCCATGTAACTAACATATATAGATCCACGGTTCCCACCCTCTGCACACCTACTTTGTAAAATTAGTTCCTTCTCTCCCTATTGGAGAGAAAGTTATGTAATGGATTGTTAAGAAAAGAAATTATCATGGAAGAAATGTTCCATTCATCACAAGACTTAATGTGAGAGAGAAGACATGTGTCAGGAGCAAATATGTATGACTTCACAATACTCAATACAGAATGACACAGATAACAGCTGTTTGTAACACCTGAGGGCCAAGTCTCCCAGGATTTTCGAAATAACAGATACTAAAGAAGATACAATAATCATTGTAGTTTATGTTCTTCGACTCCCTTAAATTTTTGTGAGAGATAAAAAGAAACATTGAAATTCCTGTCTGTATCCTGCTTATCTAAACTCCAACCATGCCCTGAGGGTAGAGGGAGAGGTTACATATAAGATACTGAATGAAAATCAATGGAGGTAAATGTGAAAGAGATGAAGAAATGACAAAATTCCAGAGTTTAGTTGTATTAGACATTTTTAATATACCAGTTAATATAACACAAACAAAAGTAAAATTTTAGATAAACTGAAAGTTTATCCATTTCTATGCTGGCATTTAAACCCATGAGTATCCACTTTATTCTGATTGTGAAGTAAAGATGAATTTATGTATTTCTAGGTCTACACCTTTATTTCCAGACTCTATATCACTAAGAGAGTACTTTGTTGCTTTTCCCAGAATTCATATTCAGGAAGCATCCTGACATTTGGTTAATATACCCCCAAGAGCTTCTATGAACGTATGGCTCAAGATTCTGTGTCAAAAATTCCCTTTTTCAGGAGTTTTTTTAATCTGTCCCAGTAGTATACACTGTTTCTAGATAGCAAGTTCTATTCTGATGTAGAGCATTCATTGTCTATCACTTTTTTCTTTATATTCTTCCTGTAATGTAATAGCTGCAATTCTTCATAGAGCAAATTTGTTTCTTCTGTCAGGTACTAAGCACAAGAAATGGGAAAACAAAACAAAAGTGAACATCCTGATGTAAATAAGATATTCTAAGACATTCAGAGTTTTTAGATGCATATTAGGAGAGTTAGTCACCACACCCCTGATATTAGTGACAAGAAATAATAGATTGTTATAAGTGTTTTAAAAAGGAAATAATTCATCCAGAGATCATTTTTGTGTGTGTGCATAGTTTAAAGTAAGGACCTAATTTTATTTTTCTGCTTAGAATGAGCCAATGTAGATCTGAGATAGCTGTCTAGAATAGTGGTTAAGAGGATGGACACTGAATCTAAACTGCCTAGGATGAAATCCCCACTTGGGAATTATCAATTTATCTAATCCCTCTGTGCCTGTGCCTCAGTTTTATCATTTGTAAAATGATGCTATAGATATCACCTATTTCACTTGATTGTTATAAGCCTGAATCTATAGGTATTTCAACATTTGGAGCAGTGCTGGAACACAGTAAGCATCTGATAAATATTGGTGGTTGTTTTTATTATTATTATATGTCAACATTATTTTTAAAATAATTATTTCATAACTGTTTTCAGTAGCTAATCAGTCGTGATCAACTTCTCATGTGTACACAGGCATGGTTTCAGAATGTCTATTCTATTATGATAGTCTATTTGTTCCTATGCTAGTACTAGAATAATTTAATTATTACATATTTGAAATAAGCCTTTATATCTTAAGGGTAGTTTCTCATCTTTACTCTTCAAGATGGTTTTAGATATTCACTATCTAAATCCTATACCTTGGAATTTTATTTGGATAGCATTAAATTTATATGTTGGATTGGGAAGAAACATTACCTTTACGATGCTGTCTTTCCATTCAGAAATACAGTACATCTCTCCATTCATTCAGATCATTTTTGGGTTTCCCTAGAAGTGTGTTTAACTATTTCTCTGTAAAAGTATTACCCATTTTTGTTAGGCTTATTATCATTGGTACTTTGGTTTTGTATTTTCTGTTTAATGATTACTGGTAAAGGGGAAAGCTATTGATATTTTAGGATGTAATGTGCCACTATTTCAGATTAATTTTGTGGGGTTTTATTATAAACATTTTTATATTATGTTAAATTGTTGAATTTATCAAATAATTTTTCTACATCTATCAAGATTGTTATATGATTAGTTTCCTTTATTCTGTTAACATATGAATTAAATTAATTTTCTAATGCTAAATCCATTTTAATATTGGCTGATTTTGTATCCAGCCATCTTGCTAAATTTTTACTTCTAATAATTTTCTTATTCTTATAAATATTTTACATAAATAATTACATCAACTCCGTTTCTACCCTTCATACTTACTCTGATTTTTCTATTGCAATATGAGCTCCAGGAATATTGAGTATTAAAGATAATATTTAATACTATTTTTAAAAATGTAAAAGAATACTGCAAACATGCAGTATTAGGGAAAGTTTTTTTATTTATTTTTTAATTTTTTTAATTTATTTTTTTATTCATGAGAGACCCAGAGAGAGACAGAGACATAGGCAGAGGGAGAAGCAGACTCCCTAAGGGAAGCCTGATGTGGAACTTGATCCCAAGACCCGGGGATCATGACCTGAGCCAAGGGCAGATGCTCAACCACTGAGCAACTCTGGTGCCTCCAGGGAAGGATTTTAAGTAAGATATAAAAGCACAAACTATGAAGGAGAAGTTTGATGGATTTTATTACATCTGTTGACAGACCCAGAGAAAAGATTTGCATTTTGCAAAAAAAAAAAAAATGCATAGAATATATAAGGATCTCCAGCAAATGAGCAAGAATAAAATGAGAAACCCAATAGTAAAATTGGCAGAGACTATAAATATGCAATCTATAGACAGAAAAACTAAACACCTGATGTACAAATAATGAAGTACTCATCCTTATTGTCAGAGAAATATTAAACTAAAACAACAATGAAATAGTACTTTCTACCCACAATTTTGACAAAAATAAAATGCTGAGAAGTATCAAAGTTAAAACTAAGATGTAGGGAAGTCAAAATCTTCATGCAGGAATGTATGCTGGAATAGCAATAGTGAAGAGAAAATTGGAAATAAATACAAAAATGACTATGGATTTACTCTGAACCTAGTGATTATAATCTTATAATCACAATGTCTCCGAACCCCAATAAAAACTTCTGCTGGTAAAGACATATAGTAAGGATGTTCACCACTGCAGCTAGTTAAAAACAAACTAAATATCCATTAATAGGGCAAAGAGATAAAATACATATAATTAAAAAGAATGAACTTGTTTTACATACATTGACATATAGATTTCAGAAACATAATGTTGAGTGAAAAAAAGTAACAGAATATATCAAGTAAGACCATTTGTGTAAACTGAAAGCACATACCTAAAACAATAATACATATTGCTTATGGCTATACATATCCGCAAATAAATACACAAAAAAAGGTGGTTTGTAATGACTCACATTAAAAGACAAGAATAGGTGCCTATGGTAGGGAAAACAGATTTGGAAATGGGCAATACAGGGAATAAAGAAATTATATGAAAAATATATATATAAAATGGAAGTTGAGCAGGGATTAATGATGTCCTTTGGCTAAACTGAAAATTGTCATCAACCCAATTCTATAAAAGTAGTATCAAAAAAACCTAAGCAGCAACAAGATAGGGAGGAAGGGAAAAAAATAAATGAAAAAGGAAAAATAATAGCTATAATGAAGGCCGAGAATAATACCATGGAGAGAGAGAGAAAGAATGAAAGGAAAGGAAGAAGGAAGGAAAGAAGAAAGAAAGAAAACAAGAAAAAAAAAAGAAAATATTTGCTTTAGTTCTTGACCAGGGTGTGGGTTGTATGAAGTAAACTTAATGAATTTAATGGAACTATCACAGAAAATTTAAAGAACTGGTAGGAGAATCAAGCACACACCTTTACAGTGAGAAGTATCTGATACCCTCTATCCCCACTATAGCTGTTTTGCCAATTCTGGAAATCTGGAGGTCTTTTCTGCCTAAGCAAACCTTTTGGGACTCTTTCAACTGGCTTTTTATTTTTTTTTATTTTTATTTATTTATGATAGTCACACAGAGAGGGAGAGGCAGAGACATAGGCAGAGGGAGAAGCAGGCTCCATGCAGGGAGCCCAACGTGGGACTCGATCCCGGGTCTCCAGGATCGCGCCCTGGGTCAAAGGCAGGCGCTAAACTGCTGCACCACCCAGGGATCCCATCAACTGGCTTTTTAAATGGATAAGCAATACATGTAGCGCTATATTTTAGGCAATTGTTCAAGTTTGGTGAATCATGGGGATTTTCTAATTTCAGTCATCAGTAGCACTGCTTAGTGTAATCTGCACTAGTGTGACTGATGTTTTCCCAGGAGGATATTGTCCCACCCTATGGAAGCTCCACTGAATCCTTTCTACTCCCAGATAGAAAATCTGGTTGACTAAATTATCTTATTTCCCTACAGTCAGCTTTAGATTCATAACAGGAAAAATATTTATGCAACTGTGGTTAAACCTTTGGAAAACACACAACTGTGCAAAGGAAAAAAAATTTAAAAAGGAGATGACGGTAGTCTTGACTAATGGAATAGGAGGAAGTTGAACTGGCTTGTTAGGAGTTATGAAGAAACTATATGCAGAGACTCACAATTGTTAATTGTTTAACAATTTCACGCAGTCCTGAGAAATTAGAAGTTTTTGCCAGTAAGAATACCAATCTTCCAAGTAAGGAGCGTTCATGTGATCATTTTTTGGCCTTTGTGAGAGCTGCAATGATTACCTCTAAATGAACAAGACTGAAGAAAAGCCATAAAATATTTGTGCCTGTTCTAACTTGCATCATGCCCATACAGTGGGCTCCCAAGAGGGGATGAAACTCTACAGTCTCTTTTGAAATGGCACTATGCAAAGTGAATCTTTCATTCACTGACATTTACTTCAAAGTCCATTTCTAAAGCCAGGGCTCTGACCTAGATACCCTGAACTCTCCTCCCCTAAACTCTGTCTGCACATCTATGTGCAAACAAACACCTAAATGGAAGAAAATCAAGATCATATTAGGCCCATCCAGGTCTCTGAATCTCAAATGCCAGATGACTTTAAAAGGAACTGATAAGTACTGAGAAAGAAAGGATCTAAAATCTGAGAAAGCCTTCCAATTTTGCCATATCCTAAGCTCTGCATTGCCTCAGTCAATCCTCACAACCAAAACAACCCTGAATAGTATGTGTTATCATTATTACCCTATAGTAACAGAGGAAGAAAGCTCAGAGATAAAATATCATGCTCGTAATAGAAAGCAAGGAACTATCCACCCTCTTTTGAACTTCACACACCATGCTCTTTCTTCTGTGAAATGCTCAGAAGAGTCAATGGAGCAGAATCCAACAGTAAAATCACTTCACTAGCCGTGGTTATAGACTTCAAGTCAACCATTTCTGGCTCCTCCTTTTTTGATGAACAACCAAGGTAGTAATCTTTTTGTTTTGTTTTGTTTTGTTCTCTCTCTCTCTCTTTTTTTTTTTTTAGATTTTATTTATTTATTCATGACAGAGAGAGAGAGGCAGAGATACAGGCAGAGGGCAAAGCAGGCTCCATGCAGGGAGCCCAATGTGGGACTCGACCCCAGGTCTCCAGGATCACACCCTGGGCCGAAGGCAGCGCTAAACTGCTGGGCCACCAGGGCTGCCCCAGGTAGTAATCTTTAACTGATATTTTGTACACCAATAAAATGAGAAAGATGACCAGAAAGTTTTTAAAGTTTTTCTAAGTCTAACCCATTTTGTGTATGTCCTTCCAAATTCTCAATGAAGATTTATTTCTCATGCATTGTGGCTGCCTTGATAGGGTGGCTTATTCAACAACACAGACTTTGCTTCTTATAGGACAAAATAAAACAGCTGCCCACTGCCTCGGACCCCCAGGATATTCCCAAAATTGCCTGGTTTATTTTACTTCATGATTTCAGAAATGTCTCCATCTATTGATATTTTAGAAAGGTAGGAATATTTGGAATATTTGAGAGAATATTCTAAAAATTCTGACCTCGATCCTTGTCAAGTCAAACCCAACTACAATTAATTTCTCTTTCATATTCAAAGCAAGCTGAGCAATTTGCCTTCTACTTGCAGAGACCAAGCAACAATGAGGATTTTTACAGAAGAGAAGGTCCAGAACAGCTGTTCACATGTCTGTAACAGGAGCTCAGGAAGTATTCCTACTGTGGGTCTCTTTAGAATCCAAACCTTCAGGAGTTTGCTTAAGTGTAAAAGATCTATCATTAGTCTTACTTTGCTTTTGTCTTCCACTTATTTTTTTAGTCATGCACACAGCAGCAGTGTTCATTTGTAGCATCTGGAAATGAAGTAATTAGTAGGGAGAAGATAATCTGTGGGATGGACAACAAGAACAACCCACTGAATAAGGTCCAAATAGAATCTTCCAGCCCAGGCTTCTATGATACATTTGTGTTTGGGCACCATAGTTTGTACAGGCTAAATCCTTTTCCAGGGAATTTGGGCTCCATGCATAAGAATAAAACCTCAGTATACCCTATATTCATTGCTAAAAAAAACCTCCTCTCTTTGCCAGAGCGGTCTTCTTGGCCTCATTCATGCCTCTTTCTTACCCCTTTCCTCAAGAAGCAGTTCTCATCATCTAATTATTACATTCACTAAATTGTTGCTTGCTATGAAATGAAAACTCTTCCAACTTGCACTGAGTTCCAATGAGTTAAACAATAGTTTATTATTCTCATAAGAGAACACAGAGAGGGGAGCTAAATAATTGAGTAATTATGGAAAATAGAGCCCAGAGAACCTCTCACGGCCCTCTAGTTGACATTGAAAACCTTTTTAGTAAACATACACTAAGCCCTCTAGGTTTCAAAGTTAATGAAGTAAAGTAATATTTCTGCTACTCATTCTAAGTTGAAAATAACACTCTAGTGACAGCTGAAGATCACAAATTCCAGACTTCAGGGGAGTCTTGAGACATATTTACAGAAGCATGGCAAAACTTGATGGAATAAAAATACTGCATCTTTTATACTGAAAGCATCTCATCTATAAATTCATTTCTCAATTATAAATCTAGAAATGCCAGCTCTGATTCACAAAAATGATTAACAAAGCATCTGTAGAATCAGAGGCTTCAAGTCACACATTTGAATCACTTAAGTACAATGAAAAAACATATAAATACTGGGATACTACAACATATTCAGCACTATACAGACCGGGGGCAGGGGGAGTCAGTGATATGCTGTATGCCTTCACCTAAATGGAGTAAAAAGAACTTCTATGAAACTGCTACAAAGGATACCTACCACACTTTTTGTAGAAGATCAACACTGTGGCAAATTTTCCAAGAATAAGATATGAACTGAACTGAGTCTTGAAGGATAAACAGAGGGGTGTATGTTCTTGGTGCTGGGGAGAAAAGGCAAGTACAGACAAAACTGAACTGAATTCAATTATTCAGAAAGTATGCATTGAGCATCATTATCACCAAGCATTCTAGTAGTCATAAAGCATAAACCTACACTTTCTTTGTCCTAGAAGTTTATCAGTAGAAGCCAATGCTCAATCTTTTCTTGATCATTTTCACTAAGTCATGGAACTCTTATAAACATCTCATTTTGTCCTATCATCTTAGTGTACATAACAAAAATATAGACAATTGCCATATTCAATGGCACAAATAAAGTTAATTCAAAAGATTCTAAATCAGTTCAAAGAGATTTTATTTTAAGTCCTCCATCTGAAGGTACAATAGTTTCAGAAGAATAAAGTAAATATTCTGATTCTGGAGTAGGCAGAATGGATTGTTACTAAATTTTGTATATGAATCTATATGCAAAAGGGAAAAAGATTCAGTATAACTCAGGTTTACACACTGAATTCCTTTTCTCTTTCTTTCTTTCTTTCTTTTTCTTTCTTTCTTCTTTTTTTTCTTTCTTTCTTTTTCTTTTTTTACAAACTCTTTTCTTAAGAAACCTGAGAGTTCACAGGCATACATCCATTTCTGTAAATGTTTATTTTTTTTAGATTTTTATTTATTTATTTATTCATGAGAAAACACAGAGAGAGGCAGAGACACAGGCAGAGGGAGAAGCAGTCTCCTCACAGGGAGCCCAATGTGGTACTTGATCCCTGGACACTGGGATCACTCCCTGAGCCAAAGGCAGATGCTCAACTGCTGAGCCACCCAGGTGTCCCTTCTGTAAATGTTTAAATGGCACTTAATTTTACAAATATAATTTGAAAAAAATGTAAATTATAATAAAAATCCATTTATTATGCACCAGATTTTAAAACATGTAAGACCAGCAATCCTAAACTTGCTGGATTGGATTATATATACCTAAGGTAAGAGTCTTTCATAAGACAATTTTCATGGAAAGAGCTTTCACTGAATTACTTGTTCTTTAGAATCTCCAGGTCATTTCAGTGGCTAACATTTATGGGGTGTTTACAAAATGATTTTGCTAATACTTATGCTAAGGATTTTATATTAGATGATTTAATACTCACAGCAATCCTATGAAATATACACTATTAATTCCATTTTGTGATGGGATAAATGAAGCTTAAGAAAAAACAAACAGTGAACCTAAAATCACAATGCTAGTAATAGTGAAGCCAGAAATAACACCTAGAAAAGTCTGACAGTAGAGCCCAAACTCTTGACCACTAACCTAGTATTGCCCCTTGAGATATTTATATGACAAAATCTGGCAAATTTGGCACCAGCTAAGTGAATATCATAAATTCTTGCAATCAGTGGTAATAGAATAATGTCTATCCTCAACCATTTATCTATTGATAATATATAGATTGGCTACAAGCAGTTTTCTTATTTTTCACACAAATTGCTTTTCATACTTAGAGATGCTCAGAGCATTTTGACTCTCATGTACACTGTTTATCACATACGAGAATTATGAAGAAAGTAGAGGAATTCTTTTAAGAGGTACCTTGTTTATAATTCTTTATTCTTTAGCTAAACATTATTTATTTTTATGTTACTGATGCTCAAGATATTTTTTTCTCATTGCTGCAAAGATGAGCCATTTTGAATGTGTACTCAACTGTAAGATCCCCAATTTTCCCCAAGGAAAATTCTTGATAAAATAACAATGTGGAAATTGAATCTTAAAAGCAAAATAAGGGACGCCTGGGTGGCTTAGTGGTTGAGTGTCTGCCTTCAGCTCAGGGCATGATCCTGGGATCTGGGAGCCATCGGGCTCCTTGTGGGGAACATGCTTCTCCCTCTGCCTATGTCTCTGCCTCTCTCTCTCTGTGTGTGTGTGTGTGTGTGTGTGTGTGTGTGTCTCATGAATAAGTGAATAAATCTTTAGAAAAAAAAAAAGCAAAATAAAAGAGTCCCACGTCAATTGCTTTTAGGTCACTTAGACTAATGAAAATGCCTTGATTTTAGTCCAGCCAGGATATATCACTGGCAGCTTCAAAATTAATTTACCATTTTCCCACAAAAGCTTTAACTTATCACCTTCCAAAATCTACTGTCTGGAGAATCAAGAATGCAAACTGTATTTCATATCCCTTACACCTCAAGTTTATCTCCCCCATTTAGATGATGTGACATTCTGCCAAAATTTTCAGACTTACTAAATGCATTTTCAACAGCCCAGGTTCAAGTAGCTAATTTTCTCTAAGAGGTTTTCTGTTTTTCCTTACATCAGACATCAGCAAGACATCCTTGTATAAACATAAACTGTTAAGGAGAGTTTTCAGATTTCAATGACATCATTTTTATGTATTACTTGGGAGATTTTGTTTATTATTGAAAACCATTTTATTTTTATTCTGATAACCAGACACATGGTTTTAAGTATCCAATTCATAGTAAAAAATGGATGATACTTATTAAATGTTTTATTTTCATAAAACTAGATATTTAGAGGTTTGATATATCCCTGAATGAGATTCCTCTGTGTTTTCACCTTGGAAAAGTGTTAAGAGTTATGGCCAACAGACTGATCAAAAATAAAAGAGAAAGGACTCAAATAAATAAAATAATGAATGAAAGAGGAGAGAGCACTACAAACAATTAGAAGAACATATGAGCAACTATATGCCCACAAATTAGGCAATCTAGAAGAAATGGATACATTCCTAGAGATGACTAAACTACCAAAACTGGAACAGGAAGAAATAGAAAACCTGAATAGACTCATAACCAGCAAAGAAATTGAGATAATCAGTAATCAAAAATCTCCCAACAAAAAAGAGGCGAGGGCCAGATGGTTTCCTAGGGGAATTCTACCAAACATTTAAAGAAGAATTAATACCTATTCTTCTGAAGCTGTTTCAAAAAATAAAAATGGAAGGAAAACTTCCAAACTCTTTCTACGAGGCCAGCATGACAGTGATCCCAAAACTAGACAAAGATCCCGCCTCAAAAGAATTACAGACCAATATCCCTGATGAACATGGATGCAAAAATTCTCACCAAAATATTATCCAATAGGATCCGACAGTATATTAAAAGGATTATTCACTATGATCAAATGGGATTTATACCTGGGCTGCAAGGGTGGTTCAACATCTGCAAATCAAAAATGTGATACACTACATTAATAAAAGAAAGGACAAGAACCATACGATCCTCTCAATAGATGCAGAAAAAGCATCTGACAAAGGGCAGCATACTTTCTTGATTAAAAGTTTTCAGTGTAGGGATGGAAAGAACATATCTCAACATCATAAAAGCCATATACAAAAAGCTTACAGCAAATATTATTCTCAGTGGGAAAAACTGAGAGCCTTTTCCCCTAAGGTCAGGAACACAGCAGGGATGTCCACTATCACCACTGCTGCTCAACACTGTACTATATGTAAGTCCTAGCCTCAGCAATCAGACAACAAAAAGAAATAAAGAGGACCCAAATCAGCAAAGAAGTCAAACTCTTTGCAGATGACATGATACTCTATATGGAAAACCCAAAAGACTCCACCCAAAAATCGCTAGACCTCATACAGGAATTCAGCAGTTTATAAAATCAATGCACAGAAATCTATACACTAACAATGAGACAGAAGAAAGAGAAATTAAGGAGTCAATCCCATTTACAATTGTACCCAAAACCATAAGATATCTAGGAATCAACCTAACCAAAGAAGCTATACTATCTATACTCGGGAAACTATAGAATACTCATGAAAGAAATTGAGGGAGATACAAAGAAATGGAAATACATTCCATGCTCATGAACTGGAAGAACAAATATTGTTAATTTGTTAAAATGTCTATGCTACTTAGAGCAATCTATACATTCAAAGCAATCCCTATCAAAATACCATCAACTTATTTCAGAGTTGGACAAAAGAATTCTAAAATTTGTATGGAACCAGAAAAGACCCTGAGTAGCCAAAGGAATATTGAAAAAGAAAACCAAAACTGGTGGCATCACAATTCTGGACTTCAAGCTTCATTACAAAGCTGTAATCATCAAGGCAGTATGGTACTGACACAAAAACAGACACCTAGTTCAGTGAAACAGAATAGAGAACCCAGAAATGGATGCTCAACTCTATGGTCAACTAATGTTTTACAAAGCAGAAAGAATATCCAATGGAAAAAAAATCTCTTCAACAAATAGTGTTGGGAAAATTGGACAGCCACATGCAGAAGAATGAAACTGGACCATTTCCTCACACTATATACAAAAAAGGACTCCAAATGGATAAAAGACCTCAATCTGAGACAGGAATCCATCAAAACCCAGAAGGAGAACACAGGTAGCAACCCTCTGTGACCTCAGCTGCAGCAACTTCTTACTAGACACATCTCCAAAGGCAAGTGAAACAAAGACAAAAATTAACTCATGGGATTTCATCGAGAAAAAGCTTTTGAGCAGCAAAGGAAACAGTCAACAAAACCAAAAGACAACTGACAAAATGGGAGAAGATATTTGCAAATGACACATCAGATAAAAAACTAGTATCCAAAATCTATAAAAAACTTAACAGGTGTCAAGTCCCAGAGGACAGAATGGCATCAACACTCAGAGAGCCAAGTTGGGCGTGAGAACAAAGATGTATTTTGTGGTTGAGTCTTGGCATTTAAGTGTTTAACACACACTTTGTCAACTACAGGAGAAAAAATATGTCAATATGTAAACTCGGGCATCAGTTCAGTTGTTTGAATTATGAGACTGGATATCAGGTCCAAATGGATAATTTTCTGGTCCAAGTCTGGGCATCAGGTAAATAGATAAACCTCCTGACCCATCGATTCTGATCCTCTCTGCTCATCACTGATTCTATCTCTGAACAGGAGCAAACACATAACAAACAGCCATTTTCTATGCGTAAGGAAAAGAGTGAGTACCTTCTAAAGAGATTAAGCTCAAGTCATGTTGAAAAGGAGGTTAACGTGCGGTGTGAAAATATTCATAGATTGTTTATGACTCCAAGCAAAAAATATGACTCAAGAGAAAAGCCAGGATGCTATGAAAGCATTTCCATATTCTCGATTTTAGGGATTTGAGAAGTTTCAGGTCATCTCCCTTGGAAATGTTAAGAATTTATAATGTATATTTTTAGACAGGGATGGTGTCTTCATCTTCTTTGTACTGTTGGTGTGTGGCATACCAATGGATTTTTCTAAAAGCCTTGTTGAAGGAATAGGTTAAAAATAATATATATATATATATAAATCAAATAAATAAATAAATAAATAAATAAATGTTCACTCTTTAAAAAAAAAAAAAAAAAAACTTATCAGGGCAGCCCAGGTGACTCAGCAGTTTAGCGCCTCCTCCAGTCTCCTCCTGGAGACCCGGGATCGAGTCCCACGTCCTCTGTCTCTCTGCCTCTCTCTCTCTCTCTCTCTCTCTCTGTCTCTCATGAATAAATAAACAAAATCTTAAAAAAAAAAAAACTTACCAGACTCAACACCCAAAAAACAAATAATCCAATAAAGAAATGGGCAGAAGACATGAACAGACATTTCTCCAAAGAAGACATACAAATGACCAACAGATGACATGAACAGACATTTCTCCAAAGAAGACATACAAATGACCAACAGATACATGAAAAAATATTCAACATTACTTGGCATCAGCGAAATATAAATCAAAACCATGATGAGATACCAACACATATCAGTCAGAATGGCTAAAATTAACAAGTCAGAAAATGACAAGTGTTGGTGAGAATGCAAAGAAAGGAGAACACTCATACACTGTTGATGGGAATGTAAGCTGGTGCAGCAACTCTGGAAAACAGTATAGAGGTTCCTCAAAAAGTTGAAAATAGAGCTACCCTATAACCCAGCAATTTCACTACTGGGTATTTACCCTAAAGATACAAATGTAGTGATTCAAAGGGGCACCTGCACCCCAGTGTTCATAGCAACAATGTCCATGATAGCCAAACTATGGAAAGAGCCCAGATGTTCATTCAAAGATGAATGGATAAAGAAGATGTGGTGTGTGTGTGTGTGTGTGTGTGTGTGTATGATGTGGTATATATGTATACACACACACACACACACACTATTCAGTCTTCAAAAAAAATCTTGCCATTTGCAACAATGTGGATGGAACTAGAAATTATGCTAAGAAAAATAAGTTAATCAGAGAAAGAATTATCATATGATCCCACTCATATGTGGAATTTAAAAAACAAAACAGAAGATCATAGGGGAAGAGAAAAAAATAAAACAAGATGAAATCAGAGAGGAAGACAAACCATAAGAGACTCTTAATCATAGGAAACAAACTGAGGGTTGCTGGAGGTAAGGGGGTAGGAGAATAGGGTAACTGGGTAATAGACATTAAGAAGGGCATGTGATGTAATGAGCACTGGGTATTATATAAGACTGATGAATCATTAACCTTTACCTCTGAAACCAATAATACATTATATGTTAGTTAGTTGAATTTAAATAAAATATGAAATTATATAAAATGATAATCCCTTAAACCTAGAAAATTAAAAAAAAAGAATATGGCCAAAGTCCTGGAATATTAAAATGTGATCTTTAAATTATTAGCCTACTGTGGGCAGAAATGTTATTTTAAACAGCTTTAAGACCTATACAGGAAAGCTATTGTAGGACTTGGAATTTATAAACTCAAGAACCTAATAGGACTCAAAAATATATGAACTTATCTTTGTTCAGGGCTAAGAGTATACTTTCACTTCAACATTAGGTCAGTGTGGGAGAGGCAGTACCTGTTAGATTCACTAGCCATTTATCTTTTGTACCCTTCTTTCAGCACCTCCTATTTTATGATCCCTCATCTTACAGTTAATTTCAGATCTCGTATCCTACAAAGAATTCTCTCAGTACATGATACTTACCCAGAACAACTGGGCCTACCATTTGCTTCTTTGGTAACAGATAAAACTACAGGCTTTGATTCAAATGAAAAAAGTGCCAGCTTTTAGCAAAAAGACTTCCTCTTTCAAACTCTTTCCAATAAATAAATAAATAAATAAATAAATAAATAAATAAATAAAGTTTGTAATGACAGGGAATGTATTTTAGAGCTCAGGGGGTAAGGAAAGTCAAAACCAGAGAGAATGGGGCAAAACTCCATTGCTCTTTTCTCTCTCTGCCTAACAATGGACCTCAGATACAGATGCGGTAATGAGAAATGGGCAACAAAGCAGATTAAATAAATTCCAGCTTTCTAGCCAGAAAACGAGAAATGTAAACATCAGGAAACTGAAAAGTTCTGGAGTCAGGAAGGAGCTTCAAAAAGTAACACCACAAAATTATTTATGAACTCCTGGACTCACCCCCAAATTGCACATGAATGGATCAGATGTGAAACAGCATAACAAAGACTACAAGAACTGAACTAAGAGCTAAGTCCCAGATTGGCCGTTGAATGAATGGTATATACATGGGACATATCAGAATAGTATGGCAAAGGCTTTGAAAATAAAACTGATATTGAAACCACAACCTACAGAAGACTGGTCAAAACTTGTGATCTATACTACTTGGGTTGGTTGCCTGTTAAACAAAAATATCAACATTCTCCATAGGATTTAAACAAGACCAAGAGACTCATAATATTACATTCAAAATATCCAGAATACAACCTAAAATTATCCAGCATATAAAGAACTAGTAATACTTCAACTTGCATGGCAAAAGACAATCAACAGATGCCAACACTGAAATAACACAGATATTGGAATTATTGGACAAAGGCTTCATTTCAGCTATTATAAAAATGTTCCAATAAAGGAAAATATTCTAGAAAAAAAGAAAAAAAAATGAAAAAACTCAGCAATAACAGTAGAAGTTATAAAAAAAAAAACTAGATAGAAATTTTAGAAATGTTAAAACCAATAACCAAAATTTTAAATTTACTGTGAAGGCTCAATAGCAGATTGGAAATGGTAAAGAAAAGAACAAGTAAACTTGAACATAGATCTACTGATATTTTCCTAGCTGAAAAACAAACTGGGAAAAAAAAAAAGTAACAGACCCTCAAGAACTTACACTAATTACCTAAATATCTAATATTTTAGTCACTGGAGTCCTAAAAGAAGCAAAAGAACCCAGTGCTCAAAAACACTTTAAAGATATGACTAAAAACTTCTAAAATATAGTGAAATGCACAAATCTACAGATTCAAGAATCCCAGTGAATCTAAACAGGAGAAACTTACAAATCCAAGAAACATAAATTGCTGAGAGTTAAACAAAAATTTTTAAAGTAACCAGAGTAAATGACACATTATTCGTGAAAATAACTCAAATTCATCAGAAAACATGGAGACCAGGGGAGCACCTGGATGGCTCACTCAGCTGAGTGTTTGATTCTTGATTTTGGCCCAGGTTGTGATCTCAGGGTCATGGGATCAAACCCTACATTGGGCTCTGCCCTCAGCAAGGAGTCTCCTTGTCCCTGTCCCTTTGTTACTCCCCTGCTTACTATCTGTCTGTCTCTCTCTCTTTAACAAATGAATAAAATCTTTTAAAAAATGAAAATAAAAAATCAAACATGGAGGCCAGAAGAAAGTTAACATTTTCAAAGAGCTGAAAGAAAAGAATTGTCAGCTCAGCACACTATACACAATGAACATATCCTTCAGGAATTAAGGTGAAATAAAGACTTTACTAGAAAAAGGAAAACTAAAAGAATACACTTTCAGGAGATGTGCACTGAAATAACTGATAAAGATTTTTTTTTACAAAAATAAAATGATAGCAGAAGGAAACTGGAATGTTAGAAATAAAGAATAATAGTAAAAATGGCAAATATATGTGTAAATATAATATTCTTCCCCGTAAATGTTATTAGTCCTTCTCATGTTCTTTAAATTGTTTTAGGAAGCATTTTTAAATGACTCCAAGTGTGATCCCTCCTCCATGATATTCATGCCTTTCAGTAATTCCCTCTCCTTGAATATGGGTTAGACTTAGTAACTTGATTCAAATGAAAAGAATATGGAAAAGTGATAAAATGTCACTTCTGTAACTGGAGTACCAAAGACTGTGACCTCCAGCTTTTTTTCACTCAGCTGTACCATTTTGCATTCCCATCAGTAATGCATTAGAATTGCAGTTTCTCCACATCCTCACCAGTATTTGAAATTGTCAGCATTTAAAATTTCAGCCACTCTAATAGAAGTGTATCTCATTTTAGTTTTAAAACCAAGATACAAAATGGTATAGCTGCCTGGTAAACAGTTTGGCAGTGTCTTATAAAGTTAAATACAATATGGCCCAGTAATCCTCTCCTAGTTATTATAAAGAAAGAGGGGGGGGAATCCCTGGGTGGCTCAGCAGTTTGGTGCATGCCTTCAGCCCAGGGCATGGTCCTGGAGTCCCGGGATCGAGTCCTGTAACGGGATCCCTGCATGGAGCCTGCTTCTCCCTCTGCCTGTGTCTCTGCCTCTCTCTCTCTCTCTGTTTCTCATGAATAAATAAAATCTTAAAAAAAAGGAAACATATTTATAAGAAACCTGTATAAGAATGTTTATAGCAGCTCTAATTATAACTGCCAACAACTGGAAGTAATTTTACATGAACAGATAAATGGATAAATACATTGTGGTATATTTATATAATAGAATATTACTCAGAAATAAAAAATAATGAATTATTGACATATGCAACAATGTGGATGAATTTCAAAGGCACCTATTCCCAGGTAAAAGCAGCCAGCCTCAAAAAGTTACACCTTCTGTGACTCCATTTATATGGCATTTTCAAAAAGATAAAACTGCAGGGACATGGAATAATCAGTGGTTGCCAAGGTTTAGGTGAGGAAGGGGTACAAATTACATGAGGAGGATTCCTAGGGTGATGAAATAGTTCTGTATCCTGATTAGAGTGGTATTTATGGAATCTATACATGTGTTTAAATTCATAGAACAGCAAAGCAAAACAAAGTCAGTATTATTACATATTCATTTAAGTAATTTTTAATTTTAAAAAAATTATAGTGGAGGCAGGAAGATAGCTGTGGAGTAGGAGGATCCTAGGTGCACCCTGTCCCATGAATACAAGTAGATAAGTATCAAATAATCTTAAATCCCCAGAAATTGACCTGAAGACCAATAGAACAAACTCCACTATTAAAGGAAGAGAGGAGGCCACATGGAAGAAGATAGGAAGTATAGAGATGTGGTTTAAGGGAGAAAAGGATCCAAGTGCTCTGCTGTGGAGTAGAGGGAACCATAGTCACAGAGAAGTGAGAGAGAGAGATAAAGATAGAGCTAGAGATAGACAGAGATAGAGAAGCACACAAAGGAATGCACAAGGAGAATGTTTTCCCTTAGCCACTGGCTTGGAAAATGAGAGGGGCTGAATTTCATGAGTTCTTGCAACCAGCAGGGCTTACAGCCAAGAGTTTTAAAGGTAGTGGGCTTGGCTAGGATAGAGTCCCCAGGGCACTGTGCCACTCTTGGAGAAAAGGCAGGCAGACAAACAACCCAGAGGCATACAACATGGAAACAGTGATCTGAAGAGTTCCTGTGGCACACAGTGGGGAAACTATTTGCTCTTCTTGGAGCTTGTCCCGGAGAAGCAGCTTTCACAGAGACACCTCTCTGAGAACAAAGCAGCTGGCCAACACCATTTCCTTCCCCCAGTCCTCTGCATAAGCATAGAGCCACCTGTGGGAAGCAGCTACTTGGCTTATACTAAGCCCCACCCCACACACTTCAGTGGAACTGCTATCTTAGCTACATTCACCTCAGTCTCATTGCAATGGGCCACTCCCCCAGAACAGCACAAACCCCTGCCCACATCACATCTCCTGACCAGAAAGTTTTGCAAGGTCTCCGTTACAGTGGAGGTGGTGACAGGTCTCATTTCACAAGCAGACAAAAGCACGCCTAGTTAAAACTCAACACATTCAGGCCAGGGACCAAACACTATCTGTGGCAGGTAAGGAAAGCCTCTGCAGATGACTGACCTGGAGAACAGAACAGCCAGAAAATCATGACAAAGCATACTCACCACACACTGGAGGCACTCCCTGAAGCACCAGGCCCTGGGCACTACAGGATCCCTTCTTCATAAGGCCATTACTTTCAGAAGCAGGAGATATAATTGGCTTTTCTAACACACAGAATACAGGACTAGACAAAACATAGACCTGGCTTAAATTTAGCTCTATTTCTTTTCTTTTTTTTTTTCTTTTTTTTTTTTTTTTTCTGTTCTTTTTTTTCTTTTTTGGTTCAGGTGCAAGAAAAAAAATTGCCCTAAGATGTGACAATGTTTTACTTTTCCCAAATAAGAAAGAAGAAAAAAAAAGAAAGCCTAACTGCTTTAAATAGGTTGTAAATACCTCTTTTTTTAGATTTTATTTATTTGAGAGAGAGAGAAGCATGCACATGTGTACACATACAAGCAGAGAGAGAAGCAGAGAGGGAGGGTGAGAGAGAATCTCAAGGAGACTCCATGCTGAGTGCAGAGCCCAGTGTGGGACTCAATCTTATGACCCTGAGATTATGACTTGAGCTGAAAACAAAAGTTGTATGCCTAACCCACTGAGCCACCCAGCTGCCCCCTAACCAAACTCTTCAAGAGGTTTTATTTTTCCTCCACACTATTCTGATTTCTCACCTCCTGCTGACTCCTCAACCTCAAAAATTCAGTTTCTACCTTCATCACTTTACCACAAGAAATCTTACTAAGGTCATTAATTAATTCCTTGTCACAATCTATGGACCTGTTTCAGTATGCATCTACTATATATGTGTTAATCACCTCTTCTTTTGAAATACTTTCTTACCATAGCTACTTGATTTTACTCTCTTATCTCTAGTCACTCCTGTATTTACTTTGCAGGCTCATCCCCCATCCATCTAGCTACCAAACATTAGACTTTCAAAAGCCTGGGTAGTAGATAAACTTTTCATCTCATCTGTTATGCTTTCCTGATAAAATCACATCCAGGTCCACAGCTTTAATAACCATATATACTACGATTACACTCCATATTTGTATCTCTAGTCATTTGGAAGTCTCAAATTCAACATACTAAATTTGCCATATTCAAATTCAATATATATAAAACCATGGTATTGATCCTTCCCCTAAAATGTGAATGTACTTCTGGTTTCCCTATTCAATGAACCTGTCAGATATAAGAGTTTTATTTGAACCATCCTCACCTCACCACTTATATCCAGTCCATCATAAAGCCCTACTGACTTCACTTCCAACCCAAATCCACTGACTTTTCATCCTCTTAATTATCACTAGTGTACTCTAAGAGTACCATCTTTTACCTAAACTACTGCAGTAGCCTCCTAACTGATCTCCCTGCATTCATCTAGCCTTCTTTAATCTAATCTATGTGCTGCAGTCAGCATGATTTTTTCAAAATGCAAATGTAGTTATTTCCCAGTCACTATTCCCAGCCACCCACTTCGCATTTAACTGAGCCCAAGATTGTCAGCAGATACAAACTGGTCCAGGCAAATGTGACTGCATGTATGTGTGGGTGGGAGTAAAAGAAAAATATCTAAATAAGCAAGTCTGAAAATGTCTGATTGTGTGTCTGATTGCTTTTTTTTTTATTTTTTTTTTAATCGCCAGGTTGGAGACACAACTTTATTGGCCAACTGCAGACCAGAGTAGATCAAGCCCAGAGGTGGGGGTTGGGGGGATGGAGGGAGGCACCATCAGGGACGGGGAGGCCAGGCAGGCAGAATGAGGGCCTGAAGGCCGTGGGGTGTGGCACCAGTTGCACTTCTGAGCAGCCACCCCCACTATGTCCAACACGGAACAGGGGGTCCTAATCATTACCTCAACTCCCCTAGAACATGCAGACTCTGTAGGTCACCTGCAGAAGGCCTAGGCTGAGAGCTGTCCCTGAGTTCAGACCACATTCTTCCCCCAGAAAAGGCAGCTGGGTCAGCAGGCACAGGGATCCCCTGTGCCTAATCACATTTAAAAGCCTCTCAAAGGGATGCCTGGGTGGCTCAGTGGTTGAGTGCCTGCCTTTGGCTCAAGGTGTGATCATGGAGTCCCAAGATCAAGTCCCACATTGGGCTTCCTGCATGGAGCCTGCTTCTCCCTTTGCCTATGTCTCTGCCTCTCTCTCTCTCTCTCTCTCTCTCTCTGTCTCTCATAAATAAATAAATAAAATCTCTTTTTAAAAAAATGAAAGCCTCTCAAAAAATTTGCAGGTTTGTTGTTTACCATTTGAAATCACTTATGCCTTTCCATAATAAAGGTCAGGTTTTTTTTGGTAAAAGACTTTGTCTCTCTTTATGACATACAGAAGTCATTTAACAGGTGAATTTCAGAGGGCTTTGCCACTTGAGAAGCAGCATGGTACAGCAGAAAAAGCTTGGTTTAGAGAGTCAAATAGATATGAATTCAAATCACGGCTCTGAAACTTATTATTTAGCTCAATTCCTTATTTTGAAATGAGACCTATATGTTTGTTTGCTTATTTTGGTTTGTTTTTATTTTGTTTTGGTTTTTTTTAGAATTTGATGACTTCATCTATGCAAAAATTCTAACATATTGTCTGACATGCCGTAGGTGGCCAATGAATGTTTGTTCCTTCCACCATAATAAGTGGTGCTGATATTTCAGTCAAAAGAAAATCCCAAGATCATTTGCAAATTACCTTATAGTCTAAGCTTGCTTCACAGTTGGAAGAGAATGTTGAGTTGAAATTTTATTTTTTTAATTCATTTTACCTAATATATATTGAGCACTTCTTACATGAAGCTAGGCTTCAAGCTATGCAATTTACATTCATTATTTAATCACTACAAATGCCCTGTGATACAACATATCATCCCATTTTATAACTAAAAAGTGCCTGAGTTCAAATTTGAACTTAGGTCAAATTGTGATTTTTTTAATCTGTAGGATTCTGACCTCTCTCACTGAGGGACCCATTACAGAAAACTTAAAGTACACGGAAAAAAAAAAAAAAAAACTTAAAGGAGAATGGCTGCCTTTGATCATCTGGTTTCATCAGGAACCTATGGAACACTTCATTTTGCCAAAATCTAGAGCCAGAAACTCAACCATATAAACTTCTTTACATGAAGCAATTTCACTTCATTACATTATATGGCAATTCCAAGGGTAGAGACCTAAAATGCATTTCACTTTTTCATGTTTGATACTATACAAATAATCTTCCTGGAATTATAGTATTTAATACCTTTTTCTGGCAGTATTAAATACCAATACCCTAAAGGATTATTCATGCAGTGTTAAAGATGGGAATTTGGCAAGAAGAGAGAAATTTAATTATGATCTTTATAGAATCAAGAATAGTTTAGAGACCAGATTTTGACAGCATTGTGTATGAAAGTATGCAAGCCTCTATCTTTGACAATAGTGATAGGTTTCCAAACAAACTATCTCTGAAAGAAAAGTCTGAACTCCAGAGAATAACGTACAGGCACTTTGCACCCGGAATAGCTATGCAACATGATATGCACTAAGTTCATATATAAGGAAACATTTATTTTTCCCCAAGGCTGACTAAGGGTTGAAATCTATCCCATTAGGGACTTCTATGGTAGTACCCAAAGAAAAACACATGTCTGTCTAACAGTCCCAAAAGAAATCCATAGGAAAATATGAGAGATGTGTCTGAAACACTAGTTCACAAATCTGACTCTATATGATAGCATTGGTGGAAGTTTGAATTCAAGAGCCAGTATAAAAACAAGAGTACCTATAGTCAAATAGAGTCATTGCTTTGCTTTGTTGGTTCCTGATAACCCTGAACTGCAGTTCTATGAACTCTAATATAATTGAATCTGCTAATGTTTTGTATAAGTATATCTTAGATAATCTGACAGCAATGACTTTCTGGCTGATGAGTCTCAGCTTGCCTTTGACCACATCATTTTATCATTTGAAATAGTGAATATGTACTAAAATATACTTAAAAATCTTGTACAATGATAAGTATATAGTAGGTGCTCAATAGAATATTGATCTATTGACCAATATCTCTTAGAGTGCTAATGATTTTTTAAGAGACCAAAGTTTAGTTAATAAACTTCTTTTTCTTTTTTATACATTCAAATGATTGACTAGCTTTCATCTTCAGAGCAACATGTAGCCAAAGTTGTCAACAAATCCAATTTAAGGAGACAATTAAGAGCACAGAAAATGTCAAGAGTAATAGACTGCAAGAAAAAGAGCCATCATTTAAAAAAAAGATATTAGTCACACTGAAACTTTTTAATAAAATATCTCTGTAGATAATTCTGAAATAATTAGAAGTGGTAAAAGAGAATTAAATAGAACTTAATTCAATTTCTACATAATAGAAGGGCCTGCTGTCACAAAATAAAATAGCATAAACTTGTGTTGACGTGGGAGATACATCCTAAGGTGACCCCCAGTGACTAGCCAATGCCTTGTATAATCCTTTCCCCTTCAGTGTGGGAGGACTCTGTGACTTGCTTCTAAGAGAAAATGTTAAAGGTATTAGAATGCCACTGCTTTGATTTGGTTGTTATATAGCTAAGATAATGTGATACTGTTATTCCCATGATTACATTATGCTATTGTATTAGTTTTCTAGGGCTGCCATAAGAAAATCCCATAAATTTGGTGGCTTAGAACAACAAAAACTTATTCTCTCATAGTTCGGGATACTAGAAATCAACAATCAAGTTGTCTGTAGGTCCATACCCTCTCTAAAAATCTCTAGAAGAGGAATCTTTCCTTGCCTCTTCCAGCCTCTGGTAGTTGCCAGTAATCCTTAGTATTTCTTGTCCTATAGCACCCTAAATCCAATCTCTGGCTCTGTTATCATATGACCATCTTCCCTCTGTGTGTCTCTGTGCCTCCATTTTCTTAAAAGGACACCAGTCATTAGATGAGGACCAACTTTACTCCAGTATGACCTCATCTTAACTTGGTTAATTACATCTGCAAAGACCTTATTTCTTATATGTTCTAGGTGGATATGAATTGGGGGTGGGGGGGGACACCAATTAACCCAGTACAGTTGCCTAACACTTTATCTTAGCAGACAGCAGGAGAGACTACTCCTTGTTGACTTGAAGAAGTAAGTTTCCAGATTTTGACAAGGCTTATGAGGGAGCCACAGAGCAAGAAATTGCAGGCAACCTCCAGGAGCTGAGAGCTTCTTGCTTTTAGCTGACGGCCAACAAGAAAATGGGGCCTTCCATTCTACAACCATGAGGAAATGGATTCTCCCAACAACCTAAGCTTGGAAGAAGACCAAGCCCAGAAATGAATGTAGCCTCCTGACACCTTGACTGCAGCCTTGTGATGAGATCCCAAGCAGGAGACCCAGCTAAACTACAGGTTGAGACATCTATGCCATGGAAATCATGATAATAAATGTGTCTTATTCTAAGCCACACAATTTGTGGTAATTTGCTACATAGCAATAGCAAGCTAATAGAAAAACTACAATTGATATAGTGCTTTAAAGGTTTCACTTACTGTACTTCATTTATGCTTGTGAAAGCCAAATCCAAAGGTATTTCTTTCAGTTCTGAATTATATATACCACCAGCATTTAACTGTATCTACATGCATCATTGGGATTGACATATAAAACATAAGTGCGCTTTGTAAAATCATAGAACTTTGGTACTCAAAAAAACCTTAGGGAGCATACATCTCAATTATTTTATTATACAAATGAAGAAACTGAGCCCTGGACATAGAAACTGACTCTTAAATATCAAGGTAACAAGTGGAAAAGGCAAATATGAATCCAGGTCTCCTGGGATCCAGCCCAAAACTTTTTTCTGTATTATAGATCATCAGCAACTCACTATGATCCTGTGAGATCCCTAATGACAAATAACAGAAAAGCTAAAAATAAATCATGGACTTTTAGAAAATGCATATGCTATATACTTTCAACAGTCAGTATTGATAATTAGCACTAATTAGCTCCCAGAAGAAAGCAAATCACATTGTAGCATCCAATAGAGTATTTGATAAATTTTAAAGATTAATATTATGTTTTCATATGCAATCACCATTAAAAAAGATGAGACTATCTCCATCTATCTTGATCTGAGGATAGGATATCCCTGCAGGCAAAAGCCATGGCTGAGTTTGAATGTGAGCTCTAACATTCATTCACTTGTTAACTTGAAAGAATTCCTCAAACTCTCAGCTATACTTTCCTCACCTGCAAGATGAAAGTAATAACAATGACTTCTCATTGTTGTGTTTAGGTTTAAAGAAAATTATAAGCATAAAATGCCTGGCATGTACAGATTGCTCAATAAATGTCACTCTATAGCCATTCATGATGAATTTGTTTTTATTTTTTATTTTTATTTTTTAAGATTTTTATTTGTTTATTCATGAGAGACACAGAAAGGCAGAGATACAGGCAGAGGGAGAACCAGGCTCCCTGCAGGGATCCTGATGCGGAACTTGATCCCAGGACCCTGGGATAACTCCCTGAGCTGAAGGCAGATGCTCAACCACTGAGCCACCCAGGCGTCCTTGTTTTTAAATTAAGAACAGTTTTTCCTCTGCAGATATCTCTGAACTATAATTGTGACAGAGTATTTAATACAAATGTACTTTTAATTTTACATTAAGAGAGATTTTCTTTAAGAACAATTTTCTGTTGTAAGGATTGACTCTTTTTTGTTTACAAATACTCATCCTCTGTCCCCTCAATAAGCTCAGTAGAAAATAAAGACCTAAAAAGTCTAAGGAAGAAAAAATTTTCATTTGAGTAGGCCTAAATTTATTGACACTTAGGAACCACACACAAAAGGAGAGAAAAAAAAAAAAAACCAGCAGCATGAAGATTCTTAAATTAATCATTGATTAGGAGTTTACATAATTTAGAGGTAGTAATCCAAAACCTGTTTCAAATTAGATGAGAGTAGAAAAGTGATGTGGAAGTAGTTACTGTTAAATTGGAATTCTTCTGATTACACTATTTATCAGGTAGTATTTCAGATAATTAAATAGAACTATGAGTAACATGAAAGATTATAGTTATGGTTCATGTTTGCACAGGTCTGTTGAGACTTAGAAATTATGTGCAGGCAGAGTTGGAAAAATTCCAGCATGGACCATATTGAATTAGGCAACAGCTGGTGAAGAAGGTTTAGTTTAAGGGACTGTCCTGACAGCTGGAGAAAAAGTGATATGTGGTACATACTAAATGTCACATTAAAAATTAGCAGTAAAATAATTACAAGTTAATTAGAAATGTACTGTCTTGATTTCAAGCTTAAACAAATCTTCCTTGGGGCCATTTTAAGACCATTTTAAAGTTCTTTAATCTCCACTCAAGAGAATTTATTTTCTAGCAGGTGTGCCTTAAAGCTAAAAATGTAGACATGACTTAAAATCATTTCCATGAGTTTCAAGCACTTCCACATGTTTAAAAAAATAGTCATTTCAATGTTTTTGAAACCCAGGAAAGGTCATGGGGAGAGGAAGCTGTGAAAACCTTAATCCTGCAAATCTCGAGGCACATGGCATGATGCAATGGAGTTTTGAGCCAGAGGCTGGGGTTCAAGCCTCTGCTTTGCTAATTACTAAGTAGAAGTTTTGGGATAGAATTCATTCCGTTTTCAAACCTTAGTTTTCTCATCCAAATTGTGAATGATAACACTTACCTTCCAAATTATTGTGAGAAGTGATTTATACATAGTACCCATGTAATAAGCCTGTGGTTCCCATACTGTGTATAAAGGCACCCCAGGGCACTGCAGCACCCTTAGAGAAGTGCTGTTGAACATTTTTTTTTGGCATTTTAAACATTTAAGGGAAATACTGCAATATTCAAAATCTGTCAGCCACTGTATGAACTACTAGCTAAACATAGTTCACAGTTTCAACATTAAATTACACATTCCTTTCAGTGATGTCATATCTTTGTGAAATTGATGATTGTTAGACAGAAAGCAAATAAGCATGAAAATCAATATAGAACAGGAAATGAAAGTGGTGGCCAATCTGATTCCAATGTCTGATAGGTGTGTAGTGTCCAAGATGCTCACATATCTTTTTAGTAAGTAACTGTGGTTAAGACTAAAATTAGACCATACCAAAATAAAAAGCTTCTTCTGCACAGTGATGAAAACTATCAACAAAACAACAAGACAACCTACAGAATGGGAAAATATTTCTGCAAATGACATATCTGATAAGGAGTTAATATCCAAAATAAAAAGAACTTATATAACTAAACACCAAAAGAGACAAACAATCCAATTTAAAAATGGGCAGAAGACTTGAACAGACATTTTTCCAAAGAAGACATATAGATGGCCAATAGCCACATGAAAAGATGCTCAATATCATTCATCACTGGGGAAATGCAAATCAAAACTACACTGCACTATCACCTTACACCTGTCAGAATAACTAAAATCAAGAATACAAAAAATAACAAGTGATGGTGAGGCTACAGAGAAGAAGGAACTCTCATGCACTGTTTGTAGGAAAGCAAGCTGGTGTAGCCACTATAGAAAACAGTGTAGGGATTCCTCAAAAAATTAAAAATAGATGCCCAAAATGTATTCATTTCTTCTCAGACCTGATGTTCTTTCAGATGATTGAGCCCTTTCTCTCATAATTAAGATAAATTTAACTCTGTTCTCATTAATAACGCTCACTATGATTCTCAGAATTTTTACTGTTTGATAGAGCCATCTGATTATCTCTGATCAGCGGGATCTGAAAAGGTTATAAATGCTCTATTCACTCTTCTCCTGTTGAGGCATCCTACTCAGGTGAGGAGACATTAGAACCTCAAGATCTCAGTAGCATCAATTGTCAAGTTACTGTACTGAAGACAAGTTTCCCTGGAGAGTCACCTGGACCAAATGAGTCAAGTCAATGAGATTTGATAGTTTGTTTTCTATGAAGCTTAGGCTTTACTATCTTGATTAAAATTAGAATTAGTTTCCATTGTCTTCTCCACCACTCTCCTAAAAATGGTTTCCTTACTTTTCTTATGATTTTATATAATATATGATATTCATAATTATCTTTTATGATTAAAAAGTAATTATGTAATAATGGATACTGTAGAAAATAGATTGTGAGGGGCATCTGGTTGGCTCAGTTGACTAAGCTACTACCTTTAGCTTGGGTCGTGATCTCAGGGTCCTGGGATCAAGCCCCAAGTCAGGTTAGGCTCCCTGCTCAGTGAGCAGTCTGCTTCTCCCTCTTTCTTTGCCCCTCCCTGTCTGCCCCCCTCATCCCTATCTCTCTCTCTCAAATAAATAAATAAAATATTTTAAAAAAAGAAAATAGATTGTGGTCTGATTAAGAGTCTGGATGGTGGAAAACTCAAAAAATAATTAACAACATTAACTAAAACAGCCCAATCATAGTGTGATACCCCACATCACAAATAAAGTCAAGATCACATTCATTCATTTATTTAATATGAAGCTTTGGCTTATAACACCTTAGGGTTAAAAAGGAATATTGTAAACATTTTAAAAGGATGATTTCCTTTAGGTATAAAGATGTATACATTAAGATAAAGCCACTTTTATATAAAATGTTGGAACCAAGGATGTTCTATAGCAAGGTTTTTGGGGGTTTAGCTTTATATCACAAATGGGGAAATAATTCAAACAGGCACACATTTCTTTGGTGGGAAAATTTCTGATTGGGCTAGAGTGTATATAGAAGCCATCTTTTCTGGTGGTTACAATATGAGAGTAGGAGGATGATGCTTTGAAAGGAAAATTTAAGTAAGTTCCCCAATACTTAAGATATTAGAAAGAACTCACAAAATGGCATCCATAGGTCACCTTAAATCCCCTCCACTATTCTTTGCTACTATGAATCATAAAGGGGTTTTTTTTTTCCTTTCTAAAGACTCCTCCTAATAAAAGTAACTCTTGAAAACAGTAATATCTTAAACTTTTCCTCTGAATTGTTAGTTAACAAGATTTAAAAAAGAAAATGCACTTGGCTGATGAGACATCACAGTGGTATTACTATTCTAGAAATAGAGTAAAAGGAGAAAGGACTAATAAATGGGAACTTGAGAGGTCCCAAAGAAACAAGTTTCCTATAGGATGACTTGGTTAGAGTCTGGCTAGGCTGTCCTTTTGTTTTTTGTTTGGGGTTTTGTTTTGTCTTGATTTGGGTTTTGTTTTGACTATTTGAGAACACAAAATAGTTGAGAAAATATAAGTATGTAGTAGAAATGAATTTCTTAAAGCACAATAGAAAAGTAACTGAGGTGTTAATAGTTGCTACCCAGAATATCAGTTAAGATTTTAAGTTACTGCACTCACTTTGATTAACTCAAACATGTTTCTCCTGCATGGAGAGCATATTTTGCCACTAATATTCATAGCAAGGCAGATCCAAAATGAGAATCTTCTATTACCAGCTACTTTCTAGGTTAATGAATTAATCAAGCATTTACTAAGAATCTACTATGTGCCTAGCATTTAGCAAAATAGTATTTGAATTAAGAAAAAGAAGAATGGGAGTTGGGTATTATTTTACTTGAAAGGTAAGTTTGTGGCATGTTAACATGTAACAAGGAATTATATTCAACACAGATAAGATGGTTCCAAGTCAGCTTTAATGTTCATCTCATTAGAAACATAACTGCCACTGTGGGAATAAGAACTCTCTTGTAGTCAGCCCATTCAAGATCTTCTTCACTAAGTTCTCATGAATTTCAACCAAAGGGATCTAGCCTCTGATAGATCCTTGTTGTAAGCAGTTCCAAGCATTAACAAATTACAATATTACCTTCCAAAAAATTCAAAGGAAAAACAATAACTTCCTTTCACTTTAAAAATACACATCTATTTATGTCTCTGATCTTTGTTTTTCTTCTTTCCTCTTTTTTTGGGGGGGGGGGAACGCAGGGGAGTAATTATAAAATCCTTGAATTTTTCTTTGTATCTAAAACTAGCCTTAAAAAAGTCTGTTTTAGAAAGTGTGAATGTTTGAGGACAGAGATTATGTTTTTTTCATGTCTAAGATGGATAAACTTTTATTTATTCTTTCACATTATGAATAAATTGGAAATACGATAAATTTAGATCTACCAGTGATTTCAAAAAATGTATTCTTAGTTCAAAGAAGAATTTCACAAGTCCTTTCTCATTCCGAATTTTAACTCTAGTGTCTAGAATAAGAGAGGTAACTGATTATTTATTACAATAAGCAAAGTACATTGATTACAAGGTAATTTACCCTCTAAGGAAGAATCACAATTAATGAATTTGAGAAGATGAGAACACACAGTGTGGGGATCATATATGCAACTCATACACTGCTCCTTGGGTATCAGCTATACAGCAAAAGAAGCTGAACTGCATGTACAATTTGGCAATACCCTGAAAAACTTAAGACTTGAATACTCTTTGTCCTAGGAAGTCCACTTCTAAGAAGTTATACTAATGAAATAGTCATAATGTGACTGAAGATGTACTTATAAGGATAGTCATAACAGTAGTGACTATTGAAAACTGAAAATTCAAGTATCACTCAATAGGGGATAACTCAATAAACAACAATAATATTCTCCTATAAGGAAATTCATGTGATTACTAAAAATTAGTATAGAAGAATGGTAAATAGCAAAAAAAAAATGTTCACCATAAATTCTGAAGCTAAAAAAAATTAGAGTTTAAACAGTAATATGGTATAATATATTTTACTTAAATATATTTAAAGCCCTAATTATGGGTGAATAGAACAAAGACTTGAAGGACCATACCAGTCAAAGTTATCATTCACCTCGTCTACTGCAATAAGCTCCTACCTGGTTTTCATTATTCTTGTAATAATCCTACTTCTTCTAGAGTATAGTCATATAGTTTCCAATCCTATCATGTCATTTCCAGTTAAAAATATTTAGAAGAATTCCTTCCACTTGTAGGATAACAAACATTCTCCTTTTTGCAATTTGCAATTGTTGTTCCCTGTCTGGTTTTTTCTCTCTCCTCTCTGTCTCTCTTGCCACTCTTCTCCCGATATATCATAACTCCATTGTCTGCATTTTTAACAACTGCACTCCAAAATTCAGTTCCAGCAGACAAAAGTGAGGTATTCTTATCCTCCTGGAACTAAGCATTATTTTCATCTTTCCTGATTTGTACAGTACAAGACGCTTCAAAAATCCATTCCTGAAAAGGAATTTTTATTTCCAATCACACCAAGAAACAGGCAAATGGATTTTCAATCAACCCTGAAGCAAGATCTTGGCTAAAGAATAAACAAAAATGCACAAAAGCAGTCGGCCTCTCTCTGAAGGGTTTCTCTGGCAAGCTATTCAGTCTACCAGAAGAACAAGAGTAGAGCTGCCACCATTTAAGTATTGAAAGTAGAGAATTTACCTTTTTGTTCCTGTCTCTGAACCATAATCATAGAAGAATGTTGATACATTAGAACGCTCATATCTGTCCTCATCACATCTACCACTCACACCAACTGTGTCTTTAGTATGTTCTTTAACTAAATACGTCACTTTTATGTAACACAAAATGGGCATTGAATTCAGTGATATGTCTTATTTCTACATTTTGTCCTGATAGCTGTAACTTTAAGACTTGCTGGCCAAGGTGTTTACTTTAACATGGTATCACCTGTATTCAAAGTTAGATGTAAAGGACACACATTGATTTGTCCTAGACCAATAGATGCCAAAAAAGACAAGGTTACTGTGAGAAGTAGACAGTATATGGCATTGGTAGACAAGGCAAAAGCATTTACAAAATACATTCAGATCCACAGACCAAATCTGGGCAGCCCAAATGTTTATGAATTTGAATGGCTGGCTGAACCTCTTAAGTTGTACAGGGTGTGTGTGTGCATGTGTGCGTGTATGTGTGTGTGTGTGTGTGTGTGTGTGTTTGTAACCGTATGCAAAGGGAATCCCCCAAACAACCCCTTTGTGTGCATCAAGATTGCACTATTCATGGCTATACCTAGATAAATTCAACAATGGGTTGTGAAATGGGGCACCCCAGGAGGCTGACAGGCTAACAGACCCTAATCCTCACAATACTCCACATTAAAATTCCTTTGAAGAGGGCATTCATAAAAGGGAAATAATGCATCCTGCAGGGAGAAACCAAGGTAGAGAGTGAACTCTTTCCCTCATAATTTTTCTTACTAGTCTTTCTGATTTTACAGCATGATATGTTCTGAAACTTTTAGTAAAATGGAGGTTTCTCATTTCAGTCTAACTGCTGTTAATCTGTTCCAAATGTTAAAGTTGCAAGTAAGGTCTGGTAACCATCGCTGTAGTGAGTTGATAATAGGAATAGAGCTGATCACCATCTGGTTTGGTTCAGAGTACAACTTGCTGCCTAATATTGCAGAATTTGAGTTGGAAGTCCCCCACATTTCATGAATGCCACAAAAAAGAATTTAAACAAACAGCTCTCCCCAATAGTCATATGTCCTTATTTATTGCTCTATAGGTTTGCTAAATATGGAATATCACATTACTAATTTTGGCAAATTCCAGGGTACATAAACAGGCCAAAACCTCTTAACATAAATTATGCCAGAGCTGCCTAAGGATAATTTGAAAAATTCATGGTGCTGGTTTTCCAAAGTTATGACAGAAAACCATTTCAGAAATAAGAAACAAAATTTGAAATTGGTTTCTTGTTGCAGGCTTCCCTTACCAATGTGCTGTTGCAGATCTATGAAAGTATACTTGACTCTACCACATTATGAATAAATTGGAAAATCTGATTTTTCTAGAACTACCAGTGATTTTTAAAATGGATTCTTGACTGAAAGGAGACATTTCCCAAGTCCTTTTCAATTTCAAAATTTTCTCTTGTAAGTATTACAATAATTCTGGGAACAATCTAGCTTTATATAAAGGAAACTTTCTTCTAATTATATTAAATTATTACTAGGTATGATATCCTCCTAAAAGCTTGAAAGTCCAGACAATGAATATTTAATGATAAGAACCATGTTGATCTATTCTCATTGTATTCCCAATGTTTTGAACTACTACTGGCACATAGATGTTTACTTAATGAATGGAACCCAGGAAACCTATAGGGGAAGTAAGGAGTCTTTGAACATCAACTTTCTGTTTGCTTGAATTTTCTACTCTTAAAAGATAATCAGAGGGGTATATGGATGGGTGACTCAGTTGGCTGAGAGTCTGACTCTTGGTTTCAGCTCAGGTCATGATCTCAGGGTTGTGATATCAAGCCCCATGTCAGACTGTGTTAGGTGTGGAGCCTGCTTAAGATTTTCTCTCCTCTCCCTCTGCCACTCCCCTCTCTTTCTCCCTCTCTAAAAAGAACAAAAAATAAAAAAAGATAATCAGATAATGTAAAGTCCCCATAAATAATGCAATAGTATGCAATTCTCCTTTCAGGTATAACATCTATACTGTCAAGAGACCCCAATTTCCTGAAGACTTTTTGCTCATTTACTTAAGGATGCATGTCCCAAAATACAAAAGCAAGGCAGAGACACAGTAAGTGACATAGCCCACCTTGACAGACCTTTCTCTTTATATTGTTGTACAAGTACAGAATATCTCAAGGCACTCCCTCTATTACAAAGAAACAAAATTTACTTAGACATGACTTTCTCAATTAACAAAGACTTCAGGAATTCTTTCTGAAATTGTTGTCCTAGGCCTCCAATTTTTTAACTATATTAATAATTCTGTCATTTCATTTTAATAAGACAGACTTTCTAATATGCCCCCATCAAATACCTCTAAATCTCTAAAGGCTAATTCCTTTGGTTAAAAGAACTTGAATATAGGGGATCCCTGGGTGGCTCAGTGGTTTAGCGCCTGCCTCTGGGCCAGGGCGTGATCCTGGAGTCCCGGGATCAAGTCCCATGTCGGGCTCCCGGCATGGAGCCTGCTTCTCCCTCTGCCTGTGTCTCTGCTTCTCTCTCTCTCTCTCTCTCTCTCTATGTCTATCATGAATAAATAAATAAAATCTTTAAAAAAAATAAAAAAAATAAAAGAACTTGAATATAACCACAGATCTGCAAGGCTGGATTAGAAATCATCTAAACCAACTCTCTGCATCCATTTGTAGGCAGAACTGGGTGAAAAAGTATCAAAGAGGATACAACTGTACCACTCCCATTTTTAAAAACCTCCCAAGCAGATTTTAAGAACTGCATGACCTTCCAAGAATCCTCTAAGAATCAGGCATTTCCTTAAACTTCATTTTCCTTCTACACCTTCTCGCTTACCCATCTGCTAAAAGAATAGTTGCTTGCCTTCTGGCCAAAAGCTAATGTCTGTGGAGTATAGATTTTTTTAAAAACAGTATCATTTCCATAGGAAGACCAAGGTTGAGCTAAAAGCAACCTTGTCACCCTGCTCCTTTTTTCCTCCTTCCTTTTCAATCTTCAAACTCCTTTCTTTACAGGATCCACACATCATATCTCAGAAGCCTATTGGGTATTTGCTTTGTCACCCATCAAACATAATTCTGCAGAGGAAAAAAGTGCCTCTATGGTACATTATAACGTGTACCAATAAATCCCCACAGTATCAAGAAAATTCCTTTGTGCCGTGATGAAGGCGCCTTCTAAAAGCCAAGAAAAGAAACACCAGTCCACATGTGCACCTTAAAAGAAACTTCATATACTTTGTTTTTCCTTTCCATCTGACAGCCCTGCAATCTGGGAAGCTAAGCAGAATTGGATCTGCTTAGTACTTGAAAAGGAGACAGTTTGAGAATACCCAGTACTATATGCTCTCTCTCCTCCCACCCCCATTACCCATACTCCATGCAGTGTGGTGGTAGAGAAAGCATATTGAATTCCAGATAAGAAATTCCAGCCCTAAATGTCTAGCATAGATTTTCTTAGTAAAATCTATCTATCTATATTATTGGAAATGGGGTATGGTAATGGGTTACTGAAATTGAAGAACTAGAATAAAATTAAATGTATGCAACATGGAAACTGCTCTGAAATTACATTCCATGATTCTCCTCTGTAATAGTTTGCTCTATTTCTTCATGATTGAATTGTATTTTCCATCCACTCTGCCTATGGAAGTTCTATTTCATCCTCAAGATCTAGTTTAAATTTAACATTCTGGTTGAAGCCTAATTATTATAAGCCATGTTAACTCTTTATCCTCTGTATATTATATCCATAGTCTTGACCACATGGTTCTGGGTTTAATTATTCCCATTTTTTTTCATGTGTTAGGTTTATTCTCCCACCCATACTATCAAGTCCTTAAGAAAAGCTAAACTACTATGAGGTTTGGTACTACTCCTTCTTTCACCAGTTTCCACATGTATGATCTTGAGCAGATTCTTGAAACTAACTATGCCTGAGTTCTCTCATCTCTAAATCACAGTTAACAATACCAAGCTTGGGCAGTCCTAGTGGCTCAGCGGTTTAGCGCCGCCTTCAGCCCAGGGCCTGATCCTGGAGACTCAGGATCGAGTCCCATGTCGCGCTTCCCTGCATGGAGCCTGCTTCTCCCTCTGCCTGTGTCTCTGCCTCTCTCTGTGTCTCTCATGAATAAATAAACAAAATCTTTAAAAAAACAAACAATACTAAGCTTACTTGGTTATTGGTTAATAGTAGATAGTCAATAAATACTTGCTGATGGATCATTATTTCCTTAATGATTTGGAAAGTATTTTTTCAAGTATTTAAGGATCATCATTATAAAAATCAATTTCTACTGGAAAGCATTTTAGACCCAAGGTCAGGTGACCTTGAGGTGTTACCTTAAAAAAAAAAAAAAACTCTCTTAAAAGTTAGGCTTGCTCTGTGTCTGCCTCTCTCAAATAAAAGAAGGCCAAAGAGAAATCTGCTTGAGCTTTGGTGATTGTTTCTATTCAAAATAAAGTGGAATTTACCACATCTTCATTTTACTGATTCAATACATCTGCTTAAAATCTGTAGAGGCAAAGGAGGCATGTTGAGAAAATTTGTTACAGGCAAAGTTTGAGTTATCCAAAGCTTTTGAGACACCATTCAAGGGAGGGGTGAGCAGTAGGACTGTAAATATCACCAAATGAACATGATTACAGCAGGCCAAGATATCACTCATCTTAGCTGTCCTTCCCTCTAGTGTAGTGCAGAATGAATAGTCCCTTGGGGGTAATGGGCTTGGCTCACCAGAAAATTTTTCCTATTTTCTCTTCTGAGAATAACAAAACAAAAGCAAATGGCAAGAAAGCCATAAAAACCTGCTCACCTTTAATTGCTAAGGTGTAAAGAAAAACTTACAAGTTGGATGAGTGTTTTCTATTTGTGTATATGAATTATATTATTTTGTAGGCTAATGAACATTAAAACACTCAGTGCAAATCCTGTAGGAAGACTAAAAGCAACCAAGTACTTTGTTATTACTATCCTACATATAATATGCAGGAAGAACAACAGAAAACAAAACCAGGGGCGCTTAGATTGGCTCTTCTTGAAGTACACACCAAAAGATTCAAGTGCCCAAGGCAAGGAACTAAATGTTGCTGTGATTCAGCAAGCACATGATAAAAAAGCTGTGCAATATGAGGAAATGACTACAGAGGAAGGATTTGTCATCAATATAACTGGAAGAGTAATTCTCTATAAAGGCTTAGTTTGGATGTGAATTTAGCTCCAATCTGAGAGGAGAAATTGCCCAGAATTTTCTGAATGCTAGCACTGATGGAAAGGCACATAGCTCCACCACGCAGTGCTAGGGTTCCAACCCATTCATAACAGCTCAGGTTGAGGAAGAGGATTCTGGAAAGGTTTTTCCTGCTCCTTTGATTTCATAATGAACCCTGGATTTTAGGTTTATATGAGCCCCACTAAATTGAAGAAAAGCCAGGTTACATTACCCTTGATTATCCAACTTTAAAGACGGGGATTAAAGATACAAACAATCCAAAACTACAACAGGACAAAAGTCATTCATCCTCTATACTATTGTCGATGTGATCTTTCTTTAAACCATGCCCCCTATTCAACAACTTTCAATGGTTCCCTAGAGCTGATAGGACAAAATCTAAATTTGGCAGTGTGATATACAAGTCTCCTTATGATTTGGCTACTATCTATTTTTCCAACTTCTACTCTCACACTTTCTCATACCCTGCAGTCCAGCCATACCAAAATGCTTGTACTTTCCTGAATCACCCACTCTTTTATAGCTTTTATCCATTTGCCTAGAATACTCTAGCCTTACACCACTACTCTTTCTGAATTAAGCAAGGAATAGGCTAATTTACTAAAAGAAAATCTCCTCCCAATGAATAAAATAATGTTACATATTATACTCAGATACAAAATAATAGGTCTCTCTCTTTTATTTAAAATTATATAAATATATACTTCTCTAACAATCCAGAGGTAGGGTTGGCAAGGCAGTTCTGTTATAACACATAGCTCCCATAGCTCTATAACCTGAGGTAGTTGTTCAAATTCTCATCAAGTCACAGCGCATGGCAAAGAGGAAAAAGGATATGGAGGTATTCAGTTTCCTTTTTCTTTTTTTAAAGGAAGTAGCCCAGAGCTGCATAATTTAGTTCTCATACACCAGTGGCCAAAATATAGTCACATAGATACACCTCATTGTGAAAGAGGCTAGAAAAAGTAGTCACTAGCTGGATGGCTTTGTCAGCTTCTGAAATCTTGGGGTTCTCTGACCAAAAGAAAGGAGATTTGAGGTAATTAGCTGACTATGCTATACAACCTTAAAGAATGAGCACCAAGGTATGACATGCCAAGTCTCTGACCATTTAGGAAATTAAGACTGTGTATGTATATAGCCATAACAACTGGTAAATTGAATATGGAAGATTCATAGTATGACACCAAAAGATGTTTTCTTTTTTATTTCTTCTAATCTCTTTTTAGAACAGAATGTCATATGCTTACTTGGGTCACAAAAATGCAGCCTTGATTTATAAAATTAAAAGGGCTAGTCTGATATATTTACCAACCTTATCTTATTCGAGGATAAGTATTTCTGCCCACCTTCCCCATATAGACTTGGCTGCAAATAGGATATAGAAAGGGAATGTGGCTTTCTTCTTCTTCTTCCATTCTTGTTGCCCCTCCTAAATGCTCTTTCAATGTTTCATCCCATTTATATCCTCTCTGAATCATAAAACAGAGTTTCAGATATTTCACTTGAAATCCTTATCTTGGTCTAGAAATTCATTTGGAATTTTAAATCCACTATAGCTATTTTTAAAATGAGTGTCAATCTCACCAAACTAGGAGCCCCCTGAACTTCAGAATTTTATCTTTAGTAACGAGCACACAATTTTTGAATGAATTCTCTAAACCCTCCAATATGAGTTTAGTTGCTCTTTCTGTATGTTCTTTAATACTGGATACACTTATACCCCTTGTAGTCCTTATGTCTGTGTATTCTGATGGCCTGTTTGGATGTCTGCCTCTCTCAGTCAACTGTAAGCTTTCTGAGGGCAGGCATTACGTTTTTGTACTTAGAGTGCTCAATAAATATTTAATCAATGAACATTGTTTCCTCATAAGAGAAAGAGCAAAAAACTATAAGGCTAGGTACCTCTCCTTAAGGAGTATACACTTTTATTAAAAAAAAACAAAACAAAAAAACAAACAAACAAAACAAAACAAAACAAAAAACCTCCTCTTTCTTCCTTAATCTTCTACCCTAGCATTTTTTCAGTTTCACCACTGGCCTGTTTAAATACTGTAGTTATAATCCTAGCACAGTGTATGACTGAAGTGAATTATCATTAAAGCATTAAGTTCACTTTGGGGAACATATATCAAGGAATTAATCCAAAACGTACAAAAGGCTACTGTCATGCAATTGTCTACTATAGCAGTGTTTATAATAGCAAGACAGGAGACAAAGAGTAGACAGAAATATATAGCAAATAATTAAATATTCACTTGAAGAATAAGTAGTTTTTCAATGGTTATAAATGTCCTCTAATAGCATACAAAGTACCTAAAACATAATGCTTAAAAAAAAAACCCCAAGTACAACAAAAAATTGAATGTGCATTAGAATTGCAACTAGGCAAATACATGTTTACAGGAAAACAATTAGAAGGGAAAATACAAAAGAATAATACAAATCACATGACAACAGCATGATTGTGGGTGGCTTTTTACTTCATCTTCCAAACCTTCTGTAGCAGTGCTAAAATAGTAATGTGTTTTCAACTTACTATTTTTAAAGTTATCTTTAAGAAAGACCTTCAGATATCTATTTTAAGAGGCGACTAACTCAAGAGAAATATAGCTGAAAACTAGGATTACAAATGGAAATGCTTGCATTTTCTAGCATTCAACTTCAGAGGTCTCAACCTCTGAAGATTTTCAAATGGATAAGGGAAAAGGGCTTTCAAAAGTATACCTATGATATAGTGTTATGAACACCATTAGTGGTATGAATATACAATGTGACTCTCAGAAGAGTAATTAATTCAGTTGAACCAAGGAAATCTTCACAGAAGTGACATTTAAATAGGGCTTTGGGGATCCCTGGGTGGTGCAGCGGTTTAGCGCCTGCCTTTGGCCCAGGGCGCGATCCTGGAGATCCGGGATCGAATCCCACGTCAGGCTCCCGGTGCATGGAGCCTGCTTCTCCCTCTGCCTGTGTCTCTGCCTCTCTCTCTCTCACTGTGTGCCTATCATAAATAAATAAAAATAAATAAATAGGGCTTTGGAGAACAAGTAGAAGTTCATCAGATAGGGGAAAACATAAGCAGACAGATGAAATCTGGAAATTCATCATGGTAAGCAATAGGCATGGTGGCTAAAATAATGAGAAAGAAAAATGAAAACTAACATATTGAATGCTTATTGTTGGGCCAGCGGGATCAAGGGGGATCGGGAGGCACCAACAATATGGGGGCGGGCCCTCCACCCTGTTACCCTCACCTCGGGACTTTCCCGCCACCAGCCAACCACCCGAGGATGCCTCATCATGGGGAGACAGGACCTATGCAGGAAACCTGAACCACACCTTACTCAACCCCCATATAAGGGCATAAGCAGTTATCGCCCCATGCCGATTCCACCAGTAATATGCCCTAATACCTATCACCCCATACAGACACAACCCCTTACCGCTCCCCTTAAAAAGTCCACATGCACTCCCTTTGGGTGCGACTTGCCCGGCCCCACCCCCTTGCGGGACCTCCCCGGAGAGCCCATCCATTAAAAGCCTGCCTCGACCAACTTTTGCCTGGCCTCTCTATTTCATTTCACTACCAACCAGGTCAAACCTGACACTTGTCACACACTGAGCACTTTAAATAGATTATAGCAAATTTAATCTTGACAAAAATTCTAGGAGTTGTAAACTATTATTGTTCTTATCATTACCAATTCATTACCAATTTATTGACATGGAAACTATTCTTAGTAAAGCTAAGAAACCTATTTGAGCAAATCACACAAGAAGTGATAAAGATAAAATCTGCATCCAGGTCTTTGCAACCCTAAAGCCCTAGCTTTACCCATTAGCAGTAACAATACTGAGGCAACAAAGGATCTTAATGGTCTTACCAAGAAAGTTAGATTTTGATCCTGAAAAATGCAAAACAATCAAAAGTTCCTAAAGTACAATTGGAGGCTAGAGAGATTTGAAAACCAGTTCAGGGCATAATGCAATAGCTTAGTAAAGCTCTGAATCAAAGAAATGAAAAGGGAATAGAAAAAAATCAGTCAAGAGGCATTTCAGTGATAAAACTGTAACTTAATGACCAGAACTTAGTGAAGAGCAGGAAGGAGGTCAAAGTTTATAAAGTGGTGAGTAAAAAGGCAGTAAATAAATTAACCAAGAAAGGGAGCATGGGTATAAGGAAAAAAATAATAAATCTGATCAGAGCAACTTGAATGCAAGGTGTCAGTAGTACATCCCAATGTTCTTTGTGCAGAATTATCTTCTAGAATTTCTTCTGATGTTTTCACTAATCAGTTGCAATTTTACATTTTAGCTGAATTCTTGGGACACCTGGGTGGCTCAGCGGTTGAGTGTCTGCCTTTGGCTCAGGGCGTGATCCTGGAATAGCGGGATCAAGTCCCACATAGGGGTTCCTGCATGGAGCCTGCTTCTCTTTCTACCTGTGTCTCTGCCTCTTTCTTTCTCTCTGTGTGTCTCTCATGAATAAATAAATAAATAATCTTAAAAAAAATTTAGCTGAATTCCTTTCTCTCTCCATAGTTGGTACAATTAGTAGTTTAAAAATAAATCATTTTGCAATAATGAAAATTTACTCAACATGTCATTTTCTTAAAAAGTTTTTAAAAATCCACATTTAAACCAGCTATTACAAATTTAAAAACATCCACAAATGTTTGATAATTGAAAAATAATCTCTTATTTTCTCAACTATACGTGGAGTTTAAACAAAAAGTTAGCTCAACTAGGAAAGGGAGAGATTGAGTTTGGCTCTATGTGCAATGATGGTCATTTTTTCCTTAAGATTTCCAAAATGACATGTAAGAGAGACATCTTTAATAGACAACTTAAAATGCCTTCTGTATTTCTCAGGGAAATAAGAATGCCAAATGAACTATCAGAAATTCCTATATGTCAGGCACAATAAGCAGTTAAGAACAGCCTCAGTAGGAATTGTTGATTTGGGACCACTCTGCTATTAGAGATTTTTCTTCTCTGGCCGAAGGGTTCTTTTGTAGCACCCCTGAGTCAATCTGATTTAATACATTATTTCCAAAATGAACATAAAGCAGAATTTCCAAAAAAAGACTTCATAGGGAAAACATCCTGAAAAGAAATGAAGGAATAAGGCAAAATAGCACAATTGGCTGCAAAACATTTTAGAATGTTTCTGTATGCTCCCAGAAATTTTAGGTACCAATGGGAAATTAAGTTTTTTCCTTCTCTTCCTTACTCACTTGAAACTTAGATGACTTAATATAATAATATCATTTAAGCATCTATAATTCGTGGTGCCAAATTAAACCATAATGCTCAATGCTATAAAAATATTCAGAGGAAAAAGTACAAAATATAAGAAGCAATTATATCAGAAGGCATTTTAAAAGCCCATACAATCAGAAGGCTGGGAAGATGGCAATGTAAGAGGGCCCTAAGCTCACCTTGCCACACGGATACAAGATAACATTCACATCATGATAAATAACCCAGAAAATGGAAGACCGGAAGACAGGAAGAACAAACTCCATAAAGGGAGAGGAGAGACCACATCAAAGAGGGTAGGAACAGCAGAAACTCAGTGGGCACCCTAAACAGACCTTGGCCATCCACTGGGAGAATAGAGTGAAGGGCACAGTGAAGAGTGAGAAACAGTATCACACAGGGGAGTCTGCGTTGGGAAGATGAATCTCCGTAACATTTGGCTTTGAAAGCCAAAGGGGCTGAATTCTGTGGGTTTTTAAAACTGAGGGACTTAAAGTCTGGAATTTTAAAAAATCAGCAGGCTCCATTCTTGGAGAGCCTAGAGGGTGACAGGAAGCCAAGTTGCCACCCTTAAAGAGACAGCACAACAAATAGCCCAAGGAGATGATAGCATAGAGGCAAACATTTGAAAAATATCTGGAACATATAAGAGGGAGAGTTATTTACTCATCTTAGAGCATGTCCTGGAGGAACATGCTCACAAGGTTCACAGGGGATTCCTACAGGAACAATGGAGCTGGCAGATGCACTCCCCTCCCCCAACCCCCAGCATAAACACAGGGCCACTTGCAAGATCCTGGCAACCTTAACTACCTAGCTTACTTACACCAAGCCCAACCCTATTTACAATTAGTACCAAAAATAATAAAATACCTAGGAATAAACTTAACCAAGAGGTGGAAGACCTATACTCTGAAAACTATAAAACAATGATGAAAGAAATTAGAGATGACCCAAAGAAATAGAAAGACATTCCATCCCCAAGGGTTAGAAGAATAAATATTGTTAAAATGTCCCTACTACCCAAAGCAATCTACACATTTAACGCAATCTCTATCAAAATACCAACAGCATTTTTCATAGAACTAGAACAAACAATCTTAAAATTTGTGTGGATCCACAAAAAACTCTGAATGGCTACAGCAATCATAAAAAAGAAGAACAAAACTGGAGGTATCACAATTCCAGATTGTAAGTTATATTACAGAACTGTAGTAATCAAAACAGTATGGCACTGTCACAAAAATAGACACATACATCAATGGAACAGAACAGAAAGCCCAGAAATAAACCCATAATAATATGGTCAATTAATCTTCAAAAAAGGAGACAAGGATATGCAATGGGAAAAAAGACATTCTCTTCAACAAATGGTGTTGGGAAAACTAGACAGCAAAAGGATGAAAGTGGACCACGTTCTTATACACAAAAACTCAAAATGGATTAAGAATCTAAACATCAGACCTGAAACAGAAATCCTAGAGGACAGCACAGACAGTAAGGTCTCTGACAACAGTCATAGTAACATCTTTCTAATATGTATCTTGAGGCAAGAGAAACAAACAAACAAAAAAAAAACTACATTAAAATAAAAAGCTTCTGCACAACAGAGGAAACAACCAACAAAACTAAATGACAACCTACTGAATGGGAGAAGGTATCTGCAAATGACATATCTGATAAAGGATTAGTATCCAAAGTATATAGAGGACTTACATAATTGAACACTGATAACACAAATAATCAAAAATTTTTTTAAGATTTTATTTATTCGTGAGGGACACAGAGAAAGAAGCAGAGACATAGGCAGAGAGAGAAGCTGGCTCCCTGCAAGAAGCTCAATGCAGAACTCTATCCCAGGACTTTGGGATCATGACCTGAGCCAAAGGCAGACACTCCACCACTGAGCCACTTAGGTGCCCCCTAAATAATCCAATTTTAAAGTGGGCAGAAGATATGAATAGACATTTCTCCAAAGAGGATTATACAGATGGCCAACAGACACACAAAAAGATGTTCAACATCTCTCACCAACAGGGAAATGCAAATCAAAACCACAACGAGGTATCACCTCACACCCATCAGAAGAATAACCATAATAAAAAACTCAAGAAACAAGTACTGGTGAGGATGTGGAGAAAAAGGAATCCTCATGCACTGTTGGTGGTAATGCAAACTGGTGCAGCCACTCTGGAAGACAGTGTAGAGGCTCATCAAAAAGTTAAAAATACAACTACCCTAAAATCTAGGAACTGCACTACTAGATACTTAACCAAAGAATACAAACAGTAATTCAAAGCAATATATGCACCCCTAGGTTTATAGCAGCATTATTTACAATAGCCAAAATATGGAAGCAGCCCAAGTGTTTATCCATAGGTAAATGGATAAAGAAGATATGAAGATATATATGTGTGTGTGTGTATATGTGTGTATATATATATATATGGAATATGCATATATGGAATATGTATATGTAATATACATATTAAAAAAGCATGAAAATAGCCATAAAAATCCATAATATGGCTTTTATACGTATATGTAATATACATATAAAAAAAGCATGAAAATAGCCATAAGAAAGTGTGAAATCTTGTCATTTAAAAAGACATGGATGGATCTAGGGAATATAATGCTAAGTGAAATTAGAGAAAGACACATATATGATTTCACTCATATGGAATTTAAGAAACAAAACAAATGAAGAAAGGAAAAGAGAGAGAGAGACCAAAAAACACACTTTTTTTTTTTAAACAAGCTCTTAACTACTGAAAACAGAGGGTGACCAGAGGGGAGGTGGATGGAGGGATGGGTGAAGTAGATGACAGGGATTAAGAGTACTAATCTTGATGAGCACTGAGTATAAGAAGGAACTTTTGAATCACGATATTGTATACCTGAAACTAATTTACCATTATATGTTAAACTGCACTGGAATTAAAATAAAATAATAAAATACAAAATAAATAAGTAAAGCCCATAAATTCACTGAAGAGATGAGAATAATAAATATGAATAGCTAAAACTGAGTTTGTTGTAAACTAAGTCCTATAGGTACTTGCTTTGACACATTATTATCCAAACTAATGAGAAAGAACTTATATTATCCCTGAGACAGGGTATTTAAAGAAGAGGAGTGGCATCCCAAACTCTTCAAATAAGATCCCCCCCCCCCAAAAAAAAGGTCAAGGGAATTCTCTTGAAAAACATTGAAATAGCAAAAAATCTTTCTCCAACTCTTTCTTTTGATAAGAAGTCACTGAAAATCCCTAAGGAAATTCATGATATGAATCCAAGTGGTCACAGAATTACCAACAGGATAGTAATAGTAGCAGTACACAATCATTACTTTAAATCAGTATCTATCGCCATTCAACGTTTCATATGTGCCAAGTACTGCTGATAATCATTATATGATCAATCCTTACAACAATCTTAGAAGTAGAAATTCTTGGTCCTATTTTGCAGATTAGAAAATTGAGGTTTCTCCAAATTGTGAAAATTTGAAATAACCTACCTAACTTTAGTTTTTCTCAGAAGGCATAAACTGTAGAAATATATTTATGAAGCTTAGTGGGTAACATTCCAGTCATCAATAAACATTTATTGATTACTGACCATATATATGAATGGTACTATGCTAGGAATTTACGTATCAAGAAACAACTTCTTCAGGATGACAGAATTGATAGAATGCATGATGTATCTGAATATCTTGAATTAAGGACTAGGCAACTGGGAACAGTTTGAGTTTAAATTAGTAATAATTGCAAGAAAATACAAGAACAGATAAAGAACACAAGAAGTTATCCAGAAAAGTAAAAACAATTTAATATTTGGACCAGCTGTAATAGCATCTGCATAGTCAAAATGACATGAAATACTAAAAATATGATCAAAATTGCAGTATTAACTGTATCAGGAAGATGGGGATATGGAAGGGTGTTTATATATGGTAGGGATAGAGGAAGAGAGCTAAACCCTCACCTTTTATAATGAAAATTCAACATATTATGCTTAAAACTGAAAAAATCAAGAAGAAACAACATGAACTCAAGACATCAATGTAATGGTAAAAATTAAATGGACATAAGTTAAAAGGATGAATAAGTGACCTTACAAAAATTATTTGACTAAGTTATGTGCATATATAGTTTGATAAAAATTAAAATGAACGCTATGAATTATAAACCATGGTGAATTTCTGAGTAAAAGAATAACAAGCTTGTTCTGAATGTATTAAGAAAACTTTATTTTTTTACTTTTTTTTTTTAAAGAAAAAGAAACCTTTTTCTGTTGGCACTGCAAAAGAAATGTTTAAAAGAAGGGAGGGAAATCAGTTGGAAATCTATTCCCCTAAGTTGAAGGGACTATATTAAGCCAAGTTAGTGGGACCAAAAAGAAAGAGAATAATTTAAAATAAAGTTTAGAAATATAATCAAAAGGACTTGGAGATTAATGGAATAAAAAAACATGCAGAGGGGGAATGTTTAGAACAATTAAGAGGGATGTTTAAAATAATTCAGAGGTTTATAGCAGTTGCCAGGCAGAGCTGCTCTATAAATAATTTTTCCTATTAATTCTTAATAATATATCTATTATTATGTGCTTTATGTAAATATATAACATGCAATATTTTTTTATTTTTATCATACATATAATTATATATCCTATATATATAATCTAGAGAGATATTAATCCCTTGTTGGCTATATAATTGCAGGTATCACTTCTCAGTGGTTTATCTTTTCACTTTTTTTGTAGTTTTGAGTTTCTATTTAGATTCCAGTTAGTTAACATACAGTTTAATATTGGTTTCAGGTGTAGAATTTAGTGATTTATCACTTACATACAACACTCAGTGCTCATCACAAGTGTCCTCTTTAATATTCACCACCCATTTAGCCCATCCCCCACCCACATCCTCTCAGTTTGTTCTCTATAGTTAAGAGTCTCATGGTTTGCCTCTCTCTCTCCTTTTTCCTCCTTCCCCTACCCTATGTTCATCTGTTTTGTTTCTTAAATTCCACATAGGAGTGAAATCACCTGGTATTTCTCTTTCTCTGATGACTTATTTGACTTAGCATAATACACTCTAACTTCATCCATATCATTGCAAATGACCAGATTTCATTCTTTTTTATGGCTAGGTAAATATTCTATTGTATATATATACTACATCTTTTTAATCCATTCATTAGTTGATAGACACTTGGGTTGTATCCATAGTTTGGCTATAGTAGATTATGCTGCTATAAACACTGAGATACATATATTCCTTTGAATTAGTATTTTTGTATTCTTTGGGTAAATATCTAGTTGTGCAACTGTTGGATGTAGGGTAGTTCTATTTTTAACTTTTTGAGAAACCTCCATACCATTTTCCAGAGTGGCTGCACCAGTTTGTATTCCCACCAGCAGTGCAAGAGAGTTCCCCTTTTTCACATCCTCGCCAACACCAGTTGTTTCTAGCATTGTTGATATTGGCCATTCTGGCAGGTGTGAGGTGACAGCTCATTGTAGTTTTGATTTGTATTTCCCTGATGATGAGTGATGCTGAGCATCTTTTCATGTTTGTTGGCCATGTGTATGTCTTCTTTGGAAAAATATGTATTCATGTCTTCTACCCATTTTTAAATTGGATTATCTGGGTTTTGGGTATTGAGTTTTATAAGTTCTTTATATATTTTGGATACTAACGGTTATCAGATACGTAATTTACAAATATCTTCTCCCATTCTGTAGGCTGCCTTTTACTTTTGCTGACTGTTTCCTATCTGGATATAGTGCTTTTACTTAGTGATATCTGAAATAACTCTTTACTGTAATACCATATAGATGGGCATTTCCTTCAACAAAACTAAATAGAGATGCTTTATATTTTCTGTGCACTGTAAGGCTGGATGCTTTTCACATCTACAGGATATTATAGCAAAGAATTATTTCAGATTACTAAGTGAAAGCCCTATATTCAAAGAGAATCATTGGCAAACTAGCAAAATCAAAAGCAAATCAATAATTTGCATGTTTAGCCTAAAATTTCATGTCACAAAAATGGTTTGTTCTTAATCCAGCTAGCTAATAGATATCCCTAATCACTCTTATATTTGGTGATGAATAATATAGTAGTATGGAATTAAGAAATAACTTTTAAATTCAATCACTAGAAACATGAGCTAACTACCTAAGAAGAGAATGTACTTTTGGACCTCAACAAAGGAAACTTATTACTTATATTACAAATTTTAAGTTAGTATTAAACAAATTCATGGTGTTAATGAAGGAGAAATACAAATGAGAAAATGACGCACTCTTACTCAAAAATTAGAGATATAATCTAATTTTTCTACTTCCTGAACATAATTATACCGTTATTTTGTTCACCCTAAATCCACACAAACACAGACTTGGGCATTTTAGTGCCACTGAGCCTTATCCTTAGCACAAACTTTGGGGTGAGCCATACCTTTTTCCCCCTGAATCAATTTTTCTTCCTTAGTTGAACATAAGAAAAAAGAAACTATAAGACCTGGCCAGCTGCTTCAATGCTGAAGGAAATTGTTTTGGTATAATTCAAAATGAGGGGAAAAAGTCAGAAAATTTGGAAGGTTCAAGCCATTTTAGACCATGCCCAGTCATCTGCATGTAGGCTGTATGGCTCATTTGGCAACTTCCAAAACACCTATGCACCATACAGGTTCAGCATTTAAGTATTAAATATGTGTGGCCTGAATTGGCTTCCACCAGTTGACTATCTTATTTCATGCAGTCCAAATCAGCCACAATGTTAAATATCCTTCTAACTAAAACAAACTAAGCACAAAGCTGTCAGGCAAGCAAAGGGCAGGAGAAGAGGACTCTTAGGTTGAAAGATACAAAAACTATTTACTGACTCATCAAAGAAGATGCTGGATTTTACTAAATCTTCAACTGATTAAAGTGAAAGTGAATAATCCTACAAATTCAGCAAACACGATAGCAAATCAGAGACCATTTAGGGATTTAGGAAGAGAAAAATAATCACTGGAGCTTAAAACACTTGGTAAGCTAAGGAGGTCATCTTTCACCATAGGTACAAAGTAGGAGATTTTAATAAAGTTGAATTCCTTTCTTACTAATATCTTTTGTTCATTGGGAATTTTTTATTTTTTATTTATTTTTTGGGGGGGGAATTTAAATTATTAAAGAGACGGTGCTTTTTGGTATAGAATGCTTTCTATAAGCAATATATGTTACAAAACTACATACTTTATTTTTGCCATATTGGGAAGTAAGGTTGTTCATGATTAAGTTTTGTACAGTGTTTACTCTGCAGTTCTAACCTACAAAAGCTTTCTGCCATGCTACTTTTGAAAAGAAAGTATGAAACCTTTTGGTTTATATAAAAGTAGAAGATTGGTATTTTTTAATAAACAGTAACATAGGTCCTAAAAGACATTTATCTGTTCCAATTTCCCTTTGGTGTAATTTGTTGCTTTAGATTGGTCTATCTAAACTTTTAATGCAAAAAGAAATAGTCCTAGATTGAAATATCAAGAGAAAACATATTCCTACTTAAAATCAAAAGGGAACAATAGCTCTTACTCCCACTTAAAAAAATCCAGATCCTGTTTTGTTATTTGTCCTTTAGAAATGAAAGTCTAATAAGTATAAAATAACATTTAAATGGAATACATTTACTTCTTTTATTCATTTTCAAAGCAAGTTCTCTGATGGAACATTTGCATTTCTTATTTTTTTCCCTTCCTGGCCTTTAACCAGCTTGCTATTTTCCAAATGATATTTCATTTCTGGGCTTTGTTACATGCTAATAATCTTATTCATTTCCTTGTTACCTAGATCCAATAACTTACTTTGAACCAAAGCAGTGTTTTAAGTGTTGCATCAAAACCTAATATTAAATGAAGCTATTTATTAATCTTGTCATATAATGTTATCATTTAGCTCTGTGCCACAAATTGATGCTGTTCTCTTTTTTTAAAATTTGGTCTCCTCTATTTGATAATATTCTAAATCAAGTCAAATTTGAAAGTGCACAAATAGAATTTCTATGAATTACCTTTCTAACTTGGTAATGTTAAATAACACCTGAATCCCTTCCTAAATTCTCTAAGTGAAATTAATAAAAGTATTCTTTTTTTAATTTAAATGTCGACCAGAACTAAATCTAATGGCCAAAACCTTAACAACACCACCCAGTGCTCATCACTAGTGCCCTCCTTAATACCCTTCTATTTAACCCATCCCACCACCCACCTCCCCTCAATTTATTCTCTACAGTTTAGAGTTTGTTTTCTGTGAGCACCTGGGTAGCACAGTCAGTTAGGCAGACTATTCTTGGTTTCAGCTCAGGCTGTGGAATCAAGCTCAATGTCGGCCTCTGTGCTCAGCCTGAGTCTCCTTGGGTTTCTCTTTCCCTCTCTCATGCTCTCTCTCTCAAATAAATAAATAAGTCTTTTAAAAAAGAGAGAAAGAGAAAGAGAGAGAGTCTGTTTTCTAGTTTGCCTCTCTCTTTTTTTTGTCCCTATGTTCATTTGTCTTGTTAAATTCCACATATAAGTGAAATCATACAGCATTTGTATTTCTCTGATTTATTTCACTTAGCATCATACTCTCTGGTTTCATCCATATCTATTTCATCAAGTCTTACTACTTTTAAGTTTTAATATTTCTTAAATCTGCCCATTTTCTCTCATCCTTTTTTACTATAGTCACATTTTTTTTCACCTCTCTAATTAGCCTACTTCCTTCCTCCAACTATATTTCTAAGTTGCGACTTTCTCATTCTAATTAGGTTTGGATACTGTATGAAATAAGATACAGTATATAATGTCATTCATTCTATGGCAATTGCCCTGGAATTGTTATATTTCCTTAGTTCTTTGTCTTTTACTCTTTTTTTTCTTCCACTCCCAATTTTTTTTTTTACTTTTAAATTTAAAATTATTTTTAAAAATTTTTACTATTGAAGTATAGTTGACATACAGTGTTATTTAGTTTCAGGTGTACAACACAGTGATTCAAAAGTCTGTACATTAATCAATGCTTACCACAATAAGTGTAATCACCATCTGTCACCATAAGTCATTATGATATTATTGACTATATTCCTTATGTTATGTACTTTTCATCTCTCTGACTTATTTATTTTATAACTGGAAGTTTGTACCTCTTAATCTCCTTCACTTAATTTGTCAACCCCCATCCCTTTCTTTGAGTGTGTTTGGCAACCAGGAGTTTGTTCCCTGTACTTATGATACAAATCAAAATCACAATGAGCTATGACCTCACACCAATCAGCATGGCTAATATCAAAAAGATGAAAAATAACAAGTGTCAATTAGGATGTGGAAAGAAGGGAACCTTTGTGCACTGTTGCTGGAGAATGCCAATTGGTGCAACCACCATGGAAAACAGTATGGAAGTTCCTCAAAATGTTAAAAATTAAAATATCATAAGATTCAGTAATTCCACTACTGGGTATTTATCCCCCAAAATTGTCATAAACCTTAAGCTTCAATCCCCTACTTTCTGCTCTCCCCACTCAACATTCTCTCTTTTCCTCAGGAATTACATGGAAATCCATGCCTACATTAGTTCCTATTTGGCCATTTCCCAAATAGTAATCCTCAAGGGTTTACAAAGGTCTTATAAGAGATTATGATGTTAAACTTAACAGTGGTATCTGTTTCAGTATCTACTTTTAAAAATGTTGATAAAAATTATTTTTTAAATATCCATCTAAAATGGAACATGTGAAGAGCCTGGGAGGGCAAGTGCTGTAGAATGAATAGTGAGTATCAGAAATCAGAGGGAGGTCCTCCAGATATAGTCATTGTCAGTTTTTTTTTACAACTCAGCAGAGCACTACTGGTAATCATGAAGGTAGTAATCATTACTTAAATTTATATAACCTATTTTTGGTCTTTTATTACCTAATTTATGTCCATAATTATCATTGATTAAATAAGGATAACATAAGAAAGTGCTGGAATATATATATTAACACCTATTAGTGAGTATAAACATAATAAATGTATAAATTTGCCTCAAAATGATCTCCTTCAGATTCATTAGTTCAATCTGTCTCATCAAAATTCTTTAAAAATGTATCAGTATTTCTTGTACCTCAGAAAGCAATTATAGTAAAATAAACCATACTGACTATTATATCTAATTTGTCTTTATTTGAACTGGGAATATAAACTACTAATATCTATGATATATATGTGGAGGTATACTAATAAGTAGCAACTTTTTCTCTTAGTTTATCACTTAAGAATAAAATATAGTAATTACAAAAACTTTTTGCTAAATCACTTCATTACATGCCACAGAAAAATTGGAAAGTAATTTTTAGAACTTCTGAGTTTGAAAAATCATATATTTTTTTTTTATTGGTGTTCAATTTACTAACATACAGAATAACACCCAGTGCCCGTCACCCATTCACTCCCACCCCCCGCCCTCCTCCCCTTCTACCACCACTAGTTCGTTTCCCAGAGTTAGCAGTCTTTACGTTCTGTCTCCCTTTCTGATATTTCCCACACATTTCTTCTCCCTTCCCTTATTTTCCCTTTCACTATTATTTATATTCCCCAAATGAATGAGAACATATAATGTTTGTCCTTCTCCGACTGACTTACTTCACTCAGCATAATACCCTCCAGTTCCATCCACGTTGAAGCAAATGGTGGGTCATATATTATTGTGAAATTCATCCATAACGTTTAGGAGTAATTACCTATATCAGTAGTTCCCAAAAGTATATTCCTCAGAACAGTACTTTATGGAATTTTTAAAATTAATAATGCCTTTATCGTTTGAGGAAAAAAATGGTACACATTTAGTTTAGAAAGTATACTAGAAAGTGCCAGGAAGAAACTAAAAGAGACTACCAATATTCCATCACCCCAAAATAATCATTGCCAATTCCTATTGAACATCTTCACAAATCTGTACAATTTGCAAAAGAGTACTTCAGATGTCAGATATATATATAATTTCAGGAAAAAATAGAATAATCAAGTTTATTTTTAATTAATTTTTTAAATAAATAGAAGGCATTACTGAAATTCAGATAAAAGTATAACTCCACAAGAGATAGATTTACATAAAAACTCTCTAAAAGTATGAAAAAATTATAAAAATTTTTCTGTCACTTTTGAAGCTATGTGTTTTATCACTAAACTGTCTCCTTGCAATGAAAATTAGAGTATCACATTTTTCCTTGTATGTAATCTCCACCCTTCTCTTATTTTTATTATATTTTTCTCTTAAGATCATCAAAGCTTACATTTATACTTTGTTCATTTATATTTTGTAATTATAACCCCAGTTACCTAGTCCTATATTTATTGTTTAAATAGGAATAATGAGATACTACACTACAGGTATTTAAGATGTTTATAGCAGCAATGGCCACGATAGCCAAACTGTAGAAGGAGCCTCGGTGTCCAACGAAAGATGAATGGATAAAGAAGATGTGGTTTATGTATACAATGGAATATTACTCAGCTATTAGAAATGACAAATACCCACCATTTGCTTCAACGTGGATGGAACTGGAGGGTATTATGCTGAGTGAAGTAAGCCAGTCGGAGAAGGACAAACATTATATGTTCTCATTCATTTGGGGAATATAAATAATAGTGAAAGGGAATATAAGGGAAGGGGGAAGAAATGTGTGGGAAATATCAGAAAGGGAGACAGAACGTAAAGACTGCTAACTCTGGGAAACGAACTAGGGGTGTTGGAAGGGGAGGAGGGCGGGGGGTGGGAGTGAATGGGTGACGGGCACTGGGGGTTATTCTGTATGTTAGTAAATTGAACACCAATAAAAAATAAATTAAAAAAAAAAGATTAAATGAGAATTACACAGAAATACCTTATAAATTGTAAAGTGCTAGAGAAGTATTTGTTCTAAACATTAACACTTCCCATCACTCTTTCTCTATACTCATTTTCCTAAATTCTCATCCTAAAGAAAACAATTTGCTTACTATATTTCTAGATGGTTATTTTGTCCCAAGACTGACATATAAACTGCTGCTCCTGGGATGCCTGGGTGGCTCAGCAGTTGAGAATCTGTCTTTGGCTCAGGGCACGATCCCAGAGTCAGGAATCATGTCCCACATCAGGCTCCTTGCAGGGAGCCTCCTACTCCATCTGTCTATGTCTCTGCCTCTCTCTGTATGTCTCTCATGAATAAATAAATAAAATCTTTTTAAAAATTATTAATTAATTAATTGTTGCCCCTACCTTGAATCTAAACTATCATCCAACTTTCAGTATCAAGAGTAAGTCTTTTCCGCCTCTCCAAGTTCTAAAGAACTTTCAACCTACAGGGATATCTTCTGAAGATATACTAAATATATTTATGTTTATAAATTAATATTTATATATAATATTTTAATACTAAAATATTAAATCACCAGGCAGTAAGAATTACTCTTATATTGTCCTACTGGACAGTTACTTGATATTTACACTAATAGAATTTTCATTCTCATACACTGGCTTTCAAACTAAATTGTAAGCTCTTTAAGGGCAAGATCTCAGTATTAGATTTTTGTCTCCACATGTTTTATACATACAGGTAATACCCATGCATTTTCTTCATATGCTTCCACAGACCAGGGAATATCATTGTGCAACATAGTTGGAGGCATACACAATGTTTCAAGTTAACTTAGTAGATATTTACTAAACTTTGTCTCATAGACTGCCAATATTCAAAAAATAAAATGAAATACATACACTACAATGAACATAATCTATAAATCTACAAGTTACAATGAATATCACTTAATATGTCAACATTAAGGAGTTAATTCTTAGTTTTTTACATTAAGAATCAATATTAAGAAGGTGCTTCTGGGGATGCCTGGGTGACTCAGCGGTGGGCATCTGCCTTCAGCTCAGGTTGTGATCCCAAGTCCCGGAATTGAGTCCCACATCAGGCTCTCTACAGAGAGCCTGTGTCTCTGCCTCTCTCTGTCTCTCATAAATAATAAAATAAAAAAAATAAAAAGAATATCCTCTTTATGTGGTTTATGTATACAATGGAATATTACTCAGCCATTAGAAACGACAAATACCCACCATTTGCTTCAACGTGGATGGAACTGGAGGGTATTATGCTGAGTGAAATAAGTTAATCGGAGAAGGACAAACATTATATGGTCTCATTCATTTGGGGAATATAAAAAATAATGAAAGGGAATAAAGGGGAAAAGAGAAAAATAAGTGGGAAATATCAGGAAGGGAGACAGAACATGAAAGACTCCTAACTCTGGGAAACAAACTAGGGGTGGTGGAAGGGGAGGTGAGTGGAGGGTGGGGGTGATTGGGTGACGGGCACTGAGGTGGGCACTTGACAGGATGAGCACTGGGTGTTATTCTACATGTTGACAAATTGAACACCAATAAAAAATAAATTTATAAAAAAAAATTTAAAAAAAAGAAGGTGCTTCTGTGTTTTTAATATTAAGAAGGTATTTCTTGGGATACCTGAAAATCTTTATAAACAAATATCACAGGTTTATGTGGTAGATGTAGATGGTTTAGAACACTGGCTTGTGAGCTAAGTATGTGCTAACTTGAAAATATATACTGGAAGTTGTTTTTAAAAAGAAGTCTCAGATATTAATGAGTTTAAATTTATTTTCTATTTTGCTTATCTTATAAAAATTGAGGGAAAACTTCTTTTATCAGTTCATTTAGATTTTCATGTACTTTCAGTAAATAAAAGCTTATATAATAATATTAATAATGATGATGGTTTTTCTTTGATCAAAATAAACAAAATAAGCATCATTCTACATAGGCTAACTTCCCATATTAAAATTCCACCTGAAAAGCACCATGTCAACTAATAAGACAGTATGTTTAGTTTTTATCTTTTGGATTTTCATATAACTATACAAGTTTATTATATAATAATAAGTTTATTATATAATAATAATATAATAATTATAATAATTATAATGCAAACATAGTCAATTATAGGTAGAGTAACTATGGCCCACAACAGAAGTTACATTTGGCGTTCTTGGAATATAAGGCTCCAAGTAACAGGAAGCTACGGCTTCATTGCCAAGGAGTCAAGTTTAGTTTGCTTTCTTTTTCTCTCCCTTTTCAACTAGCCAAAATACAAGTTCCACTGCAAATGCAACAACCAGCAAACACAGATGACGTCATAAATACATAATGCTGCCAAGTAGGAAACCCCACAATGACGGATAACAGAACTCCCCATAGCAACTGGACAGCATAAAATCTTGAAGCTATACAGTAAATAAAATGCATGCATCCCTTATAACTGAAATATAAATGTGTTCAGTTTTTAGTACTAACATTAACTACTTACTATTACCCAATGGGTATTTTTCTGTCTGGTGCATATTCTTAGTGAGCTAAGAAATTTTTATAAGTTTTTCACTCTGAACTTCTGTACTATATAACTGCTATCAAGGAGGTTCAGCTGTGCTTAAGTAAAACTCGCAATACTTAATTTAAAAAAATCTAAAAAACAAAAACAAAAACCTGCTAACTAAAATTACAGTCTTATAACTTGAGTGTTAAACTTTAGCAATTGAATGACATTCCTCACCAATATCAGTTGGCTTACAGACAAAATATGAAATTGACAAATATTTATAAGCATCCACAGTGGCAACAATATATGTCAGATGCTATAGGGAAAGGAAATTGAAGACAAGACCTCAACTTTGCAGGAATTTTTCCCATAGTTTGTAGAAGTCACTTATATAGGGCACTAATAAATCAAGTAATATTTCACCAGAAAATCTGATTCTTTATAGGATGCTATAAGAAACAACATTTGCCCACAATTGCTTTGAAGTCTGAACTCTCCAAAGCAAAAATTTCAGGCATTACTTATTAACAGATACAAAAAACTAGAAAAGCATCTCTTAAAGCTTAGATAAGACAGAGGTTCATGATATCTCCAAATAGGTTTGGTTTTAAATCCAAAATATTTTGCATTGATTTTTATAAAAATCTTTCCCCATCACATTCATTGCGAAATGTCAATGCTGAAAAGTGACATCACCAATTGGCAGAGTAGGAGACCCCAGCTTCCAATTCTCCACAAGGTCAACAATTAGGCAGCTGTTCATAAAAAAAAAAAAAAAAAAAAAAAAAAAAAAAAAAAACCAGTTTTGGGAGAGCTCAGGAGTCCACTTAAGAAATTTAGCAAATAAAAAATAAAATAAAATAAAATAAATTTTAAAAAATTTAAAAAAAAAGAAATTTAGCAAATACAGTAGAATAAAAAACTTGAAAATAGCCACACAAAAAGGAAAGAAAGAACAGCTTCATTTTGCCTGCTTCAATCTCCCCAGGCTGGCACTGTTCCCTGCCAAAAGGGAACTCACCAGCTAGAAAGGTTCCCCTCACTGTGATAGGATGAGCGATCAGCTTCCCTAATCCTTTCAGAGCACTGCATGAAGAATCCTTCAGTTTCACATCACCCAGACATCAGCAAAGCCAAAAAGTACAGCTATGGCTAGGAATAAGAAGCACAGGGGCTACCAATATCAGCCAGATAGTGAGAGTGACCATGGTTCCCAGGGACTTCCTCTGCAAAGGACTTCAGGAGTTTTTGCCACTGAGGAAACCAGCATAGTCACGTAGAGCTCCCCACAGATTTCATGGGTTTTCACCCCCCAGGTTGCATGTTGACAAAAGTCAGATACTGAATTCCTCTCCCCACTTTCACATTCCCTCCCTACTAGAGCTTGAGATCCACACTGACACTCCACTGTAGATTCTACTGCTGCACAATTGCAAGATCTCAGCCTAGACCCCCATGGCTGATCCCATCACCATGCAACATGCTCAGGGCTAGCTCCTCTAGCTGTGCTCCTGCATAAGTCCAGCCTGACTCCTATCACCAACCTCCACTGTAATACATATACCCAAGGCACAACCCTGCAGCCATGAGAATTCCCACTGACAGCCAAGGCCCCCACAGCTTCCAGTGCACAGCTTCCTTGACTCCTTGTTGCTTCCCTTGGCCCCTGACACTATGTGAATGTCTACAACCAGCCCCAGTCACTATACTGGAGCCTGCAGCTGGTGCCCAGAGCCAAAGGTGTGTATACCACGAGCTCTAACCACTACCACTACCACTACCTGCCCTGGTCTCTAGCCACTGGACCTGAAATTGCTGCCAAGGAACAAAAGCCTTTGCAGCCAATGCAGATTCCCCACAATGTTCGTCAAGGGCCACAGAATTGTAGATGTTATGGACTTCAGCAGGCCAAGCCATTGAAAAATCACATCCTGCAGGGCTCAGACCCACCACACATACCTGCACTTGTTATCCTAAACCAATAGTCCCCATATCACATTTCAGCGTGCCCCCCAACATAGGTAAAGATCTTTTCTTACCAAAGTCAGTCCATAAAGTCTCGTGGGGTGACTCCTTCTTCAATTGCACACTTATGCAAAGCTACTGGGATCATGAAGAAAGCAGGGAAACATGACACCACCAAAGGAACACAGTAAATTTCCAGTAAATGATGCCAAAGAAATGGAGATCCAGGAACTGCCTGATAAAATAATTCAAAGTAATTATTATAAAGATGCTCATAGAGCTACAAAAGAATACAAAAAATAAAATCAAAAAAGAAATATAAAAACAAAATGAAAAAAACATAAAAAAAGAATCAAAGAGCAATTTTGGAACTGTAAAATACAATGGCTGCACCGAGGACATCAATAAAAGCTTCAACAGGAGACTGTACCAACCTAGTAGAAGAAATAAACAATGAACTCAAAGATAGATCATTCGAAATTATCCAGTCAGATAAGCAAAAGGAAAAATTAACAAATAATGAAGAAAGCCTACAATATTATAAAATACCATTAAAGGAAACCATTTATACATCAGTGAAGTCACAAGGGAAAAAAGGGAGAGAAGGGGTAGAATGTTTATATAAAGAAATAATGTCTGAGAACTTCCCAAAACTGGGGGAAGATTTAGCCATCAAAATTCATGAAGCTAATAAGTGTCCCCACATCTCAACCCAAAACAATCTTCTCAAGTTACATTATCATGAATTTTAAATCAATCAAAGACAAAGAATGTTAAAAGCACAGGAGGAAAATCATTTCCCTCATACAAGGGAATCTTTATTAAACTATCACTGGTTTTCTCAGCAGAGAACTTGCAGGCCTAGGAGAGTGAGGTGACATATTCAAAGTTCTGAAAGATAAAAACTGCCAACCACGATACTTTACCTGGCAAAGTAAAAGGACACTAATTAGTAATATGAAAACACATAAAAATATATAATAAACTGGTAAAGGTAAGTATATAGTCAGATTCAAAATATTCTCATACTTTAATATGATGGTGTGGTAACCACTTAATTCTATGATAAAGATTAAAGAAAAAAGCATTAAATACAGCTGTAGATACAAGTAATTTGTTAGATATATAATATAAAAAGATATAAATTGTGACATCAAAAATATATGTGAGGGGAAGGAGGAAAGGGTAGAATTTTTACATACAATCTAAGTTAAGTTGCTATCATTTTAAAATATACTGCTATATATATAAGATGTTTAATGTAAGCCTCAGGATAAACATAAACGAAAACCTACAATAGATACATACAACATAAAAAGAAGGGAATCAACGTACACCACGACAGAAAATCATCAATCCACAAAGATAGAAGAGAAGAAACAAAGGACCTACAAGAGTCAGAAAACAATAAAATAGATGGCAATAGTAAGTCTTTATCTATCTCTAATTTCTTTAAATGTAAGTGAATTAAATTCTCCAATAAAAAGACATAGGGTGGGGATCCCTGGGTGGCGCAGCGGTTTGGCGCCTGCCTTTGGCCCAGGGCGCGATCCTGGAGACCCGGGATCAAATCCCACGTCGGGCTCCCGGTGCATGGAGCCTGCTTCTCCCTCTGCCTATGTCTCTGCCTCTCTCTCTCTCTCTGACTATCATAAATAAATTTTTAAAAAATTAAAAAAAAAAGACATAGGGCAACTAAATGATTAAAAAAAAAACAAGACCCAACTATATGATTCCTATAAGAGACACAATAACTTCAAGAACACACAGAGGCTCAAGGTGAAAGGACAGAAAAAGGCATGCCAAGCAAATGGAATTCAAAAAAGAGCAGGTATAGCTACATTTATATCAGACAAAACAGACTTTAAGTCAAAAAATCGAACAAGAAACTAAGAAGGTTATTATATTATGATAAAGGGGTTAATTCATCAAAAATATATAACAATTATAAATATATATGTACCCCACATCAGAGCACCTAAATATAAGCAAATACTAAAAGATCTGAAGGGAATAATAAACAAGAACATATTAATAATAGGTGACTTCAATATCCCACTTTCAACAATGAGTAGACCATGCCGACAAAATATTAATAAGGAAACACTTAAATTGTACTTTACACCAAAAAGACTTAACAGAAATATACATTCCATTCAACAACAACAGAACACATACTGTTCTCAAGTGCACAGAAACATTCACTAGACTAATCTATACATTAGGTCATAAAACAAAGCAAACTGAGAAGATCGAAATCATACCAAGAATCCTTTCCTTTTTTTTTTTTTTTTTTTTAATTTTATTTATTTATGATAGTCACAGAGAGAGAGAGAGAGAGGCAGAGACACAGGCAGAGGGAGAAGCAGGCTCCATGCACCGGGAGCCCGACGTGGGACTCGATCCCGGGTCTCCAGGATCGCGCCCTGGGCCAAAGGCAGGCGCCAAACCGCTGCGCCACCCAGGGATCCCTCAAGAATCCTTTCCAAACACAATGATTTGATACTAGAAATAAGTAACAGGAGAAAAGGTGGAAAATTCACAAATACATAAAAATTAAACTCCTGAAAAGCCAATGAGTCAAAGATAAAATCAAAGAGAAACTAGAGGGCAGCCCGGGTGGCTCAGCGGTTTAGTGTGCCTTGGGCCCAGGGCGTGATCCTGGAGATCCGGGATCGAGTCCCACGTCGGGCTCCCTGCATGGAGCCTGCTTCTCTCTGCCTATGTCTCTGCCTCTCTCTCTCTCTCTCTCTCTCTCTCTCACTGTCTCTCATGAATAAATAAAATATTAAAAACAAAAAACAAAGAGAAACTAGAAAATATCTCGAAACAAATGATATTGAAAACACAACCTACCAAAATGTATGGGATGCAGAAAAAGTAGTGCTAAGAGAAAATTTTATACCAATAAGAGCTTACATTAAAAAGAGAAAGACCTCAAATAAATAGCCCAAATTTATACCTTAGGGAACTAAAAAAACGGTGGCACATGGGTGGCTCAGATGGTTAAGCATCTGCCATCAGCTTAGGTCATGATCCCAGGGTTCTGGAATCCAGCTCTGAGTCAGGCTCCCTACTCAGCAGGGAGCCTACTTCTCCCTCTCCCTCTGCCCCTCCCTGCCACTCATACACACGCACCTGCTCTCTATCTAAAAAGAGAGAGAGTAGAAAACAACCCCCAAAAATAAAAAAATTGAAGAGCTCGTTTTGTGAAAAGATAAACAAAATTCACAAACCCATAGGTAGACTTACCAAGAAAAAAAGGAGGACTCAAATAAAACCATAAATGAAAGAGGAGATATTACAACTGATACCAGAGAAATATAAATAATCATAAGAGACTGCCATGGACAATCATACAAATAGGACAAGCTCCAAGAAATGCATAAATTCATAGAAATACACAACCTATTAAAACTGAATCATGGGGTGCCTGGGTGGCTCAATCAATTAGGCGTCTGCCTTTGGCTCAGATCATGATCCCGGGGTCCTGGGATCAAGCCCCACATCAGGCTCCCTGCTCAGCAGAAAGCTTCTTCTCCCTCTCCTGTTTCCCTTGCTTATGCTCACTCTCTCTGTGTCAAATAAATAATCTCTTTAAAAACAATAAATAAAACTGAATCATATTTTAAATATTTTATTTATTTATTCATGGGAGACACAGAGAGAGAGACAGAGACATAGGCAGAGGGAGAAGCAGGCTCCCCACGGGGAGCCCAATGTGGGACTTGATCCCAGGACCCTTGGATCATGCCCTGAGCCAAAGGCAGACGCTCAACCGCTGAGCCACCGAGGTGTCCCAATAAAACTGAATCATGACTAGAAAATCATAACATATCAATTCCTAGCAAGAATATTGACTCAATAATCAAAAATCTCCCAGTAAAGAAAAAGTCCAGGACCAGATGGCTTCACTAGTGAATTCTATTAAACATTTAAATAATTTATCCTAATCCTGTCAAAGTCTTCCAAAAATCTGAAGAGGAGAGAACATTCCCAAATAGATTTTACAACGCCAGAACTTTTTTAATACCAAAGCCAGAATAGGATACCACAAGAAAACTACAGGCCAGTATCATTGCTGAATACACATGCAAAAATTCCTAACAAAATACTAGCAAATGAATTCAAAAGCACATTAAGAGGACCATACACCATAATCAAGTGGGATTTATCCCTAGAATGCAAAGATGGTTATGTGAAAAACAATCAATATGATAAAACACATTAATGTGCTAGAGGAAAAAAATCGCATGATCATTTTAATAGATGCAGACAAAAAGCACTGAACAAAATTCAAAATTCTTTCATAATAAAAACTCTCAACAAGTAGGCTAAAGAATATACCTCACATAATAATGGCCATACCTGACAAACCTACAGATAACATCATACTGAGCAGTGAAAGATTGAAAACATTCCCACTGATCCGGGATCAAGTCCCACGTCTAGCTTCCTGCGTGGAGCCTGCTTCTCCCTCTGCCTATGTCTCTGCCTCTCTCTCTCTGTCTGTGTCTCTCATGAATAAATAAATAAATCTTAAAAAAAAAAAAAGAAAACATTCCCACTAAAATGAGGAACAAGACAAGGGTGTCCACTCTCACACTGCTATTCAACAAAGTACTGACATTTCCTTGACGTCAGAATTGTCAATGATTTTTTGGATATGACACCAAAGGGATAAATGACAAAAGCAAAAAATTACAAGTGATACCACATCAAACTAAAAAGCTTCTATACAGCAAAACAACCAACAAAATAAAAAGGCAACCTGAAAAATGAAAGTATTTGCAAACCACACATCTGATAAGGTTAATTTCCAAATTATGTAAGGAATAATATAACTCTGTAGCAAAAAACCCAAAACTTTTAAATGGGCAAATAATTTGAATTTTTCTAAAGAAGATGTATAAATGGCCACCAAGTACATGAAAAGGTGCTCAGTATCACTAATCATCAGGGAAATGCAAAGCAAAAGTACAGTGAGATACCACCTCACATCTGTAAGAATGGCTATCATCAAAATATCAGAAATAAATACTGGAGATGTGGTGGGACAGGAACCTACTGCACTATCAGTGGGAATGTAACTTGGTACAGGCACCATAGAAAACAATATGGAGGTTCCTTTAAAAATTAAAAATAGAACTATTATAGGATCCATCAATTCCACTTCTGGGTATATATCCAAAAGAAATGAAATTACTATCTTGAAGAGATATCTGCCCTCCTATATTCACTGCAGCATTATTCATAATAGCCAATACACAGAAAGAACCTAAATGTCCAGTGATAGATGAATGAATAAAGAAAATGTAGTGTGTGTATATAATTCAGCTATAAAAATGGAGGAGATTCTGCCTTTTGTGACAACATAGACGGACCTCGAGGGCATTATGCTAAGTGAAATAAGTCAAAGAAAGACAAATACTGTATGATCTCATTCATATGTGGAATCTAAAAATGTCAAACTCACAGAAACAGGAGATTGATAATTAACAGGGCTAGAAGTTTGAGGAAATGAGAAGATACTAGTCAAAGGGCACAAACTTTGAATTCTAAAATGAGTAAGTTCTAGGGATCTAATGTACAGCATGGTGATTCTAGTTAACAATATGTAATGTATACTTGAAAGTTGCTAGGAGAATAAATCTTAAATGTTTTTTCTTCATAACAGTAACAAAATGGAAATTACATGAGGTGAAAGATGTATTAATTAATCTTATTATGGTAAGCACTTTGCAATATATACATGCATCAAATCATTACATTGTACACCTTAAACTTACACAATGTTATATGTCACTTAATATTCCATAAAGGGGGAAAAATGATTTTTAACACTGTCTAGTCGAAGAAATCTATAGGTCTCAAAATCTTGCAGTGTTTTATCAACAAATAAATTTTAAAACTTGTTCTTTTATATGCTTCGTGTCCCACCTGAAAAACCATGAGGGACCAAATAAAAGGTTCTTTCCATTCACATTTTATTAGCATTTGAAAAACTTTACCTACTTGTAATGGTCCGACAACAAGCTCACTCACTGGCTATGTCTTCTACAATTAAACTTAAAAAATTCATTGACCATACCAAGATTAAGGTTTACTGTGTGTGTGTGTGTGTGTATAACTCATTATTCATAATATCTTTCAAATATTTCCATACTTATTTTAATTGGTAATGACATATCAAAATCAGCCCTAATTTCATTGAACTGGGTTTTAAAAAGTGTAACTCCTGGATTTAATTTGTTATCCATGGCAAGAGGGTTTATTAAATAAACTGCTTAATCTGGAACTATTAACAAAAACTATTAACAGAATATTTTATACAGCAACATTGTCTCATATAGGGCATCTGGGTGGCTCTGTCAGTTAAGTGTACAACTCTTGATTTCAGCTCAGATCTCAATCTCAGGATCATGAGTTTAAGCCCCAGGTTGGGCTCCACATCAGATGTGTGGCCTACTTAAAAAAAAAGTCACATGTGAAAACAACATATATGAAAAAAATCCACAATTATATGATTTAGTTTGATTTTGATTAATATATCCCTACTTTCTGGGGTTTAAAGGAACATTAAATCAGTCCAACAGTTTTATACTTTAAAAATTAAAGTAAAATAAAAAAAAAAAAATTAAAGTAAAATAAAATTTACTCTAGGTGGCGTACTTCTATAAGCTTGCTGGAGGAAAAAAGTATTGAAAATCAAGCTTTTTCATTTCTGATCAATGACTGTTAAAAATATGAATCCCAATATTAGTTCACGAACATCTGAGATCTGTCAATAGAAAATTAAGTGCAAATTTAAAGTTACTAAGCTAAATTAGGATAGATTAACAAAAAATACTCCATTATGATTCTCTTTAGACTATTAAATTCTTCCTTGTGGAAATATCTTTAAAAAAATCTCATGCAGAAAACTGAAATATTGAGTAGTACCCTGTAAAATGAAAAAAATACTCAATTATTTTTACATCTTTATTTTTTAAACTCTCATTCTAATATTCCCAAGACTGCATTTATGCAAGCACCAGTGTTCTGACTCCTGGGTGCCACTTATGATACAATCACATATTTGGTATAATGTCTATTTCCTGACTGCTGTTAGTTCCTTTAAATCATCATGCTATTTGAAGTTCTTTGTAGGAAGGCAATTTTTATAGTTTTTCTTCAGGCATTTTTATCTGGAACCTCCCAACTCTGAGTACCCTCACAAGAATTATGGTAATTTTTCCCCACACTTTTTTGGTCAGATTGGGGGGCGAGGGTTACATTGAGAAATTATCAACCAAAGGACTGTGTTTTCCCTGGTTCTCTCTGTCATATGAAGTATGACACATAAAACATATAGTGAAATTAAATCCAAAATAAATTGTCATTTGAGTCCAATTCTTAACATTACTGCCTATAGTTAACAATCTGGAGAGCTTCAAACTGATTTTAAGTTGATATATTATGGTAGACGTTGTTACCTAGATTTTTAAAGAGCTTTTTTTTTTGATAAATCTTAATGTTTTTGGTCATTAACCTGATACAATCACATATTCAAATCATTTTTACCCATGTTTTCACCTAATATTTAGGTTGCCTATAAAATAATTGAACTCACAAAGGATATCTTAGTAATATATCTCTCAAATTACTTAGGTATAAACTCATATTTCTTCAAAGTTAGTGTCCATTCTCTACTTGGAAAAGTTCAGTATTACTTGGACATCTGCAAGTAGATATTTCCCCATCAGTGACTTATTTGGTAAATTAGTCTCCAAGTTGTTTTGGGGCAGCAGTTTGTTGGTAGACCTAGGACCTAAAGACCTAAAAAGGAGTTGTATGTTCTCATAATGCTTGTTTTCTTACATCAACAATAGACATGCAATTGACCCCACTGGAATTCACTCATTTGCAGCTGAAATGGTTTGCTGTGATATGGTTCTAATATAACTTTTTTTTTTTAAGATTTGTATTTATTTATTTGAAAAAGAGAGAGAGAAAGCGCACAAGCAGGGAGAGAGAGAGAAGCAAGCTCCCCATTGAGCAGGAGCCAGACGTGGGGCAAGGTTCCATCCCAAGGTCCTGGGATCATGGCCAGAGCCAAAGGCAGATGCTTAACCAACTAAGCCACCCAGGTGCCCCCTAATTTAATTTTTAAGCATCAAAATCTTTCTATTAATCAGAATTTTAAGAAACAATGAATGTAGAACAACAGAGGACTTATTATTATTTTCTACTATACCCACTGTCATATATATTCAAGCCATCTACACCCTCATTATGGTTATTACAATTGAGTGCAAAAAATACAAATACACCATGTATACATAGAAAGAGAGAAAGGCATATATATGAACATCTGTGTATGTGTGTGAATACATAGAATTTCTCTTTTTAAAGACCACTGACCCACTTCCATCTCCTTTCACTTAAAAGTCTAAAAAAAAAAAAAAAAAAACAACAACTACTGAGGGTAACTAATACAAATCAAATAAATTCAGTTTGAGTGCCAAGAAAAAATAATAGCGATATTTCTACATATGTACTAATTTTAAAATTACAAAGGGAAAAAACATTCAACGTATAAAACAAATGTATACATGTTTTTTTTTTTTTTATTTTGGCATCAAGGGGAAATAGGGTTGCAAAAAAAAAAATGAAATGGGGAAAAAGGGGAGGAAGCAAAGGAGAGGATAACACAAAGAACACCATACACAAATATAACACAAGAAACAAAGGAAATAACACAATCTCCACAGAATCACTTGCTTCTTCCAATCAGTCTTCCAACAATCAAGTCAACCGTAGAAAAATGGTTTTCAAGTTTTAGTGGGCTTCAGGAATACCTGATGGGTTTGTTAAAACACAAATTGCCGGACTGTGTCCTGAGTTTTCTTATATAGTAGATTGGGATTAAGCTCAATAATTTGCATTTCTAACAAGTCCAGAAATACTTTGAGAACCATTAACAAAAATTTTCAACAGTCCATTAGTCACTTTTGGCCAGTTGCAATATCCTTACATTTGGGAAATTTCTACAGTTTATTGAGAATATCTCATTTATATTGTTAAGCATTGCATTTTTAAAATTATTTATGACATATATACAATCTCATTGGCAGCCTTGTAATATTGTTCATTTAACATGCTGATTAGATTTTTGGGTAACTTTCTGATTATAATTTATTTTGCCACAAAACAAAGTGAAACTAAACTACTTCTGGAAGATTTGTTAAATAAATTATGTCAAGATGTGCATAGTAATTTTTTTTTATTAAAAGAATTATGTACTATGCACAGGTATCATGCTATAACCTAGAAAGAAAGAAATGGACAGATATAGGCATGGTCTCTGACCTCCTGTAATTAGAGAATCTACTGAGGGAAACAATTATTTAAAAATATAATTAAGGTGATAAATGCTCCAAATGAAAGTATATGATAATATAAAAGTATACAACAAACTTTTCCTGAGTAGCTAAACGTTTGCTATTTCCAAGTTGCTCCACATAATCATCAGCATACAAAATTATGGGTATGTATCTAGTCATTCTGTGTTGGGGGTGTTATCATTAAAGCTTCAATCTGCACATCCTTATTAATAGCAAATGATGTTGAACATCTTTTCATGTCCTTATTTGCCATCCCTATGGCCTCCTTAAGTGCCTGAGTCTTTTGCCCATTCTTTTTTGCTATTGAATTTTCATAGTTCTTTATTCTGAACAAAAGTCTTTTATTGAATAGATAACTGCAAGTATTTTCTGTCTATGGCTTGTCTTTTCATCTCTTTTAACAGGTCATTCTCAGAACAAGGTTTTGTTGTTTGACAAAGATTGATTGATTCATTTATAAAGGATTACACTTTTGCTGTCCCTTGAAGAATTCTGGCCTAATCCTAGGTCAAAGAAATTTTTTCCTGTTTTTTTTTTCCTAAAAGCATTGTAGTTTTACATGTAACATCTAGATCCATGACCCATTTTGAGTTAACTGTTTTATAAGGTGAGAGGTCTAGTTTGAGGGCCTTTTCTGCTATGAATGTCTGATTTTTTCAACTTCAATTGTCCCAGCCCAATTCCACCATTGAATTGCTTATGCATCTCTCTCAAAAATTAGTTTGTCATACTGGTGTGGGTCAATTCTGGATTCTGTTCTGTTCCACTACTCTATCATGCGTCTATCATTCTGACAAAACCACACAGTAACAATACCACACTGTCTTGATTACTATACCTACATATGGCAATATCTGGTAGTCGGATTTCTTCCCACTTTATTTTCATTTGTTAAGTTGTTTAGACTATTTTAGTTCCTTTGCTTTTCATATATTTTTATAAAGCTCTATCTACAAAGCATCTGTGATTTTGATACTAATTGTACCAAACCTATAGTCCATATGGGGGACAACTAACATCTTTACTATATTGTCTCCCAATCCATGAACATGGTATGTCTCTCCACTTATTTAGCTCTTTGATTTCATTAGCATTTGTAGTTTTCAGCAAACATATCCTGTATATTTTAAATTTTTATATTTAATATTTTGAGCAATTATAAATATTGTTTATTCCTAACATATAGAAACATGATTGAATTTTGTTGACCTTGTATTGATCTTATAAAACTCATTTATTAGTTCAGGATGTTTTTGGAGATTTCCTGGGATTTTTCTATGTAGATCATCAGCTTATCTGTAAATATAGACAGCTTTACTTCTTTCCAATCTGTATGCCTTTTGTTCCTTTTTCTCTTCTTACTGCATCAGCAAAGATATCAAGTACTATGTTGAATAGAAGTGATAAGAATACACATCCTTGCCTCATTCCAATCTTAGGAAAATAGCATTTATTCTTTCATCAAGATGATGCTAGATATGTTTTACAGGTCTTTAAAAAATCAGATCAAGGAAGTTTCCTTCTATAGCTAAATTAGTTTTTTAAATCATAAACGGGTGTTGAATTCTGCAAATAATTTTGTACATCAATTGATATGATCATATGGTTGTGCTAACAATTCAGGGCTTTCTTTGGTAGCTGATTACCAGATTGAGGTACGTCCATACAATGGAACATTATTTAGCAATAAAAAGGAACAAACTATCAACACAGCAACAACAGTTATGATCTAAATGGCAAATATGCTGAGTGAAAAGCCAGTCTCAAAGGGTTACAAGTTGTCTGATCCTATTGATGTAACACTCTTAAAGTTACATTACAGTGATAGAGAAAAGATCAGTGGATGCTGGTCATTAGGGTTAGATGAAGGTATAACTAGTAAGTAGCAAGAATGAAGTTTGTGATGTTAGGTTCTATATTATGCTTATGGTGATAGTAACATGAATCCAAATATATAACGTTTTATAAACAAAAAAATGAGCATGCAAAAATTGTGAAAACCAAATAAGGCCAGTAACTCAGTTAATAGTAATGCTGCAATGTCAATTTCCTATGACAATATATTGTGGTTAAGATAATAGGGAGAAGCTGGTACATGGGAACTCCCATACCGTTTTTGCAACTTCTGGTGAGTCAAAGTATTGTAAAATAAAACGCTATTTTAAAAACAAGGGTAGGAAGAAAGAAGAGGGGCCTGACCTCTGATAGATGAGTCAAGGAAGGCTTTTTGCTCTATACAGAGGGAATGAGTACCAAGTTTGTGGAAAAAGACAGCATTAACAAAGCCACAGAATTTAAATATGGCTAAATTCAGAAATAGAGGGGAGAAGAGTAGAAGATAGTTTATAATCAGGAAATCTGAACCATCCTTCCTGGTTCTGATACTACGTGGAACCTCACAGGCCATGTATAGAGCAACAAAGGGGAACAACTGAAGAGTTTTAATGAGGGGAAAGGTAAAAAGGCATTTCTAGTGATGTGTAGTCATATTCTCACTGCAATGGAGAACAGACTGAGAAGTGAAGATGCAAGAAATCTAGCTTTCTGGCTATTGTGGTTTAGGAGTCAGGTGATGACAGCTTGTTCCAGGGTAGTGGTGGCAATGAAAATGGACAAGAATGGGCAGATCTGAAATGTGTAATACAGCATTAAATAAATAGAACACAGTTATGGTTTAAAAGAAAACATCCATCAGATTGATGACACAGAACTAAACCATTTCAAAGGAATACAGTGGGAGTGTGGGGAGGTACCAAACTGGAGCAATTTAAAGAATGAGAGGGGAAGAACAGATACAAGTTTAGAAAATTGAAGGAATTAGACTGAAATCAAAAACAAAAAACAGAATCAGGGTAGTAGCTGGAGGTGAATCATGAAAATGAAGGGAGTTGTTTTAAAAAGGTAATGAAATGGACATATATGAGTGTTAACAGGAAGAATTCTAGTTGAAAGAAAGAAAAGATACAAAAGAAAAATAGTTTAAGGACAAATTTGAAGAAAAGCAATGATGTGACATTTCAGAGAAGACAGGATGCTCTGTGGTAGAAGTCAGTAAGGCAAATTTGTGAAACTAAAATAAGGCTTAGGTATAAAAAATGAGGACAGTGGTGGGAAATCATTCAGACAAGGGCAGGGCTATTTTTTTCTACTCTAAGAGAAAAAGAGGTTAGGTCAAGTACAAAAACGTCTGATACTGGGTATGTTTTTCTCTGTGAATTAGTCAGAAAGCTCTGTTAGTTTGCTGGGGCTGCCTTAACAAAGCACACAGAGAACTGGGTGTTTTAAACAACAGAAATTTATTTCATCATAGTTCTAAAGGCCTGAAGTCCAAGATCAAGGTGTCAGGAGGGTTGGTTTCTTCTGTGGAATCACTCCTCGGCTTGTAGATGGGTATCTTTCTTTGTCTTCCCATGGTTTTTCCTCTGTTGTCTGTGTCCTAAGTTCTTCTTATAAAGATACCAATCATATTGGATTATGGCCCACCCATATGACCTAATTTCACCTTAATTATCACTTTAAAGACTATCTCCAAATAAAATCACATTCAGAGGTTTGGGGGTTAGGACTTTGACATATGAATATTAGGGGGACACAATTCAGTCTATAACAAGAGGTTACTTGTCAAGAGTGAGAAGGGAGGTTCAAAGTAGTTCTAAATAGTCTGAAATAGTTCTCACAATGACTAAAAATGAAGTAATATAGCTTAAACGGGCAATTTAGTTTGTTCAGTTTAATTCAAAATGAAAGTATAATTTCATAAATAAATTATGACTTTAATTATTCCACTAAAAATTGTTTTACAAGTCAGAAAATATGAATCTAATCCCCGCTATGCTAACAAGTAACGTCCCTCGGATACATCTATCTCTTATTTTTCTCATTCTAAAATAGGAAGAATATATCACAGAATAGATACATACCTCAGAGTATACTAGAAAATACACGGACTTGGGAACCCCTGACATCCTGGTCCTGCTCTTTCACAGAAGAGCTTAATTTCTCAGAACCTTGATTCCTCATCCTAAAATAGAATATAACTAATTCATTTAGTCCCTTCCAGAGATGCCCCGGATGGCTCAGCGGTTGAGCGTCTGTCTTTGGCTCAGGACATGATCCCGGAGTCGCAGGATTGAGTCCTGCATGGAGCCTGCTTCACCCTCTGCCTGTGTCTGCCTCTCTCTCTCTGTCTCTCATGCATAAATAAATAAAATCTTAAAAAATAGTAATAATAAAGTCCCTTCTAAAATCTTAAAAGTTCTATGAAATAAAATTACTTTGAGAATAAATGGATTGTGGCATCAGAAAAAAAAGATTCTCTGAAGCATTTATCAATAAAAATTATATGCTCCCAGCATGCTGAAGCACTGGTCTTCCTTTTCTATCTTTTCTACATCCTCCTCTGCTCCCAAGTCAATAATATCCTATGGCTAAGGTTGGCTTAAATAGTGTATGTTGAGTTACAACAAAGTATTACTACTTTTGTTATATGTACTTGTCTACTCTAACTTTAAATCATTACATTTTGAAACACCATTCCCAGCATGTCTAAAATAAGAGCTTTGCATATTTAAAAAAATTAATGGACATAGTAGTAGTGAGAAACATACATGGCAAAAGTAACAAGAAAATCCAAACAATGTCTTAAACAATGGAGAGTTTATTTTTCTCATGTGATAAGTGCAGAGGATGGCAACTCATGTTTGTTCAAGTATCCAATATGCCATCAGGGATGCAGGCTCTCCCTAGTCTTTCTACAAAGTCATCTCTGAAAGGTAGCTTTCATTCTCCTATTTATTGTTTCATAGTTGTAAGATGGCTGTTGTATCTCTAAACATGTTGACTACACTCATGGCCTGAAGGAAGAGAAAGAGGCAAAAAGCTTCATAAAGCTCTGACTTTTTAATTTGAAAGGAAAACCCTTCCCAATAGTCTTCTGTTCATTTTATTAGCCTTAAATAGGTAACATGCCCGCACTCTGGATATCTGCACTGCCCACTATGGTAGCCATGAATCACATGCAGCTACTTAAATTAAAATTAAATTAAAAATTCAATTTCTCATTTCTACTAGCCACATTTCAAGTTCTCAGTAGCTACATACAGTTAGTTAGTGGCTACCATACAGAACACCACAAATAACAGAAGATTTCCTTCACTGCAAAAAGTACTACCTTGGCATATCACAGACCATAAGAAATGAAATCACCTCTGTTTTTTTAGATCAATCATGATATATATCCTAGGGCTGAGGTAAAGTAAGGTCCTTATCTCCTTGAAGAACAAGGATCTCTGGTCCTACCGAACAATGTAAGATACTGTTAATGAGGAAAAAGTGGTGGTAGAAGCAGTTGGCAAATATCTGCCACGATAGGATGATCAGTACACTTAAACTGAGGTTTATTAAATTTATATACATTAACAATGTATTTCATAAAAAATTCTTGGCAAGCAGGTTTTAAAATTAGAAAAATAAATTGAAACTTAGGCTGATGATTATAAAAGGCACTACCTCACACAAATTTAATTGCTAAAGTAAACACTACCTTAGTGACTTATACGAGGTTAGAGGGAAGAAAGGTAGTGGAATAATATACGAGCACTTTATAGCAAACAAATCTGAGATGGGTGATTACGTTGAAAATGCAGTTACTAAATTCATGGGCAAAAGAGAGTGTATCTTGTGATAACAAAGATTTGTTGATAAGAATTATCTTTATGTGGGGAATTTTACATTCTGCTCACTTCTCATGGCAGAATAAAACTAAAAAGACTGCAAAATAAAAGAATTAGACCAGATATGGAGAATAATTTACTAACAGAATTATTCAAAAGATTAAAAACTGATATTGACAATAGTTTTCTTCCTAAAGACTTCCAGGTTGTCAATTCCTCCATCAACCCCATTTGCCTAAATCCAGCAATGACAAGTATGTAGAAGTTTCTGTACTAATGGTACAGAACTAATTATTTATATATGTAAACTATTTATATATGTAATTATACATGTATGCGATACATAGAACATGTAATTTATATATGTAAATTATAAACTACTACTACTACCAATACATGCCCTGAATGGCTAATTGCCTATCTTAAAAACTGATTTGTGTCTGAATAAAGTTCTTAAAAGTGTCTCAAAATTTCTTTCTATTCCACTGAAACATGCAAAACACTATTGAAGGTAGTATAATGGTTGTTTATCATGAAAAGAGAAAAAGGAAAGAGAAATTCTTATTAAGGAAGTAATGAAATATGAGAACTGTAAAAATTTTGCCCCTAAAGATAGTTTAGATTTTATTTTCCCTAGTAAAAATAACTCAGCCACTGAAACCTTTTTTTTTCACTGAAATCTCTTTAATCTCTACTATGTTGTCTTAATATTCTTTTATGTAGTTTATACTTAAAAGTTTAATAACTTTAACTTTCATAAAGGTTAAATTTGATTATTATATGAACCTTAAAACTGCTTACAGGTAAAAAATCTCAGTTATGGCCTATGGCAAAACAAAAATTTTACAGAGATATTACTAAACTTTGGAGAATGATATATATTAAGCAAGACTTATCAGAATAATATTATAGTGCATAAAACAATAACCCACTGGAATGCACAGCAAAATCCAACTTAACACTATAAAGAGAAATCAAAATAATTTGCCAATATTTTGCTTGTCTGGTATGCATGCTATCTATTTCTTTTCACAAATAAGGAGTTAGCTAGAAACTGAGTTCTAAAACAACATATTCACTACTTGAGTATAACAAAAAAGAATCTAGAATCTTCATACACAAGTTTAATAAATCACATGATTTATTTATGGGATTTCTACATCACATTGTGGCTTAAAAGAAGTTCTGTATGTGTGATATGAAGAGAATGATGTACAATCAATATGAATCTTGTTAAATCTCTCTTCCATGGACTTTCTCCATCTTCCTGCTTAGCAATAAAAGGCATTTTTAGGTTTATATAAACATTCTTTACAATTGCCCTCTTAACAAAAATTAGTATATAAATAGCACTAGGCATTTAGTAAATAAGTCACAGGCCAATAAGTTCAACTGTGCAGTTGTGAAATGTAATGTGAAAGAGTCTGAAACCTTAAGACTGGGTGATCTGTAGTGTTTCCAACATGTCTTCAACTGCCTTAAGAGAGTATTTAGTTTCCTTCTTACTTCGACCTGCAAACTAATTTAAAAAAAAAAAAAAATGCAATTAGGCTCAATTTCATGGCAGGTTCAAACTCATAATCTTACCTTTATGTTGCTGACAAGAGTTAACATTATCTATTTTGTCACTAGCATGAAATCAAGTATCTTTTCTTCAATAAAACAAAATTTGGGTTTTATTCTTTGCTTTTATTTCCTTAACCTCCAGAACTTATCTAGAAAAATGTTGCTACAGCCAATGTCAGAGAAATTACTGCCTGTGCTCTCTTCTAGGATTTTTATGGTTTTGGTTTCAGGTCTCACATTTACTCTTTAATGCATTTTGAGTTATTTTCTGTATGGTATAAGAAAATGGTCCAATTTCATTCTTTTGCATGTAGCTATGTCCAGTTTTCCCAACATCATTTGTTGAAGAAACTTTTTCCCATTACATATTCTTGCCTCTTTTGTTAAAGATTAATTAAACATATAATTGTGGGTTTGCTTCTGGGCTTTTTATCCTGTTCCACTGATCTATTTTTATGCCAGGACCATATTGTTTTGATTAATACAGCTTTGTAGAATAACTTGAAGGAATTGTGATACCTCCAGCTTTGCTTTGTTTTTCTTGTTTAAGATTGCTTTGGCTATTAAGGGGCTTTTGTAGCTCCATACAAATTTAGGATTATTTGTTCTAGTTCTGTGAAAAATACTGTTGGTATTTTGACAGGGATTGCATTAAATCTTCAGATTACTTTGGGCAATAAGCACCCTTTTAACAATAACTGTTCTCCCAATCCATGAATATGGAATATCCTTCCATTTTGCTTGTGTCGTCTTTAATTTCTTTCATCAAAGTTCAAAATTTGGACTTTACATTTTCATTAAGGTTTCATTTTTAGTTGAAGTGCACTATGATTTCACTGCAAAATTGGCCAATTTAAATGCTTTAGTGTGATAACCTATAAAAACATAAATTTGATTTTAAAACTATCCTCTTTCAACTAGAAACTTTCATGAAATAAAAAGTTTAACTTACAAATGAAATTTATACTTCTGTAGAAATGTAAACCATTTCTACTTGTCAGACATCTAAAAAATATTTACAATTTCAAAGTAAAATGTAAATGTACAAGTACTTTCTATTAAATATTTTCAAGTTGTAAGACATCTCTAAAATTAATTAAATTAAGTCACAATCTTTAAAAAGTTTCTGGAATTATTAGTGGACTAGATGATATGTTACTGCAGCAAAGGCTGTCAAATAAAACTCTACGTTACAAAAAAAATAAAAACTCTGTTACATATTAAAATAATGTAAACATGTTTTAAGATATGCATTAGTAGTTTATAAAGTTGTAATTTTATAAAACCAAATTGGGATTGGATTTTATAATTAAAACAAAATACAATGCATTAAAAACGGTATCTTTGCATATTTAAAAGCAAATTCATGGCATATTAAATTCAATACAATGCACATAATCAGTAAGGAAAACACTTGAATACCCCATGCTGATTTCAAAATGAGTTTTCTAACTAGACTGACAATTCTCATCATTTATCAGTTTGAATACTACAGATTTACTAAATAAATGTTCCTTGTGGGGGTAAGAGAAGGTTTATTATATCAACATTCTCTGTACCCCTGTTTAAAGTATTGATTAACATTTGCTATTAGCAAAATATAGTATTTTTACTATACGTCTAAGCACTCATACATTTTCAAGTGACTGATTTTCTCTGCAAATACCAATGCTGTCTTAAGCACTTAGCACTTGATTTATGATGTGTTCCTTCTCTTTTGTAATTAACTTAATTTGGCAAACTTCTCATGACCTGTTGAGAAAGATTAAGTGATCAAGCACAGGTAAAATCACAGAAGCAATAGACTTCAGGAATTGGTAACCTGCCTCTGACCTCTCTGGCTGCAGGTTAACATCATGATTCTTCTACTTCCTAAACCATTAGCTTCTATGGTTGAATCTTGATTTGATAGAGTAAATAATGGGGATTTCTAGAGAAATGCCAGGGGAAGAAAAAAGCTTCTCATAGGAATCAAGATCACTTTATACCTTTTATAAGACATTACTAAGGAATTCAAATGTTAAATATACAATTCCTAATTACAAAATATGGTAATAGCAATACAATTAAAATTCTGACTTTTCATAATTTCCGATGGTGACTAAAAGATATGAGGTGTGTTATTATTCCTATTATCTAGTTGATAAATTCACTTTCACAAGGACTTACCAAGAACAGAAAGCCTTTTCTTTTACTACTGCCTATCCAAAGTAAACAGGAATGGTCTTAATCAGATATTTAAAGGACTAATTCTAAGAAAAAGCTTTGATGGATCTGACCAACATAGGATACCACATAGTAACATTAACTCCAATTTTTTAATTAGCAAAACAGAACAATGAAAAATTTCTGTAGAACTGAAGTCATAACCACTATTTTAAAATACAGCACTTTTCTTGATTTGTACTTAAACATAATAATAGTAAATACAAATTTGTGATTTTTTAAATTAGGTAATTAAAAAAAACACCTAAGATTGTGTGTCAACACTATGACAGGCCAGTACAATTTAGAATAAGCCAAACTTATTTGTGTCAGAACAAATAAAAAGAAAGTTGGAAATATAAATCTATCACTTCAAATTTTGCCTGACATGCAATTATTTTGTCTATTCCAGAATTATATGGCAATTTAACTGATTAAGCCGGAATCCTATTTTTCCCTCAAATCATGATTTAATTTTCCATTTCCCAAAAGGATAGAAACAGAATCACCTCTGCAATCATAAATAACATATGGATTGCTAGCACAGATGAATTTAACAGTGTACCAAAGAAGCATTTATCTGGAAAATTATTGTGAGTAGGTTCACATTAAAGTTTTTCATGAGCATTAATCAAACTTGCCTGCCTCTACTGAACATGCTAAACCAATTACCTAATTGAAGAGCAAGTAGTAGCCATATTCTGTTTCATTATTAAGTAGAAAGAAAGAAGGAAAACCAGTTCTTAAAATCTCATTTTCTCTAATTTATAAATGCCTAGAAAAACATTATAATAAGGAGTATTTATTATATACTTTATACTTGTTTATATGCCTAGACATGAGTCATAAAATTCTCAATTAGATCCCAGAGATTTATCTAATTACTAAAGTGTCAATCTCTAAAAGTTATATTTTCCATATTAATCACAAATACTGCATTTTTGTTTTCATACAGTTAGATTTTGCTTAAATAAACTCTCCTTTCATAATTCTCTATGGATCTTAAAGAAAACTCACCAGAAAACACTGTCAAATAAAAACTTTTTTATCAAACTCAAAGGTCAATAATTTATCCACTGTGGTAACTGGAATAAATTGGGTTAAAATTTACCTTTGCATAATTTGTGCAAAATAATATGGGTGGACAAAGTACTAGGATAAATAAATTGGAACACTGGATGGATCAATCTCAGAAACATTACACTGAGTGAAAGAAGCCAGGCACAAAAGAGTACATAACCTATGATCTCATTTATATAAAGTTCTAGTAGAGGCAAAACTAATTCATAGTCATAAAAATGCTATCAGTGCTTGTCTGTAGTGTCAGGAGGGGCTGACTGCAGAGTGGCAGAAGGACTTTCTGGGGTGACAGAAATGCTACATATCTTCAATGGGATGATGGTAAGAAGGGTGTATACATTTGTCAATACTTCAACTGTGCATTTAAAATGTATGTACATTACTGTATATAAATCATACTTCAATAAAGCAGATAAAAAGAAAAAGGCAAGATAAATGAAAACAGAAGGTGGGGACTATGAAGCTTTACAATAGTATAATAAATTGCCAAATGACCACATATCTCTCTTCCCAAGAGGTGAAGTATTACATCCCCTGAATCTGGGTTGACCATGTGACTTGTTTTGCTCAATGGAAAATTAGGAAAATGTGACGCAGAGACTTAAAAAGTCCTTGCACAGTAGAGTTTGACTGTTTGCTACTCCTGGAATCCTAAGACCACCACATGAGTAAGTCCAAGTTATCCTGCCAAATGAGAAACAAGAGGCCCAGCCCTCCCAGCTGACAGACAGCCAAAGTCAGAAATTTAAGTGAGGCCATCAACCACTAGCATACTGAAGAAATATAAATAAGCCCAGTCGAGACGAGCAGAATTACTCAACTGAGTCCAAGCTAAACAGCCTACCTATAGAATCATAAGCAAATAAGTTGTTATTTTAAATCACTAAGTTAGCAAAAGGTAATGGATACAAATATTTATGGAATCTGATTCATAGAAAGAACACAAAACCTCTAAAGAGAAAGCACAGAATATACAAGCTTTAAAAGAACAAAGAGATTTTATTTAAAATCTGTTAGTGGTGCCGAGGGACAAATAAATTTTGCATGATAGGTGTAGTTGAGGAGTATTGGAAGTTGCTATACAGAAACCGGACACGACCAACAGAGATACGTTACCTTCCTGCAGTGGTATCTAAAAATGATAGAAATTGGCAAAAGTTCTTTTTTCTATCCCTTCCTATAGAGTCAAGAGAAAGCAAATCACATCTTCAGTAAAGATGTGTAAAACATCTCTGTGGACTAAGGAGTTTATGATGTAAAACTCAAATACTGAAGAGTACCAATGACATTCTTAGAGGTCTTTCCAAAGAACAAAGACTTTATAAATCTATAAATAGAATGGATCTAGTAAGGCAAAATTTAAAAGAAGAAAAGAATGGCAGGGGTAAATATTACTAACAGGGTTTAGATCTACAAACAGTGGCTTAAAATACTGAAATAACAGATTCATGTCCAGTGGTAAGGTGCATCTCCTAAGGCAGAAAAGGGCATACTTGTCTGGCATTGTATTACGAAGGAGATAGGGAGAAAGTAAAACAAAACTAAACTCTGAAATTAGTTCACATTATTCAATTGTTCACACGAGAAAATAACTGGGAGGAGAGTGAAAAACTGCATTTCTAGTTTCAGATACATTTATACCTGACATTTCTTTATAGAGGCAGTTTATTGTAGCTGTTAAGAGCACCAACTCTGGAGTCAGACTCCCTAGGTTTGAAAATAGCTGTTATTAACCAGCTATGTTAATTGGGAAAGTTATTTAATCTTTCAATGCTTTAATTTCTTTATTTCTAAAATAGGAAAAATACCTCATAAGAAATTTTCTAGAAGAATTTGCTCTTATAACCATTCTTGTTGTGGTCATATTTGCAATGAACACAGCAAGCATCACAAAGTAAACCTGGAGCATGTAATTATTAAAAACAACATAATACATATTAGAGCAATTTGATGAAAATTATGTATTAATTCTTTTAATCCTCAGAAAACTTCTATAGCCATCTTGGAGATGAAAACCTATGCCCAGAAATAGTATACAATTTATCCCAAACTGCATAAATAATTAATGTCAGAACCAAACTTTGAAGACATATAACACAGATCCAGCACTGGTGTTCTTCTCATAACTCCTACATGGTGATACTAGCTTCCACGAATGGGATTCATGACAGAACAGAGATGTCTGTTATCCAGTTGTCTGTTATCTGGATAGCTACATGGGGGAAAATTGACCCTTATTTCACACCATACATAGAAATCAATTCCAAATGGATTATGGATCTAAATATAAAAGGTAGAAGAAATAAAAAAAACTCTCAAGACACACAAAATTATCTTTATGACTATGAGTAGCAACCAATTTCTTAAACACAAAAAGCACAAACCATAAAAGAATATAAATGAACATTTTTTACTTCAGAACTTCTACTCATCAAAATCATGAGATAGCAGGTAAGCAATTGAAGAAATTTTCTGCACGTATAACAAAAAGCTCATAATCAGAAAACTAAAAAACAAAATAAAAAGTCATAAATCAATTAAAAAGATAGACTTCAAGAAAGAGGATATTCAAATAGCCAATAAACATGAAAAAATGCTCAATCTCACTGGTCATCAGGGAGATGAAAAATGAAACCATTAAGATGCCACTATACATGTATCAGAATGGTTATAATTACAAAAACTGACAGGACCAAGTATTAGTAAAGATGTGGAACTATGAGTACTGCCAAACATGACTGGTGGGACTATAAAAAGCTAATTTGGAAAATAAATTATGACCCAGTATTTCCACTCAAAGGCATACACTCATCAGAAGCACATGTATACCAAAAGACTGCAGCAATATTCAGTATAGCATTATTCAAAATAGCCCCCAACAGGAAATAACCCAAATGCCTACCAACAACTGACTAGATAAATTGTAGTATAGTTCATACAACAGACTATATAGTACAATGAAAATAAATGAACTAGACATGAAAAGGGATAAATGTCATAATTATATTAGTGAAATAGGCTAGACAAAAATGAATACATACTATGATACTATAAAGTTCAAAAACAAGCCAAAACTAGGGATTATGAATCAATACTCTTGAGGTTAATAGAAGTAGAAATTAAGAGGATGTACTATGAGGGCTCTGGGGTACTGTAATGTTCCCATTTCTTGACATGGATACATTTACCTTGCATAATTCACTGAAATGTATATTTATTACTTGGGTTCTTTTTTCTATATATGTTGTAATGAAAACTGATTTTATTTATTTTTTTTTTTAATTTTTATTTATTTATGATAGCCACACAGAGAGAGAGAGAGGCAGAGACACAGGCAGAGGGAGAAGCAGGCTCCATGCACCGGGAGCCCGATGTGGGATTCGATCCCGGGTCTCCAGGATCCTGCCCTGGGCCAAAGGCAGGCGCTAAACCGCTGCGCCACCAAGGGATCCCCTGAAAACTGATTTTAAAAATATAATCATGCCATGTCAAAAAAAGCACTCTCTGAGCAGCTAGTTGTTTCTCAAAAATATCTCAAAAAAAAGGACATAGTCTGCATACCCTTAGTTTTATATTATCCAAGTCTTATCTTTAAATCTCTCTCTCACACATGCACACATATACACACACACACACTCTCTCTCTCTCTCTCTCGGCCTACTAACTATGGAAACCCATTATGATCTGTGCTATCTCAAACTAACTACATTTAAAGAAGCACAGCCTGGCTAATATTTATGAATATTCTGACTTACAATATGCCAAAAGAATTAATATTCTCTATTATATATAATAAAAATACACAAGTGACTTTAAAAAATGTGATCATGAGGGCACTGATTTTTTTTTAATCTCCTCAACCTTCTCCAACCAGGTGGAGTACAAAAAGAAACAGTACCAAAACAAAGTAACAAAAAACAAGCCCAAAGAAAACATCTTCAAAAAAACCTACATTACAGGCAATACTCCAAAACCCTGTAATTTGGTTTTATCACCAATAGTGGAAAGACCTACAAAAGATCAACAGCTGTATGGTAGGATTACGTATGGTAGGATGAATAACGTATAACTCTAAAAGTTGAAGAAATGAACAAAGTTATGAATTGATGAATCTGCAAATGGTCTGAAAAACCAGGACAGTCCCAAAGGCTGAAAATCAAAGGTAAGTGTTAAAAGCTGCATGTAATATGACGTTAAGCAACCCTAATAGTGTACAACCTCAAAAACTCTGAAATGTCCAGCAAACACCCTCTTCTAGGAAGGAAAAAAAAAATCTCACACTGAAGGATAATCACCAGAAACTGAAACCAAATTGAATAGGGCAGAAACACAAAGGGAGAGATGGCTCACTAAAGGGAGAGGAGTGGGTAAGAGAAAGGTAGTGATGTCCACAGTCAGCAAATCCCAGAATAAAATAAAAGAACTAACAACAAAATGCAACATTTAAAGCTGAGGGCAACACCTCAGAATTCAAGATCTACAGAGCTCTAGGGGTAGAAAAGAAGGCCGAAGCCAGAAAATCTTTCTGAACCACACTGATTCTGAGAAAGACTGTATACAGAAGGTCTTATTTAAGTTCTGTACATCAAAGAGGAAGTCATAAAAAGTCAAGTTGGGAAAATTATCCTATTTCCGACACCCTTACTCCACAAAAACCTTCTTCCAATAAAAACTATCTGATTTAAACAAGGAAAACAACAAAAGAATACAGATTAACTCCATAAAAAAATTACTAGAGGAAAAAAACCAAACTGACAGAAAAAGATTTGAAAGAAAATGAATGATAGAGGAACGAGGTGAGAGAGGAAATCCAATAAACTGTTAGAGAGCTGGAAAAAAAATTTAGGCAAGTAAACAGAAAAAATATTTAACACTAAAAGCAACTCTTATCAGATTAACAGAGGATTAAATTTACATTTCGAATGGGACTAATATGCATTTGGGAAAACTGACCTAATAACAATCAACAAAATACACTGTAGTGAAACTAACAGATTTTAATGTTAAAGAAAAAACTCCTTTGGACATCCAGACAAAAAGTCTAAGTCACTTAGGGAAAGAAAATCAGGATGGGATTAGACCTCTTGACAGCAATATTTTAACCTAAAACACAATGGAACATGTTAAAGGTAAGTAAATGTAAGTCAAAGGTTGTAAAAAAAAAAGTCGAATTATCCCAGAAATATAAAGACTACAGAGAGAGTTTATAAACATGCAAGATCTAAGAAGATACTATTTTCCCATGAGCTCTTCCTGAAGAATCTCTTAGGGACAAGCTTCAGAAAACTAAGAAATGAGTAGAGAAGTTTCAGATAAGATCTGACATGTAAGCAGAGTACAAAAATATTTTTTATATAGTCTGACGAGCTTCCTTTTAGGCTTTTCTTCTTCCCTTTTAATAACTTGAGATATTCTAATTAATAATATATTCACATATCCAATCTGATTCTGAAATACACTGTGATTTTGCTTACCTTTTCTGGATTTTTAAAATTACTTTTTATTTCCCAAATGCTGACTACTGAAATTTCCAGATGGTCAGGGCTACTTATGGGATCATAAGAGTAATGGACTTCTTTTGAAAAAAGAAGAAAAACAAGTGATCCTACAAGTTAATTCTACAGTTAAAACACATCTGATTAAGACTCAAAGGCATAAAAGTTCAATGATAGACATTTGGCTTCTTAGTTTGATGAAAGAAAAAACAATTAAGAAATATATTAACTCACCTATATGATAATATAAAATTATCAATACTGACCTGATAAGCTCTGTTTATTTGACTAGCTGCCCAACTAGCATATTTCATGTTGTCCTTTTTTGTTTTTGCACTTGCTTTTGGATTAGAAGCAATATGACTTGCCGACTATAAACAAAAAAGAAACATCAAAAACAAAATTCCTTTTTTCTAGCCAAGACAACCAAAAAACATGTAGGATCTTAGTTGCAATGGGAAAACAAAGGGTTTTTAAAAACTGTACCAAAACAATTTTTAAAATAAAAATAAAGTGGAATGAAATTACTATTTAAAAATAAAAATATATTTTAAAATACAGAATAAAATGACAAAAAGAGAGAGCATCTTAAATAATACCTAAATTTATTAGTTATCTACCACAACTCTTAAAGGTAAAATTAAATACTTAAATACTGTAGAGTATCACTTAAATAGTAGAATATTGAAGGTCATTATTACTTCTTGTTATTAAATTATTATTTCTAGTTACTTAATACTGTATTACTTCAGCTTTCCTATGTCAGAATTATAGAATGATTTAATATTAATGTAAAAAGGTATTTCAAAAATAATTTGGTCCAATTTACATTAGTAAGTGAAGAAAAATTTAAGTCCAATAGGAGTTATTTGACTTGACCAAAGCAAGTTATGAAAGCCTTAAAAATAGAAAGAGATCTTCATTTCCAATCTAGTTCTCTTTTCAGTTTACCAAGAGTTTCCAAACTATGTTTCCACAGTACCAATTAGAATCACTGCAATTTGATCCATCCTCTCCTTTTAAAAAATGTACTTAAACAAGGGATTGTTAATCTAGGATCCATGAAAGAATCTGTAAACCACCAAAATTATATACTAATTTTTAAGCATATATTTGTATTTCTTGAGAGAGGAAGATCTTTTATCTTACGCTTAAATATATCATATTCTTAAGAGGATTTGTCCAAGTGATTAAAAAAAATTAAGCCTTTCTTTTATACTTAGCTTGTGTTACAGGGTCTTTTTTTCTCTCCTCCTTAGTCAGTGAGGAATTTATTGACCAAAATCTTATTTTTATACTTCTATGTCTTTAATATCACCTTCTTGGTACAAATTTAAGCAAATGCAGTGATTAAGAGAATGACTCTGGAATCAACTGCCTAAGCTGATATCCCAGCTCAATCACTTAGTAAGTCTGTGATATCTTTCAACAAATTCACTAGACCTCTATGTGTTTTAGGTTCACTTTCTGTGAAATGGTAGTAATAATAGTATCTTTTCAAACAGTTGATATAAGGATTTAATGATTTAAAATAATGCCTAGCACATAAAGTGTTATATATAAACTATCATTAATAATTTGTTTTAAAATACTAATAGATTTGTAATTTAATAATTGTTTTAAATACTAATTCTTTTAAAATTAGTACTTCATTTATTTGATAAAGAGATAGCACTGCTACTCTATCTCCAACCTATTGTAATTGGCACTGGTAGATCTAGGAAAAATTTCCTGAAATTCCTTTGAACCATTTTCTAATTATATTTTGCTATTCCTTTCCTAAAAATGATTTCATTTATATTTCTTCCTGCCTCTATTTCTGCAATCAATTCTTTTTCACTGAGCCCCAATAAGACATTCATCCAAAGTCCTTGAAAAGATCAGGATAAATTAAAATTTCAAAGAACTGGCCTATTTAAAAAAGTTTTCTAATTGTAGAGAGAGGGGCTCATTTTATGTATATTTTAAAGCTCAGCAAATTCTTCCTCTATTTCCCATAGCTCTTGTTAATTGACTTTTCTAAGCTCGTCACTTGGCATACATAAACCACAGAAATATTTAATTACATGCTTCCCACAATTCCCAAGCTCTTTTTTGTACCATAAGAAAAGTTTTGACAGTAGAAATTTTATTACTAATGTCTTTTATTGTGTAGTTTAAAACTGCCATACAATTATAATTTAAGGTAAGAAATACAATATTGGGCATAAACCCAAGAATATCAAAACAATTAAAATACATAATATGGTTTTATATCTGCTACTATTTAATAGAGTAGACAAATTCGGATACAATAGGACACATTTTATAATAAAATATCAAATAGGATGTATTACCATTTAAAAATAAAACTTCAGTATTTAACTAGAGGGGAAAAAATAATCTTATCAACAAGATACAAAAAAAAAAAAAAGAGGGAAGTGATTGGATGGGATAGTTAATGGACTTTAAATGACAGATTTCATAAAATAACATTAAACATGCATCTTTACTCACCATGTAAAGCCCAAACAAAGCTCTCATATTTCTGTTGTTCAGTTTCAGTGCCTGCGCAAAATACTTTCTTGAAAGTTCGAGGTTTTCAAGTCCACCTTGGGTATATTTAACCTGTTAGAAATTGCAGAGTGCTGAAATCTGTTTATTTTACTACTTTGAAATATAGCATGTTTCATCATACCATAGGCATTAGTAATTGAAACAGATATTCTGTAAACAAATGCAAGATGTTAAAAGAATTCATCTTAAAGTTGTTAAAGCTAATCTAAATTTTAAAGCATAATCTCCCTGAAAATTCTATTCTACGAACACTAAGATCATAAGAGTAGTTTTTAAAACAAAATGCTAAAAAAAATTTTTTAATTAAAAAAAATGCTGTCCGTAAAAAAGCCAATATAATTTATTTTTCAGCTGCCTAAATGCCTAACAACTTTATATTTTCTATTAGCAGCATTCTAAATCTATACTTAAATAGGAGCTGCCCTTTTCTAGTCACCCTGACATTCCTTATTAATGAAATCCTAGCCTTATAGCATTCAATTGTATTACTATTCTTTATAGTAAAATAAATACTTCCTACTTCCAAAAATATTGATCTTAACATGTTTCCTAGAATATGGATTTAAAAATCATAATTGTTGTAAATGTTTCAGAAGCCATTAAATGGTGACAATTAAGGCATCATTAGTTCAAAATTAAAGAGTATACAATAAAAAATACAAAGAATTTCACTGTTTTAAGTAAGTGCTTTTATTTTTAAAGTCATATTCCCATTATAGTAATAAAAACTTAAATCTTTTACAACCTACAGTTTTCATCAGATGTTTTAAATATTTATATACTTGCCTCACATTTAGGACATGTTCTTAGTTCCAAAATAATACCTAACATCAACAAAAATAAAATCATATACATGTTGTTTTTGAGAGCACTTACTTCAGCATACTGCTGACAGTATAAGTGGTTGTGTGGATTAGTCATCATTAGCTCCTCTAAACAAAAGGCTGCTTTAGCATAGCTGAAAAATATGAAGATGAAAAATCAATTTTAAAAGTTACAAATACCACCTTAGCTAAAATAACTTAAAAATAATTTAAAACAGTGATTGAAAATAATCTTAAAACAATTTGTGATATTAGGTATTTTGTTCCCCAAATTTAAAGCTTTATTAATAAAAAGCCTGTTATGCTGAATTCTTAAATACAAATAACAAAGGCTTAGATTCTAAAGCAGCCTATGAACCATCAGTAGATATTACATTCTTAAAACTGGGTTACTATTATGAAATCCAAACATTATTCACAACACAGACTTCACAATCTTGTATCAGGTTACATATAAAATAACTTCAAGCCCATTGATCACTTAATAAAATATCTGAATGGCTGAAGTGTAAAAAGGAAATAAACATTTTATTAAATACTATCCACAAAAATCCTTTAGTGACATTATCTACCACACATTGTATTACAAAGACTTTTCATTACTTGTTTGTCAAATACAAAATTATAATGAAGTTAGAAATTTTAAACCCATGAAAGGTAGATCAAGTTAGTGGTTCTGATACGTACTCTACTACTATTTCATTATGTGGTAAAGAAACAAAAACATCTTCCTCAAAACCTGAGGAGAGGACTGCTACAAAGGGCTCTGGAAAAATGGTTTTACACCATGTGACTGTAATTCCCATTAATGCATTTTATGTTTAAAGCAATGTAAATATCGTCACTATTTATAGGAAATCCTAAAGAACACAGGTGTTTTAAAGTTTATTCCCCATGAAAGGTGATGACAGTAGCTAACAGAAAACGGCTACCTACAATTATTTTTGGCATTTGTCACCAACATACAAAGCTACCGATCTTCACACCAAGTCTAATATACTTTTCAAAGTATACATACTGCAATTTCACATATATGTACTAATAACAGCTAACTTATATGCTCATTACGTACCACGCACTTCTCTAGGTGTATTATATGTATTAATTCATTTAATCCTACCACAACTCGAGGAAGCAGGAAATTATCAAAATTTTATAGTTGAGAAGGCACAGAGATACTAACTGAAACCTAGGCGATGCCACTCTGGACAGCCTACTCATAACCACTCTGCATATTGCCTCTATGCACTATACACAATAAAAAACCATGGTAATGATGGTAGTGATGAAGAGGTCAATGGTAACATAAAAATGGGTACAGCAATCAAACTAAAAGGGCCTGAGAAACCAAAAACACCCTGTAGATTACCAAAATCATAGCACTTTAGATTTATATATACATACTGTTATCAAGGATCATACAGCTATTTAGTCTTTTTCATTTTTATACCCAAAACCTAGCACTGGTTCCTGACATGTGATAGGTATATAATAAATGACTGAATGATTACATAAATGTCTAGAACAAAAGTATTGTGATTACCTATCTGGTATATATTTATCATTCTGTAAGAGAAGAAGAAAGTGGTCTCTACCTTAAACACTTCCCTTCTAAATATGTTCCTTTTACTAAGATGATACAAAAAATTCATATTAATGCTAAGAATAAATATTCTTACAGACTCAAATGGATTGAGCACAACTATGACTCCCGTTTTTATACAGTATTAACTAAGATAAAATAGGTAGGAGTGTCTACTGAAAAATGAATGCCAAGATATTTTTCTCAAAATTTATTTAGGAGTTGCTGGATATATTTATACATAGGAGGATCCCTTCTCCTAATTTCACAAAGTATAAAATCAAACTAATTTTGTGGATAAAGTATAGAATCAAATAAACTTAGAGCTAAAAGAAGCAGAAGATGGTCCAAGACAGTTTTCTGAACAGAAGTTCACTCAAGAGTATTTAAACCATATTGGAAAGTATGTGAGTGACCATTTTCTCAATTCTCCCAAGAACAGTACACAGCCAATTCCATTCCAAATCCATAAAAACGTTAATTCATTACAATGACTCATTGATTATAGAATTTAAATTATTTTAATCTATTTAAAGTAACCACTAGTATTAGTATGTCAGAGTCAATAATTAAAGTTTTCATAGTTCTTCAGTTCTTCACTTTTAAAAGCATTTGTATAGGTCACACATTTATCCCCATATTGCTTTATCAACATTATGATTTTTCCTTATAGGATTTTGATAATTCCATTTGTTATAGAATTTTAATAGTAAGGTTGGACCTACAAAAAGGAACCACAGCCACAACCATAATTACTTTATATTATTAATCGCTTCTTGCTGATACAACATCTAGTTTTAACTACAAGTCAAGTAAAAAAAAAATTGTGTTCAAAACACATATTTCTGTTTATAACACATTCTGGTAGTACTAATGTACACATTTTAACTAACTTTTTATATTTAAAACAAGTAAAATGTCTCAATATGATCCATTGGTATGATATATACCACTGCAATCGCTGAATAGAAGCTAGAATTTATAAATCAGAAGCAAATATAAAGAAAATTTAAAGATATTTTTAAAAAGGGCATAGCAGAATTCCATATCCTCTGATTTCTGTAACAACAATGAATAGGCTTATATGAACATTCTACTTTGGAAATTTATTTGGAGTAAAAACTCTAGATCTAGAGTAGCAATGCTGCTTAAAGTAGCTTATTCCCATGCAAAAAAAGAATGGCAAGATGATAAATATATCCAGCAACTCCTAAATTGCTACATTTTGCCACCGTGTCCACAAAACAGTACTAAACTGGTAACACAGTAACTCATCTTTTCTACCAAAAACAAACAATAAAACAAACAAAAAAATCCCTTACTTACTACAATGACTTGCCCAAACAGGTTAAATGAATCAAATGAACAGATTCTGATTTTCATATAGTTTAAAAACTATAGAGATATTTATTTTCCACTCACCCTAAACCTGAAAATTGCCTCTGTGGTCAATTAGAAAAAATAAATGGTCATTTTGTAAACACCTAGCTTCAAGACCAAAAAGAGTTTTGTGATACAAGATAAAAGACTAGGTCGAACACAATTATCATTTCCCCTAAGAGTTAGTTACTTTTCAGATGCTTTTCTGTCTTTATATTTCTTGATTTCTTGCGATTTTTCAGTTCATTTCTCTTAAGTATACATTCAACTCTATCTCAATGACTCTTTAGAGACTCAAAGCAATACTGAACGTGGCCATTTCAAGGTGAACCAAATAATAAATAATAGGTTAAAAATAAACTATAGCCTATTTTAGAACTAAATACAGAAATATTAGAAACACATGCAAAAAAGTTAAACTGAGAAAGAAAAAAGAAAACAGAGGTGATATATTTATGTAGTTCTTAGAGGACATGAAAGCAATAAAAACTGATATATCTCACTATATAAAAATACAAAGTTCCTGTAAGTTAAAAATCAATATTAAAAAGATACATAACAAGGATATATTTTTGACAGGACAAAGGTTTGTATTCTTTATTTTTTGTCCTTTATACATAGAGCTATTAAAAATCTTTTACAAAGTTGTAACCAATTTTTCACCTATAAAAATTTACAAAGATTGAAAAAAATAATGGCACTCGGTGTTAGGGGGATCTAATAATTGCTGATGTGAGAGTAAACTGGTAACTATCTTTCTAGTGAACAACAGGAATGATTTATCAACACCACTAAAAATGTGCGTATCTTATAATCAAGTAATTCTATTTCTAAGAATTTAGTCCAAGGAAACAAACTAATACAGAATTACAGTAAAAATGAAAAAAGGGAGAGAAAAAAAAAAGATATCTATTCCTCTAGGAAACTGATTAAAAATATTAGAGAACATCAATAAGATGGAGTAATATAGTCATTAAAATCACACTGTGAAATATTTATTGTGATAGGAAATGTTAAAACATGATTAAGTGAAAAGCATAAACTATAAAAATAATTCTATTTTAGGTTTCTGTTTCAAGAAGTACTAAAGAAAATAAAATATAAATTATAGATAAGGTGATGCAATTACACATAATTCTGGTCTTTGTCTTTACTTTTTACTTTGTTTTCCAAATTTTCTTCATTAGGTATTTCTTTAACTTAAATTCCTTGATTAATCTGAAATGTTTTTAAATGCTTTTAATCATGATATCTTCAAAAGTCACAAAAAAATTTTAAATAACTGTCATCTGTTTTAGGGACAAAATAAAACTAATGTTGATTGTTTTGTTTTTCTCCAAAAATTCAGTTTCATGTTATTCAAATTATATACCGTATACTTTACAAATGCTGACTTTAAAGCTATGAGAAATGGAATACAAAATTAATATATCACTGTATATTAACTATACCAGAATAAAAATAAAAATAAATGTTAGAACAAAGCTTTGAAAGATGGAGACATTACCATTTAAGCCAAATGCACTACCACTCTCACATACATAAGATAATCCTGAGTATGTTTACATATGTGATCATATAAGCATATATACATCTATATGAACATGATTCAGAAAATAATTTACTAATAGAAAAAAAAAAAAAGATTCTGACAGCCAGAGCACAGAAGAGAACTGAAGAATGGTTCCCAGAATACAGTACACATTCATTAAATGATAGCTATTACTTTTATTTTAGCTTCTGGTTTTACTACAAATAACAGATAATTACCTTAATTCTCCATTTCACATTATACATATAGCCCTGGGCAAAGCTAAGACATAAATGTCTTCATTCTATTTTATTTCCTGTGTCAGCTATTTGTAGTATGAGAATGAAGTTATTCATACACAGTAAGAATATGCACATGAGAATCTGATTCTATTCCCTCAGAAAGAAGAAACAAAACAATGTATATACTTCGGATTGAGAAGAACTAAGGGAGAAAAGAAAAAAAAAATCCTGCCTATAGATGGAGGTTAGCATTAATGCTGCAATATTAGAAAACTGACTAAGACTAGGCTAATCCTCTCACACTGGGATTTCCTCCTGTCACTGCATCAATAAAAAAGCTAACAAAAACATTAAATATCCAATAAGCAAGTTCCTACAGCATTCAACATTCTTGATTATTCTTGGTCTTTTACCCAGGCAACAGAATGCTTCTACTTTGGAAAAGTTGATTCTCTTAATTCTAAGACTAATAAATGCATACAATTGACAGAATTTTTAAACAGCAGGGAGTATAATACTCATTGTATATTAGAACAACTTAGACTCTAAAAATTCACAATTTTGAATCATTAAAAACAGCCTTAATTCAGAAAATACAGGCCATTCTAATTCCAAAGAATCCATCTGTATTTGAAAGAAAAACATATTCCTCAAACAAAAATAATTAGCAAAACACAAATGAGCTAATTAAAGCAATTCACATATTATAATCAACAAACTGATCTGTTATCATTTATTTAGTTAATTTAAAATGACATGATTCATATTCTTTCACCAATCCTTCAGAAACCACTATGTCTTCTGAACTTATCTAATAGTGATAAAAAACTGCACTCCTAACAAAATTTACAACTTACTCGTGTTCATTGATATAAAGTTCTGCAAGTTCATGCCAGGCTTCTTGGTCCCCAACAAATCTGGTGAGAGGAAAAGGGTGGGGGGGAAAGGTGTAGATATTCTGTAAATGAACAGCATGGAAGCAAAAAAGGAAAATCAAATGCAAATTCCATTTTAATTAAAAAAGATTTATCAGAATAACAAAACACAATCCTCTTGTAAGACACTCACTGTTCCAGATACTCATTCAGTTCCCGAATGGCCTCCACATTTTTCCCCTGGGCTTTTCGAATGGCAATCTTACGCTTTCTTGCAGCCTATGGGTTGACATTAATAAAGGATTAAGCCCTCATGATTCCCTGGGTTTTTGTAAAGAAGGTAATTTGACTGTGCAAATTATTATCTCAATGCCAGCGAAATTCCATTGTCAAACTACTGCTTAGTGGGAGTTTATAAACATACCCTATGACATCCCACTGGGGAATTCAAACATTCCTCTAACAATCACATATGCTTTACTTTTGATGTACACAATGTATGCATCATTTCATTCAAATAAATAACCATCCAGATTCTGATAATTACAAGCCAGCAGGGAATTCTAATCTTTACCCAGCCTAAAGTCCTTTACTCTGTCTCATTCATAAGATTTGTACGTTAAAAGATAGAGGAATAGTAGAGATTAGGAAAAAAAAAAATCTCACCATGGCCACTTGAATGTCATTATAAAATATAGCTCCTGATAACTTTTTTCAGTTTTAAGAGAAAATCTATCTGTAAGTCTTTCAAGAATAATACAGGACCTGAAAAAAATATTTTATAAGTAGACAAAACATTTCACCTTGCATTTTAAAGTTTTTTAAATGACTAATATAAGTATCAGTGTCATTAATTTATGCATTCATCAAATATATACTGAACTTTATTGTTTAACAGGTACTCTGCAAAACAATGAAAATATGAGGTCAAAAAAAAAAAAAAGAATAGATAATTCCTCACAGCAGCTCATGAGAAAAAGACACATCCAATAAAAAGACAATGATAGAGATATCTAGGGTGTCGTGGCAACATGGAGGACAGCCTAACACAAACTGGCAGAATGGAGGAAGTGTAAGGGCAGAAAGCAGAGGATCCCAGATGTGATACCTACACTGAAATAGCACAAGAAGACATTAAAAAAGCAAAAGAAGGAATTGTGTGGAGGACAGAATAGATGAAGGAACACAGAAGCAAAGGCAAGGAAGACAGCAACTTTGTATGTAGTCAGACAGTAACATTGTGTGTACTCAAGGCTATCCATTTAAAGCTGTAGTTAACAGAGACTGGAGGGCATTATATAAATTATTAAATTTCTATCTCCTCCATCTCTGTTTATTTAATTCAATGTAGATAGCGAAACAATAAAACAAACAAAAGCTATGGCCAAGTTAAATTTATTAATTATGGACATGATCATTATTGTTTTATATAATATAGATTCCACAAGATGCAGACAAGGGAAATAAAATTAATGGTGTTCTTTAAACAAATGGAGCTATCTAACATGGGTGAAAAAGGTGTGTGTTTTGCTCTAAAAAAGTGAAAGTCAAAAAAACCAGAATCAAGAGACTCCCTACAAATAAGACTATCAGTGATATTTATAATAACAATGATAACAGCATTTTGGCAATAAAAAAAAATGAAATGCTTAAAAAAAATATATCCTTGATTATTCAGCTCATGCCAAAGGTCTAACACAACACCTGCCAAATGGTAGGTACTCAAGTATTTTGGAATAATTTCATTTTGTACAACAATGAAAGTGCCATAATAAACGTACCACTTAAAAAGCCTCAAGAATTCAGAAAGAAAGTAAAAGAAAAGCTCTAAAAGTAACTCAATCCTGAAGACTTTAGGAAGAATATTAAACTCCAAATGAGAGCCTTCTCCCAAGTTCTTCTGAAAATAGATGATGGATAACTTAACATATAATTTAAAAACTAATTTCTTTTGGATATGTCGTATCTAATTTCACCAATCCAACACATTTGAAACATATTTAACTGTTTATTCCTTTCACTTATCATGATACTACTTCTACAGACAATATGGTAGAACAGAGTTCATGTTTTAAAACAAAAAAGACAAGAAATAAATCTCAACTCTTGGCACTTACCAGCTTATTAACCAAAGGCAAAATATTTAACCTTCCCAAACCTCCATAATACACAAATCTCCAAATATCAATGTAAAGCAACTAACACAGTACATAGTATATAATATTATTGAATAAATGTTATCTTCCTTCTTTTTATACAGTTAGTCTATGCTTAAAATAGGTGTTAAGCCTTGCCAAAAGCTTTACCTATGAAATCTTTAAAGGCCCAGCACAGGCTTACTTAGTTTGATATTAGTATCTTGTCCCAATCTCTATAGGATTTGCACCAGTTGAGATATTACATAGATCTGGGGAAACTTGTTGAAAATACTGCACTGAAATATGACATATCAAGCAAAAAGTTAAAGTATAAACATTAAAAACAATTACCACCTCTACAGTCATGGTAAGAGCTATGGTATGAACACTGTATTGGATACCATTATGCACAAAAGTTTCAAATGAAGATGGGTATACTAAAAACACCTGTCTAGCTGTTAATTCATTTTCTCAGTAATTTAACAACAGAACCATCTCTCTACTGCTAAACATACACTGATTTTTTAGGTCAGCAATATGCTGTAGAATATAGTTTGTAAAGCACTGCTGTAGTGTTTCAAAGATAACTAATCTTTAAAATCCCTTTTAAAAAACAATCCTTTTGTAAATGATGGAAATCAGAGGTTTAAACAACTTAAATGCCATCAGAGAGGTAAGATTAAAAATAAAATCAGAAATTTCTGATTCCCATGCTAGATCTTTCTAGGAAACTTCCTGAAAGAATCCGAAATATTACAAGTAAAACAAGTTATTATTATTATTTTGTATTATACATATTTGTAGTGGGAGGAATGTTACAATTTTATAATAATGTAAAACAAAGAGAAATTCAGTATTTAATATAAATTTATTTTTAATAAATAAATTGTTGTGTTCAATTTGTTGGTGTTCAATTTGCCAACATATAGAATAACACCCAGTGCTCATCCCGTCAAGTGAGAAATTCACTATTAACTTAAATTCAGTATTAACTGTGCAACAGCCTATTTTAAAAATGAAGAGCTTTCCACCTAACATTTCACTGAAGGTTTTAAATATACCCTTTTTTTTTAATTCAATTTGCCAACGTATATTAAACAACTTAGGAATCATACCCTAAAATCTCTATTATATAAGCAGTATGTTGACTGATCATGTAAAACTTAAGATACAGCACTTTATTTCCTAATAGTCTAAAGTCTAAAACAAACTTTTAAGTGGCAACTCTTAGCTACACAAAGCCAATCTTCCTAATGAAATTATGTATGATAGCTTAAAGAAATACCTACATGGCAATAATTATCATACAGGCAATAATATATTATTAAGTTACATACCAAGCAACAGCCGTTTCCACCTTATTTCTTCTAAAGAAAAATACTACCACATGCTGGCCTAAGAACCGATCTTTATTTATCATGATAATTTTATAGGGATTTCATTTCTGGCCAAGATGGGAACAGATTTATCCTTTTGCCTGAACCAACTAAAGAATTAGACTAAATACACGCAACAATTTTAAGGCACAGGACAACAGGCAACAAAAAACAGTGATCCCCGAGAGGCTGAAAATAAATGAGGTGAGCCCTATTTTTATTGCCCTGGCTCATTGCTTTGAGAATTTCAGGGATCCTGTGCAAAAAGAGAAAAACCAGGGCAGCCCCAGTGGCGCAGCGGTTTAGCGCCGCCTGCAGCCCAGGGCGTGATCCTGGAGTCCCAGGATCAGGTCCCACATCGGGCTCCCTGCATGGAGCCTGCTTCTCCCTCTGCCTGTTTCTCTGCCTCTCTCTCTGAATAAATAAATAAATAAATAAATCTTAAAAAAAATAAAAAATAAAAATCTAAAAAAAGAGAAATATCAGGCTGAGTTCAGTGGACTCTCTGAGTTCAGGAGCTGCGAGCCCAGGAAGATCAAAGGCTAGAGTTTGTAGACACAGCACTGGGAAACAAAGAATACAGAATAAAAACTCTAGATTCCTCTTGAATCTCAAGGGTTTCCCTTGAGTCACTCAGCTTTGGGTACCCAGAAGGATTGTAATGGGGAATAAGTAACTAGCCCTATAAGCATTTTCTGGACCTCTCTAAGGTCTAAGACCCAAAAGGATCAAATCGTTTTCAAGTAACTTAATTATATCCCACAAGAAAGCTCAAGAATATATTTTGGAAATATAAAAATGGAAAGGATCAAAGAAAACTTCTGAAAATAATAGTTTTGTTCACTATCTTGATTATGGTGATGGTTTCACAAGTATACAAATGTCAAAACTTATCAAACTATACATCTTACTTAGATATATGCAGTGTATTCTATATCAATTATATGTCAAAACAGTTTTAAAATAGAATTAATTGGACTGTTAAGTAGGATCTTGAATATTTATCAATTTCCATTTATTTCTTTCTTATAGTTTTTTTTCCTGAAAAATATGCCTATGTTCTGAATTTCTCTAAATGTCTTGTTTGGATCGATCTTTGCAAATGCCAGTTTAAGTCTTAAAAACAAAAACTGTTCCACATTTTAAGTGATTATTAAGTGATTTAATAACAGAGTTAGAATGCCTATTATAAAATATAAAATATTGATGACTATGAACAAATCTTCATCAAACTTACTACATGCCTTCTGTAACATTATGTACAAAGGGGCTAACCAGCAGTTCTTCCTGAAACTTGTCTTAAATGTCTTAAAATATAAGCTTTGGGGGGCAAAGTGGGGGAGAACACCTAGGAAAGGATTAAAAGATTAAGGTCTACCAGCAAAATACAATCTAGATCTCCCCATACTGCAGATGCTGGGACACTGGCCAACAGAAGGAAAGCAGTGTTCTGGGTTCACCAAGTCTTACGCCCAACACCCTGGGAAATGTAACATTCTAAAAGCATCTTCACCCTTGGCACAGAGGCAATTCCGTCTAATTCCAAAACAAAACTTTAAATATTTCATAAATCATAAGAGGGAGTTCACATTTCAAGGTAAAATCTGTTCTTTCTGAAATATGAAATACAACTAAAACACAATAATTATTACACCCCTTTTCTGAAAAGTATTCATTCAACAAGTATTCGCTCAAGACCTACCATATGCTAGGCATTAGTTTATGCAACAGACATAATTTTTTCCATTAAGGAGCTTTCAAAGGAAGAAAAGCCTACTTTTATTTTAAAAGCAAGCAAAGAAAAAACTGACTGGTGCTTAGGCAAGCTAAGAGATAAAAGCTCACAGTAAGACTAATCCAATATTTGACTCTCACTGGTTAACAACTAAAATTTCACATTTGAGAACTACCTTTCTAAAAACCATTCACAGCTAAGTGATTCTAATTGTTTGCGTACTTTTATTGTAAAATAGTCTTTCATCCATTCCCTAACCTTTCCAATTCTACTTGTCCTAGGTTTAGATCCCCGTGATCTCTGGCCTAAAACAGAACAGCTGCCCAATTACAAATTATTTAATCTCTGCACTTTCTTCAAACTATCTCGTGTATTATTTTTTTTTAAGATTTTTATTTATTTATTTATTTATTCATAGAGACAGAGAGAGAGAGAGGCAGAGACACAGGCAGAGGGAGAAGCAGGCATCATACAGAGAGCCTGACGTGGGACTCGATCCAGGGTCTCCAGGATCACGCCCTGGGCTGCAGGCGGCACTAAACCACTGCGCCACTGGGGCTGCCCCTATCTCGTGTATTATTAACAAAGTTATTTCTAAAATTATCTGGTGGGCAGCCCTGGTGGCTCAGCGGTTTAGTGCTGCTTACAGCCTGGGGTGTGATCCTGGAGACCCGGGATTGAGTCCCACATCGGGCTCCCTGTGTGGAGCCTGCTTCTCCCTCTGCCTATGTCTCTGCCTCTCTCTCTGTGTGTCTCTATGAATATAAAATCTTTAACAAAATAAAATAAAATAAAATAAAATAAAATAAAATAAAATAAAATAAAATAAAATAAAATAAAATATAAAATAAAATAAAATAAAATAAAATATAAAATAAAATAAAATAAAATAAAATAAAATAAAATAAAATAAAAAATAATCTGGTGGATTTTCCTAGTCATTGTCCATTTTCTTTTTTATTTTTAGAGAGAATAAGTGTGTGAAAGAGGGGCATGGCGGGAGACTCTTAAGCAGGCTCCATGCTCAGAGCCTCATGCGGGGCTCGACCTTGCAACCCTGAGATCATGACCTGAGTCAAAATCAAGAGAAAGATGCCCAACTGACTGAACCACCCAGGCACCCCATTCGTTCTCCATTTTCTAAGAATAAAAATTCTTAAGTGTCACATACCAGGTTGTTAAAAAACAAAGGCCTTTTTTTTAAAGATATTATTTATTCATGATATATAGAGAGAGTGAGAGAGGAAGAAACACAGGCAGAGGGAGAAGCAGGCTCCATGCCGGGAGCCAGACGCGGGACCCGATTCCGGGACTCCAGGATCGTGCCCTGGGCCAAAGGCAGGCGCTAAACTGCTGAGCCACCCAGGGATACCCAACACAGGACTTCTTGATGCATCTCCAGTCACTGTGTACAATGAACCAATTCAGAGGTATAAAATATTGCTCCTCAAAACCCCAGTTTTTCTCAGAAGTCAAAGAGTGGGGAAGAAGGATGAGGTTAACTAGTTAGAGCACCAGAACCATGCCCTCTCTTCAACAAGAACAGAAATAAAATTTCATTTGGAAAACATATCAAAGGAGGGAGGCAGTTTGGAAAGAGAAATACAAATGGCTTTTAAAGCATATTTAAAAATATTCAACGTCTCTCATAATGCAAATTATAACAAGATAACTTTTTTTTTTTTCCAATTAGACTGCCAGAGGTTAAAAACAAAAAAGCTGATAGTACACCATGTGGGAGGATACAGGAGAAGCAGCACTCTCTTATACCACAGAAGTGAATATGGATGGCTAAAAAACTTTTGTGCAAGGAAATTTGGTAACATCTATCAAAATTTAAAATGCATGGACCTCCAGATGGATTCCCGAGTAGAAATTCATCGTACAAATGACATTCACTGCAAGCACTGTTCCAGGGAGGAAGATATCAGAATCAATCTAAGAGTTCATCAAGGGGTCTTACTTCAAGAGACTGTTTTTCAAGAAACTGTTTTTTATACATCATACAATGCAATGTTATGCAGCTATTGAGAGGATGATGTAAGGATGTGCTGACATACAGCATGATCTTTACAATGCATGCAAGAGAGAATATGCCACCATTTGCTTTTCCAACAACTCTGTCAAAAGAGATACACTCGGGATCCCTGGGTGGCGCAGCGGTTTGGCGCCTGCCTTTGACCCGGGGCGCTATCCTGGAGAACCGGGATCGAATCCCACGTTGGGCTCCCGGTGCATGAAGCCTGCTTCTCCCTCTGCCTGTGTCTCTGCCTCTCTCTCTCTCTCTCTCTGTCTGTGTGACTATCATAAATAAATAAATAATAAAAAATGTTAAAAAAAAAAAAAAAGAGATACACTCATACACACGTGCATATTTGTGTGTACATGAGGGAAAAAAACCTCTGGAAGAATACATTAAGAAATTGTTAACAATGTTTGCCTAAGTGAAGGAGAACATGAGATCCGGGGTGAGAGGACTTATTTTTTACCATATATTCTTTGTATTGTTTGTAATTTTTAACATAGGTATTACTTTTTCAAAAAAATATTCACAACCTTTTAAAAATAGATGGGATAGGGGCGGGAGGAGTCCATTTCAGCAACCTCCCTAAAGGAAATTTGAAAACTTCCTTTCTAATCACTTTATTCTTTCTTCCTTAGATAGACTTTGTACTTAAATAGTGCTAAGGATTCATTCAGGAGATACAAGAACTTTCATTTTTCATTAAAACTAAAATATAACTACCCAAACAAGTTATTTATCATAAACTTCAAAATATTATAAAACCACTGAGCTCTGCTGACTTTTTTGCAAGCACGTAAAATTCTTTCTTTCTAAATTTCCACAGTTTCTGTCCACCCTACTTCACTTCAACCACACTCATCCTTCAAGCCATGCAAGGCTCAAAAATCACACAGCAAGTGACTAAGGAATAAAAATTTAACAGTCTATTTTCAAAGTCCATAATCTGTTCACTAGATCACTCTGCATCCCTAAGCACAGTCAGGTGGGTGTCTAATTTGTTCTTCTATTCCCAGCACCAAGCACACCATAAGCACTAAATATTTTTTTTGAAAGATTAATGAACACATATAAAAGGGAAGCTCCAAGCTCCTTAAAGCTTGAATGAACAACCTCATTTCTATACTGGATATCTAGAAACACAGAGGCACAAGACCATTAATAGTCATATGATCACTTTCATACAACACAAAGAATCACAGTATAAAAGCCTGAATTATAACTATGGATGAGGGTGAAACTAGACTTTCCCACCTTTGAGGTAATACATTATAGTTGGTTTGAAAAAAGAAACTGTAATGTATTCTACACTGCCACTTAACTGTTTAATATAAGTGAAGTCTTCCCCTACTAGACTTAATTAGTTCTAGGTTTACATGGTTTTGTTATCTCTCTCAAAGTCTACCACAGTGCTTTCTATGGATACATAGAAACTGTCTTTATGCTTAGTAACACCCAACATTCTGGTGACTCATGACAGATACTCAATAAACATTTACAGAAGGCACTAAGAGGATGTTAAAGATAATATTTAATGAAAGAATAATACATTTAACAAAATGTATTTAGTCACCTTGTTTTAAAATACTTACCTAGCAACTAAGGGACATAGTTACCAACACCTCATATATAGTCTATGACTGAAACCATTTGGATTTCTCTTTTAGTCAATCTTAGAGCCAGAGAACATAGAAATTACTACAAATACAGAAAAATCATTACATACTATCTTAGATCCTGAAAAAGTGAAATAATTTATTAAAAATATCCCCAACTTAAACTGACACAGAAGTAAAATGTTTGACTCCTAATACCAAGAAAAAATCAAAAGCTGTTGATTTTTAACTTGGTATTAAAAAAAAATGGAGCAAACTTTTTTTGGAAACTTGATTTCATATTTTTAATATTTGGCTGCGTGAAAAATGAATACCTTTGAAATTGTAGTGAAGTCTTATAAGTAAGTAAATGAAAATGCTTCAGGAAAAGAAAAATGGTGCTATTTTATTAAAACAGGTGGCAAGTGAGTAGAATAGTTAAAATTGGAAAGTTATTCATAACTTTTATGAACTTTTATTGGAAATATGTAGATATACTAACAAAAGCTCTTTCTATTTTTGATTTTTTTTGTTTTTTACCAAGGGTAGAATTGCAGCTCTCTCAAAACTTCTCCCTGAAATTGTATATGCTGAGAATCCTCACAAAATAATAAATCCTTGCCATTCAAGTACCTATCTCTACCTCTTCACCCCCCCAAAAACCTAGGAATTTTCCAGAATAAATGTCCCTGGGATGGGATTATATTAAAAGCAAAAATCTAAACCATTTCACTACATATATATACACACACACACACACACACACATACACATACACATATACATGCACACATTGTGTAACTTATACAATGTTACTTGTCAAATGTATCTCAGTAAAGCTGAAAAAAGACTATCATTTAAGCAATAGATCTAAGTATTACCACAAAGTATCAGAAGAGACAAGCAGAGATCAGATTTATGACCAAAGAAAGCCTTAGATAAAAGCTAACTAAATATTACACATTTCAATATTAAATAATTGCCCAAAGAAAGCATGAATAATTTACTTAAATTAAGTAACTAATGTTCAATTATTATTTCTGCATCTTATAATCCACAATTACACATTAAGTGGCTTAACAAAAATGTATATTTTCAATGAAACACTTGCCAAATAAGAGAAAATGTTCATGTATTTGTGTTAATATAGCAATATCTCCTATAAAAGGGCAAAACAAACTGGTTTTTGTTTAAAAATTTTAAAATATGATTTGCTTTTAACAGGCATATGTGTGCATGGGTATAAAAAAAATATTAAAATGCCTGATATGTTATCTAAAATCTCTATAACTTTTCATTGAGTAAAAGGTATGTCTGAGGAAAGCCATTATGCAAAAATATTAAAATAAAATTCTAACTATTCTCAAAAATCAAAAAAATCTTCAGCATATTTTTAAGACAAATAATACTATATAAGTATATTTAGAACAAATACTCTGCCCGATATACTGATATATTTGTTCAAATCAGGATAAATTAAAGATGTTATCTTACAGGAAACAAAATATATATATTTCTTTATATATATATACACACATATATATACAAGTATATGTATACATACACAAGTATATTAAATATATGTACATATATGTATTACTGTTCAAGTGTAAGACAGAAAAAGTAAAACCAAATCAAAACACCTTTATTAATTCCATATACCAATTACTGATAACCCCTTTCATTTTTCATTAAAACTAAAATATAACTACCCAAACAAGTTATTTATCATAAACTTCAAAATATTATAAAACCACTGAGCTCTGCTGACCTTTTTGCAAGCACGTAAAATTCTTTCTTTCTAAATTTCCACAGTTTCTGTCCAAAAAGATACACGAGTCAAATTTCACTGAAGAGTTTTAAATCTAGTTTTAAAATGTGGCCCAACATAAAGTATCTAAAATAAGAAGATAAAACCTGATTTCATATTTACTTTTCCATTATTTCAAAAATCAATTAATTTCACCTTTTAAAATAAAATTTAGACAATCACCAGGGCAATCAGCTAACTTACAGTGTTAGTTGGATCTTCTTGTAAAATTCGATCATATAGTTGTATAGCATCATCATATCTATTTAAAAAGAAAGAAAATCAAGAATCATTACTTTCAAATTTTAGTGACAAATAGTAAATACAGAAAACAATTAAACTGGTAGGGCTTTAAATGTGTTTACAATTGCAATCCAAGTCTCTTCTGATCTTCACGTAACAGCAGAAATTTGCTACAGTATTATTTTTTACAGAAAAAAATTCATGAATAAAGTATTTCTAGAAAAACTTACTTTAAAAACACAGATTCATGAACAAAGAAAAAAAAAGAGATGAACTAAAATACAATGATTCAATTTGGCTTAAATACAAAGGTAAAAACTAGCAACATAGATACCTTTGTGGTCCTAGGTAAACCTAGAATTATAGCCAATAAAGCATAAGAACAAGTTTCATTTTAACAAATTCACAAGGAAATGATCCATGATTTAATTCTCCTTTAATAAATACTTAGCTTTTCTTAGTTAGCTGGTTCAGTTCAATTCATTAAGTACCTGTTAAATATACACCTGCAGTACACCCTGCTGGGTTACAACCTCACAAAGGGAATAGTTAACAATTTACAACAACACAAATGAAAAAATAATCAAATGTGTCTGCCTATGTCTAACAAGCCAAAATAAACATTATGTGATAAGGAATCAAGCAGAAGGATACATCAGAAATCACATAAAGAACATCATATACTCTTGTATGACTCTTGTTTGAGGTGTAAGGAAAAAGCTGATTCTGAAATTCCTTCCTAACAGTATCCATAACCCCAACTCTACTTCAAATCAATTTCTCCATTTCCAGATATCGATCTTTAAAGAAAACAAAAAGCAATCTTTAAAACCTTTCACAGCAATGTTTCTAAAACTAGGAACAATAGCTATGTTCTTGAGATCTCTTCTTAAGTTTCCTAAGAGAATTTTTTAATTTTATATTTCTCTCTTAATGATATTCAATACATGAATATTCTGTATCATTATAATGACATATCTTTTAACTGAATACTGCCCCACAATTTTAGCACCCAAGTCTCTTTGTGATTATAATCATGCTAGTAGGTAAGACTACTTTAACTGTAGTAGACAACTGAGAAAAATAAAAGCAGACTTAATTTGTAAATGTGTTCATACCATATGGAGGCCAAATAACATCATGGCACACTAAGTCAATCAGACTTGACTAGTTCAAATAAAATTAGTTTGGACCTCAAATACATGGTAATACAGTAAGGATGCTAGCCTCAATAGAACCTGCAACTAAATGGAGAAACGTAAAATAAAAATCATTAAATATTAATAAGACAATGAAGTATATAAACAAGGACAAAATTAATGTTATAGAGCAAGGGTGCTCACAAGATACAGTACATGAGAATGAGAACCCCCTGGGAATCTTTTTTCCAACTACATAAGCTTTAGAAAACACACCAAATGACAGAAAACAATAGGAAACTTCATTTCACTAATATAATGATAATCTAAATTTTAGCAGTTTTCTAGTTTTTTCGGTATTATCAGAAAATTTACATCGTTTTTATAGTTGTATAAAAACTATATAGGGGTAGCCCTGGTGGCGCAGCGGTTTAGCGCCACCTGCAGCCCGGGGTGTGATCCTGGAGACCCGGGATTGAGTCCGTCAGGCTCCCTGTATGGAGCCTGCTTCTCCCTCTGCCTGTGTCTCTGCCTCTCTCTCACTCTCTCTGAATGAATAAATAAATAAATCTTTAAAAAAAAAAAAAAAACTATATACATAGGGGCCGCTGTGTGGCTCAATCAGTTAAGAATCTGCCTTTGGCTCAGGTCATAATATCAGGGTCCTGGAATTGAGCCCCATGTCAGGCTCCCTACTCAACAGAGTCTGCTTCCCCATCTCCTTCTGCCCCTTTCCCCAGCCTGTGCACGATCTCTTTCTCTCAAATAAGTAAAATCTTAAGAAAAAAAACACAAAAAACTATACATACAAAACATTAATAGCTAGTTGTTTACTTAAATATATTTAAATTTTACTATAAAAAAATAGTAAGTTCTGTAAAAACTGACTGTGATGGTTAATTTTTCTGAGTGTGACAGATCACTTTGACTGACCATGCACTGCCCAGATTAAATACTATTCCTGGGTATGTCTAAGGATGTTTTCAGATAAGATTAGCATTTGAATCTGTGGACAGATTTACTGCTAAAATAGATTGCCTTCCCCAATGTGGGTGAACATGACCCAATCCTTTGAGAGCTTGAATAAAACTACAAAGGAAAGAGAGTTGTTCACTCCTTTTTACTGCCTCACTACTTGAGCTGGGACATCTCATCTCATTTTCTCCTGTCCTCAGTCTGGCTTCCTTGGTTCTCAGGCCTTTGGACTTGGGATTCAAACTGAATTACAGTACCAACTTTCCTGGGTCTCCCAAGCTGCACAGCAGATTCTAGGACTTCTCAGCTTCCTTGATTGCTTCATAATAAGCCTCTCCCTCTCCCTATATATCCTTCCTCCCTCCTCCCACCCATGTATATGTACACCAATATCCTCTTGGTTCTGTTTCTCTAGAGAATCCTAATACACTGAAGGTCCACAAGAATTTACCTTTAGTCAGCAATGTTCTTAAACTTACTTGTAAACCTACTTGTCTCTTCTCCTGAAGGGCTTTTTTTAAAAGAAAGATTCTGATTACACTCCTAAAAAAGTGATCTCAGTTAAGTGGGGAGTAGGGAACTATGTATTTTAAATTCCACAGATCACTCTAATTCACACAATTGTGTATGAGAATCAATTATTAATGGTCCTATGTAATGAAGACACATAGTAGTCATTCTTCCAAGAAAAAAAGCAGTAAAACCTTATTGAGTAAAATGATTACATGAGTTTCAATTAAAGAGTAAGGCTTAGAAGAATTAGAGTTCACCTGTGTCTTAGAAAACTTAAGAATAAATTACTGTGGGGCACCTGGGTGGCTCAGTGGTTGAGCGTCTGCCCTTGGCTCAGGTCATGATCCTGGGGTCCTGGGATCAAGTCCCACATCAGGATCCCTACAGGGAGCCTTGCTTCTCCCTCTGCCTATGTCTCTGCCTCTCTCATGAATAAATAAATAAAATCTTTAAAAATAAATAAATAAATTGTTACCCTATCAATTTTTTTGCATGATTGGAAGGCGGGTAGAGGGCTAGTAACTACTTAAAATGTGTGCTTTGGAAACTAGTACCTCTCAAACCTTTACAAGATAATTTTAAAAATCAACCATCTTGGACTCTGGGATGTTTGGGTATTAATACATTTTAAGAATGGTCTAGAAATTTATACCACTTGAAATAAAACAAAAAATGATATTAGTGAAAACACAGATTCAGGAACAATCCATTGTAGATTTCCTCCATTCTGTCCTTTGAATCTAAATTACTTTCTGCTAACCTAGAATAATACTATTTTATTTATTTTTCTTTACCTATGCTCTTTGATTGCTTACAGAGACAATCCAATGGGATTAAACTATACATATACACAAACACATAAGTCAAAAGTTAAGGATTAAAGAGATTAAGAAAAATTATATCGATACATTCTACTTACTAAAAGCTACTATAACTGAGGTTATAAAAAAAAAAGGCCAACAAGAGCAAAAAAAATGTGGGACTATATCAAACTCAAAAGCTTCTGTACAACGAAGAAAACACTCAACAAAAATGAAAACATAATTTATGGAATTGGAAAAATATTTGCAAATTATCTGATACTTTCAATTACTTGCTAAAGAGTTAATATCTAATACGTACAAAGAACTCATACAATAAATGGCAAAAAAAAAAAAAAAAGAAAAAGAAAAAAAACCTAAGTAAAAAGAGACAGAGGAACTGAATACTTTTCCAAGGAAGACATACAGATAGCAAACAGGTACATGAAAACGTGTTCAACATTACTAATCAACAGGGAAATGAAAATCAAAACCACAGTGAGCTATTAGCTCACACATATCAGAATGGCTATTATCAAAAAGACAAGACATAACAAGTCTTGCCAAGGATGAAGAGAAAAGGGAACTCTTGTGCACTGTTAGTGGGAATGTAAATTGGCACAGCCACTATGAAAAACAGTAGAGGTCTCTTACAAAATTCAGAATAGAACTCCCATTTGATCCAGCAATTCTCCTTCTAGGTATTTAACCAAAGCAAACAAAATCACTATCTTATAGGTATTTTCAACCTCACATTCATTGCACCATTATTTGCAATAACCAATACACAGAAATAGTCTAAAAGCCCATTAACAAATGAGTGGATAAAGAAGACTGGTATCATGAAATATTATTCAGCCATAAAAGAGAAAAAAAAATCTGCCATTTATGACAACTTGGATGGAACTTTAGGGCATATGGTAAATGTAATAGAGAAAGACAAAAACTATATGATCTCACTTATATGTGGAATCAAAAAGAACACAAACTCCTAGAAACAGAGAACAGATTAGTGGTTGCCAGAGGTAGGCACTGGGGGTGGGAAAATAGGTAACAGTGCTCAAAAGGTACAAATTTCCAGTTATAAAATATGTCCTGGGGAATATAATATACAGTATAGTTACTATAGTTAACAATACTGTGTTATGTACTTGAAAGCTGTTAAGAGAGAAAATCTTAAAAGTTCTCATAAGAAAAAAAATTGTAACAATGTATGGTGATGGATGTTAACTAAACCCACTGTGGTAATCACTTCACAATATACACAAATATCAGATCATGATGTCATGTACCTGAAACTAATACAATGCCAACTATATACCATTTAAGAAATAGTAATAGCTTCTATGCCTTGAATACCTGTCAGGGTACTACACATATGTCATTACTAATTCCCAAAACAATCCTGACAAGTTGGTAATAGTCTCATTTTACAGAGGAATAAGGCTAAAAGATTTAAATAAGTTGAATAATGTGCCAGATAAACAGCTAATAAATCGTAGAACAGGATATAAAACCAGTCCTTACTCCAAAACACAAACCCATTTCACTAGGTCAGAGATGGTAAATTGCACTCCTATGTCAAATCCTATTTATTGGGAGTAACTGGCAAGATTTATGCTGAGAAAGCACTGACACTTTTCTGCAGCTCAAAAGCAAAAGTTCTTGCACACTTAATGATGCTGTCATGAGTATAGGAGGACCTATATCTAGACCCCACATTTACCATTTTAAAATGCGATTAGACTGGAGTTTTTTAAAAGATTTTATTTATTTATTCATGAGACACAGAGAGCCAGAGACATAGGCAGAGGGAGAAGCAGGCTCCCCACAGGGAGCCCGATGTGGGACTCATTCCCAGGATCCCGGGATCATGCCCTGAGCTGAAGGCAGAAGCTCAACCACTGAGCCACCGAGGCATTCCCTGAGATTATACTGTTTTTAAGGTTCAGTTACCTTTCCATGGCTTCAAATCTCATGCCTGTTAGTCTCTTGACTCTGTGGCTGCCAGGAAACTGTCTTCTCAACTCCTGAAGACAAAACTGAAAAAATAATTGGTAAAAAAGACTTAAGAAGTAGGAATTACATTACATATACTAAATGAGCTAGAGGGAATGGCCTATATAATCTTCAATATATCTTCTTAAATCATTTCATTAGTGTACTCTAACAACATGAAGTGAAATTAATTGGTAATGAATAAGGGATAAAAGAAGAACCCTGAAATTACAGTACTCAGAAACTGATCATGCTCTTAACTGGGAAAATAAGCAGGTCATGGGATACACTAATAATTCTTTAGATGTTGCCATATTACTCCTCCTTCAGAATTGCTTCCATAATGGCCCAACTTAAACCCTTACAACAACTTCCTGGCTTTTAGTTTCTATTATCTAAGCATTCTCCTGATATAAATTTAGCTCTTTGACAGTACTCTCAAGTCTTCCAAATACTATAACACTTTTGCCCTGTTGAAATCATGTATTAATCAATCATCCTGTCAGTACACATATCCTGACTTGGGGTTATAAAATACCGACACCAAATCTAAAGAGTACCAATCCCCTTTGGGAGAGATCCATAATCCACCTATCAACTTAAATAAATAAATAAATAAATAAATAAATAAATAAATAAATAATCAATCAAGTATTTATTGAGTACCAACTATGTTCTCAGCAACATATGAGGATTTTAAGAGTCTTGGAAGCACTAAAATGTTAAGGATTATAAAAACAGTCCATTCTAGTGCCCCAAAGCATAAGTGACCAAAAAAAAAAAAAAAAAATACCTTTCCTTAGTGAAGAAACTATTAATTAGTAATAAAAAAGTTATAACATGATCTGGAAGTATAGCTTCCAAGTACGTGGCTAAACATCTGCCACACTAAGAAAAATATTCAAGTTAGTCAAAACTGGAGATGATGTTTGTTTATTTCTTTGACACCATGCACAACTCATACTACTTGGTTAATCAAGCTGTATAGAAATTCTGAACATTAAAAAAATACTATGTTACAAAAAAAGCTACCATTTAAGTTGATCTCTGGCTTTGGTTACCAATATTATCTAATTTGATCTCCTACTTCATCAAATGGCATTTGGCTTCTTAAAAAACAAGTAAACATTTCCCTTAAGATGCAAGCTGCAGGGGCAGCCCGGGTGGCTCAGCGGTTTAGCGCCGCCTTCAGCCCAGGGCCTGATCCTGGAGACCCGGGATCGAGTCCCACATCGGGCTCCCTGCGTGGAGCCTGCTTCTCCCTCTGCCTGTGTCTCTCTGCCTCTCCTTCTTTCTGTGTCCCTCATGAATAAATAAATAAAATCTTTAAAAAAAAAAAAAGATGCAAGCTGCAATCTCTATGAATATTTGAAAGACTATTTCAGGGCTCAGTTGGTTAAGCGTCTCTTGATTTCAGCTCAGGTGATGATCTCAGGGTTATGGGATCAAGCCCTGGGTTGGGCTCTGCACTGAGCATAGAGCTTGCCTGAGATTCTCTCTCCCCCTCTCCTATACCCCTCCCCCTCAGATAGATAGATAGATAGATAGATAGATAGACAGACTATCTCATAGGTTCTGATGGTAATCTAAAAGGTTTAATGGAACACTTTTTCTTTTACCACTAGTAGCTCCACTGAAATTAGATATATAGGCAATGTAGCATAAATTACCTTAGAAAAAAAGCAATGCTAATTCAGATATGCATATGTTCTCCTAATATTTCTACTTTGTTTGCATGTACTTTCTTTTTGGCTTAAATGAGGAAATAGCATGAAGTTGTACTGAAGAACTCTGGAATATAGAACAATAAAACGAAAAACCAGAAACCTTCACTTTTTCATTTACAAAATGAATATAATGATAGTATCAAGCACAAATCAAGAAATAACTGTGAAGATTAAATAAAGTATGATATAAAGCGTTTAGCACAATGGCTATCACATGAGTATTCAAAAATATAGCTATTATCATTCTTTTATTCTAAAAGCAATATTAATATTCTAAGTCATGTTCTATACATGTTAGGATTTTCTAATAATTTAAGAGATACATTTACAACAATGCAAAATAGTATTTAACATTATGTACAGATCTTCCACTTATGGTGGGGTTACATCCCAATAAATCCCAATAAATAAATTATTAAGTTCAAAATATTGAAAGTCAAAAATGTGTTTAATAACACCTAACCTACTGAACAGCATAGTTTAGCCTAGCTTGCCTGACACATGCTCAGAACACTTTAGCTTATGTTGGGCAAAATCTTCTAACACAATGCCTACTGTATAATAAGACATCAACTATCTCATGTTTACTAAATTTACTAAATACTATATGAAATACAGTATTACTATATTTAATTACTAAATACTATATGAAAGTGAAAAACAGAATGTCTGTATGGGTACAGAATGGTAGTAAGTTTATCAGTTGTTTACCCTGGTGACCATGATCATATGGCTGACTGGGAGGGTAGGGCCCACTGCCACCACACAGCATCATGAGAAAGTATTGTACCACTTATCACTAGCCTAGGAAAAGATCAAAATTCAAAGTATAGTTTCCTGTGAATGTGTATTGCTTTCAGACCATTATTAATTAAGTTGAAAAACTGTAAGTCAAATCATCATGAGTCAGTGACTCTACTCTCTGTGTTATACTTTATTTTATTTTTTTTTAATTTTTATTTATTTATGATAGTCACACAGGGAGAGAGAGAGAGAGAGGCAGAGACACAGGCAGAGGGAGAAGCAGGCTCCATGCACCGGGAGCCCGATGTGGGATTCGATCCCGGATCTCCAGGATCACGCCCTGGACCAAAGACAGGCGCCAAACCGCTGTGCCACCCAGGGATCCCTACTCTCTGTGTTATAAAAGTCATTCAAAAACCCAAAAGATAAACTTGTTTTAAACTATCTGCTTCTTTTTTTAAACTCTATAATAGCATAATTCACCTGTTAAGTGGACAACCTTCACCAACCAATTTAATCTTTTCAGTAAAACTGGGATAATAAATATCTACTTCCCAAGACTGTTAAAAAGATTTAACTGTCCCAAAGTACCTAGTTAGTCTCACCTACTCTTAGGAGTAGCACTGAAATTCACCCATAAAAGCATTCAAGTACAAGCCACGTACTAAAGCTTATAAGGTACTTAACAAGCAACGTACATGGCTTGTACATTAAAAGCATTCAAGTACAAGCCATGTACTAAAGCTTATAAGGTACTTATAATTCACGAAGTAAATTTAAAATAAAATAAAATATAATTAGTTTAAATACCTACCAATGCCAAGTCATCTCGACCATAGTCTAGGGCTGCAATCATCACTTGTTCATATATGATCCAAACTAGACACAGAGAGAAAAAAAATTGAACTTAATGTAAAAATCTCCCAAAAGAAATCAGACATTTTTCTTGTTTCTGATATTTTAGAGAACATTACTTGTAACTGAAAATTGTTTTACTGCATTATATATAGATTAAGAAAGCATTCTTCTATGCTTTCAGTAATATAAAATATTTTAATACCTTATAAGGTTAAAAAAATCTATTATTTAATACCTTTCCTCTTCTAAAAAATTCTTTTTTTTTTTACAGATTTATCTATTTATTCATGAGAGACACAGAGAGGCAGAGAAATAGGCAGAGGGAGAAGCAGGCTCCCTCAGAATAGCCCGATGCGGAACTCGATCCCAGATCCTGGGATCAGGACCTAAGCCGAAGGCAGCTGCCCAACAGCTGAGCCACACAGGCGTTACTAAAAAATTTTTTATGAAATACATTGTGACCAGACCAAGACTATAGCCCTCTAAGCTTTAAAGCAAAAATGTCTATTTGAATGCTTCACTACAACCAGCCAATTTAGAAATCCTTCTCAAAATAATGCATCATTAGACATCCTGAGTTTTTTTTTTTTAAATAGGGGGCAAATCATAGACTGCAGGAAAAACGTAATGAAAAGATGCTTTTTAAAAAAACTAAAACCCAAAAAAGAATAAAAATAAAAAAACTAAAACCCAAAACAGGAAAGAGCATGAATAAAGCACTTACTATCATCTCCAAGCTTAGAAGCATATTCATTAATTAATTCCTCTCCAACTTCCACAATTTGCTCACTGTTTCGTGAGTTTTCTTCTCTCCATTTTCTCATTTTATCTCGCATTTCTGAAAAAAATAAAGCTTGTTATTACATATATATTTGATCAGTGTCAAAAATTGATAAGGAAATTGAAATCAACTTTTCAGGCAGAGAAAATAAAGTCACACTGATATAAGTCTAAGGTATGTCAAAATTCATAAAGCAGAAAATAAATTTAACAAAAGCAACAGATCCTTTAGAAGATTAAAAAGACATTACAACTAATGTTACAACTATATAAAAGTAATGAATAGGATTGGTCTGCTACAAAGATTTAAGATCTAAAGCAACTATGGATCTTAACTTTTTTGAAGTTAGAGACAATTTTCAGAACCTGATAAAAGCTAGGGATAATTTTGGGGGGTTGTAGGTGGGAACACAAAATTATTTGTAGAAATCTCAAAAATCCAAAGTACTCCTGAAGCTCACCCACTCAAGAATGTAAAATTTCATAATCAGGGGATCATATTAGGCTGTCTGCACTGAAAGGACATTCATCATAAAACTTCCTAATAACATTAACAGTACATATAATGTATAAAGATACACAGCTATGCAAGAAAATAAACAGCAAAAGAATCAGAACAAAGGAAATCTTTCAATTATATATATAATAATAAGTAAAAAGAATAATGTAAAGTAAGGTAAAAAGCACTAGCAAAAGTCACAAGAACAACTTTGCATATCATAAAATAAGAGGAAACTGAGGAGTTGTAATGAACAGTATTTTGATAACAACAGAAATAACTGGGAAAAAGTATCTAATCCAGTAAACAAAAGGTCCCTTTTTCATATAGTTATGGTAGAATGAACTATCCAATTTGCCAATCACATATATGATTTCTTACTCCTACCTGAGAAAATCTAACATATTTATTCATCTGGGTACCACCTCTTCCTTCTACAGACACAGAAGAGATTTAAACAGTTAAATTGTTGAACACATAAGCTGGCCCCTAGAGAATAAGTATAAAAGAAACATGAAATTTTCACTACTTTCATACGCATTATCTGAGTTCCTATAGCTCAAAGTCTTAAAAAAAAATTGCAAGACAAAAATAGATCCTAAATGGTCTTAAAAATCAAATTAACACAGTTAATTCCTTCTACTGACAACCAGAAATCACCTTGACTCTCACTCCGCAAAGGAAATAACCTTGAACTGATTCTTACAAAGTTCAAGAGGAAATGAACAGACAAAAAAATTTAAGAAATAAAAAAATAAAGTAGGTCATTCATACCCCACAGGTTAAGGGCTCAATCCCACAAAACTTAGATACCAATCAAGAGTCAGGGCCACCAGTATTTCTGACTAACTGGCTATAAAGTCTGGGGTTCTCACAACCTCCTCCTCAGGTTTGTGAGAATACCTCACAGAACTCAGATAGGTGCTTCACTTACTATTATGGATTTATAAAAACTACAACTAAGAAAAGCCAAATGAAAGAGATATATAGGGCAAAGTGAGAAGAGAAAAGAAAAGCAGAGGAACTTTCATACTCTCTCTCAGCAAGACACCATCCTAGTACCTTCCTTGAGGTGCTTACCAACCTGGAAGCTCTCCAAACACCATAGCTTAGTGGGTTTTATGGGGGCTTCATTCCAAGGCATGATTGATCTCCAGATCCTCTCCCAGGAAGTCAAGAAATGAGAGTTCCAATTTTTTACTTTCCCTGGTCTTTTGGATGACCAGCCCCCAATCTGAAGCTATCCAGCCACCAACAGTCTCATTAGCATACAAAAAGATACTCAACATTCTAGAAACTCCAAAGATCTTAGAGGCTCTTAAGTCAAAAACCAAGAAAAAAAGATTAAATATAACAAAAGCTGTTGCTACTAACCTTATCATTCAAGAAATTTCTAAGGGTTTAGGAGCTCTGTGACACAACTGGGGACAAAAAAAAACAAATACACATCCCTTATTACATCACAACAGAACCTTATGCTTAGAACCAAAGCATGGGTTCTCAGAATTCATTCAAACTCTATCCCCTATAACACAGTTCACTTGCAGATTATTTTATTCTAACGATTTATTTATGTATTCATTTTAGAGAGAGAGAAAGCACATGCGTGCACGAGCAGGGAAGGGCAGAGGGAGATGGAAAAAGAAACCCAAGCTGACTCTGCTGAGCACAGAGGCTGACCCAAGGTTCCATCTAAAGACCCTGAGATTATAACCTCAGCCAAAATCAAGAGTCAGATGCTTAAATGACTGCACCACCCAGGCACACCAACCTGGCAGATTATTTTAAAAGAGGAGTTAAGTGTCTTGGGAATATAAATTAGTGTTTTACAGATCTGTTCCATAACATCGCACCCTTTGCCCACATGCTGAACCCAAATTACGCTAGCATTCAAGGTGACAACCTAGCTCTTACCTTGAAAAAAATTACTTTCACAAAACATAAACATATTCATAAATATGGATCTTTAGCTTAGAAGTGAAATCTCAGGGTATGTTCCGTGAGATCTGGGATCCTGCCTGTCATGTTCAGCACTGTATCCTCAAGAAGTGGAACAGTGCCTGTTACAAGTACTCCAGATATGTATTTAATTAACATGTTATTTAGTATATAGGCCAATAGTTAAAGCTACATGTGAATTAGATCAACCACAGAAGGCATTTAACTTTTTAATTTTGTACTCTTTGAAGCTGATGAGACCTTTGAACCCTCTTTTTCCCAGAAATATGTACATGTTTACATATACTCAATTTTACATACAATTTCATAGAATTCAAAAACCACATAAAACTTATCCCTCCATCAGTCTGGAGGCTGTTGGTCTCAGGTTTAATAAACCACTGATAATAGAGTGCTAAGAAAAGAACTATTAAGGACACTAAAAATCAAGGAGCAAATAAATGGATACAGAAAACTCACAAAGGTAAGGTCTGAAAAGTGAGACCCCTAATGTTATTATGAAACCAAGGAAAGAATGTTTCATGGAGTGATATGCAACAACAAATATAGTACAGGTGTAAAAAACACATTCATTAGACATGGCATTAGGTCTCCCTAGAAACCTTACTGGAATGATAGGGCATAGAAACCAAATTATGGTTTGAAGGACTGAATAAAGAGAAAGTAGAGAGAATAAACATTTTTACAAGTATTTTTTCAACAAATGTTCATTTGGTACCTATTATAGGCAAGGCAGTGTGCTAGACATCCTATCCATATCCTGGCCAAATATCTTATTTTTGAGAAACTTGGCTATACCCTTCTTACAACTCTCTTTCCCACCTCTAAACTCCTAAGCAGTAACTACTCTAACAAACAGCATTAATTTTCAACTGGCTGAATAGGTAAACCATATATTCTACCTTTTTTTATAGAGCTCAATAGATTAAAAGAGTGTTAGACTTACTACATGGGTCTTTTATAAATGTGACAAATCCTCCTATCACAAGAACTACAGTACTTTTTGAACAAGCCATTTCCACAGCTTTAATTCATGATGTTATACAATGGAATTCTTAAGGACACAGGTCCAGCTGACATGCCCTCCCCAAAAAATCTAAACAAAAAACTATCTTCAAGAGTCCTCCATCACCTTCTAACATCCTAAAAATGTGTTACTATAAGTCTTTGAAAGAAAAATCTGGGATCTCTTTAAAAGCCCTGAAACAGAACTTTTATTCCACAAAAGTCTGAAACCTTCATTTTCCAAATAAGTAAACTATACCCTATTAGTAGAATGAGCTGCCGAAGTCTACCTAAGGTACAGAAATTTTTCCAACACTTGAAAAATGACTTATAGTCCTTTGTGACAGTTTGTTAATGTTTATTATTAATGCTATTAACAATTCACTTAGTAAACAATTACTAAGCTCTTCCAAAATGTCTAGCACAAGAATAAAACAGGCTGGCCCTCCCTTCATTCTAGGAAACAAAATTTTAAAACTTAACAAATTGGATAAGGACTTCAATAATATGAGGACACAGAGTTAAAGGACCAGAAGTACATTTTGTTGCTTTTGTTGTTGTTTTTATTCTTTTTTTCAAAACATTTTGGCAAAGGGATAGGATAGGGTGGTCAAGGAAAGCTCTCCAAAATATATGACCTTTGAGGGAAATTCCGATACACGGTAATGTATAATGGTAGCAAGACTAGAGCAAGAAAGGAAAAACACTCCCAGTAGGAAGAAATAGCATCTGTCCAGCTCTAAGATAAGAGGAGCAGAACACATTTAGGGAATTCAACAAAAGCCAGCATAGCCAGCCCAAAGAGTAAGGGGCGAAATAATTAAGATAAAGTGGGAGTCATGGACAAGGAGCTAGATCATCTTTTTATAAAGCACTTAATGGTGTAAAAGCATTTTAACATGTTTTCTCTTTTGTTCAATCATACTTGTGAAGTAGTTTGTATTTATTATTCTAAATCCACTCCTCTTTACAATACCCAAGGGTAAGATCCAAGTTACCTACTAAATCATTACCTTATCTGCTAATAGGTCATATCTACTTGCTCCTATCATCTAAGAAACCGAATTGAACATACCTTCAAAGTAGCACTTTCTAAAAAGTATGAAATAATCGAAGAAAATTTTAAAAAGCATTAAAAGTAACAGCCACATATCTACCATCTGGCTTCCGAATATACAGTTGACAGAAGCCTTTTAAAACTATGTATTTTACAGGTCTGTCTTCTCCCTTAGACTGTAAATTCCCTAAAGGTAAGGACTGTGTGTTCCTTAATTTAATATACCCAAGATCTAGCACTAAGCAGCTAATACTTTTATTTAATATAATGAACTCCCCCAATACAGGTAGAAATACTGAGGTTACAGTGAGCTAGAGGCCACAAAACTAATGATAAATTACTGAATTCCGTTCAGGTATAAAGGAATTTTACCTTTTCCCACATATGTTTGCAATTTTGTAATATCTGAGAGAGACAGTCACCATCAAATGGCCAATATAACTTTCAGTCCACATGTTATCAGGTCACTGTTTAAGTATCTGAAGAAGGCATTCACTAAACAAATAAGCCATTAAAGCTACCGTTAAATAACGGGAAAAGAAATTTCAATTACACAACTATCATGCCTTAGAGAAACTCAAGGCTCTTAACCATGCTTCCCACTAAAGTTTTTAAGAACACAAAAATCTCTTGTAAAACGGGCTCAAAGTTTGGCTGCTTCCAGATTTAAAGAACACTCTCCCTTAAAGTAGAATGGGAAAAGAAGTCCATCACACTTGAGCATATACCTAAAATAACCAGTTCTTTTCCCCTTTCAGAAAAGGAATTACTGGCAGGAAGCAGAAAGAAAGTTGTGTTACGTGTCTAAGTGTGCTTTGAGGGGAATGGGGGAGCGGATATTGAAGAAGAGAAATGCGAGACCCAGTTTTGCAGAGAACGAAATGTAAAGTGGCACGTGGGAGGATCAATTTTGTTCACGGGTCTTCCACAGACCTTTAAAGCCCAGAGTCGTAACCCTCACACAGCTTAATGAAAGGCCTCGGAGGCCCTGTATTTCTCGGCTGCAGGGAAGCTTCGGCAGGGAACCACCCCGCCTCCTCCGCGCCTCCCAGCAGCCACACGACATGCGTGACGGCCCTCCCGTCTCAGAATGGAAGCCATCCTGGGCTACTGCACAGCGCGGCGGTACATGGGTCAGTCAGTCTATTGATGAGCACGGGCGGTGGGGAACACCACAGACTGCAATCGGCGGCCGGGCCAAGGAGAGGGTCAGCCTCAAAATCCACCTCGGCCACCTCCTCAGCTTGGCCGGTCCGGAGAGAGCTCCAGTGCGGAAGACAGACCAAAGAATCCAGGTCTCCGCCCGGCGGCACGTACTGCCGAACCGCTTCCCAGGGCTTTTGGTCTTTCCGCGCCCTCCCCGCCCGCAGTTACCTTCCCAAGTGACATCGTAAAGCTCTGAGACCTTCGCCATCTTCTCAGAACCTAGAGGCAGGGAATGAGAGGGCGGGGAGACACCGTCACGTGACCTGCGACCGGGCGGTGGCGAACTGCGACGCCCTTTCTCATTGGTCGAGAGGGCCGGAGGGGGCGGGATCCGCCGCGCACGTGCACGCGGCCCCCTGGCAGGGAAGTTGGGGAAGGGGGCGGGGCGAGCGGAGCGGAGCGGAGCGGAGCGGGCGGGGCGAGCTTGGCGGCTGGTGGCGTTCAGGGACTCTGAGGACGCCGTGACTTAAGGGCCGGAAGGTGAAGTCCGCCCAGGACGAGGTGACTTTTTTTACCAGGGATTTTTAGCAAATGCGGGTTGTTGTTTTTTTTGTTTTTTTGTTTTTTTTAATATGCGCCACTCCCGGCTTTTCATTTTTCCCTACGTAGGTGTATTCGTTTTCTTCCCACTCCCTAACCTTGTTCTCTTCATGCTCTGCTGCAATGTCACATCTGCTCCAGTCCTTTATTTGCCAGCTTTCCTCCTTCCGTAATGGGATTTGCTTTCCATTTTTCTTTTAGAATGTCCGACTAAACTGATGCACTCCAAAAATTTGTTTAAATCTCTCTGAGAGACTAAGCGAGATTCTGCCTTTACGCATTATGCTTGTGTGGCCGAGGACTGAGTAAATAAATGTTCACGTGAAGTCTTCTTGGCAACCTGGATCACCGTCTGCCATTCTAGATTTGAAAACTCGTAAGACCAGCCAACATGTAAATCCTTATAAATAAGTGAATGAATGAAATACGGAATAAATGTACAAAGGAGACGGTCCCAGTCCCTGCACTTGGCTCCTCCTCTACCACTTCACGGCGGGGAGCCTCCTTTCCCACCCTCACCCACCAAGCTATTTGCTTTCTGGAACCATTAGACCTAGTCTACTAGAGCTAGGGAGACGTGTCTGGAGTAGAAGAAAAGAAATTTAAATTCATATGCATATATTTAATATTTGAAACAATGGAAACATGAAATTGTAAAGGGAATATGTAAAATGAGGAAAGAAGGCAAAAAATCTCTACATTATAGCCATAGTTAAGGAACAATGAAGAGGCAATCAAGATAGGGAGAAAGGAGGGTCATATCCCACAAGCCAGGGGAGTAGAATTTAAAAAAGTAAAAGGAACTATCAATAGCATCAGCCACAGAGAAGTTACATAAGGACAGAAAAGACTATTGAACTTAGAAACTTGGAATCGATTCTGAATGAGCTTCATTCTCTGCAAACTTAACAGACCTTTTAGAAATTCTTCATTCAAAAAAATTAAAAACCTTCCACTCAGAAATTCATGTATTCTAATGCTTCAAGAAAACAATAGAACGAACACGAACTCTATCAGACAGATTTGAACCCAAACTCCAATATTTAGTAGCTGGTTGACTTTTGGAATGTATATCTCTGAGCATCCCATTTGCTCATGTATAAAAAGAAGCTAATTATAGTTATATAAAAAGAAAAATACCTACTTTGAATTGTTATCAAAATTAAAAGAGATATTGCATGGCACTCCCATGGAGGTACCAGTCCTTTGGCTATAAATACTACTTATATGCTGATGACTCCCAAATTCTCCTCTGAGACCCAGTTCTGCTTTCTTGACATATTCACTTAGATAGCTAATACACATCTCCAAGTTAACATATCCCAAACAGAATTCTGGATTCCTTCCACCACACCCCCCAAATAGGCTTCCCCACTGCAGTTGATGAAACTATCCACTTAGTTGCACAAACTAAAATTCTAGGAAGTATTGTCGATTCTCCACCTCCTATATGTAGCCTGTCGGTAAATACTGTATTGTACTTCCAAAACTTTTTCCAAGTCTACTTGCATCTCCACTGGTACTACTTCAGTCTAAGCCACAACCATCTCTCACCTTACTGACTGTAATAGCCTCTTAACTATGTTAGTTTCATTCTAGCTGTATAAAATCTATTTTCTATACTAGCAGCCCTACTGTCTTAAAAAAAAAAAAATCAGACCACAGAAGTCCTTTGCTTATGGCTCTCAAATGACTCCCCCAGGCAATGAAAGTATACTCTAAACACTACCACAGTTTATAGGGCTTTACTCAGTGTGGCTCTCTCCTACATCTCTCACCTCATCTACTATTCTTTCTTTTTTTTTTTTTTTTTTTTTTTGAATCTTTATTTTTTTATTTTTTTTTTATTGGTGTTCAATTTACTAACATACAGAATAACACCCAGTGCCCGTCACCCATTCACTCCCACCCCCCGCCCTCCTCCCCTTCTACCACCCCTAGTTCGTTTCCCAGAGTTAGCAGTCTTTACGTTCTGTCTCCCTTTCTGATATTTCCCACCCATTTCTTCTCCCTTCCCTTATTTTCCCTTTCACTATTATTTATATTCCCCAAATGAATGAGAACATATAATGTTTGTCCTTCTCCGACTGACTTACTTCACTCAGCATAATACCCTCCAGTTTTTTTTTTTTTTTATTGGTGTTCAATTTACTAACATACGGAATAACCCCCAGTGCCCGTCACCCATTCACTCCCACCCCCCGCCCTCCTCCCCTTCCAACACCCCTAGTTCGTTTCCCAGAGTTAGCAGTCTTTACGTTCTGTCTCCCTTTCTGGAATTTCCCACACATTTCTTCCCCCTTCCCTTATATTCCCTTTCACTATTATTTATATTCCCCAAATGAATGAGAACATATAATGTTTGTCCTTCTCCGACTGGCTTACTTCACTCAGCATAATACCCTCCAGTTCCATCCACGTTGAAGCAAATGGTGGGTATTTGTCATTTCTAATAGCTGAGTAATATTCCATTGTATACATAGACCACATCTTCTTTATCCATTCATCTTTCGTTGGACACCGAGGCTCCTTCCACAGTTTGGCTATCGTGGCCATTGCTGCTAGAAACATCGGGGTGCAAGTGTCCCGGCGTTTCACTGCATCTGTATCTTTGGGGTAAATCCCCAGCAGTGCAATTGCTGGGTCGTAGGGCAGGTATATTTTTAACTGTTTGAGGAACCTCCACACAGTTTTCCAGAGTGGCTGCACCAGTTCACATTCCCACCAACAGTGTATGAGGGTTCCCTTTTCTCCACATCCTCTCCAACATTTGTTGTTTCCTGCCTTGTTAATTTTCCCCATTCTCACTGGTGTGAGGTGGTATCTCATTGTGGTTTTGATTTGTATTTCCCTGATGGCAAGTGATGCAGAGCATTTTCTCATGTGCATGTTGGCCATGTCTATGTCTTCCTCTGTGAGATTTCTGTTCATGTCTTTTGCCCATTTCATGATTGGATTGTTTGTTTCTTTGGTGTTGAGTTTAATAAGTTCTTTATAGATCTTGGAAACTAGCCCTTTATCTGATATGTCATTTGCAAATCTCTTCTCCCATTCTGTAGGTTGTCTTTGAGTTTTGTTGACTGTATCCTTTGCTGTGCAAAAACTTCTTATCTTGATGAAGTCCCAATAGTTCATTTTTGCTTTTGTTTCTTTTGCCTTCGTGGATGTATCTTGCAAGAAGTTACTGTGGCCGAGTTCAAAAACGGTGTTGCCTGTGTTCTTCTCTAGGATTTTGATGGAATCTTGTCTCACATTTAGATCTTTCATCCATTTTGAGTTTATCTTTGTGTATGGTGAAAGAGAGTGGTCTAGTTTCATTCTTCTGCATGTGGATGTCCAATTTTCCCAGCACCATTTATTGAAGAGACTGTCTTTCTTCCAATGGATAGTCTTTCCTCCTTTATCGAATATTAGTTGCCCATAAAGTTCAGGGTCCACTTCTGGATTCTCTATTCTGTTCCACTGATCTATGTGTCTGTTTTTGTGCCAGTACCACGCTGTCTTGATGACCACAGCTTTGTAGTACAACCTGAAATCTGGCATTGTGATGCCCCCAGATATGGTTTTCTTTTTTAAAATTCCCCTGGCTATTCGGGGTCTTTTCTGATTCCACACAAATCTTAAAATAATTTGTTCTAACTCTCTGAAGAAAGTCCATGGTATTTTGATAGGGATTGCATTAAACGTGTATATTGCCCTGGGTAACATTGACATTTTCACAATATTAATTCTGCCAATCCATGAGCATGGAATATTTTTCCATCTCTTTGTGTCTTCCTCAATTTCTTTCAGAAGTGTTCTATAGTTTTGAGGGTATAGATCCTTTACATCTTTGGTTAGGTTTATTCCTAGGTATCTTATGCTTTTGGGTGCAATTGTAAATGGGATTGACTCCTTAATTTCTCTTTCTTCAGTCTCATTGTTAGTGTATAGAAATGCCACTGACTTCTGGGCATTGATTTTGTATCCTGGCACGCTACCGAATTGCTGTATGAGTTCTAGCAATCTTGGGGTGGAGACTTTTGTGTTTTCTATGTAGAGTATCATGTCATCAGCTAAGAGGGAGAGTTTGACTTCTTCTTTGCCAATTTGAATGCCTTTAATGTCTTTTTGTTGTCTGATTGCTGAGGCTAGGACTTCCAGTACTATGTTGAACAGCAGTGGTGAGAGTGGACATCCCTGTCTTGTTCCTGATCTTAGGGGAAAGGCTCCCAGTGCTTCCCCATTGAGAATGATATTTGCTGTGGGCTTTTCATAGATGGCTTTTAAGATGTCGAGGAATGTTCCCTCTATCCCTACACTCTGAAGAGTTTTGATCAGGATACTATTCTTTCTTCACTAAACCCCAGCCATTCTCGCCTACTTACTATTCCTCAAACATTCCAAACTCCTCTCTGCCTTGGGTCTGGCATTTGCCCAATATCCCTTTTCCTGGAATGTTCCTCTCATAGCTTTAAGTTGCTGTCTTATTTTTGTCTCTTATATCTCAGTTTTATTTAAAACTATCTACTTACAGGGAGGCCTTTCTTGATTATCCAATAACAAGTGACTCCTAGTTAATGCCTATTACATCATTATAACACTTACCACTTTGATTTTTTTTGTTTACTTATTTTCTGTATTTTTGATTGTTACATAAATTCCTTGAGAGTATGGACTTTGTCATTTTAGCCTTGGAACATCCAACCTAGTAAAGCACCTGGCATACAGTAGATGTTTGTTGAATGAGTGAATTAGATACTCAAAAAACAACAACTTGAATTCGTGATTATTAGGATAATATTTCATAGTAGTGCACATATGAACTTTACTCCTTGGTTATGGATAGGATGTTCTCTTTTTATATCTGATATTTTCCTAAAAATTATAAACACAGTTGGGACCATACCAATTCATTTTACATCTCCCAGCTCCTTACCACAATATGTGGCATATGTATATGTGACATACATCTACAAATTAATATTTGTAGACTAAACTAAATTGTTTATGCCTAACATTTTGTTGAATTTTTTGAGTAGGTGAAAGCTCAACAAAATGTCTTTTAAATACAATGGATATTAACAGAACTAATTAAGAGAGTAAATATTCTCTAGTCATTTCAACTAAATGCCCTTGTGAATAGCTGCTAGTGTCTCTCAGGCAGTAAACTATGTCACTATGTTAAAGGAGGTCATTTTTAGGATCTCTGACCTGGAAACTTGAATGATTTTATTTTAGACTTAGAAGGTATTTATGAATCATTAAAACTGTACTTTTCAAAACTTTTTTGCCTGCAACCTATATTAAGGAATACATTTGACATTACGCAGTATGTGTCCATATATATAAAACTGAAACAAAATTTACAGGCTAAAAAAAAAAAATTTAGACTATGATGTGTGTATATTTTCTATTCAAATTGAGTCGATTTCCTTTTTTTTTTTTATATATAAAAACTATTTGCAACCCATTAGTGGGGTAATTGCCATACTTTGAAAAACTAATGAACTTTGTGTATGTTTTCTAATCTGAGGCCCTGATGTGATAGGATTTACTCAACTTTTTCCACTAGTAGGACAAAGGGGAAATGCATATGAAGGAGATAAGCTGTTTAAATCTTAGATAAAAGGTGAAATACTTAAAGGAAAAATATATTTAAGTAGAATTTTTTTTTTTTTTTAACAACAGTACTTTCTGAATCGGGGGAAGTGACTGTGTTTACATATTGTAACATTTCAGATGTCTAATAAAACTTGCCCTCCTCCGGAACACTCAGGAAAAAACTGGTATGTAAGTGACAAAAATTCTTTATTCTTCTTTATTCTATTTTATGATGTGATTATAAATGTAAATAAAAAATGTCTTCCATAGATAAAACCATAACCCTGAGAACATAAACATCATACTCTCTATAAATCTACCTTTATAGAATATTTTCAAAATTTTCTATTATAGAATATTTTCAAAATTTTCTCTCTCACCTTCACTCCTTTGAAAAAGTATTCGTTCATGTATGTTAAAAATATTTAATCCAGTTTCTCTGATTGAACACTGCCCAGTATTGGTGACAAATATCAAGGAAATATCCAAGCAGCCAAATATTAAATTATGCCATGTTAGACACCATGGGAAATAACTGTCTCATTTAATGATCTCAGTAGATCAATGAAAAAGGCACATGAATATGATCTATGACTTGCTTTTTTTATATAACACTCTCATGATTTTCATTTTTTTACAAGCTTATGTTTGAATAATTAGAACAATAATACATCAGAATGAACTAGTCAGAAAGGAATAACTTTGAATAAGCCTACACTTTCTTTAAGGTAGAATAAGCTTTATCAAGCTAGATTGGCCTATGAAGCTCTTTGAAGTGCTTCTCTTTTATGGTCAAAGTTTACTTAATTCAATTAATAACTTCAGATATTATGAAAGACTAAAGCAACTTCTTATATGTAATAAACCTTATGGCATTTATAAAATGGACATCATACAACAGGACAGCGTAATGCCATTTGAATTGATTTTGCAGTATCCAACATCATCATCATTTATTTAGAATCTACTATCTGCTTTGTTCCATCTTAATCATACTGAATTAAAATATCCCATAATATATAGCATAGTTTATAACCTCTATTTACTGTGACAATTATCCATGAAAGTAAATTGGTCTCACTACAAGTCTCATATAAAATTTATTATAGCTTTTAAATCATGTTATTGTTTCTAATTAGTGAATCATAGCCATAAATCCCTTTGTATTTAAGGCAAAATATTGCTTATTTCATCTTCATTCCATGTCAATAGATTTTCACTGTGACACATTCACATTTGGAAGGAAGTTTTCCTTAGAGTTTTATTTACCAAAAGCCAGATTAACATGAAGTTGTTTTAGGAACCTTCTGAACATTGTTTATTACATTTTTAAAAGATTATGTAATTTAATATGTCCCAGCCTCCAAACACAAGAGTCTATACCCCCTTTGCTGGCCCAACTGTAGCATTTAGGCACTTCTAGTTTTTCCAACTTTGCTATCATATGCAATATATGTCTTAATATGTGCCAGAAGTTCATTTCACATCCAATTATATTATTTTAGAAAGCAAAGGAGAGTCTCTGGGAAACATTTCCAGTGAGATCACTTTGGTTCTTTCACAGTAGAATTCACAAACTGATAATTACCCCTCTGTGCCATAGTTGTAACATTGAACAGGAAAGTACATCCAGAAAGAGTACACCCAGAATTTCTCCCACATGAGCAATAAATTAGAGTTGTTTCTTTTTAAGATTTATAACCATACTTAAAAGTCCACTTTTTCAAATGATATTTATTTAATTTCCCCAAAGTGCATATTCTGTTCTCATACATACATCTGTATATATGTAGAAGTCTTTGTGCAAAAATGTATTTTTGTAAATATCCCTTTTGGGTACCAAACATCCAGGAGTCTCTGTAAACTATTATAGTAACCTGATGGTCTCGGGAACCCATCTAGACTCCATTTTCTACAATAGAAGTATAACCTAATTCTATACTTAAAAAATGTTCAAAAAAGTATTCACAATAAATAACTTTCATTATGGGTAAGCTCACACAAAAATATACCGAATATTGGGGTGCCTGGGTGGCTCAGTCAGTTAAGCATCTGCTTTCAGCTCAGGTTGTAGTCTCAGGGTCCTACGATCCAGAGCCCATGTGGGGCTCCCTGCTTCATAAAACTTCCCAGTAGGGAGTCAGCTTCTCCTTCTCCCTCTGTGCCTCCCCCTTCCCCACTTGTGTACATTCTCTCTTTCTCTCTCTAAATAAAATATTTTAAAAATATCTGAATATCAACTTTATACATTTTTTAAGTACATGTTATTCTGTTACAAATTAAATTTTAATTTTTCTACAGATTTGTTAGCATCATTCTAGCTGCAAGTGTCTTAAGTTGTTCATTCAGACCTATAGTTTTGATGTACCTTACCCTTGCCATCAGGCCACAATATCATTTACTTTACTGGTCATCTTTTTCTTTCCATGGTCATGCCAACCACTCTTGGTTAGAATTCACTTAAATGCCAATAGCAATACTGAGACAACATGTCCATCTTATTTTTCAGATCATAAATAATATGCTTTTTTGCATGTAGGAGGGCTTAGTCAACCCCTTAAATTTGTTTGGAAAAAAAGACTGGTTTCCCAGCAGAATTTTGCTAAGAAAACTGTCCACCCCCTAAGTCCATTCTACCAGCCTCATCTATCTCTATCTCATAGTGTGGAAGCACATGATCTCAAATGTTTTTTAAACATAATTTTTAAAAATTGTAGTTAAAATTCTTTTTTTTTTTAAGATGTTATTTATTTGAGAGTAAGAAAGAAGGAGAGAGCATGAGCAGGGCAAGGGGCAAAGGGAGAAGCAAACTCCCCCCTGAACGGGGAGCCCGACTCAAGACTCAATCCCAGGACCCTGAGATCATGACCTGACATGAAGGCAGACATTGAACTGACTAAGCCACCCAGTTGTCCCTAAAATTCTTTTTTTTTTAAATTGAAGTATAATTAGCATAGTGTTATATATTAGTTTCAGGTGTACAATGCAATGATTCAACAATTCCATACAGTACTTAGTGCTCATCATAAGCAGTGCATTTATGTGCAAAATGGACCAGGAACACTGCTGGAAGGTTCTGTCCTTGACCCCTGGAGTTTGGTGAGATCCATAGTCACAAAAAGCTTTGAAATTTATTTCCCAGATTGTATGTTACAGGGTTCGGATGTTTGCCCTTACCAGGTAACCGGGGTGGGGAGATAGGGGTTCACTAACTCTTCTCTGGGGAGAGGCCTGTGCTGTCACTTATTTGTTGGGTGACTGGGCAAGTTTCTTAACCTTTCTGAGCCTGTTTCCTTATCTGTGAAATGTGTCTAATATTTGTATCTACCTTATAAGGCTGTTGTAAAGATGAAAAAAAGATATGTAAATATAAGTGGCAGATAGTGTTGTTAATATCACTGACAATAAAACCGTTTACAAAGGGAAAAAAATAAACAGTGCATTCTTAATCCCCTTTATCTATTTCTATGAAATAGATATAGATTTCATCTATATCTATGAAATAGATACTCACCTCCTCTCTGGGAGTCACCTGTTTATTCTCTGTATTTAAGAGTCTGCCTTTTTATTTGTTTATTTGTTTTGTTTATTTGTTTCCGTTTTTCTTTGTTTTGTTGCTTAGATTCCACGTATTAGTGAAATCATAAGGTATTTGTTTTTCTTTGCCTTATTTCACTTAGAATTATATCCTCTAGGTCCATCTATGTTGTTGGGAATGGCAAGATCTTATTCTTCTTTATGGCTCAGTAATTTTCCATTGTCCATATATACCACATACATCTTCTTTATCCATTTATCTATGGATGGATACTTGACTTGCTTCCATACTTTGATTATTGTAAATAATGCTGCAATAGGGGTCCATATATCTTTTCAAATTAGTGTTTTTGCTGTCTTTGTGTAAATAGTAGTGGAATTACTGGGTTATATGGATTATAATATTGGATTATAATATTATAATATGGATTATACTGGATTATAATATTTTTGAGGAACTTCCATACTGTTTTCCACAGTGGATGCATCAATTTACATTCCTACCAACAGTACAGAGGGGTTCCTTTTTCTTCACATCCTCACCAGCAGTTGTTATTTCATGTCTTTGAGTTTAACCATGCTGATAGGTGTAAGGTCATATCTCCTTGTGGTTCTTTATCTTGAAACTGTGAGGTAAGGAACAGTATAAGTGAGCTTCAAAAGCTGCCACTCAGTTCAAATTTCTGTCACCTCACTAGAAATTGACCAATATAGTATTTTAATTTCCTTCTACCATTATGGTTCCGTTACAGATTCTTTTCCATCTTTTAATAATGGGCTTGAGCATTTATGTGGGTGGGGTGGGAACCACAACAGTCAGAAGGGAGTGATTCCAATTGATGTAGTTTTTCTAGCAATAGAGAAATGGAATATTAAAAATAACCTCAGTCTAATCTTGAGAAAACATCGGACAAACCCAGATTGAGAGTCATTCTATGAGAATAACTGACCGGTACTCATCAGAGAGTGGCAGTGACATTATATAAATCCTCTCCTAAGCTTTTAGGCAAATGCTTAGTGTTAAATGCCCATGGACAGATTCTAATGTCATATATGTAGTGAAATTAAGTGCACAGACTTAAGAGTTATAAAAGAGTTCCCAAAGTAGTTTGTATTAGTTATAAATTGTATATACCATGTCATAGAGGGCATGGAGTTTCATTACATTCCAAGCAATAGATAATTTGCCAGCATACATGTACATTACTCTCTTCTACAGAACCTGCTGGGTTTTAATCTGAGGTTGCTCATTCTAGCTATGTGGTTAAGCAATTTGAGCAAATTGTCTTACTTCATTGAATCCTAGTTTCCCTATATGTCAAATAAGCATATTAATACTTGCTGATTATAACAAGGATTATAAGTAATAAACACTGGAATTTATCACACAGAGTCTGGCATGTGGTACAATAATAGTATTATATACCAATTATTGAGTACTTACTGTGTACTTGGCACTTTACAAATTGCTCTTTGTAGATTATTTCAAACAACAATCCCACTTTACAGATGAAGTAACAGTTTAGAGAGGTTAAATAATTTCCCCCAAACACATTATTATACAATGTCCTTCACATAATAGGATTTTATTTAAAAAAAATAGCTTTGTCGTCTGGGTACTCCTGGAAGGGAAAGCTTGGGGAGGGAAAGCTTTCAGACCACAATGCATATTTGATGCCTGTGAAACAAAAGAGAGTAGGAAGCTGGATTGGACAGAAATAGCCTCACACCATGATTTAGATCTGACAAAGTATCAGCCAAATTCAATGAGAAAAGCTCCTGAGCAAAGACTTCCCATTAGAGAAGTGCTATACTGGGTAGAAATGGCCAGGCCCTAGAACCCTCACAAGGTTCAGTCATTGAGGAAGGTACCTGGAGGAGCATGACCCCAGCTCAGAAGCTGAGATGAATTTTGAAGGCTTTAAGAGCTGGAAGCTGGCTGGTGCACTCCTTGCAATTAAATAGCAAGTTCTTTCTTGAAGGGAGATTCTAACAGAGCACCTCCCTAGCTGCCACAGTAGCATTCTTATTATTATTCCATCCTGGGTGTAATCTTCCATTTTTGTGGAGAAGCAGGTCTCACATGGAAATTTTATTTCAACTCCACAGAATGTTGTTCTCCGGTGTGTGATTAAGGTGTGTGATTAATAGCTCGGCAGTGGTTGCTTTGCATTGAAGAAAAGACATAGTAGATTATAGATAGCTCAAAGAGACTTGAAAATTTGCTTATTTTTTTATGAGACACTAATCAGTAATTATCCATTCTTTTCTTGGGATGGGAATTAATGCTACTACCATTGATAAATTATCTAGGATTTCATATTTCTTTTTTCAGTCAGATTCCAAATATATACAAATAATTTAGAATTTTTAAACATCTTTCCAAGAATAATAGTATAACTCTGTAAAATGGCAGCATTTCTAAAATTCTTTTTTTTTTAAGATTTTACTTATCCACAAGAGACATAGAGAGAGGCAGAGGGAGGAGAAGCAGGCTCCGTGCAGGGAGGAGGACTAAAGAGACTTCTAAAGAGTCAGAGGACTTCATTGTGGAACAGTATAAACGTCTCCGCCAGAGGGATGGCTCTGGAGTAACCAAGTCTTCATGGAGGATTACAGTGCGACAACTTGAGAGCATGATCCATCTCTCTGAAGCAATGGCTCGAATGCACTGCTGTGATGAGGAACTGAGGTCTCCTGCAACTTGCAAGCCATGTGAGTGACATATTTTAGTACTGGTCCTCTCATCCCCAGTCAAGACTTCAGATCCAGCTGACATTGTGACTGCAATGATACATGGTTAGCCAGAACAACTCAGCTGAGCAGCTGAGCTGTTGCCAAATTCCCGACTCACAGAAACTGTGTCAGATAACAATTGTTTATTATTGCTTCAAGCTGCCAGTTTTGGGAATAAAGTGCTATACAACAATAGATAACTAATACTCCAAACAATCAGAAAGGATGCAGAAACTGGCTTATTGCTCATGCAGCATCCTGGAGCCTCCTCTGCTATCGTAAGCATCATCCTTTAGTTTGGGGAGGGTAGGTGATTCTGGGTAAATGGCTATTTATCAGTGAATGCAAAGTACTTTAATAACTTACCAACCAGTACAGCCATATCAGTTATACATCAGTCATGCTTATGTATATCCTGATGAGTTTTGAAAAACAAACCCAGAAAAATGAGGTTCCTGACTTCCCAGTTTTCTTCCCTGACACTCTCTCCATGAGACAGGAGGGTGGAGGAGGGTGAGGCAAGTTTCACGCTCAGAGAGATGGGCAGAGAAAGAGAATATCACTTCTTACCTTAAGATTGTTATCCTACTGCCTCGTTTCTAGAGAAATTGACCACTAAAGAACAGTTATATTGGCTGGGATGTGATTATTTCATCAAAGTTCAATAGGCTCTAATTAATAGCTCTTTGTTCTGATTCCATGATGCTAAAGCAACACTTTGGTTTGCTTTTCTGAGGACGTAGATACCTTGAAAAGGGTATTTTCCTCACAAAGCCAATATATTCTACTTCATATTTTGTATCTCTTTCCTAGAGAGACCTCCTTGCCTGATTTGCCCAGATCAGGATTAGGTGCCCTGCTCATATGCTCCAGTATTTCCTCTCCTTGTAGCACTTACCCCACTGTATTATAATCCTTATATATCATCATTTGTGTCTATCACTAGACTCTAAGCTCCATTCAACATCTGTGCGTCATGTTCATGAACTGTCCCAAGAGACTCAATAATTATTTGTGGAAAGACAGAAGCTTCATTAGACCAATGCTGATTTGGGGCTTTATGAACCAGTAAAATTTCCAGGAAAAAGGTAAAGGAGCCAATATAAGTTGCCAACTTTTTATTTTGCTAAGTGAGGACATTAAAAGTAATAACTGCAATTTAGCTTCCCATAATTTCATCTTAAAATTACTATTTTAACAGCAAAGGAGAGTCATAGGGTTCAATAAGAATAGTCCCTGAAAAGGAATAAATTTAACTTCTTTACCAGAGATCAATGACAGCTTCTACTTGAATTGGCACCACATGGCAGACATATTTAAGAATGGCTGAAAACTTCTTAAATCCCTTCCTACTCTCAGAGAAGTCAGTTTGAAATAATAACTCAGCTATTTTCAAAGTGGCAACTTCTAGATTTTTTTTTTTTTTTTTTTTTTTTTTTTAAGAAACACTCCCGGGACACCTGGATGGCTCAGCGGTTAAGCATCTGCCTTCATCTCAGAGCATGATCCTGGAGTCCCAGGATCGAGTCCCACATCGAGCTCCCTGCATGGAGTCTGCTTCTCCCTCTGCCTATGTTCCTGCTTTTCTCTCTCTCTGTCTCCCTCTCTCTCTCTCTCTCTTTTTTTCTCTCTCTCTCTCTCAGTGTGTCTCTCATGAATAAATAAAATCTTTAAAAAAAGAAAAAGAAACAATCCCAAATAGCTAAAAGTTGGTTTCCTATTCTTATCATCTGTGTCTTTAAAGAAAAAAAGTCACTGAACATCTTGGCACATGATTCTCAGCTGGGACTTACTATCCTCTTCAAGATTTTTCACTCTTTCCCAAAAAAAATCCCTGAAGGAGTGAACATACTAGAAAGTAGGAAAAGTAGGAACTATTATAATTTTGTTTGTCTTTAAAACATGTTTGGGGAAGGGTTGCTCCAGTCTGATGTAAGAAGAAAAATAAAATTATAGTTGAAGTATCGCATGACGCAAAACATTTCTGGCAAATTTATGTTGAATATAGCTCTTGTCTCATAAATTCAACAAAATTCATTTTGATTAAGTTTTACACTAAAGCAACATAAATGTATTATTTTTATTTCATTTTACAAATCACAAAAATTCTTGACAGAACAGTGGATATGTAAAGAACATTTTTATTAGAACTGGAACAGAAGGTACTTATCTGCAAATACGTGTGGTATCGACAAATGGCAAAGACAATAAAGAAAACACAGAAGCTATGTTTCTATTTTAAATGTCACTTATTTTGAGAACCCATGGGATAAATTACAGCAGCCTTGGGAAAGCAGAGACATTAAAATTAGGAGATGGAAAAGATGAAATCAGTGATGATGTAATCTAGACCCCTGATGACACAGGAGACTCCCTTAAAGATTCTGCCTGCATGCTGTGTCTTTTGTAATGCTTCAGGCAAGGAGAGATTTCTGAATCTGACTTGTGCCTTCACAAATCTGCTTTCTTCTTATTTTTATTTTGCTTTGTATTATAACTTTCTTGCTGTCCTGAGGCGGAAAAAAGTGAAAAAGGCCTTAATATTCTGGTTTTAGTCCATTTTTTCCTACAATAGTACACTAAATAGAATACTGAAAATAAAAGCATATTATTTTCTGCTATAAAACAATTTCACAAGTAAATTTCACAGCTAAAGTCCAGCCTCTCAATAAAGTAGTAGATCAACAATATCCATATGCAGGAATAAAACTTAGAAATCTTATGTATTATATAGATCTTTATATATTGTAAACTTTCAAGATGAATTATGTTTTTTTTTTTTACAGAGAGTTTTTTTGCCTCATCATAATTATTTGAAAATAAAAGAGTAAAACATTTAACTCTGGTTTGACGTACATAACATGTATAATCTGATTTGTGCAAAGTAATCTGTTTTAATGTATTGGTTGTCTCAATTATGATGCCACGTAATATATTAATTAAAGGAACAACTGAGTAGCCAGAAATGGTATTTATGATTATTATCATTAATCTAGCCTGATTCAATATATGTAGAGTGCATAAGAAGTCACACTTACACTATATATTTTTTAAAATGTAAGCTGGTCTTGCAGGTTTTCATTTAATTCATGAATAGCTAATAACACTTTTAACCATTAATCTTGAACAAAAGTTTTCACATTCTAAAAATGCTAGGAAATGAAAAAAAAAATGCTGTTGATGATATCAATTATTTATATCATTTATATCATGATAAGAGTTAAATATTTTTAAACTATCAGAAGCTAACTTTGGTTTATCAGTTAAAGCACAGTTATAATTGTCAGTATAATATCATTAAGTAGATACTTTGGTGTCAGCACAAACAAGATTATCAACCTAAGCTGCATGCTAAACACAATTAGCCAAATTAAACCAAAGTTCAACCAAAGTACACTGGTCTGATTCTGAGTGTTCTTTTCTAAAGTTTCAGATTACAGTCACTTTAGAGCAGTTACATTAGTTAACTTAAATATATATTTTTTTTTAGTTAGAAAAGAATTTTTTTATGATTTGAGTGCGGGGGGGAGTACATATACTCAAAGTATAAAAACTTTCTATTGAAAGCAGAGCTTCTGAAATATGTCTTTGAATTACCAGTGGACAAACCTCTGAGAAAACCATTGTTTCCAAAGAAATTGTCACTAAGGGATAGAACTCAAATGAAATAGTAGGGATACAAATAATGATCTGAATAAAATCACTGAATACATGACACAAATATAGAGACATGCTATTTCTCACAGTTACTGCCAAAAAAGAAATTCAATTAAATTGTTTTTTTCAAGTGCAGTTTATATATTAAAACAGTGATATTCCTTGGAATTCTAAAATTTTGACTTGATTTCTGACTTTACCAATTGTTCCTAACATGACCTGGCATAAGTCCTTTATTATCTCATTTGCTAGAAGATAATACCTACCTCAAAGGGCTATTAAAAAGATTAAATGTGAAAATGTCTGTGAAGGCATAGCACAATACCTGACATGAATAAAATAAAACTTTAAGGGTTAAAAATAATCACTGTAATGAAGTCATCATTTCATGGACTGCTTCTGTTTTCTTTTCCATTCATCATTCAACTCTAGTACAGGATGATCTAGCAAACTGTGTAATATTTCCTTGGTGACAGTTAAATAGAAGCCTGATGTAGATTTGAAAATATATCTTGGAAGAAGCAGAGATAATTCCTATTTGTTGCATTTTTATTCACACTTTACAAATCTATCTATTTTAAATTCATAAACTCAGCAAGCAGTTGTCTTAAATTTTCAGCCAGAAATCCAGGAAGCCCAAATGGTTTATTCAGTTTATAAAATAAGCAACTGCCTACTCTAAACTAACCTGTCTATGAAGATGTGGAATGCAATGACATTATAATCACATCTGTTCTCACGTCTCTTCCCACACATAATCTAAAACCAAACCTCTTTTACCCATAAAAAACACTACTGAAAAACCCTGGTAACAAAAAGTTTTTTCTTCTGTCTCTGAAATTTCTCTTTAATGTTTTTAGGGAAAAAGCCAAGATAGAAGTGTCATTTAACATAATTTTCTTTTTTTTTCAGCTTTAAAAGAAAATAAAAACAGTTACCAAGAAAGGAACATATGTGATATTTTAATGGGGGCTAACATAAGGCTAGTTCAAATAGTTTGTGTGTTCGAATCTAGTTTATTTCTTCTAGCCCATCACTCATTCCAACCCCATTCCTCAATACTTCTCTACACAGGATATAAAATAATAGATAAGGATGCAAGAATTGGCTTCATGTAGTTGAAAATATAACTGTAATTTTTAAATATCATAAACATTAACTTCTGGGAAACTTTTCCTGTGACACAGGTTCTACTCTCATACATTCTACTCTCATAATGCCAATCTTCAAGTAACAACATCACCAGGGAATCATATTGGCCTTAAAATATCGGTCAATTGTGGGAATGTCTCTCCGTTGAAAAATAAGACTAAGACGTTTCCTATAACTCCCCTGATTTAGAATTTTAATTTATGCATGTGAAGAAAGCTCAAGAACAGGAGGAGAGACATATATTCTTTATACTTTTCACAACTCTCCACTTCATTTGGGATACCTGTCAGTTATTCCACTTTGTTTGGAGTGTCTATTTTGTTTGGAGCATCCGGGCTAGGAATAAAAAGAGACTTTTTGAGCCCTTATCAAGATAACTGAAAAAGTAAAGCAAATGTGTTAGTCAATTTGCTTGTTTGTCCATCTCTTTTTTTTTTTTTAAGATTTTATTTTTTTATTATTAATAAGAGATACAGAGAGAGGGGCAGAGACAGAGAAGCAGGCTCCATGCAGGGAGCCTGGCACAGGACTCGATCCCAGGTCTCCAGGATCACACCCTGGGCTGAAGGCAGGCACCAAACCTCTGAGCCACCCAGGGGACCCAATCTCTTCTCTCCTTCCACCATCCCTGCCAGGGAGTATCAGGTCACATGACAGCTCCCAAACACAACCCACAGCTGATTGGATCAATTGTAGGTACTTGACTCAAGCTGAGCCAATCATTCATCTTCCAAGCTTTTGGAATTGGAATTTAGAAATTCTACTTGGCAACTTTGGACCATTTAGGGAGATCACAGAAAGCCGACCCTGGAGTGATCACATTTGGGCTTGCATAAGTGAAACCCAGAAATCTCCATAGAGCAAGAAAATATTGTTTTAGGCACATAAAAAACTAAAGACATGAGAATCCTTTGGCCCTGGAGGGAGAGAATAGAATGAAATCAACAGCCTTAGATCTTGATGGCATTGTTTCCTTGTTCCAGTCTCTCAAAAAACTTGCCCCTGAGTTTTTAAAAGTGTTTTATCCTTTAAATAAATTTTCCATCATTTCTCAGCTAGTTTGAGTCTTTATTCCTTACAACTAATGACTAAGGTAGGAAGTAACCCTAGTCTCACTTGAAAACAAAGTTTCATAGAGATATATTCTTAAACAGTTACTATAATTAACTTAGTAAGATATAGATATCAATTTGGATCTTTTTATTTTTAAAAAGTTAGGACATACATTAGTATAAAGATGCCAAAGATGTAAATTTCATAAATCAAGCGATTACCATAATGTGAAAATAAGAGAAATATTATTTGATCATACTAAAAAAAAAAACTATTATGGAGTCCAACTTTATATTTAAAAGTTTTTTTTATAATGAATTTTATATGTAAATGAAATATATAAGTCTTGACTGTTTTCCATCTCTCTTACCCTTTGTTATAATCTTAGATTTCCCTTTTTGTATTAATTCAATTTTTATTTTCATCAAATATATGTACGTACTTTATATTGAGGTAAATTTCACTAAAAGACTTATAATAACACCAAACACTGAATTCTTCTAAATAGATGTTTCCCAAATCGAACACTAAGTTCTTCTAAATATATGTTTCCCCCTGCTTTTTCTGTATTTCTGAATAATATAGTTTACTGCTGTCTCAGTAGAGCAATGTTATCTCTGCCAATGCTTCTTTTCCCCTTTGCCCATCCTTTCTATATCGGGTTTACTTTATTCAAACACCCAAATACATTTGTCATCATAGGTCAAGTAGGACAGAGAGATCCTTCCTTCTCTACAATCTTTCATTTTTTCCTGGAATTAGCAACTACTTAAAGTTTTCATTTGCCAGATTTTATTATTAGTTTGTCTAAATTTACTGTAGTTTCCAATACTGTTTTATGAGAGCTCAATAGTCAATTTCTTCTTCCTCTTATTTCTCTTCTATGCCTTGTTCCAATCTGGACTGTTCTCTACACATTTCAGTTCTGGGGAATTTCCTTGTGTAATTCTTTAGATGATTTCATTTCCTTTATTTTCTTGTTTGAAAGTTAGATCTTTTGTTGGACCCTTTAATTTTTTCATTTCTTCTTTCCCATCTCCTTGATCTTTTTGTTCTACTAGCTGGGAAATATCTTCAATATTATCTTCCAAATTTTCTATTAAATTAGTCTTTTTTGGCTATCTTATTTTTCATTTCCAAGTCTTCATTGTCCTCTGTTCTTTTTTTTTTTTTAAATAGCATGTTATTCTTGTTTTAGCTATCAATCATTATCTGTTATCTCTCTCAGAATATTCCTTAAAGTATGTTCTGCTCCTTTCAGTGTCTCTATTTTCTCTAGGTATTTTATTTTCTCTTTTTCTTTTCTAATGTATGTCTTTCATGTAGAAGATTTTACTCAAATGTCTTGTGATACTTAGCTGTGTGTTTCATATTTAAATATAAGACACCAGAATGCTGTATGGAAATACTATGTGTTTGTGATGAATAGGATGCCTGCTTTCTTTTTCCTTAAATTAGGATCTGTCAGTGTCAGTTTCATTAGGTCTTTTCTTTGAGGTCATTTGGTTCTCCAGAGAAGTGTTCTCTTATTCTCCTACCAGTTTGAGTGTATGTCTTAACACCTCTATTCTAGGAACAGGATAGGGAAGGGGGGCCAGAGTCCTACCAATCAGTATAAAAACTGGACTTAATCCTTTTGGCTTCAGCCTCATTTCCCATCCCATACCTCACACTGATTAGTGTCCATGGTCCAAAGCCTTTGAATGTAGTAATTTATCTAGAAGCTAAAACATTGATTCCTCCAAAGTATAAGTAGGGAGAAAATAGGGAGGGAATTATTTATCTTAGGAGTAGTAGACAAAATCTGAGGATCTAGCTACTTTCAACCATTTTCCTTGTTTTTAGCATTGAGTACATTTTGCCATTCAGTACATTGTGCCTCAATATCCTAAACTTTTCCAGGTTTCTGTAGGGTAAATATACTAAAAAGAAAAAAAGGAAGAAAGAGGAAAAAAAAGGCAAAAAGCATGGTTTTTACAGATAACTTCCTATGTAGGCACTCATGTTATAGCTTCCTTTACTGAACACCACTAGCCAGCTGCTTTCCATTTCCCAGAGAATTCTGTTGAAATCTCTCATCATCTTTATCTCCCTTTTTATTTTTTGTTGTTGTTCTTTTTTTGTTGTTGTTGTTCTCTTTCTATTCCTTTACTTACTGGGGCTTCAGGAGAATGAGGAAATTTAGGCATATTTAATCAGAAGTTTTCTCCCTTCATGTATAAATTTAGATTCCCTTCTAAAAAGATGTTTCTGCTCATTGCTCTTGCCAGGTCCTGAGTTTTTCCCCAGGGTAAAATATTTTAGGGATTTCAACATGAAAAAAAAAAAAAAAGGCCTAGCATGAAAAATTTTCCTGAATTTACATAGAGAAATTTCAATTATAATGTTCTATAGTTTTCCTTAACAAAAAGCATCATACTAGCCAATAGGAGAAAGTACGCCATAATAGCGGTAGCCACAGTTGGCAGCATTGTGAATTTTTAGTCAGTGAACACACTGGCTCAATGAGTGGAACAATGATTCAGTTAATATGATCAAGCTGAGTGATGGAGCTTGAGGGACATCCCTAGAGAAGGAGAATGCAATGTGTTTGCCACTGATCCTATCAGTGTGCTCTGCACTTTAAACTGCAGTCTTAAAAAAGTACAGAATTTTAGTTCACCATAGTCACTTTTCACCACCAGAAGTCATCTGAACTTTTTAAACCTTGGCCAGAACTTTCAAATTACTTTATCAGAGTCTGAGGAAAGTCTGGTTATAAACTATATGCTAAGTAATACCAGATTGGTTAGGAAAATAGCTTAGTCAAGTTTACCAAATGAGTATGTCCTTTCTTAATTTCACCCTGCTTCTGCTGCCATATCATGGATGCAGTCATTCTGTGGTCCTTGAAAAAAGCATTGTGCAACTGTGAGCTTAGGCCTATGTCATTCTTGTAGACAAAGAAGACACCTCAGACACATGAGGTGATTTTTTGAGTCTCCCAAATCCTCATGCTCATAAATTTTCACCTGCCATTCTCTTTTCTAGGTGTCACATAATGTAATTAAATGGCCACTGAATGCAGAATGAAGAAGCCATATTTTCTAAATTTCCCAGAATTGTGTGACTCAAACAACAGATATATGAAAATGCCCTGTAAATTATAAAGAAATCTGTATAATCCATTCAACCATTTTTGGTTTTTCAGGGAATGCTGACTGACAATTCTGTTTAAGGAATGAACATTTTAAACTTTGGGATAAAAAGAATTTCAGTGGATGAATTTGATGGACCTCACATTTAAGATATTATGATTTCAGAATAGAAAAATACCATAAGGCCTTCTCCAAACTATGCATATTTTCTTGTAACTAACTATAGTGTTTGTTATGGGCTGAATTGTGCCTCCCACCCTAAATTTATATTTTTGAAGCTCAAACTCCACTACCTCAGAATGTGACTTTTAGAGATAGGATCTTTAAAGAGGTAATTAAATTAAAATCGATTTGTTAGGATGGACCCTATAAGGCAATGACTGGTGTTCTTACAAGAATGGGAGGTTAAAACACAGAAGATCATGTGAAAACAGGGAGAAGAACACAACACACAAGCAAGGAGAGAGGCCAACCTCTCTCCTTGTTCAGAGGAAACAACCCTACAGACACCTGATTTTGGACTCTAGAATTGTGAGAAAATAAACTTCTGCTGTTTAAGCCACCCTGTCTGTGGCATTTTGTTATGTGAGCCCTAGAAAACAAACACACTGCTTTAGTATAAAAAAAAAAAAAAAAAAAAAGTCAGTCAGTGGCACATGTTGTCCCAGGATATCATGTATTCCTTCCTAGAAATTTCACTAATTGAAAGATTATTGGGCAGCCTGGGTGGCTCAGCGGTTTAGCGCCGCCTTCAGCCCAAGGCGTGATCCTGAAGACCTGGGATTGAGTCCCATGTCGGGCTCCCTGCGTGGAGCCTGCTTCTCCCTCTGCCTGTGTCTCTGCCTCTCTGCCTCTCTGCCTCTCTCTCTCTCTCTCTCTCTCTCTCTCTCATGAATAAGTAAATAAAAATCTTAAAAAAAATTATTTCTTAGAAACAGAGAAAAGATTGCCGATTTTGTTAATTTAATGTTATATTTCACATTATTCCTGATTGTGTTTATTTTTTTTAATATTTTATTTATTCATGAGAGACACAGAGAGAGAGAGAAGAAACACGGGCAGAGGTAGAAGCAGGCTCCATGCAGGGAACCCAATGTGGGACTCGATCCTAGGACCCTGGGATAACGCCCTGAGCCAAAGGCAGACGCTCAACCTATACCTCTTGAATAAAACTGCTATATAGTCAGTCGTGCATTCAGTAGCATCATTGGAGTACATGTGTGATTAGCTTTGTTTTTTTGTTTTACCAGATGAAATTTACTAGGCTAAAAGCTCAAATACAGCTAGTATATGAGCCATTTTTCTGGGAAATGTATAGGTTTATATACTTATATATATTTATATATAAATTATGTATACACATGTATAATTTACATATGTATATAATTTGCATGTGTATATATGTGCAAACATTTTTATATATACATGTATATATAGTCAGTAAATTAGAAAGTTCTAGGTGGGAGATACAAACTTAGAAGTCACTATCTTTGAAAAATAACGTTTCTCATTTATATGTAAGACAACTTGAATTTTTGAAACTTGTAGTTCTGGTATATTAGGTTATTAATATTTAGGTTATTATTTATTAATAAATCAATACAAATATTTTTAAAGTCTGAATAATTTACTGACATAACCTTACTTCCTCCTATGAATAATAGGAAAGAGGACAACTATATTTTATTTAATATAAACATAACAAATGTCAAATATTATCTCCCTGAATATTGAAATATAATCTTCCTGTATATTATTTATCCCAGGGCTTTTCATATATATGGAGATTATATTTGACATAAATCATGTAGTGTGAAAACAATACTATCTTGGCATATCCCTGTTAACAGAATGCCCTTATAAGATTTCTGGTTAAGAAAAATAGTAAAGAGACTTGGAATGCCCCATATGAATCTGAGTTATTTCTGCCATTCGGAATAGTTTTACATTATGCTGGAATTGCTTGGTCTTCTTTGGACTGAGAGGAGTTATTCTAGAATCTAGAAATTCTAGATTATTTTATTACATATAAAAGTAAAATATAGAAAAATTAAAAGGTATTAAATTATTTTTAAATAATGAGCTCATAAGTCAAGGATAAAATATGAATCTAAGAAAAGTAATAGTAATAAATGAATATAAGCTGTTTTTGAAAACAGTATATATTCTGACTTCTCTCTTGTTCCTCTGAGTTGTTTGTGCTTTTTTCTGAGACCAACCCCTGCACTTGGTCACTAGATTTCATGCCCTCTTCTTAATTCAGGCTGTCATTTCAGTAATTCTTCTCTTTTCCTGCTTTTTCATGGATCCTAAGCAATAAAACGTGTTGTAGCTTTTTATATCAGACTTCATACACTCCTTTCCCCACCTGTGTCTTATCAAGAACACAAATGACATTCACCATTCTAAATACACTGGTTCATTTTATTTCCTCATCTTGCTTGCCTTAAGAGCAGCGTTTTAAACAGTGATTTCCAGGGCACTTACTGTCTTGGTTTTCCTCCTACCCTGAAGATCACTTCTTAAACTCCTTTATTGGATCTTCCATATCTCTTGGCCTAGAAACATTAGAATTATAAGTCTCTGAGCATCTCTTTAATCTCATCCAGATTTTAACTGCATAATTGACATTCTTTTTTTTTTTTTTAAGATTTTAGTTATTTATTCATGACCGACACAGAGAGAGAGAGAGAGAGAAAGAGAGAGAGAGGCAGAGACACAGGGAGAGGGAGAAGCAGGCTCCATGCAGGGAACCTGGGACTTGATCCCAGGTCTCCAAGATCATACTCTGGGCTGAAGGCGGCGCCAAACCACTGGGCCATTGGGGCTGCCCCATAATTGACATTCTTAATTGGATGTCTAAAAAGCATTTTTTTTTTAATTTTTATTTATTTATGATAGTCACACAGAGAGAGAGAGACAGAGGCAGAGACATAGGCAGAGGGAGAAGCAGGCTCCATATACCGGAAGCCCGATGTGGGATTCGATCCTGGGTCTCCAGGATCGCGCCCTGGGCCAAAGGCAGGCGCTAAACCGCTGCGCCACCCAGGGATCCCAAAAGCATTTCATAATATAATTAAAATTGAACACCTAGGATTCTATTTTTTAATTTCCATCCAAACCAATGTCTCCGATAGTCTCCTCTTCCTCAGTCATGGCAACTCCTTCCTTTCAGGTGTTCAGACCAAAAAATCTTATAGTCTTTCTCTCATATCCTATATCCAATCTGTCGGCAAATACTTCTGGCTTTGCCTTTGAAATATCTTCAGAATTTAACCTCTTCTCACCATGTCCATCTTTCACCTGGAGTACTGCCTTCCTGTGGTTCCTGCATAACCCCTTATTCTCTTACAGTCAATATAAAAGCCAGAATAGGCCTTTAGAAAAATAAGTAAGATCCCATCATTTCTTAAGTTTTTAATTCTGGTATAGTTAACATACAGTTAACTATATTAACTGTTATATTAGTTTCAGGTGTACGATATAGTGATTCAAAAGTTCTGTACATGGGGATCCCTGGGTGGCGCAGTGGTTTGGCGCCTGCCTTTGGCCCAGGTCGCGATCCTGGAGACCCGGGATCGAGTCCCACGTCGGGCTCCCGGTGCATGGAGCCTGCTTCTCCCTCTGCCTATGTCTCTGCCTCTCTCTCTCTCTGTGACTATCATAAATAAATAAAATTAAAAAAAAAAAAAAGTTCTGTACATTACTCAGTGCCCATCATGATAAGTGGACTCTAATCCCCTTCACCTATTTTTACCCATTTCCTCACCTCCCTCCCTTCTGGTAACTATCAGTTTTCTATAGTTAGGAGTTTGTTTCTTGGTTTGTCTGTCTGTCTGTCTCTCTCTCTCTCTCTCTATCTCTCTCTGGATTTTTCCTTTGTTCATTTGTTTCTTAAATCATATGGTGTTTGTCTTTCTCTGTCTTATTTCACTTAGCATTATATGCTCTAGCTCCACCCATCTTGCTGCAAATGGCAAGATTTCATTCTTTTTATGGCTGAATAATATTCCATTGAATATATATACACTATATCTTCTTTCTCCATTCATCTGTTTTTTTGTTTTTTGTTTTTAAAGATTTTGTTTATTTATCCATGAGAGAGAGAGAGAGAGAGAGAGAGAGAGAGGCAGAGACATAGGCAGAGGAAGAAGCAGGCTCCATGCAGGGAGCCTGATGTGGGACTCGATCCCAGGTCTCCAGGATCACACCCTGGGCCAAAGGCAGACCTCAACCGTTGAGCCACCCAGGTGTCCCTCTCCATTCATCTGTTGAGGAACACTTGGGCTGCTTCCATAATTTAGCTATTGTAAATAATGCTGCAATAAACATAGGGGTACATGTATTCCTTTGAACTACTGTTTTTGTATTTGGGGGGTAAATATCCAGCAGTGCAATTACTGGAGCATGTGGTAGTTCTACTTTTAACTTTTCCAGGAACCCCCATACTGTTTTCCAGAGTGGCTACACCAGTTTGCATTCCCACCAACACTAAGTAAAGGTTCCTTTTTTCCACATCCTCACCAACATTTATCATGTAGATCCTATCATTTCTTTACACAAAAAACTTCCAACAGCCTCTATCTTATTCTTAATAAAGGCCTTACAGCAGTCTGCTACTATGGTAGTTCCCTATTCTTCTTACCTATTAACTCCTACTTTCCTCTGCTCCAACCCCATTGGCCTTCTTACTCTAGTTTCTTGATCATGAAACATGCTAGAAATAGTACACCTCAAAGCTTTTCCCCTTGATTTTATTTTTGCCTAAAAGATCACTTCCCTGCATCCTTCCACCTTCCCACTGCGTCCCTCTCCACCCCTCCAAACTCCCTCCACTGCCTAGGTCATTGCATGGCTTGTTCTTTCTCTTTCTGGTTTTTGCTCCAATATGACCTTAGTGAGAGAGAGCTTTCTGTAACTCTCCCTCCACCCTACTCTTGGCAATTAGTATACCCCTTTCTCCCTCTGATAATCCACAGCACTTCTCACCATCTCATATGATGTGTAGTTTGCTTATTTAGTTTTGTTTTCATTAGAGTATAAGCCCCACAAAGACGGATTGTTGTTTTGTTCACCTTCTATCTCCACAGCCTAAAACAGTTCCTGGCATATAGAAGACCCTTAATGAACACTTTAAAAATAAATTAACATATATTGATATACTCTACTTTTAACTTATTCACAGCTAGATTTTCAATAACCATAGTCTACTTTTATTTTGGTAAATCATAGCCAATTTACTTTGTATTTTTCTATTACCCACAAACTGTTCATAGATTTTCTTTCTAATCATAGGATAATAGATTTTTAGAGCTAGGGTGAACCATTAGAGGTGAAAAATCACTTGGCCATCATGGACTATTTATTGCACCTCTTTGGACCTTAGTTTCTTTATCTCTAATTGAATAAGTCAAAGTTAAGTTGTAAATCCAGCTCATCTTTTAAATCAATATACAATTTGTATATCACAATATTAGGAAGGTTCATATTTAGTTTTTTGTCCAATATACCAAAAGTGAGTCACTTTCACTAATACATGGAAATCATTTTCCATGAAGGAAAATTTCTTTCCAGTAGTTTAAGAGGTATGGAGAAGGAGAATGAGGGAATTCAGGCTGGATGCCTATTTTGTTAGTAAAGTGGGAGGTGGCTCTTCAACTGAAAATAAGAAGGATAAAAATAAGAATGGACATTTGGAAAAAATGGAAAAGATTTAGAATGATGACTATAAGGTAGAAAATTTATTGAAGCATGCAAATGCTTTTTCAGGGTAAAATCTATTAAAATAGAAAATTACAGCTGTTCTTTTCAAGAGAAATACAAATGTAAAAAATTTTTAAGTTCAAAGAAATGGTACATCTATGTAACTTTAATGGCACTAAAAGATCTTGATATTTTTTGTTAACTATCTTCAAATTTATAACATACTTAAGGCATTAAAAAATATACTGAGCCTTTAATCTTATGAAGTCTTTCATATGTTTGACTCATGGCTTTGGGAAGAATTGTACTTTCTGGAGCCTTAGGAACAATTGTAGTTTCTTGAAATTCTATTACAAAATTTCTGGAGCCTTAGGAACAATTGTAGTTTCTTGAAATTCTATTACAAAATTCACCTACCTATTCCTATTAGTTCATTACTATTGTAATTCTTTCATTTGGTCATTCATCCAACAGGAAGTATTTGAGAATCTCCTGCCTGTTGCATACTGTGGGGAGTTGTAGGGAATAAACTCGTATAAATATTGTTTTATATCCTGTGCTAATAATTTGAGGATTCTTATCTGGAACTTCACTTACATGTGTTCTTAACAAGAGCCAGAAAGGATCCCTCCTTTCATCTTACTCTTAATGTCCATTCACTTCAGTCTTCAAAGAACACCAAATCCACCTCTAAATATTTCTATCAAATGTCTTCTCTTTTCCATGTCCATTACCATTACCAAGTTCATATCCTAGCAATTTCCTGCCACAAGGATCTAACTGGTTTCTCAGTTTCCATCTCCAGTCACTTCCACAGAGCAATTAGAATTGCCTTCTAAAATACAGATCTGATATCTCCCCAATTAAAATCTCCACAAATTCTTTGCATTCCAACAATCCTAAATCATTAGAACTTTCTCTCAAAGATAATATTGTCTCATACATCATACATTTTTTTTTCTGCAGTTCTCTTCTCTCTCCCTACCCCACATTCCATGCCTTGCTCAGTTCAACCTGTCCTTTCTTACTTAGTGTAGGCATTTCCCAGGAACCTTTCCTTGAGCCATTCCACACCTGCCCCTCTCTGAGTTAGAACTGAACAATCCTCTTGAGTACTTCCATATCGTAATGTAAACACCTCTAACATTCCATTTATTGTGCTGAATTTTCAATAACAGTTGGCTTGCCAATCTCCTACATTTATTCTAAGCAGCCTGAAGGCAAGAAACGTGTCTTTGCTTTTCTGAGGTTAGTACTCAAATATATGGAATGTTTTGTCTGTGTTATAACTGTGGTCCTCAAAAATAACTTTAAGAAACTTAATTTTTGTAATTATAAATATTGAAAATATGTATTTATAAAATACTTATATTCTAAAATATTATGATATAAATATTTTCATATTTTCAGTAAAATATTTTTCATATTTTCAGAAAGATATTTTTCAAATATTTTCAGTAAAACAATCTTAGAAATCTTTGAGTTAAAAAATATTTAAAGCAGTTTCTTACTAAAGTATTGTGAGAGTCTTTTGCTTGAGTTAGGTTCACTGAAGATTAATTTACCTGCAGTAAAATATACCCTTTTTAAATGTATGGTTCTGCCAATTCTGATAAAAATATGCAGTTATATAGACACCTCTACAGTCAAGATATGGGACATTTTCATAATTCCCAAAAGTTCCTTCCATCTGCTTCACAATCATTCTCTTCTCGTTCTGCAGCCCATGGCAAACAACCATCTGCTTTCTGCTTCTTTCATTTTGCTCTTTCTAGTCTAATCATACAGTTTATAGCTTTTTGTCTGAGTTCTCTCATTTAGCATAATGTTTTGAGATACATCTTGAGATTGCATCTATCAGTAATTAGCTTCTTTTTATTGCTGAGTAGTTTTAAATTGCAACAATGTTATATTAATATTGATTATTAATAAATATTAAGTATTAATATTCAGTAACAGGATCTTTAGACATATACTTTAATTTCTCTTTGAGAAATGTGGAGGAATGACATTGTTTGGTCATACGATAATTGTTTGAAAAGGCTATAGTCTTTTCAAGAAATCAAAAACCTGGGGTGCCTGGGTGGCTCAGCGGTTGAGTGGCTTGCCTTTGACTCAGGGCATGATTCCAGAGCCCCAGGATAGATTCCCACATCGGGCTCCCCAGAGGGAGCCTGCTTCTTTCTCTGCCTATGTCTCTGCCTCTTTCTGTGTGTCTCCCATGAATGGATGAATAAAAATCTTTTAAAAAAATTTAAAAACTGAAATTAAAATTTCAGTTTCCCCAATAAATTTTTTTTACACCTTTGTTAGAAATTGAGTAGATTCTATTCTGTTCCATTTATTTAAACATTTATCCTTAAGCCAAAACACTGATTACTCTACCTTTACAGCTTCATGATCTTCAAATCAAGTAACATGAGTCTTACAGTTTTTGTTCTTTTCCAAAATGATTTTTGCTATTCTGGATTTTTTGCATTTCCATTAAAGTTTGGAAATCTACTTGTTAATTTCTACAGAAAAGACTGCTCAGATTTGAGTGGGATTTTTTTGAATCTAGAGATAAATTTGGGGAGAATTACATCGTAACAATGTGCTCTTCCAACCCATGAATTTGATTTATCTCTGCTTATTTAGGTGTTCTTTCATATCTTTAAGTTACTTAATTTCTTTAATTAATATTTTGTAGTTTTCAGGATACAAATATTATGTATCTTAAAGGTTCATCTCTTTTTTAACAAAATGTTTATCTTAATAGTTTCTTAAAGTATTTTATGCTTCATGTATTTATTTTTATGTATATTTCTATTTTTATTTTTTAAAATTTTTATTCAAATTTAATTAACATATATTATTGGTTTCAGAGGTAGAGGTCAGTGATTCATCAGTCTTATATAATACCCAGTGCACATTACATCACATACCCTCCTTAATGTTCATATCCCAGTTACCCTGTCCCCCCCACCCCCTCCAGTAACCCTCAATTCATTTCCTATGATTAAGAGTCTCTTATGCTTTGTCTTCCTCTCTGATTTCATCTTGTTTTATTTTTTCCTTTCTTCATCTATGATTGTTCTGTTTCTTAAATTCCACATATGAATGAGATCATGTGATAATTGTCTTTCTCTGATTGACTTATTTTGCTTAGCATAATATCCTCTAGTTCCATCCACATCATTGCAAATGGCAAGATTTCATTTTTTTTTTTGATGGCCAAGTAGTAGTCCATTGTATATACATACCACGTCTTCTTTATCCACTCATCTGTTGATGGACATCTGGGCTCTTTCCATAGTTTGGCTCTTGTGGACATTGCTGCTATACACATCGGGGTGCATCTCTAAGTGTTTTATGATTTTTATGCTATTATAAATAGTTCCTTTCAAATTTCAAATTGCAATTGTCACTAATATGTAGAAATATAATTATTTTTGCTGATATTTTTATCTGCAAGTTTTCTCTATTCACTTACTAGTTCTAGTGACTTTTTTGTACACTGTAGGCTTTCCTGTATTGGAGATCATGTCATCTATGAATAAAGAAAGTTTTACTACTTACTTTCTGATCTGGATTAATCGTATTTCTTTTCTTGCTTCACTTCACTGGCTGGAATCTCCAGGACAATGTTAGACTAGTGAAGAGAATATCATTGCCTTCTTCCTGATCTGAGGGAGAAAGCTTTCAGTCTAAATATGATAGGTAACTCTAAGTTTTTGTAAATTTCCTTTATCAGGTTGAAGGAGTCCCCTTCCCTTCTTAGTTCATTGAGCTTTTATCATGAGTGGATGTTGAATTTTGTCAAATTATTTTTCTATAGCTGTTGAAAAGATTATATTGGTTTTCTTTTTCAGGCTATTGATATTGTTAATTCTTATATCTTTTATAAAGTATTTTTTAAATCTCTAGGAGGAACAATGATAGGATTTTGACCACAGAGCCCTTTTTTTCATCGAATGATTTTTAGAATTAATGATCTATGGAACATGCTGGGAAATGCTAATATACAAAATAAATGTATAACATGGGACATAATCCTTTTTAAATGCCTAGGATTATTAATGAGGGGTAGCCAAGATAATGTAGGTAAAGCATTTAGCTTAATGCCAAGCACATAACAGATGCTCAAGACATATTCAAATATTAAAAGCTAATTCATATGTTAATTTGAGCATGAATTCTACATTTATTGTATGTTCACCCTTTCAAGGTAATTGTTAAAGTATTATAAATATTATAAACATGAAAATTAAAATGTCTTATTTAAAACATGATTAAGTTACTATCAGTTTTTTCTTACCCCATAAGCAAAATGTGTGTTCTGTCAGAATTCTAAAGAAGAGTTACTATCACACGTCATATTCACCAGATTTTAACGTCACCCTCCAGAGAGAGGCCTGACTAAAATAAAAGGTGTTCTTCAGTACCAACATGATTATTATTTTAAATTATTTTACAAGTTGGAAATAGCTTTTGTGAAATGAGTTCCACAAGAAAAGAGGCAAGTATGGCTGTTCTATGAACTAGTCGTGTTCATGCAGATTAAGGAGATAGTTGACTCTTTCATGTTCTCATTTGCCTCATACATTTGGAAAAGGTTCAGCTGTTTGGGTTATCTTGGAGATCAATATGTGAACTTTAAACATCACTTCTACCAAAAGAAATGAAAACATTTCTAAAAACTCATGGAAAAAAGGGATATAATTGTTGAAAATACATGCATGCATGTATGTGCAAAGGTAAATATAGCTTTAACTTATATTTTCTTTTTTGGCTTGGAGAATCCCAAACTTATCATTTGCACTAGTGCTATACAACCACAGATAACTTTATTAAGTTGTCAACCACAGGCTGAGTTTTCATTTGGTTGGTATAAAGAGTTTGTTCTTTTCAGTGTAAGAATTCTCTGGAAAGGAGAAGAACCAAACAGTTGCAAATGACACACCAAATATCTCTTTCCTGTTACATGTTTTGCTTGTAAAACTAGGTAACTATGTGGGTCTGAGGATTTTCTGTCCTTGGGACAATAGTTTCCTGACATTTCAGAACAGCAGCTTATAATAATGTTTACATGTAGTTTGATATTGCATGTTGTTAAAAGAATCAATGGGTCTAGACTGGAGTTTATTTTTTAAGTATATGGTAATAATCTGCTATATTCCAAACAGAAGGGCATGTATCCCTGACTCAAAACAAGAATAATTGAGTACCAGGAAGAAGCCACACTGCCTATGCTATTGGGAGTGGGGCCGTGAGTAATGAAGAGGAGAAAAGATGCATCAGGCCTTCATCCCTTAAGCTCTGGGAATGCATAAAGATGTCTGGATCCATAAACAGCTGTGTACCTGGTATGACTCTGCCTCAAAGTGGTCATAAAGTCTGGGAGACCAGCCTTAAAATCAAGAAACCAAGGTTCAAGCCCCACCAATGCCACTTACCTTGGATAAATTTACCAATTTCCCTGAATTTTCTCATCTGTAAAATTCTCGTCTTAATCAATCTTGACTTAAGGTTTTGTGGTAAAAATAAAAGCAACATGCAAAAACATTTTATAAACTACAAATAACTAATATTGCAATCTCTTGCTCAAATGCAAAAACTTAGAAATAATTGCAATGGTCATTTTTTATAAAGATTTTACTTATTTATTCATGAGAGACATAGGCAGAGGGAGAAGCAGGCTTCCCACAGGGAGCCCCATGTGAGACTCGATCCCAGGACTTTGGGACCACAACCTGAGCCGAAGGCAGATGCTCAACCGCTGAGTCACCCTGGTGCCCGCTATGGTCGTTTTTAAATTACAACAAACAAAGAAAAAAGGGGTAGGAGCACCTGGGTGGCTCTGTCAGTTAAGTGCCTGCCTTTGGCTCAGGTCATAATCCTGGGGTCCTGAGATCAAGCTGTATTGGGCTCCCTGCTCGGCAGGAAGTCTGCTTCTCCCTCTCCTGCTGCCCCTCCTCACTGCTTGTGCTTTCTCACTCTCTCTTGCTCTCTCTCTCTCAAATAAATAAAATCTTAAGGAAGAAAGAAAAAGGGCCAAATTTGTTTTTTTTTTTTTTAAATCTGTGGTCTAGATGACTGCAAGTCTATTTCTTTGAAATATATATCAATATTTTCTGAGTTATGTAGTTGATGTAATGAATCTATAGCTTCTAACGTTTTTTTCCTCTCTGTGGTTATAAGCACTTAGAACCTAGCCCATTGGCATCTGGCCAGTCTCCTCAGGGTTTGAAATTATTGTTAGTGGCTTGTGATGTCTTCAGCTAATGCCTTTAAAAACGTAAGAGGAAAGAATTGAAAGTTACAAACTGGAAATTTCTCAGTTGAGAAAATTACCTGTTTTCTCATATATTTTAGTGCCATCTTTGGTCTTTCATCCATTTGTAGCCACCTAGATGAATCAGCCACAAACAAGTTTTTCAAAGAATTTAAAAATAAATAATAACACTTCAATCTAATCATTAGTCGAGATACTCTTTCAATTTTCTCATACCTAATATATTTAATAACATCTTTATCTTTTATTTTTCTTCATATAGTTTATTTCTTTTGACTTCATATTTGAAACCTACAATAATATCCTAAGATACATTCAGTACTCTTTGAAAACATTATTCTCCATGGACATCCATGACAAGAGTTTTTTGGGTTGCTTTAAATGTCAGCTTCCAAGTGCCATTATATTGTATGTTCAATTTCATTTATGAGTATAAAATCCATAATTTGGTGTTCATCTGACTTCTAAATAAATGCTTTTAAAGTGTTGATATGCAGCAGCCTGGGTGGCCCACCAATGTAGCACCGCCTTCGGCCCAGGGTGTGATCCTGGAGACTCAGGATTGAGTCCCGCATCAGGCTCCGTGCATGGAGCCTGCTTCTCTCTCTGCCTGTGTCTCTGCCTCTCTCTCTCTCTCTGCCTCTCATGAATAAATAAATAAAAGCTTTAAAAACTAAATAAATAAAAATAAAGTGTTGCTATATTTTTTAAAATACTACCATCAGAGCATTTCTGTTGACCTCATGAAACAATAAGCCTTTTCACTGAATTGAGAACTCTTTAAGCAGGGTTCTTCTGAATTTACGAAATATTATCTTATGAAGATCTTTGTCCAGTCTCTTCAAACTACTACTAAAAGTAGAGAACTACTTTTTAATTCCAATGTTATTGTTTGTTGGACAAACAAAATGTGATATTTTCATTGCATTCATGCGGATTTTAAAATTTAATTAGTGAAACTTAAATGAGAGCTCATGGCTTCTATTAACATTTTGGATAACTCATCTAATCAGTGAGATTCTTAGATGAATGTTTTTGTATTTATTATGCCTTATTAAAATGGTTAATAGCTAACTGTAAGGCACATGCCAAAGATTTTTTTCACATTAATGACTCTGTCTCAAGTAATTTCATCTTCTTTGGTAAGTATGGCCACTCTTCTCTCACTCTATGCAAGCTTTTAGTTTTTATTTCCTATTTCATAAACATCAGAATCATAGTTGATTTCACTATTCTTAAATTTCTTCTTTCTTAAACATTCTTTAATTCTCTACATAAAAATTAAAACATAGAAATAGAATACTTTATTCCTAACTTTCTCTAAATGAAGTCATTGGTCACAAACATTAATTAATTTAATAAAAATACCATGAAATAATATAAGAGATGCTACAGGCATTACACAGGCTTAAAAATCTTTTTTTTTTTTTTAAGGTTTTATTTATTCCTGAGAGACAGAGAGAGAGAGCAGAAACATAGGCAGAGGGAGAAGCAGGCTCCATGCAGGGAGCCTGACGTGGGACTTGATCCTGGGACTCCAGGATCACGCCCTGGGCCAAAGGCAGGGGCTAAACTGCTGTGCCACCCAAGGATCCCCCAGGCTTAAAAATTTGAACTAAAAATTAATATAGCCAATAAATGGCAGAACTGGTACTCAAATCCAGGTCTTCAGACTCTTACTTAGATCAATACTTGAATTCCATCCTTGACTTCTCAAAAAAGAACTTTATTCTTTTCTTATCATATATGTAATACATGTTCATTTGTAAACCTTAGAGATTAGAAGGGCAAAAAAAAGATAAACGATAACAAATTATAACCACTGTTAATATCATGGCATACACCCTTCTTGCTCTATGCTGCTCAATGTGGTAACTACTAGCCACATGTGGTATTTAAATTAAAATAAATAAAATAAAAAATCAGGGGGTGCTTGGCTCAATTAAGCATCTGCCTTCAGCTCAGATAGTGATTGATCTTGGGGTCCTGGCATTGAGCCTTGCATCAGCTCCCTGCTCAGCCAAGTACCCGCCTCTCTCCACCTCCTCTGCTCTCTCTTGTGCTCACTAGCTATCTCTCTTGCTCAAATAAATACATCTTAAAAATAAATAAATAAAAATTCAGTTCCTCATTTGCTCTAGACATACTTCAAGTGCTCAACAGCCAGAAGTGGCTAGGGACTACTGTGTTAGCAAAGACATGGAACATTTCCTTCATCACGGAAGACTCATTCATCAGTACTGTAAATGTAGATTTTTCATGTGTGAAGAAATGTGGACACACACATGCATACATACACACAAGGTGTTTATAAATATATAAATACATGTTTTAAGTATAAATGGATCATACTGTGTATAATATTTATATTATGACTTTTTTCACTGAACACAGATAAACATTTTCCATGTTAATTTACATAATCTGCATAGTCATTTTAAAGCACGAATTGTTCATTTTAGTGGTATATCAATATATTTAATCAAGCTTTTCTTTTTGTACTTTTGGATGATTAGCATCATTTTAATGTGATATGCAGTGCTACAGTGAACATCCCTATATATGCAGTTTTATACTTTAATTATTTCCTTAGGATGAATCACTAGAAGGGGATTTTTTAGATAGAAAAGGTATGCACAACTTTAAGGCATTAACTATGAAGACTAACTTGACCTCCAGGAAAAAAAAAATAACAATATACATCTTCACTAGTGATAAGAGAACTCACCCGTTACCCCCTACTCCTACTAAGAGAGGTGTTAATTTATTTGCTTTTTAAATTCATGAAGACTTCACTTACCTTATTCTTCATTCATCAGTCTCCTCTGAAGTTTTATAGTTAAGGAGGATGCCAGCTAAATAAATTGCATGGCGAAAGACTATGAACTAAATCTGGAAAAAGTTAAAATGAGTTTAAATTATGTAATATATATAAAGCCATATGAGTTATATGTGTGTATTTATATACATTTTTATGAATTATATAAGTATAAAATATAAATGCAAAAGAATATTATATGTATTTATATACATAAATCTTTAGACATATCAACATTTATAATTAGGAATAACTTTCACTTAGTATTTAATAGGCTGTCATTATTTTCTGCAAAACATCTTAATTATGACAAATTTGCCACTACACAGACCATTTGAAACCACAATAATACATTCCAGGGTGTGTTATGCTGGGAAATTGCCATTCTGGGAAGAATGAAGTCACTTGGCTTTTAGATTGGTGCGTCAGAGTATGCTCAAGGAAAGTAATATCTAATGAGAAGGCATGTATTACAATAGCCACTTAATTATAATTCATTAAGGTTTAGTTCCAGTAACACCTATTTATTCCATGAGATTTTTAAAGACTGTGTTCTCTAAATGAAGAATTTTACTAGTCATTAATTTTCCTTAAGATACCAAAACTTAAAATATATACCATAAGGTATAAAACATACCAGAAATGAAGCCTTTCCCTAATTGTGGTAGAATCTGAGTAGCTGGTTCCAGGTCCCTTGCCTGGTGACTAATGATCTCTGCTCTCTGAGCTCATACAGGCTCAGATTTTGTGTTTTATACCCATCCTATCACATGACCATAGATAGTACTGCCTCAATACATTAGTTCAAATTAGTTTCTCAAATGATCTAATCATCACTTGAAAGCCCTGAAGGAATGGAATGAAAGACAGGTAAAAGTTATAGAAATAGAGGCTAAGAGCCATAAAGAGCAGAGCTCTATAGTAGGAGTGAAGTTACGACAAGCAGAGGCAAGTAAGGACTGGATTAAAAAAAGACAAAGTAATGTTTTTACACTAAACTGGCCCATTTTGTGAGATTTAGGCTTAAAGCATAATAGATTGACAGTTTGCAAAGTTTTGGGGAGAGGGTGAGATTTGGGGGAGCTTTGATGCAGAAAGGAAAGTGTATTTGATAGGAGGTAAGGTATAAAAAGGGAGGACATTCCAAGAGTAGGTTAAAGGGTATGCTTTATAGGAGGTACCTGGCTTGCTTTGGCAGCACATATATAGGCGGCACCTGGATAGCTCAGTTGGTAGAGCATGTGATTCTTGATCTCATGTTGAGTGTAGAGCTTGCTTAAAAATAAGATCTTTAGGGCAGCCTAGGTGGCTCAGCAGATTAGTGCTGCCTTCAGCCCAGGGCCTGATCCCAGAGACCTGGGATCAAGCCCCACATTGGGCTCCCTGCATGGAGCCTGCTTCTCCCACTGCCTGTATCTCTGCGTGTCTCATAAATAAATAAAAATCTTTTAAAAATTATGCTTTATACATTTGGGTTTGCAACAGTCATTTGAAAAGGAAATACTATTTTTTTTAAAGATTTATCTATTTATTTATGATAGACACACAGAGACAGAGGCAAAGACACAGGCAGAGGGAGAAGCAGGCTCCATGCAGAAGCCCGACGCAGGACTCGATCCCAGGACTCCAGGATCGCGCCCTGGGCCAAAGGCAGGCGCCAAACTGCTGAGCCACTCAGGGATCCCCGGAAATGACTATTTATGTAAATATGTTTCCAAGTATAACACCAAGGTGGTTAATGAAAAGTTTTTCATGGAGAAAGGCAAAAGATCTTCATTATATCAATGAAATTATTTAGATCACGAGTATGTTCACTCCTAAGACCAAAGATGAAATTCAACACTTTACCAAAATAGAATTGTGTTTCAGAGACTTTTATTACAGCTGAATCACTCTCGTTGATTAGAAACTTAATCTCCAGAGTTGTCTTCTGACATATATCAATAGCAGTTTGTTAGAATTATAAAGAATTCCAAAAACTGTAGTTATTGATTCAACATGTATTTTTAAAAGCTTCTATACAATAAATGGTTAGTAGCAATCTTCTAAGGTAGAAGGTATATATTACCTTTCAGGGCACAGGTTTAAAACTGATCATTCCTTTGACTTATGGTTTACTTTATTTTTCTTGCTCCACTTGTGCTAATCTATTATCTAAGTATAGCCTATGAAGCAACCCTGGAATGCTAAGGAATTTTTCCATGTGCACTTAATTAGTGTGATTTCTAGAAGTTCGCACATGTGCATGTGATGTACTTTTAAGTAAACAATCTCAGAGGGAAAAAGTCATAGCAACATGCAATTGAAAATAATTGGAATATGATTTTGTGTTCTTATAATAATGATGCCATAAGTATAACATGAGGACATTAACATTTGATTCAGAACTTAAGAAGGGTATACTATCCCTCCCAATAATAAATCACTTAGAGAAATCTTCAATTTATAAAGTTTAATGATTGAGAACAGCATATAAATACTCTTCTCAAGCTCTTTTTAAAAAATGAAGTTACCAGTGTGACTCAAAGTTTCTTTGGGGAGATAAACTTTACTTGTAATTAAAAGTTCTGTAATTCCATAATTTTATTTATATATATTTCTAAGAAATTACCATTACAGAAATTTTTGTTCCTTTAAAAGGAATTAGAAGTAATTGAGAAAAATTTAACCCATCTTTATCTAGTTTACAAGGTTTGGACTAGCCGTAAATTCTTCACAATACTGAGTAATTCAAATAGATACAAAGAACAAAGGTGCAAATACTTTGTGTGTTTTGGGGGTAGAGGGATTAGGAAAGGGATAATTTTAAAGAAAGTCTTCAGAGAAGAGCTATAAGACTTAAACAATTTTAAACAATGAATGAGAGGTTGTTATGCAGAAAGTCGTAAAGACTAGTAAATATTGAGTTCTTCCCTGTGTTATTAGACCTTATTCTAAAGTGCTAGATATGTGTTAACTACGTTAATCCTCAAGATTCTAGGAGGTGGGAAATACTACCATAATTTTACTGATAAGACAACAGGGCATCTGGCTCAAAGACTCTCAGGAGATTGAGAAGTCAATCTGAGGAAGTCTGACCCTGAGGCGGGAGAAAAGGCTTTCAGTTTCCCCCTACCTTATTAAGTGCATCCTGTGGAGAACGGTTAACTAAAGCTCCTCACCTCTACCTCACTTCACCCCGCACTTATATTTTCCACAATTCTTCAATTTTCTACAACAATCAATAGTTTTCTATTTTCTTTTAAGCCTGTCATGTGTGAATAAACTAAAACTCCTTCAGAAGTTTAGGGAAAAAACATTTTCCTCCTCAAAAACCTTTTTAAAAAGCTCTTGTAAATCAAAAGGCTTCATGTTTTATAATTGCTGCCAGTGAAATAGGCAGAACGCTGATTCCATCTTTTCCTCTCATTCATGCTATAGCAACCCTAATCCTCCCTAAGACAATGGAAGCCTCTAGCTGAACAAAGAGTAGGACACAAATAGGTGGGAGAACAAAAGCATGTTTAGAAAATTCAAAATTTTAAAAATCAAAGTAGTTTCATATTACTAAGATGAAAAAGAAAAAAAAAAAAAAAAACCCTGAGTGAGGAGGAGAGAGAAATGGAGGGAGAAAAGTTATTGGAAGGTGGCCAGGGAAAGCCTCTGAGAGGGTGGTCTCTGCTCCTTGACCCAAGGTTGAGGATAAGTAAGCCCAAAGGAACAGCTGCAGGAAAAGCAGAGCAGTCCAGGAACAAGTGTAAAGGTCTGAAAAGAGCAAACCCTCCAAGAAAGGGAAAGAAAATCACAATAGCTAAGAGCAGTGGAGAGATGACATGAGAAATTAGAAAGAAATCATCAGACCGGGCATTTTAGACCATGGTAAGGAAATCTGAACTTTATTCTGAAAGAAATGGAAGCCACTTAAGAAATGTACCCAGAAAAGTGGCACAATCTCATTCACTTTTTAAAAATACAACTATGTGGGGGCGACTGGCTGGCTCAGTCAGTAGAGCATGTGACTCTTGATCTCAGGGTTGGTGAGTTCAAGCCCCACATTGGGTATAAAGCCTACTCATAAACAAACAAATAAGTAAATGAAACTCTGTGGAGAGTAGATTCTAAAATGGACATGTGTCAGCTAAGTGGAGGTTTAGGTAAGTGGTCTGTGCTGGAGATGTTATATAGAGTCCTAGGAGTGGGTAAGATTGCCTAAGGATAGAGCCTAGACAGAGAAAAGAAGAGGATCCAGAACTAATTACTGATGCTATCTAAACTCAGGAACTTGGGTAGAGAAGAAGAGGTTCAAAAGGTCCAAGCAAAATTTAGACTCTCTGGCCAGGCAAGACTCAGTTGTTATAAAGCATGAAGTGTGGGATCCCTGGGTGGCGCAGCAGTTTGGCGCCTGCCTTTGGCCCAGGGTGCAATCCTGGAGACCCAGGATCAAATCCCACGTCAGGCTCCCGGTGCATGGAGCCTGCTTCTCCCTCTGCCTGTGTCTCTGCCTCTCTCTCTCTCTGTGTGACTATCATAAATAAATAAAAATTAAAAAAAAAAATAAAGCATGAAGTGTTGATGTCTATAAGTTTTGAGCTTTCGTGATCATCCAGCTTATCATCACAATATATGATTTTGTCAGTACAAGCTTTTAATTTTAGTTCATGTTTTTGTCTTGTAAAAAGCTGAGCAAGTATGGATTGTATTGAATTAATGGTATTAGCAATCAAATTTTGGCCAGTACAAATCAGTATATATTAAGCAATATAATTATTAAAGAGGCAGGGCTACAGTTTATACTCAAAGCCTTTTTAAGTCTCCAAATCTTAAAAATGATGATTCTGACATTAAAGGCACCAGTTATCTCATGATGAAGTTAATAAAAGCTCAGTTATCCTTGTTATTATATAATATTTTATATATTAGGAGAAGATATAAACTGTCCACAATACAACCACAGGCTTTCTAGAAAGATGCTGTATGCTGTCTGGTTGTCCAATGAGCCTAGTCCACATGAACTTTAGCTGACATTTTTTTTCCCTCAAGCTAATTTATTTCTTTCAAAACATTTATTGTTTTAAATTTAGATCTACTGTGGGGTAAACTGTACCATAGAAAACACAAGGACAAAAAAAAAAAAAGAAAACACAAGGACACAAACAGCAAGAGTAGTTCCATCTAATGCATAAATATCATCATAGAAAAAGCAACATATTAATCCTGTCCTGTTTTTTGAATTTCAGTATCAAAGTAAGCTGGATAAAAAAGTTCCCAATTTTCCTCAGGCAATTTTTTTTGTTTCTTAGGCAGCAATTTTCACTCACTACAAAAATATCTCTGTGGCAAAAGCCCAGATTTTATATTAACACATACAATTTTCCAGAAGAAATGTCACATCCTATAGCTGGCCCTTTAATATGGATTGATTAGAAGCAGTGTCAGAGCTCTATTGAGAACATCTGAAATGAAGAATGCCTAGAAGAGCAGCGGATGCATCAGTGGTAACATTAATATTTTGTTTCGAGGGAGGGACTGATTTTTGCTAAAGCTGCACATTTCTCTAGGCCTGACTGGATTGGGTAGAATTTCAGACTGAGTGATGAAGTACAAATACTTACATTCAGATTCTTTGTTATTTTACAAGTGTATACATGGCTGTCAAGGGAGTTTCTGGTTCCTTGTGATATTCATTAGCATTGGGGTCTCTTAAATCATCCAGCTGTAACATATAGCAGTAGATGTGTGCATCCAATTCCAACACCTCCAGGTCATCCTACATCTCTCATGGGTCACATTTGTCAAAGTTCTCTGAGGCTCTTGGACCTGGAGTTTTATCTTCTTCGATGCTGAAGTAACAACCGTATTGTTTTTACTGCCCCTGATTACATTTTAATTTTATACTGGGAGATTCTTTCTCCTTTCTTATAAAAGTTTTCCAAGACAGGATCATATATGTAAAATAACCAGTGGTATTTATCTTTTGTAAATCATAAGATAAATAAAATGACAACTATTTTCACCCTATGTTGACCTTGAATCTGATTTGTAGCCACTATGGCCACAATTTAAAGTTTAATATACACCCACCTACAACTTAGAGTTCATTTTTCTTTATCTCTTTTATTCATCAGGGTCACAGATGGAGAAGTTGGTTTTATATTTTTTAGGCATGAAACATTAAGACATTCTAAAACACATATCTGCCTATATGCTGCAGTGCCTCTTTTCTTTCTTTTTTCCTCCTGTGAAATTCTTTAATTTACTTTATCTTCCATTCAGGTTGATACAGTGTTTTCTATGATGTTAGCTTTATTATTTAATATCAAATATTTATTAAGCAGCTACTATGATGTACCAAGCACTGCTCTAGAGCCTGGGGATTGTACCAACAATCATAAATAAGCTAGACTGACTTCCTCTTGCTATGGGGCTTGTGAATTCATGGGGAAAATAGACAGATGGTTAATTATATTCTAGGAAGTAAGTGCTGCAATGGTGGAAGCACAGGATGTAGGAGAACACATCAAGAGACTTTCCCCTAAGCAATCACTTCTCTTTCCTCTATGATTATATTTCCCTTGTATGATTCTACTTTATTTTTCAGGAACTTTCAGTAGCTCCACTACTTGCTAAATATCCACTATTTCTTTTCTATAGTAACTTTGCTTTTATAAATAATTTTACTCGTTATAGCTGAAAGTAATATGTAAGTCTTTTAAAGACCCTTCTCCTGTAAGCATACTGGGCTTTTCAGTATGCAGATTCATTAATGTGAAACACTTTTCCTCTTCTTCTGCACCATCTGCCAAGTGACTTGATGCTGTATCATTTTTCAAATGTCTCCATAAAGAGCTGGTGCTTATAACAGTTTTTCCTTAGATTCTGAGTAGCCTTTTCTAAAATGCCATGACATATCAGTATTCTAGAGGTGAAGGTATAGATCATGCTCACCAAGGAATCACTCTACATTCTAAGTCCTGATCTGATGTTCCTTATTATTTACCATCAGTATATTCCCATTTATGGCCCAGGAAGCAGAGACACAATACTCATGTTTATCCTTATGACTTCTTTATCTTAAGGGGAAATGAATAGGTATTTCAGGTTGTATTAACAGTCCTTAAGGTAACATTTGATATAGGTTCCAGACTATTTTGCTAATGACATTATTTTTTTAATAGCTGCCATTTAGCAAATCATTCTCTGCATCAAAGACTTTTACAAACATTGTCATTGCAAGCATGCCATTTAGGCATTTGTATCCTCATATTTTGGAAAAAGAAAGTAAGGTTCAGAGCTTTATAGCTTTTCACCCGGCTAGCAAGTGGCAGAGAGAAGCCTGGTTGTGAGTCCAGGTCCCTACATTCTTTTACATTAAACCACACTATCTCCCTACATTAAGTGGACTCAGATTTGTCCCATCCTGAGACCACTGGAACCTAGGCTTGCAAGTGGTCGGTGCCCCTTTTTCCCAATGGTTGGGATATTTAATTAGTATTTTACCTACTTGAACTCAGAATACCCCAAATCCAACTTTGGATACTTGTATTATGACTGAGTTGTGGGAAATTAACTTCCATCATGAGTTTTAACAAATGACCTAGCTTGCCAGCCTCCCTTCTTCCTCATGCCTCTCTCTCATTCCCACTCTTAGGACCACTTACCTGATTGTAACAACACTAATAATCATCATGTCAACACATACATGATACCAGCTGAATCATACCCAAGCCCAAGTTGCCATACTCAGTCTGATTTTTTATTCTTGTCATGTTCCTTTGGGACCTGTCCTACAGCTAATCCTAGCTCCATCTGTATTACTGTGGTCTTGCTCTCTATTTCTCCCTGGTCTGCTAATAAAATAATAAAACAACTGTTGCCAAGCTTATCTAGGTTTTAACTGAAAGTGAAAAATGAAGTGTATATTTTACTTCAGAAAGTATTTTGTTGCTTAGATTTTTCTTATTTAGTTGTTTTTACTTTCTTTTACACTTTTGAATAGATCCTACCTTCACATTTCTACCAATTTTGTGTTTCTGAAGCTTTACTTCCATTATATCATGCATACATTTTTTGGAGTCTCCTATGACCTAAATGTTCCTAGTCTGATCAGCAGAATCCATTATAATTTGATTAGAACTTAAATATACCTCAATCAGATGGGCATATTCTTTAACTTCTCCCACCCTAGCCAACCTCAAAGCCTTTTCTCATTTCATTGAATTTACCGTAAATACCCTTTCTTGTTCTCTCCCCTGCTTATCAATTTTCACCCATCACTTAAAGTCTCAATTTTATCTACACTCAGAAGTCCTCTTCTCTATGATCAGCACACACTAATCTTCCAATACAGAATTCATTGTCTGTGCTACTTCTTAAAACATACAGCTTCCTAAAACATGAACTGAACCAAATGATTTTTTAAGATAAGACTTCTAAATAGCTTTCCATTGACTTTATTTTATCTAGTTATTTTTTAAGTTGGGGGCAGAGGGAGAGGGAAGAGAATCTCAAGCAGACTTCGCTGATCATGGAGCCTGATGTGGGGCTCAATCTCATGAGCCTGAGATCATGACCTGAGCTGACTGAGCTACTCTAGTGCCCCAGCTTTCCATGGACTTTAAATCAAAATCCAGTCTCTATGCCATTGGCTTCAAAGACCAGGTATGATCAGATCCCTCTCTACCTCCTCTTTGTCAAGCTCTAATTGATTAGCTCTTTCATTGAGAGGTGAAATGGGGATTCAGAACTCCAAAAGAAAGAAATCAACCAAAAGTTTTTTACCAAAATTCCTTTCGTTATTTTTATCTAGCTTAACATTAAGTAATAAAATTTTACCAACATAGTTTTTCAGACCTCAGGTAGCAAGATTACTTTTCAGAAGTCAGGACAGTTGCAGTTGCTGTTCCTAATACCACTCCTCCACCATAGATACAATAAAATTCACCCATGATTAAAGTCCATGAACATGCTGGTAATTTCTTCCAAAGGTGATGAGGAGTACAGTGTTATCCATTCTTTTATAACCCAAATGAATGATAGTATTGGCATCCAATTATCATGTTTCTAATGTGCAATACTGGAAGGTAGGCTATATTTTTTTTTAAATAGAGATTGGAATTTAAGAACTTGATGAAACAGCACATGCTTAATTTTTCTTCCTCTGTTGTAACTTTATAAACTATCTCCTGGAACACAATGGTTGTCTCTTGTACTACTGGTACTACTATGTTCTAAAAAGCAAAGTCAGTTTTCAAGTCTCATCATTTTACAAGTTAAGAAGGAAATGTAATATGGAAAATACTTGGAAGTCTTCATTTGCAAGTACCATGAGTCTTTTGCCTCATCTCATGTCTCTCTCTGGCTGCTTACTGTACCTGACCACTCTGGCTGCATTTCTGTTGCTCAAGAGGGCCCCAGATACTTCCTTCCTCAGATCTTCACATGTCTGTCCAGAACATATTTCCTTTCATCTCTTTTCATTGTTGATTCTTCTCTCCTTTTTGGTGGGCCCCCTTCTCAAATAGATCCTCACTGACTACCCAATATGAAAGTGGTTTTTTATTTTAATCTCTGTTTTAGCAACCTGATAGTCTTTTTTATAGGACTTTTCACAACTTTTAATGATTCTATTTATTCACTAATTTACTTTTTAAAAACTTCTTTCCTACTATAGGCTTCATGAAAGCTAATGTCTGTTTTATTAACTATTGGATACTCTGTCTGGTATACTCTGTCACAGAGTTCACAACAAATTCTTCTTTAATGAATACATCCCATTTTTCAATTTTAATTGCAATAGTTATTTTCATAAGCCTAAGCCTTGATTCCTCAATTACAGTATAATATTTTTAAAGAAACAGATCTTAAACCTCTTTGTCAGAAGTTATAAATACTTATTTAGTGAAATGATATGACTTATTTGTTTATCAGAATTGGGGTCTTTCATACCCTCTTAAAACAGTATTTCATTACAATATTGGCTGATATTTTTGGGAATTTCTTAAAAATTAAATGTAGGGGAGAATTAGGTATTTCAGAGCTTGGAGCTCACACAATTTGGGGGAACTTGTTGAAAGAAAAATAATCGATACAAATTAGGCACTGGCCCTTAGTAGGGACATGTAGGAGTGAAGGGAGTCTAAAACCCAAGCTTCATTTAGTTCCACAATAAATTTGCCTCCGTTAATGCAGGACTGAAATCTTGATTGCAACATGTTTCTTTCTGCGCTTAGGTCCAACATTTGCAAGACATAATATCTGAGCCACATTCATGTCACAGATTACTGTCTGACACTTGATGCAGCCTCACCCTTTCTCCCCACTCCCATTGCTCCTGTTTACTGTGTTCAACTAAGTGCCAATTGGCTATCAGTATAGGAAGCCAACCTCACAACAGCTGTTAATACACTGATAACCAAGCTATTGAGGTCAGTAGTTACATTAGTGTTGCTCTAGCTTCACACTGGCCTGAAAATCTTATTCTTCCTCTTTCTAAAATTCTTCCCCTTGGGATCCCTGGGTGGCGCAGCGGTTTGGCGCCTGCCTTTGGCCCAGGGCGCGATCCTGGAGACCCGGGATCGAATCCCACCTCGGGCTCCCGGTGCATGGAGCCTGCTTATCCCTCTGCCTGTGTCTCTGCCTCTCTCTCTCTCTGTGACTATCATAAATAAATAAAAATTAAAAAAAAAAAAAACATTTAAAAAAAATAAATAAAATAAAATAAAATTCTTCCCCAAGTCCCAAATCTTCTATTTTTTCTTCTTTAACTGTCACTCTACATCATGAATTGGCATCTATTTTATTGGCAACAGTAATTATTTTTTCTGTTTTTTTTTTAATTTTTAAAGAGCAAGAGTAAGACAAATGGACAGCAACCACTAACTACATCATTCATGTGACTTTTATTTCCCAGCTACTCGGTTTCTATATTCGAAGGCAGTTTCAGTATTACTCTTTCTTTTTAAGATTTTATTTATTTATTCATGAGAGACACAAAGAGAGAGGCAGAGACATAGGCAGAGGGAGAAGTGCCTGATGTGTGTCTCCATCCCAAGACCCTGGGATCATGAGCTGAGCCAAAGGCAGACATTCAGCCACTGAGCCACTCAGGTGCCCCAGTTTCAGTATTACTGATAAGGCAATAAAGTTAGGGGGGGAAATGAGAATATACTAAATATGTCACTAAGAATTAGAGTTTCTCAAATAAAATCTCCTTGCAGCAGCAGCAGGGAAGCCCTCTGCCTTGCTGTCCATATTTTAGGCCATTGAATTATTGGCCTTCATAGGGAGCTGGAGTTCAGTGGGTCTGGACATGATCTGCCAGCTGTGAGGCAATATTTAGGTTAAAAGATCTCAGAGATTGGAATGCTAAAACATAGGTAAAAAAAAAAAAAAATGTGTCATGGGGTATTCACTTATCGTGGAAAGCATATTTATCCCATATGAATACCTTCCTAATCTGGAGAAATCCAGAGTTTTAACCTTGCAGGCAGCAGTTGAAGCAGAGAGCAATGGAAGTAATAAAAATAAAAGAGAGAAGGGAGGGTCATGACTGGGGTGGTCAAAGGATTGTGTCATTTTGTTTTTTGAGAGAAATCCTCGGTAAGAAGCCACACAGTGAGCTCTGGAAATGTTTCCTTTTAGGGAGTACCTACTGTCAGGTACTGTGCAGGATACTAAGTGTGTAGCAAAGACTAGAACAGGAACATAGAATATAGTAGGAAATAAGTACACATGAAACAATGTGTGTTATATTAGTGGGTTATATAAGATAGCAGCCACACAAAGGAATAATAACCCTTATAACCCTTAATAACCCTCCAACAGGGTCTCCAACCCTGTTGGAGACCAGGCAAGGCATTAACAAGAGAGAAGCACCTGTGCTATAACTGGCAGACACTGTTGACTGATGACTTAGAATTTGCACAAAAGCAGAACACAAGACATTGATTTGGGTGTGGTACCAGGAAGCAGTGAGACACTAAAGGGAGGAAAGTCAATGAATGTTATGTGAATGAGTGGACTGCCACTGTGGGCAAGTTGGAGTCCATCTTACTGGTGGCCAATTTCCCTGGGAAATTGTGTGGAATATGCCTTGAATTTGTTCCATTATTAAGGGCAAGCAGGAGTATCATCTATCTTCATTAGTTGAAGATTTCTCCTGAGAGAGCAAGCTCCCATAGGCAGAGAACACTTTGAAGCAGAGTGAAATAGGAAGCCATGGGTGTGTGAGGAAACTTCAGGAGTCCTTCAGAGATTCCACAGGCCTGTGGAATATCATTGGGGCACCAACAGTGTCTGCTGGAACTGCCTATTCAACAACCATTCTCACTTCTATTCCTTGTTAATAGAATTCAAATTTTGTTCAGGTATTTGAAAGTAAAACAACCGATGGGCCCCTCTCCAGCTCCAGAGAGTGAATATTGACTAGTGTAAACCAATCATAATTATCCCATTTATCTTGTCAGTGATCTTTTTAAGCATGAAACACTGGCCAGTAAGATGTAATGAGGTGTTTGCTGGAAGTGTTCTGGGAAATTTTTTTCTCAACTTTAGAAGGGGACAGAGGCAGGGATTCATCTTTTTTCTGCTGCTTGATGTGGATTTGTGAGGATATAATGCTTAAAGCTGCAGCAGCCATCTTGCAGCCATGATTAAAAAAAAAAAAAAAAAAAAGTCTAACAACAAGATCCAACATGTTGAGGATGGCAGAAAAGAAAGAAGGAAACAAAATTTCAGGTCCTTGACAAGTTCTTTGAGCTGCTGCATTCATGACTTTTGGCCAACCTGCTTCTGGACCTCTTGAAAACTAAAATAATGAGCTTAATAATAATAAATAATAAGCTGGATTTACTGAGTGAATGAAGGGCATTTGGAAAGGAAGAGGTTGAGGCTGACTTGCTGAACTGGTTGAATATATAGATGGTAGATGATGACTCATCAGCTGCTTACCTGGTCTTACAACAAAATTAATGTCTTCTACATGAATAGATATAATAAAAACATTTGCCTGACTTTAAATATTTACTGTTTCCTGGAACCACCCCTTCCCCAGTTACAGAGTTGTAACAAGACAGAATGGCTTCCTGGATCACAGCGGACTTAATGTCTTTTCAACTTTCACATCTCACTGTTGAGTTATGTTCTCTGGTTCCAGCCTCTACTACAATCTTGGCTTCTTCTCTTTCCATGTTAACTAGCACAGTAGAGGTCTCAGCATTATTTGCTCCAATCCTTGACCTATAGAAACAAGTGTACATTTGGAGCAGAATATGAAGTCTTCAGTGGTTCATGGTAAAATGTCACCATGTTTTTAAAGACTAGACTTTCTGAAGATAAGGTGTACAAGTTTTAGGTTGCAAAAGACTGGAATTCGAAACTTGTGATCTTTTTTTGGACAATTATCTTCTAGCAAAGAAATAAACTTAAATATTTAGGGAGAAAGCCTATAAAGAGAGGGTAGAGGAACTTCTGGGGGAGGACACTAGGAAGAGAGAACAACAAGACGTGGAACAGAAACTTTGGGATTGAGATACCAGTGCCCCATCCCCCACAATTATCCATAGGCACCCCCCACCCAGTCCCAAAATGCCTGAACCTATAGAACAGCAGAAGAATCATTGTGAGAGGCATAGTTGTACCACTAAGAAGCCATGTTAACCTCCAGAAAACTTGGATTAGACTAGAACCTCACCTGGAAAGGCTGCCCATTCAATAGCAACACATTTGCCTATCTTCCTAACATTTGGGAAGAATAATATTTTTAAATAGCCATCTAGAAAACTTTGATCTTTATTCTTATCTTTGACCAATTTTCCAACATCTGATAATTTTCTTCCTTAGAGTCAAGGCAGTCAGAAAATACAGAGTGTATATTTGAGATAATTGTGGATAAGAGGAGAAAGAACTGTTTTTTTATTCATTCAAAAAGCATTTATTAATACCAACTATGTACCTGGCATTAGTCTAAGCCCTGGGAATACTAACATGAACAAGACTGCCTTTGTGGAGCTTATACTCGAGTGGAAGAAGCAGACAATGAACAAGTAAGCAAATAACATCACTTCAGAATGTGATATGTACTAGAATGAAAAACAAACAGGGTGATGTTTTAAAGAGAAACCGAGGAAGGAGGGCAGGACAGAGTGGAGGGACTATATTAGAGCTGTCAAGGAAGATTTTTAATAGAGATAAAATCTCCAGCCTTTGTAAAACCTAGAGGGGGAATGGTAAGCACTGAGACTGGAGATTATGCATTAGAAGGAGTTTGGACTTTATCATAAAGCACAGGAAAATGTCACTAAAGAACTTTAGACAGAGTGATGTGATTTTATTCACATTTTTTAAAAATCGTTTATGCAGGGACAAATGTAGAATTAAAAAGTATTTTTTTACTGGCTGGCTCAGTCAATGTCTGACTCTTGATTTTGGCTCTGGTCATGATCTTAGAGTCCTGACATTGAGCCCTGCATCGGGCTTTGCACTCAGCGCAGAGTCTGCTCCAGATTCTCTCTTTTCCTCTGCCACTTTCCCTCTCCCTCTCTCTCAAATAAATAAAATCCTTTAAAAATATATTTGTTAGGATGCTATTACAGTGGTCTGAGTATCCAATGACTCTTAATTAATTAGTTAAATAGAAACAATTGAGAGATGTTAGAAAATACCAGAAAAGATTATTCCTTCATCTTAATGAGGTAGGCTTTAGCTCAAGTAAAACTTCAAAATTTCATGTATGGTAAAAAGGTAATAATACCTGCTAATGCTAATTCTACTCAACAAAAATAGATCCAAAAGTATAAGGATAAAAAAAGAAATAAAACTCTCATTATACAAAGATGATATGATTGCTTAATGGAAAGCCCAAGAACCCTATAAACAAACTATATGATTGATGAAAAGAAAAGAAAACAAGGTAGCTGGATTCAAGATCAATTAATAGAAATTGGTTGGGAATTCTATTGCATACCAAAAAAAAGAGTAGAAATAAGTTATAGTAATTTTTAAAATATACATTTAGAATATATCAAATTTTATTTTAAAAATCTAGGAATTAAATTTTTTAATGTGCAAAATTTTATGAAGAAAATTGTAGCACTTTATTGACAATTTTCTATACAAATGGAGAATATACAATACGCATGAATAGGAAGACTCTCTTTTGTAAACATCTCCATTTTCCCCAAATAGATCTTGAACATCTATTATAAATCTGATCAAAATCCCAAAAGGGCTATGTTTGCTCACTTGTTTGTTTCAAAAAGTTGAAAAGGTAATTCATGTAGAAGAGCAAAAGTAAAGAATAATCAAGATAATTTTCAAGGAGGAATGGTAGGATGAAGGAAAGGAGAGACTGTCCCTACAAAGAATCAAAATTAATTTTAAAGTTACAGTAATTAAGACTACAATACTGATATAGAAACAGACAAATAGACCAGTAGAACAAAATTGATAGCTCCCGAACTCTACATTCATCCGTGGCATTATAAACTCAGGGGGTGGAAATGAACTATTAAATAAATTGTGCTGGGACAAATGGATATTCATATTGAAAAATAAGATTAGGTTCTTATGCACAAAGATAAATTATAAGTTGGTTAAAAACCTAATTGTGAAAAGTGTAAAACTTTTAGAAGAAAGTACCTAATATTTTATCACTTAGGTTTAGATAAAGATTTCTTATGCAAGGCAAAAAAAACACGAATCTTGAGAATGTACTGACAAATTTTATATTAAAAAGAAAATTCACTGTAATAAAAGTCACCGAAAGTGAAAGATGAGCCAAAGCCTGGAATATTTTCAATACATATAATCAACAAGGGATTTGGTATCTAGAATATGTAAAGAATCCTTCCAAATCAGCCATCAAGAAGGATGAAATCTTACCATTTATCTTTCCAAATCACTGAGAAAAATAAAAAATAGCAATAAAACAATGAGGGAAAAAGATCAACTAAAGCTCAGGTAACTTGAAAAGCCAGTACATTATAAAAAGATGTTTGCTTTCACTAGTTTTACTCATATGTGGAATCTAAGAAACAAAACAGAGAGGATCATAGGCAAAGAGAGAGAAAAATAAGACAAAATCAGAGAGGGAGACAAAACATAAGAGACTCTTAACTATTGGAAACAAACTGAGGGTTGCTGGAGGGGAGAGGGGAGTAAATCGGTGATGGACATTAAGGAGGGCACATGATGTAATGAGCACTGGGTATTATATGCAACAGATGAATAACCGAACTCTACATCTGAAATTAGTGGTACATTATATGTTAACTAATTGAATTTAAATAAGTTAAAAAATAATGAAATGCCATTTACTCCTAAAAATTGGCAAAAAAAATTGGCAAAAAATTGAAAAAAGTGACAAGTACTTGTGAGGAAGAAGAGTATCAGGAACTCTTATGCTGTTGATAGGGGAGTGAATTATATAAAATAATGGAGAGAATTTTTGGCAATATCTGAGAATATTGAGGATAATTAAGGCCCAGCAATTCCTTGCTAGGTGTATCTTAAAGAAACTCTGATAAACTTGTACAAGGAAATGTGCACAAGAATGTTCCAAGCAACATTGTCTAAAGAATGAAAAATTACAAATGTAACGAATTTTCAGCAATAGAAAAATGGATAAATTAACTGAAATATAGTTGCAAAATAGATCACAAAATAAATTTAAACAGATTATGGATCTGTTTAAATGAATTAACTAGACCTATATGTTTCAGCCTGGATAGATCTCAACAATGTAAATTTAAATGAATGGGCAAGGTACAAAAAACCCTTATCTATAAACTTTAAAAATTTATAAAAGAATACAATTTTTAAAAAATATATATAGCTACATAGTAAAAAAAATCATGAAAATGATTAAGAGCAAAGTCGAAATAGAAGTTATCTATATAGGTGAAGAAAGGATTGAGATTTTGGAAGGATAAATAGAGAGCTTAAATTTATATATGATGTTTTACTTCTTAAAAAAAAAACCATAAACAAGATAGGAAAATGTTATTTGAGCAAGCTAAGAGGTGGTTATGTTGTGTTTAATATTCTTTATTTTTTGAAATCTGCATTTTAAAGGTATGTTCTATATATTGTGGTTGTTAATTCAAGTGCCTACTCGTGCCAGTCATGGGATGTGAATGCAAGAGGCCTTCCAAAGGACTCTGGCACTTGAGACCTATGTTCCCTTAAAGAGGGCAGTGCTGTCCATCCCTGGTTATCTGTTCCAAGCCAAAATTCAGACTTTGTGTGGCCAGATCTGGTTTTTCTAGAGAAATCAATAGTCTGGACTTCTGTTATAATGTGAAATGTTCTAACTTTTCAAAGTTGGCAACTAATTCAAATTAACTAAACACAGCATAATTAAACACTATGAGGATCCAAAACAAAAAAATAATAAATAATGCCTTGCATTGTTTCAGCCACGAGTTCTAGTCTGCCACCACCTCTGATGTGAGATCTTCTATCATAAATCCCTTTGTGTGGCAAATGTAGGCAAAATATCATAAAGTGTTTTATTGTGGAGGATGATGTTATTCAAGTGAAGAAGGCGAAAATGTTCCAGGGTTCTGCAGGAAAAGTGTACTTACCAGATTCCCTGGAGCCCTGCAGAGAAGCGCTTTGGTTGTGCTTAGGATGATTCTTAGCTTTCTTGTATACTTTACAGTCTGCAAATCCTTCACTGTGAGGACCTCAAAAGAGAAGCCAGACTTTTCCATTGACTCCAAGGCTGTGTCAGCAAATGCCAGACCCAGCAGGCCCTTTCTATTGTATGTTAAGGCTCCAAACAGCTGTAAATCGTTTGTGCCAAGATCTCTACAAGTGTGACAAACACACAGCATTCTACATACCCCAGGAGGCCAATTAAAAAGTTAGGAGAACCACAGATCACAGTCTCTGAACACAGTCACCACACCTCTTAGGGCTGACGGCCATGATGTTTTTTTCTATTCTCTCCTCATCAGAAATGAAGCTTTGGATTGGAGGTTATTTATCCATGGATTCTGGGTTAATTTTTAGCAGAGTGTTTGAACTGAATATCCCCAAAAAAGAAGCCGTTGCCTACATGTCTAGCCCGCACATATTCTTACCAGCATGTTCTCATGTGAGGGAATTATATAGCAGCTTCTTATATATTACCCAGTCCATTGGAGAGTGTGGTCAGTTTATTCTTTGGATAGAAACTATAGTTATTAGGTCCCTTTTAAAGGAATTTGGTTCCGTTTCCGTATTGACACATCTCAAATACTTTTCAGTTCTTTATCACAGCATTCTTGTGCCTTTGGACCAGATTCATAGAGTAACATATTATAATATAGTATTAGCTACATGGGGTTGGAACAGCCACAAAGGGATAAATGATCTAATGATCATATGGCGTTCTCAGGAATTTTTGTGTCACTGCCAGCTGCCATGATGTTTTAGGAACAATTGGTGTAAAGGGACATTTACAACAAATTGGAAGACTTCTGGTGCGCATTATACCAAAAGCAACAGCAGGTAAAAGAGAATGAAGGATACTGATGTAGAACTCCTGCCTCATGGAAAACCAAATACAAATAAAATAAATATGAGACCTAAAGATGAACCTAACATGATTTTTCACTCTGTGAATAAAAATTTCTCACATTTGGCTATTATTCACAATGAAAAGTCATCAAATTCATTGAATCTTTTTAAGTAAAGAACTAGCTTCTCAACTCAATTAATTACATTATTTCCACATGACTCTGGTTTCCCATTCTTTTGTTTTACATACTATTTTCACCTACATGTCCATCCATTTAATATTCAATGCTGAGTAATTCTCTTGGAGATCAGCTGTATGAGAGAATACAAAATAGATAATTGGAAGATATCTTACATAATTAGAAAAAAATAAACCCTCTTTTTCCCTCTTGGTTGTATCTGAGAGATCATTCTCCAATCTATTTTTAAAAAACAATGCATAAACAAAAATATCTGTTGGCACTTAATAAACTGTGGATAAATCTACAGAATATAGTTAGGAATGAAAACATTTACCTAGATAATCCAGGGAAAATAAACCACTGAGGAGAAGAGCGTATTAATACACTCTAAATTTCCTTATACAATTGTATAGACCTTTATTTTGTTGTTTAGAAACAAAAAGCAAATAATTAGTTCTGGCCTTCTGTTGCTACTTACTGAAATAACAACTAGCAGACCAATAATGATTCAGCTCTGTGTGGTTAGTCAAGCTTTTTATCACAGGGGAGCCTCGCAACAAAACACTCAGTCACACACTCGTTTGTCCTATCCGTGCCTTTGCACTCTTCTGCCTTGCAAATGAAACCACAGTTTTGTTTGGGTAGCAATGCTCCAGCAGCCGGCTCAGGGAATAATTTCTTACTGGTCTCTACCCGTCATAGGAATCTCATTCTTTCTTGGCCTACAGGTGAGCATGACACCCAGTTTGGGAAAAATGAGACACGGGTAGAATCTCCTTGGGGGAAAAAAAAGCCTCTTTTCTGCCTGTCCTCTTATTTCCTGCTCTGGATACTCTCCTGGAACGTTGTAGTCATTTTGTGATCATGGGTAAGGGGTAGGGTACAGAAACCAAAAGAATTCCAGAAACATTGACTTAACACCCTGGCATTGTTGAGCCTCTGAGGGGACTGCCTGTATCTAGACTTCTTGTTAAGTGAGAAAATAAACTTCAGTATGTTTTGATGAGTCTAAAGTGGCCTAAAACTTTCAGCTTAAAAGCATTTTAACAAATATATTCTACATGAAAAGTTAAACTAAAAAGAAAACCAGAAAGAACAAATAATAAATGTGGATCGAGTCACTATGTGCCAAGCCCTATTTATACTATTCAGGTTTTCACTTAGGCCTTGTAATGATCCTGTGAGGTGTACACTATCATCTTTATTTATCCATAAAGATGGTGAGGTATAAAAAGGTTAGCAGCACAAATGGTAAGTGGTAGAATTAGGTGCTTAACCGCTATACCCCAACTCAGGCAAACAACATGATTATAGATGAAACTGTCAAAGAAAGAAGGTTCTCAGGTAATGAAATCTAAGGGAAGAAGTATAGTGGGTTCTCCTGTAGTTGTTCACGGCAATATGTTTGTTCTGCACTGTTGCTAATATGATGCTGTGACTCTACAGGGTTTGGGCTCCATTGGTTTGTAAATCTTTGGCATGATTTTTTTTTTTTTTTGCAGAACAGTGCCTTGTATTCAACAGCATTAAATCTTAGTAAAATACACATACAGGGAACCTTTCACAACGCCAGAATATAACCAAAAATGCCATTAATTTAACAAAATGGTAAGATGATCTCAACTACAATTTAATGGGAAGACTGACAAAACAAGCAAAACACTAAGATTACCATCACCAGTATTTAATCAATGGATTTTCATGTTGCTTATAATAGAAACCAGGAATCAAGCGAAATTTTGCTTTTTCTGCACCAAGCATATAAATAGCAACCATCACCAGTACGGAGAAAATCACTATTTGGGAAATAGAAATTTAGTGCCCGAACTGGTTTCTTATGTGCTTATAATGAGTCATTATAAGAAAACCAAATTTAAAGACATGATACTGCGCCACATACTGGGCACTTATTCATGTGAAGACTTTTGAATGCATTAGTCAATATATTTCTATTTCAATATAACTTATATAGTGTCTCTTTTCCTTAATGATTCATTTCCTAAGTTCAATTTCATTACATTCCTGCTTCATTTATGTTTAGACCCCATACTTCAATCAGTACTTTATAATAAAATGATACATTTGCAAACCAGTTTCTATTTCACTCTGGCTTAGAGATTTTTCTCTTTATAGAATTGGGCTTATTAAAATAATTCACTTTCTTTCATTAAAATATGGAAAACAAGATTAAAGGGAATGGATCTTTAGCAATAAAATAAAAATATTGCTAAGACAATCATGTTGGAGGGTAACCTCTTTTAGAATACACATTAATTTTTGGCAAAATTTTTAAAAATATCCCAGATTACCAAAACCGTGCTCATTAATATCTTTTGAAACGGCAGCTGCAATAATTTTAAGCAGATGCTTAATTTTCAAGTTGATTTATCTATCAGAATGGGTATAGGTAAAATTTGAAGTAGCCCAAATTTGTCTTCTCTCCCCCACCAAGGTTTGTATCGTTTTGTTCTGTAAAGGAAGCCTATCCTCACTGTGATCCTTTGGGCAAGTTCATGAGCATATCTGAGTCTACTTTTCTCATTAAAAATAAAAAAAGATTCCACAGCCTCACAGTCTTTGTGAAAATTGCATGAGCTAATGCTTGTGAAACAATTTTATAAAACATTAAATGTTCTAATTTTTTTTTATTCATTCCCCTTATATCATCGTAACTTGCTTATTATTTAGGGAACTCATGTGGCTTCCTATAATCTGTCATAGTTGTGTTTTGGGGTATTTTAGCTAAAGCAAAGAAAAGCTAATGTTAATACTGAGAATCCCAAATTTGCCAGCCTTCTGGGATACTTGAACAAATTCGCTCAGCTACTGAGTGAATTCTGTATTCTGTAGACACTAGGAAATTCAAGACCTTCCCACAATTTCCCAGGTGTTTCTCAGGATGGTGAGGTCATGGAGAGGCTCAAGAGATTCAGTTATCTCCCACTCAGTCCCGATATCCATTCACTGCCTTGCCTCTGGGACTTTTCTTTATCTGTATGCTTAACCCATGTTCATTTTCCAAAGCTCTACCAACAAAAGACTGTTGTGAGTAGACATGTTTTCATTAAAACGAGGAGGAGGAATATGTCCAACGTAGAAAAGGAAAAGTGAAATTACTCACTAGGAGATTGTTTTAAACTATGCTGTCTCCCCATCTTTGGATATTTATCTATCTTCCTTTTCTAGAACACTCCTCTCCTCCCCCGCTAGGACCTCCAAACCCCTAGTTCATATCCCCAACACCCAACCAATTGAAAGTTTCTATTAAGACATTATACAGACATTTTTCTCTTTTTTCCCATCTTTCAATTTTCTCCTTCCAGACTTTGCCTAAGGACCCTGTCATCACTTAAAAAAATACTGTGTCCATTAAGTTATTCTTCTAAAAAAAAAAAAAAAAAAAAAAAAGGTTATTCTTCTAAGTATGAGAATAATATAGTGAACTAAGCAGAAGCGTTGAAATTGAGTTTATCTTTTTTTTTTTTTTTTAATTTTTAATAGTCACAGAGAGAGAGAGAGAGAGAGGCAGAGACATAGGCAGAGGGAGAAGCAGGCTCCATGCACCAGGAGCCCGATTGTGGGATTTGATCCCGGGTCTCCAGGATCGCGCCCTGGGCCAAAGGCAGGCACCAAACCGCTGCGCCACCCAGGGATCCCTGAGTTTATCTTTTAAATGGCTTGAAGCACTATGCTAATTGCTTCCATGCATTATTTCAGTTAAATTTCACAACACTTTTGTGAGATAAGTACAATTATTATCCTAATTTTTCAGATGAGGAATCTGAGGCCAAATCTATCTACTCCCTTGTTTCTGTTCTTTTAATATTTTCTTAAAGAGTAAGGTTTTCATATAAACTAGATTTAAATAATATTCTGATCTAAAAGTGTGAGATGAGGTCCTATCCAATCAAAACCAGAAGTAATCAGTCTCACTGATGGAAAATGGAATAAAGTGTGTGTATGTGTGTGTATTTAGCTTTCTCTACCCTTCATTGATTCAGTAGATACATGGTAATTAGTTTTGGACCATATCCACTGATTATATACTAGATCTTATCACTCATTCTGTTATTTATACTTATTCATGATAGTTTTTATTCAGTTGTGGATTTCCACAGTTTTGGAGAAAATAGACTTCTTTTGTATCTGACATGAATTCGAGAGTCCTTGTCAAATATGGACAATTAGTTTACAATTGTGCCAACATTGTCCTTTTTTACTTTTTGGCATTCTCAAATTATTTGTCTTTTTGGTTGGTTGTTTATTATTTTTAAAATATTTGAGGAAATTCAACATGAATTTGTGGCTTGATGACAGAATTGGGAATGTTATGTTCTGATCTTTCTACTCTCCCAAATTCTTAAGAGATCTTTGGCAATTTAAAAAATTAAACTCATTCTCTGAAACTTCATTTTAAATTGGGGAAAATGCCTAGCTCCATAAGGATACAGAATACATTAAACAAGAGATGATTTTAAAGAAACTTTATAGATGATTTAATGGGGTTTTACAATATGCAAAATAAAAGGCATTTTATGTAATAATAGTATGTGCTCCGCATGTAAATGCTCTTAATTAAGCTCAATGTAAGAGGACTTTAATTTGCACTCCAGGTTATCTTAGTCAGGAAAATTCTAATAATCAAAAATGAAGAATTTTTTTCTTTTTATAATTCATACACATAACTTAATAAGCTAAATTGTTCTATAAAAATCATAGAAACTTTGTTATGGAAAACAGTACTTGTAGAGACTATATTTGTTATTTACTTCCATGTCTTTAGAAATGGATGATTGTGATGTTGTATTTTTGTTTTCAATATTAGGCATCATCTACTGCATCCTACTGGGGCTGAGAATGTGGTTGTCTTTCCTCTCTCCATCCCATCATGTAACATTTCCTTCCCGTCCCTTATCCTTCCACCATAGTTAAAGCACAATTGTAGTTAAATCATTGCTCAGTATTCATATTAGTATAACTTTGTAACATACATAACAAAACGTACCTTTGAAAAGACTTTATTTTTTTAAGATTTATTTATTTATTTTAGAGAAAGCACATGAGCAGGGGGAGGGGGTCCCAAGCAGACTTCCCCTCCCCACTGACTGGGAAGCCAGACCCAGGTTTCTATCTCAGGACACCGAGATCATGACCCTGAACCAAAATCAAGAGTCAGTTGCTCACTGACTGAGCCACCCCAGGTGCCACTTGTGCTAGGTGCTTTAATAAGCACTTGTTTTCTGAGAAGGATTTTTTTTTTCTTCTCTGTTTCCTTACTCTCCCTTTCTTGAAATCTGGGCAGGCTGAGTGGTGAAATCCCCAGGCTTTGAAGTTAGACTGCCTGGAATTGAATCCTAAGCCTTCAATTTATTAATGGTGACTTAATTTTTTTGTGCCTCAGTTTTTCCACTAGGATATTGGAAATAATAAAAGTACCTACGCCTTAGGCACTTATGATTAGTCAATGATATAATATGTGGAATGCCTGTGTGCACATCAGAAGAGCCATGTAAAAATCCTGTGCTATTTTTCCTCTTTCATTTCTTCCATCCACTTGGATTTATTTCTCTTTAAAAAAATCCATTTTCTGATTTTTCTTGGTGAGGTTGAAGGGGGTGAAATGTGATGCATATATGTCAATCATCCATTTTTTGCCTCAAAGTTGTAAAGCAAGGCTTTCAATGGGTCTTTGAAATTGCCAATCTACCTAGATCCACCCAAGATAAAGATTTTTCCTCTAGTCTTAAACTGGTACATTTGATAGATATTTTGTCCCCCGAGGATATTGCAATCTACACAAATCATCAGATTGAATAATTTCTGTGACTTTCCAGGTTTAGAAGATTAATCCTTAACATCTAAACTCTTTATACTGCAAAAGCTTACTTATTGAGTGGCAAGAAAGGGCAACTTAATCATTAGCCCACCTTTTCTCCTTCTTTTGGACCATTTTCTTTGGTACAAAACAGATGAGACAGTGGAGATTGATTATGGGAGGTTGAAAAAAAATTCAATTAAGCACAGACAGGTGAAGAGATGAAGAGTCTTGGTGGCAGTGAATTCCAACTCCAGTTCTTCCTTGATTTCATTATATTTGTATCCTTTCTTGTTATATGTATCAATAAATTATTATTTGTTTCCCTAAAATAATTTAATTTAGGATTCTGTTTCTTACTGTTGGGAGTCCTGATTAATTTAGTAAAGGATGAATGGAGTTTCCCAGTACTAAGAGCACAAGGGTAATTTTCATCAACATAACAAGCATAGAATTTTTAAATTGTCTACAAAAACATAGAAGCATTTTATTTCTACTTCAATATTTTTTCCTAGAAAAAAATAGAAAGGATAAATTCTTTCTGTTTTAACTTTTCTTCCCCTTTTCAAGTCCCAGTGAATTTAATTTAGTGGATGGGATTTCCCAAGGTTAAATTTTTCTTGAACTCTTTCTGAAAATTTTGGTGCATACTTTTCCTTAATGAAATCATTAAATTCAGAATTATTACTCAACTAATAAGTCTCATCATTCATATTAAGCTGGGTAACTAAGATAATATCTGTCCTCCTAAATATATAATTTTAATATAAATTCTATACATCATTTTTGAAATTCAAAAACCATTATGTCTATAATGAAATTCTAGTTTATGATAATAAAATCGTTCCTAGTTTTATAATGGCATTAATGTGTAACTATTTGGGGATAGAAGGACAGAGTACCTAAGATTATGGTTGCTTGGTCAACTGAACAAATTGAAATTTGCTGTTTTGAAGGCTCTGTTTCCAATTTTTTAGAAGTTGGCAGTCAAACATAACCTAATACCCACAGCACACATGACTGCCTATGCAGCACCATTTCAAACTACACCACTGCTTATCTTACCTCAACAGCCAAGATACAGCCTATAACTATGTTCTTTCTCACCTCTGTCTCTCTTTTCTTATGCAACTGGTTCCTAAGAAAAACTTTCTGGAGTGCCTGGGTGGCTCAGTTAAGTGTCTTTTTTTTTTTAATAATAAATTTATTTTTTATTGGTGTTCAATTTGCCAACATACAGAATAACACCCAGTGCTCATCCCGTCAAGTGCCCCGCCCCCCTCAGTGCCCGTCACCCATTCACCCTCACCCCCCGCCCTCCTCCCCTGCCACCACCCCTAGTTCGTTTCCCAGAGTTAGGAGTCTTTATGTTCTGTCTCCCTTTCTGATATTTCCACCCATTTCTTCTCCCTTCCTTTCTATTCCCTTTCACTATTATCTATATTCCCCAAATGAATGAGAACATATAATGTTTGTCCTTCTCCGATGGACTTATTTCACTCAGCATAATACCCTCCAGTTCCATCCACATTGAAGCAAATGGTGGGTATTTGTCATTTCTAGGGGCTGAGTAATATTCCATTGTATACATAAACCACATCTTCTTTATCCATTCATCTATCGATGGACACCGAGGCTCCTTCCACAGTTTGGCTATTGTAGACATTGCTGCTATAAACATCCAGGTGCAGGTGTCCCGGCATTTCATAAGATACCTAGGAATAAACTTAACCAAAGAGGTAAAGGATCTATACCCTAAAAACTATAGAACACTTCTGAAAGAAATTGAGGAAGACACAAAAAGATGGAAAAATATTCCATGCTCATGGATTGGCAGAATTAATATTGTGAAAATGTCAATGTTACCCAGGGCAATTTACACGTTTAATGCAATCCCTATCAAAATACCATGGACTTTCTTCGAAGAGTTAGAACAAATTATTTTAAGATTTGTGTGGAATCAGAAAAGACCCTGAATAGCCAGGGGAATTTTAAAAAAGAAAACCATATCTGGGGGCATCACAATGCCAGATTTCAGGTTGTACTACAAAGCTGTGGTCATCAAGACAGTGTGGTACTGGCACAAAAACAGACACATAGATCAATGGAACAGAATAGAGAATCCAGAAGTGGACCCTCAACTTTATGGTCAACTAATATTCGATAAAGGAGGAAAAACTATCCACTGGAAGAAAGACAGTCTCTTCAATAAATGGTGCTGGGAAAATTGGACATCCACATGCAGAAGAATGAAACTAGACCACTCTCTTTCACCATACACAAAGATAAACTCAAAATGGATGAAAGATCTAAATGTGAGACAATATCCATCAAAATCCTAGAGGAGAACACAGGCAACACCCTTTTTTGAACTCGGCCACAGTAACTTCTTGCAAGATACATCCACGAAGGCAAAAGAAACAAAAGCAAAAAAAAAAAAAAAAGTTAAGTGTCTTCTTTTGACTCAGGTCATGATCTCAGGGTCCTGGGATTGAGCCCTAAGTAGGGCTCCCTGCTCAGTGGGGAGCCTGCTTCTTCCTCTACCCCTCCCCCTGCTTGTGTTCTCCTTCTCTTAAATAAATAAATAAAATATTAAAAAGAAAGAAAGAAAATCTTCTGATTCATAATTGGTTACAAGATCCCCTAAACCTCAATCTTGTTCATTTATAATTTCACCAAATTTAGTCATTTAAAAATTTTTGTGACTTTTTTAGAACAGCAACCTTAAAGAGGACTAAATTTTCAATAGAAATAAAAATAAAATGTAAAATATAACCAAACCATCAACTTAATTCTTCCCTCAAGGTGGGTAGATATAGTTTCACAATGAGTATAGATAAGAACCACATGTGCTCACCTGAAAAGACAGAATTAACTAGAGAATTCCCTAATCCTCCAGCAACCATTATTTGTCTTCAGTTAACCTCTGACACACATTACTTTCATCTTGTCTCTCTCTGCTCATGCTTCAGGCCCAAGTGTTCAATATATAGGAAAAGGGCCATGATGCGTACAAGCATGCCAGAGGGGCTACTTTTTATCTCAGGCAGAAAAATGGGTCACTGTTCAAATCTGGATGTCCCTAGGTTCCTTTACTTCCACTCCTCTCACTATTAGAAAAGGGGAAGGGGTGTCATTTGTTTAAGTAATCAGTTTCTGTATATAACTCCTATTCATGTCTTATTCCTATAGTTGTCCTACTGCTTAGAAGTCCAAATAGGCTTTTTTAAGTGCTATGGAGCTCAGCTTTCAGTTTCTCAAGTTGATCTGCAAGTGAGTCATGACATCTGGAAGTCCATCACTGTCTTCAATCAAGCTCCCTAAAATTATCAACCTCATAACCAAATGGTATTTATAATAGGCATTACTATGTCACTGACCTTTCAGCTTCTGGAACAGGAGCAAAGGGAATAGGAATGGATATATGGCAACTTGTCCAGGAGAGCTGCTCTTGTATAAACATGATGTAACACAGGCCAAAAAAAAAAAAAAGAAGAGAGAGAGAGAGAGAAAGAGTTTGGATCGGTAAGGTACATGTTTTTTCACTTTACACTGATTGTAACAACTGGCTTTTCTGTCTCTGAAAAGAAATAAACTAGTAAAAACTTGTCAAATGCTATCATTTATTGTGTATGCCACTTGTAGAATGTGTTTGTGTAGGAGGATTTGCCCTTTCCATATGGTTTAAGTTATTGGCAAAGTAAAGCTAAACAAGTGCATTTTGAAAGCATGGTGTGAATACCTTCCATTTTGGTTATTTATAGCTGTCTACAGCTATCAGTGTTTTTATTTTAAAATTATTAGAGCAATTATAGGGCAGGAGTTGTATGCTGAGCTTGAAAATGTGACCAAAAATGACTCATATAGTGACAACCGTATATAAAAGTAGCTTCACTGAACAAGAAGAGTTATTCTTATCATTTTATTTTACTTAAGCATCTTTATATGGTTTTGCCCCTGGAGAAATTCCCCCATATCTTTCCTGTTAATTTGATGTTTTTCCTATTTTGAAGATGAAATTAGATAAGAAAATTAAATAAAAAATACAGTTATTGTAAGAGAAGAGGCAGTATTTGTAAATGGTTTGGCAGTTTATCTGGAAGACCCAATAAAAGCAAGTTAGAATAATGAGAAACGGAATTCAGTAAGCATCCTAGTTTAAAAAAAAAATGCAATAAAACAAAGAAGTCATTAACTCTCTCATATACACAAAAAAAGATTTGAAATTATACAGAAAAAATATCCAATTTCATATACACAAAAAAAGATTTGAAATTACACAGAAAAAATATCCAATTTACAATAGTAATCAACAATCAAAAAATCTAGGGATAAACTTTTTTTAAGGAACAAAGAAAAATTAAAATTTTACTGAAGTTGTCGATATATAGGAAGACTAACATTTTCTTTTACAGACTCTATTGTATTAATATAAATCTCTGGTTTAGTCTATAAGTTCACTATGATCCCAACTAGAAAACTGATTTTTTTGAAATGAGAGAAAATAATTCAATTTTTTGTGGCACATGATTGGATATATCAGATTATTGAAAAAAATCTGAAAGAGTAACAAAGTAAGACAGCCTGCTTAAATATTAAAATATATTACAAAGTTAAAGTAATTAAAATAGTCTGATACTAGAAAAGGAATAAAAATATCAATGGAGCAGATCCGAAAATCTAAAAAAGGATGTAAGTTCGTTTAAGAAATTAGGATAATATGGAGGAAAGACTGATTAGTCAGTAAATTGTGTTGGTACAACTGCATAGCCATTTGGAAAATAATTAAGCTAGATGCCTACCTCACTCATTATACTAAAATAAATTCCAGATGGATCAAAAAATTTCTAAACTAAAACCATAAAAGTAGTTTTAAAAAGACTCAGATGACTGTTTCTAATAAAATTGGAATAGGAAAGGCTTTTAAAATGTGATATAGGACCCAGAATTCAAAAGAAAAAGACTGACAATTTCAACTACATAGAAAGTAAAGTTTTCTCAATATTTAAAAACCATTAAGCCAAAGATACAAAATGGAAAAAAATGAACATGACAAATATGGTAGACAGGGGCTAATTTCTTTCATACAGATTTTATTTTTTAATTTTTGTTTTTTAATTATTTATTTTTTAAATATATATTTTAAAAACTCTTAATTTGAAGATCTATAAAAAATAAACATCAATAGCAGAATGGACAAAGAACTCAAAGTGACTGGCCTCAGAGAAAGTAACACTAATCATATAAATCTATGAAAAGACATTCAACTTCACTCATAATTTTTAAAAATGCAAAATATGAGACACTAATACAAATTTCTGTACACATAAAAAAGATTAAAATTTGATGTTAAATGTTAAAATTTCTATGTACATTTAGACAAAGATGAAAAATGATATTGTTAATGAAGTTCTGTTAGAATAAGTATACTTTCTTAAAAGGCAATTTGACATTATTTATCTAAATATAAGTATAAATTTCCATTGATTTAGAATTGCACTTCAGCCATTAAGCAACAAATCTACTCACATAAATGTCCTTGATTTCCTCACCCAATGTCTCAGCCCCCCTACCCTCTGCAGTGGGCTTCTTTGTGACCTAGCAACAAAGGGTGAATGACCAGTCCAGCAGGGGACCACTAAAATCTCCCTACAGTACTGAAGTTGGGATCCATTTTTGTTAGCATCCATGACATAAGGATTCCTAAATATTTTCAATATCACTTCAATGAATAAGATGTTCACTGAAATTTGTTTGACAGTATCTAAGTACCTATTAAAAATCAATTACATAATTTGTGGTATAACAACATCATGAAATATTATGATATAAAACAATAATGAGGTAAATTTATATATAATGATATGGAGAAATATCCACAATATATGTTGAATTTAAAAACCATGTTATAAAACAAGCATGTTGTGATTCTGTTTATACATTATAAGAGGCTCTATAAATAAGAGATTTTTAGTGCAAAAAGGAAGTGTCAGGAAGGATACATACCAGAAAAGTGAACTGAGTAGTGTGAAGCTATGGAGGTAACAGGAGAATCCCAAGGTTTTTTTTTTTTAATTCCTTAAAGTTAATATACAGTGTTATATTCGATTCAGGTGTACAATACAGTGATTCAACAATTTTGTGTATTACTCTGTGCTCATCATAAGTGTATTCTTAATCTGGAAGACTCCTACTTTTTACTTATATACTTTTATACTATTTGTTACTTTTTCTATTTCTTTTTCAAAAATATCTGTATATAAAAAATCTGTATAGCTTATAAAATAAAAATATGTTTTAATTGACATGAAAGTATTTACCATTTCACTGATATTTTGAGTCCCTTTAATCAAGAATCTTGAAATTTCTTCCATGGACCCTCTTGCAGTCTAGGTAAGCCTGTGAAGCGTTTCTCACAGTAATGTTTCTAGATGCCTAAAGTAAAATACATAGCAGTACAAAGGAAACTAATTATATTGGAATACAATTATCAAAATATTAAAAAGAAAAATTTATATATATAGTAATAGAAGTATTTTGTTTATTGACACTTTTGAAAGCAATATCCAAGAGCAAACCTATAACTGATGTAATTCTTTTTAAAAAAATTTTATTTATTTATTCATGAAAGGTACAGAGAGAGGCAGAGACATAGCCAAAGGGAGAAGCAGGCTCCCCATAGGGAGCCTGATGTGGGACTTGATCCCAGGACCCCAGGATCACAACCTGAACCAAAGACAGACGCTCAACCACTGAGCCACCCAGGTGCCCCAACTGATGTAATTTCAAAGATGTAATAAGCATACAAGATAGTCTGGGATATCTACAACAATAACAATGTGATCCAGAAATATAGATGACTTCGGGACACCTAGATGGCTCAGCCATTGAGCGACTGCCTTTGGCTCAGGGCTTGATCCTGGAGTCCCAGGATCGAGTCCCATGTTGGGCTCCCTGCATTGAGCCTGCTTCTCCCTCTGCCTAAGTCTCTGCCTCTCTCTCTCCCTGTGTCTCTCATGAATAAATAAATAAAATTTTTCTTTAAAAAAAGGAAATATAGATGACTTCTACTCATGATATAGTCACAGATACCACTAATACTACTGTGGTTTGTTGTTTATATTCATAATTGGAGGAAATGCTAAATTTTAGCCATATACAATTGTGAGGTAAAGAGAATGGAAACATCAAAAATGGATCCCAGATTGCTCTTTTTAAATAGGGCCTTAATGTAACAGTTTATAGTATGAAGTTAGCTCAACTTTTCAAAGTACAGTGCATCTACAATATTTTATATCTCTTCAATCTTTCTACTTTTCTATCCCCTCCATACCCTATCTGCAAACTGGCTCTTCTTTTTACCTTTCTCTTTATATTAGCATTTCCCATCTAGCTGCTCAGCTCTCTAGTCTTTCCACATATATAGATTGTCTTTTAGCTTGTTTTAGTTCTAGCTCTTGATCTTGCTTTCAATGGTGGTTACAATTAACTCCTTATAAATCAAGATGTTAACCCTTACCCACCATTGGGCATGCAATTTGAAATAGTATTTCGGTAATAGAGGTTGATTGGCATTGATCCATTCACACTACAACAGGGTGCCAGCTGTGACTAATGATACAAAGGGTCAAGGTGACTGGCATTAGTGACTATGGCATCAGTCGTTATAGAATAGATCAAATTAACAATCCTGCACAGGAACTTTGGACTGACCCTGTATTTTGACATAATGCTTTCTAATCTGAGACTTTGAGAAATTTTGCTGCCAAAAATTACTCTTTTTCTGAAGTTATACCAAATATTGTTAGTTCTACCTTTCATTTAGAACTGAGTTTGTATTTAGTTTGTGCATTGTAGTGTATGTGCATGAGTGTGTGTTTGGGGGGGTATGCATGTGTGCAATGTGATTATAAAGATAGTTGTGATTGATAAAGGTGGAGGATATATAAATACATTTTGATTTCAAAAAATACTTATTCTAAAATCAAAGAGATTGGCAAACAGAAAATTAATAGTTATATAGCTGGGTTATATTAAGAGTGAAAGAATAGAGTGTAATACAGCTGCGTTCCAAAAATAGTGTAGCTCTGTAGTAATGATTTAAAATCTCTTGTTGCTGCGGACCTCAATGATCTCATCCATTCAGATACTTGTTTGTGTATCATGCTCTGAAGAAGTTAAGTGTCTTGAGAAAATTCCTAATCATAAATTTGTTTGTTTAGATTCTATTTGAGAATTCTTGTTAATTCTATTTAGTTTGCCAGGGGACATAGTAGTCAGTACATAAGGGGCTATGATGGGATACCCCCAAAAATTGGAAATAAAGTTATCTTCTTTGAACGAAAGAAGTAAGAATCATACATAATCAATGAAGTGTAGAAATAATCCACTTTAAAAAGATAGTTTGTAAATATTTGAGTAAGGACATTTTGGAAACCCTCCAGTAAAGGTTAATTCATAGATTTAATCCAGTTGATAGAAAGAATGATGTAACAGGGGACAATTAAGTGCAGGATAACATATTAAGAATGCTAACATATTTTTGTCACTATCCTGGGTGGGTTAAGAGAACTCCAAAAGGCCTTTGTATATATATTATCGCTGATAGTGGACATGGGCAAATTGGCCATCATAGAATATCTCCCTCCATTTTGATTCATATTTACAAAGCAACAACTTTCTGGTTATGATCATGTTTCTGATGTAGATTTTCTGTTAGATAAATAATGCAATGGCCAGATGATAAATAGTGTTCTAGGACACTTGACCATTGTATTTATCATTGAAAATTAATGAATGGACTTCTGGGTTGGACATTATTCTCTTGTGAGCCTTATTAGATTTGCTGAGCCTAAAAAAAAAAAAAAAAAAAAAAAGATTTGCTGAGCCTAACCTCTTTCTTTCTTTCTCTCTTCCTCTCTCCCTTCATCCTTTTTTTCCTTTCTTTTGGTGGAGGGGAGGGGCAGAGGAAGAGAGTGAGAGAGCATATCTTAAACAGGCTCCATGCCCAATGCAGAGCCTGACAGGGGCTCAATCTCAGAACCCTGAGATCATGACCTGAGCCAAAATCAAGAGTTGGAAGCTTAACTGACTGTGCCACTCATGTGCCTCAACCTTTTATTTCTTGATTTACTCTTTTGATTTCTGAAAATTATCCTAGAGTAATTTCCTAGAAATGGGGCATTGAAATTTTTATATGTTGTATATTTGAAAGTGTCTTTTATTATGCTGCCTGATTAAGAGATTGGTCAGATACAGAACTATTGATTGAAAATAATTTTTACTTAATATTTTGAAGGACTACTACAATCTCCTTAAGCTTCCAATGTTGTTACTGAGAAGTCTGAAGTCATTTTAATTCCTGATCCTTAGACAAGATCTGTTTTGTCTGATAATATTTCTCCGTGGAAGCTTTTAGATCTTTTCTAGGCACAGCATTTTTATTCAGTAACTTTTCAAGAGAAGTATTTTATTAAGATCCATCTTATTGATTAGGAAATTGAGACTCAGATAAATTAATTTCTCAATCACAGAAGAACTAGGAAGTGCCAGAAGCAAGATTTAAATACAATCCAATTCGAGATTTTGTGCTTTACATTATACTCTGTTAATACTTTAAGATTTTAGGGGACCGTTGAGTTCATTAGTCAACCACTTGACCTGTACCAGTAATTTACCTTGATATTTATTTATTTACTTACTTCTTTTCTTTTTTTTTTAAAGATTTTATTTATTTATTCATGAGAGACACAGAGAGGGAGAGAGGTGGAGACATAGGCAGAGGGAGAAGCAGGCTCCGTGCAGGGAGCCCGATGTGGGACTCAATCTCAGGACTCCAGGATCACTCCCTGGCCAAAGGCAGACTCTTAACCACTGAGCCACCCAGGCGTTCCAACTTACTTTCTTATTTTCTAATGTAATTCTTTCTCTGAAGAACTACACTGATTCACAGTATGGGCCAAAATACCACTTTTTATTCTTACAAAAATAATTTCAAGGTATTATAAATAAAATAATTCTATTACTTACTTGAGGAGTCTATGTTACATCAAAACCATCAAGGGCTGTAAGATAAGTAATTTCATTTCAAATTTCTTACATATTCAGAACATTAGTCAATACATTTTAATGCATCAGTCACTCTATCCATCCCAGTTTACTTCTCTTTATTTTTTTCTTTCAAGTTTTTATTTAAATTCCAGTTTGTTAACATACAGTATAATAGTAGTTTCAGATGTAGAATTCAGTGATTCGTCACTTACATACTATACCCAGTGCTCATCACAAGTGCCTTCCTTAATCCCCATCACCTATTTAACCCATCCCCTGGTTTGTTCTCTATAGTTGAATTTTTCTGTTTTGCCTCTCTTTTTTTCCCTAGCATGTTCATCTGTTTTGTTTCTTAAATTCCACATGTGAATGAAATCATGTGATATTTGTCTTTCTCTGACTGTTTCACTTAGCATAATACTCTCTAGCTCTATCCGCATCTTTGGAAATGGAAATGGCAAGATTTCATTATTTTTGATGGCTGAATAATATTCCAGTGTGTGTGTGTGTGTGTGTGTGTGTGTGCCACATCCTCTTTATCCATTCATCAGTCAATGGACATTTGAGTTCTTTCCATAATTTGGCTATTGTAGATAATGCTGTAAACACTATAGGGTACATGTGAATCAGTATTGAATCAGTATTTTTCCAGTTTACTTCTTTTTTTAAAACACAGTGTTTTAATTCCTTGTCATATGAGACAACTTTCTGATTTTAACATGCTCCATTCTAATTAACACCTTAAAATCAGTTGTCTGTCTCCTAAAGCACTACAAAATGTGGCTTGTCTTTTATGAGGTGTGTTAAATGTGTCTTCCATTTCTTTGGGCTGTTAATGTTAAATCAGTGATAACTTCTCTAAAAGGGATCATTCTGAAGAACAACCAGTTCAGAGTGATTGTTACATTAACATAAAAGAGTCACTCTGAACTGTTACATTACGCATATTTTTTTTAATTTAACAAGATGTAATGTAATCCTTTTAAGGTGGAAAAGCATTAAGGTTGAATTTTATTTGTGACAAGTCCTTAATAATATACTGACCACATTTTACTAGAGGCTGATATTACCACCAAATTATATACACTAAGCTCTTACATACTATGCAAAACAAATATGAAATGAAATCCTTTTCTATACAATCCTTGGTCAAAAGAAGCAAAAGTATGGACATAAGATAACATGTATATAAAATATATGGTATTCAAGGTGGATGTGAATCAATATGCAGATCCAAACCTAGCAAGTGGTGTCTATTCATCTTTATCATTTACCACCATAATTTCACAAAAGCCACTTACTCTTTTTATATTGGGTTCATTATAGATACTAAATATATATAACAGCCCATCAGCAAAAGGATTGGGACTTCTGTATCATTCATTATATACTACGTATTTCTTTATCTTACTTACCTCCTTCCCCTAGAATCTATCATACAGCACAGACAAAGAGAAGCAAGCATAAAGAGTTACTCATTAGCTCAGTTCTGCCCTCCCTCGCTTTTGGAAAAAAATTTATTCCAAAATTGTTTTCTTAGGGGGAAAAAAGTATTTTAATAAGTCATATCACAAAGTTGTTTTATGGGATGGTAATAGATATTAGAGGAAATTAATAAGTCATTGGAAGGGTTCTATAGCCAAACTGGCTAAGATTGGGGGTCATTTTATTCACTGAAGAATTTTTTAAGACTTTAAGGTGCTATAATATGTTCATTATAATCTCTATAATAGTAATGAGCTACTGCATAAAAAATTCCATAACTAATTTGGAGAATTTATCTTAAAAGAATCATCTTTTCACCCAAGATCAAGTGGTACACCTTGGAAATCACTGCTTTGACTCTTACAGCACATCAGTTATAGCCTTTTCAAAAATGCAGTAACAGGTTTTAGGGAAATAGTCCCTCTCCCTGTTAATACATATTCATCTTATAAGCAAACTGTTAAAACAGGTTACAAACTTATATAAGTGGATTTGAATAAATGATCCCTCAAAAACACTGGATTTATGAAGAATGATTTTATAAAGAAAAAACTATTAAAGCAAACTCAGTTCCATACAAAGGGTGCAGGAAAAAAGATAGGCTTCTCAAGGGACCTGCTTTATAATGACAAATTGAATCACTCCAAACTCTTTAAAGTTTTCTCTTTCAACCAGTTCTTAAAGACACATCTTCTTTTTCCTCAATTGTTATTATATGGACATCCCAATAGGAGGCATTGGTTTCCTGTTGAGATAATTTGAAGCTAATAAAATACTCAAACATATTTTTTTCAGTTGTTTGAGAAGTTCAGTGCATTCATTTTAAGAGAAAGATTTTTTTTAAAATAACCATTAATCTATGATTAGCTTTTCACATGTTTGAAAGAAACTGTTAGCCAGCAACAGGAATGTCTGAAGAAAGTGGACACTATCTTATTTGTTCATTCAATTAACACTTACTGATTTTACTTTGTACCTATTACCATGCTATAATACTAGAGTGAGAATGAAAAGACAAGCCACAGACTGGAAGGAAATCTTTGCAAAACAGGTATCTGATAAAGAACTGATACACAAAATATATAAAGAACACTTAGGACTCAGCAATAAGAAACCAAACAACCCAGTTAGAAAGTGAGCAAAAGGTCTAAACAGGTATCTCACTAAAGAAAAAATATGAATGTCAAATAAGCATATGAGAAGATATTCAACCTCATATGTCATTATGGAATTTACTAATTAAAACAGTGAGATATGGGACGCCTGGGTGGCTCAATGTTTGAGCGTCTGCCTTTGCTCAGGGTGTGATCCTGGAGTCCCGGTATCGAGTCCCACATCAGGCTTCCTGCATGGAGCTTGCTTCTCCCTCTGCCTATGTCTCTGCCTCTCTCTCTCTCTCTCTCTCTCTCGAATAAATAAACCTAAAAAGAAAGAGAGGGAGGGGGGGGAGAGAGAGACCAAGGTACCACTATACAACTATTAGAATGATTAAAATCCAAAACAGGGAGGAGCAAGATGGCGGAGGAGTAGGGTCTCCAAATCACCTGTCTCCACCAAACTACCTAGAAAACCTTCAAATTATCCTGAAAATCTATGAATTCGGCCTGAGATTCAAAGAGAGACCAGCTGGAATGCTACAGTGAGAAGAGTTCGCGCATCTATCAAGGTAGGAAGACGGGGAAAAAGAAATAAAGGAACAAAGGCCTCCAAGGGGGAGGGGCCCCGCGAGGAGCCGGGCTGAGGCCGGGGCGAGTGTCCCCAGGACAGGAGAGCCCCGTCCCGGAGACGCAGGAGCTGCACCGACCTTCCCGGGCGGAAAGGGGCTCGCGGGGAGGTGGAGCAGGACCCAGGAGGGCGGGGATGCCCTCGGGCTCCCTGGGACAGTAACAGCAACTGCGCGCCCAGGAGAGTGCGCCGAGCTCCCTAAGGGCTGCAGCGCGCACGGCGGGACCCGGCGGGACCCGGAGCAGCTGAAGGGGCTCGGGCGGCGGCTCCGCGGAGGGGGCTGCGCGGCCCCGGGAGCAGCTCGGAGGGGCTCGGGCAGAAGAAGAGGCTCCGTGCGGTGGGGGCTGCGCGGTTCCAGGAGCAGCTCGGGGGGCTCGGGCGGCAGCTCCGCGGAGGGGGTTGCGCGGCCCGGGAGCGCGAATCCACCAGCGCAGGCTCCGGAGCACAGGGCGCCGGGACACAGCCCAGGATCCCGCCTCCCCCGGGACAGGCAGAGGCCGGGAGGGCCCAGGACAGCAAGGACGCTCCTGCCCCAGCTGAGCAGATCAGCGGCCCCGCCCCGGAGCCTCCAGGCCCTGCAGACGGAGTTCCTGCCGGAGCTGAATCCAGGTTTCCAGAGCTGCCCCGACACTGGGGCTGTTCCTCCTGCGGCCTCACGGGGTAAACAACCCCCACTGAGCCCTGCACCAGGCAGGGGCACAGCAGCTCCCCCAACTGCTAACACCTGAAAATCAGCACAACAGGCCCCTCCCCCAGAACACCAGCTAGACTGACAACATCCAGGAGAAGCCAAGGGACTTAAAGAACACAGAATCAGAAGATACTCCCCTGTGGTTCTTTTTTTTTTTTTTTTTTTTGGTTTTTTTTTGTTTTGTTTTGTTTTGTTTTGTTTTGCTATTTGATTTGTTTCCTCCCCCACCCCCTTTTTTTCTCCTTTCTTTTTCTCCTTTTCTTCTTTTTTTTTTTTTTTTCGTTTTTTTTTCTTTTTCTTCCCTTTTTTTTTCTCTTTCTCTTTTCTTTCCTTCTTTCTCTCCTCTCTTTTTCTCTTTTTCCCAATACAACTTGCTTTTGGCCACTCTGCACTGAGCAAAATGACTAGAAGGAAAACCTCACCTCAAAAGAAAGAATCAGAAACAGTCCTCTCTCCCACAGAGTTACAAAATCTGGATTACAATTCAATGTCAGAAAGCCAATTCAGAAGCACTATTATACAGCTACTGGTGGCTCTAGAAAAAAGTATAAAGGACTCAAGAGACTTCATGACTGCAGAATTTAGAGCTAATCAGGCAGAAATTAAAAACCAATTGAATGAGATGCAATCCAAACTAGAAGTCCTAACGACGAGGGTTAACGAGGTGGAAGAACGAGTGAGTGACCTAGAAGACAAGTTGACAGCAAAGAGGGAAACTGAGGAAAAAAGAGACAAACAATTAAAAGACCATGAAGATAGATTAAGGGAAATAAACGACAGCCTGAGGAAGAAAAACCTACGTTTAATTGGGGTTCCCGAGGGCGCCGAAAGGGACAGAGGGCCAGAATATGTATTTGAACAAATTCTAGCTGAAAACTTTCCTAATCTGGGAAGGGAAACAGGCATTCAGATCCAGGAAATAGAGAGATCCCCCCCTAAAATCAATAAAAACCGTTCAACACCTCGACATTTAATTGTGAAGCTTGCAAATTCCAAAGATAAGGAGAAGATCCTTAAAGCAGCAAGAGACAAGAAATCCCTGACTTTTATGGGGAGGAGTATTAGGGTAACAGCAGACCTCTCCACAGAGACCTGGCAGGCCAGAAAGGGCTGGCAGGATATATTCAGGGTCCTAAATGAAAAGAACATGCAACCAAGAATACTTTATCCAGCAAGGCTCTCATTCAAAATGGAAGGAGAGATAAAGAGCTTCCAAGACAGGCAGCAACTAAAAGAATATGTGACCTCCAAACCAGCTCTGCAAGAAATTTTAAGGGGGCCTCTTAAAATTCCCCTTTAAGAAGAAGTTCAGTGGAACAGTCCACAAAAACAAAGACTGAATAGATATCATGATGACACTAAACTCATATCTCTCAATAGTAACTCTGAATGTGAACGGGCTTAATGACCCCATCAAAAGGCGCAGGGTTTCAGACTGGATAAAAAAGCAGGACCCATCTATTTGCTGTCTACAAGAGACTCATTTTAGACAGAAGGACACCTACAGCCTGAAAATAAAAGGTTGGAGAACCATTTACCATTCGAATGGTCCTCAAAAGAAAGCAGGGGTAGCCATCCTTATATCAGATAAACTAAAATTTACCCCAAAGACTGTAGTGAGAGATGAAGAGGGACACTATATCATACTTCAAGGATCTATTCAACAAGAGGACTTAACAATCCTCAATATATATGCTCCGAATGTGGGAGCTGCCAAATATATAAATCAATTATTAACCAAAGTGAAGAAATACTTAGATAATAATACTCTTATACTTGGTGACTTCAATCTAGCTCTTTCTATACTTGATAGGTCTTCTAAGCAAAACATCTCCAAAGAAACGAGAGCTTTAAATGATACACTGGACCAGATGGATTTCACAGATATCTACAGAACTTTACATCCAAACTCAACTGAATACACATTCGTCTCAAGCGCACATGGAACTTTCTCCAGAATAGACCACATATTGGGTCACAAATCGGGTCTGAACCGATACCAAAAGATTGGGATTGTCCCCTGCATATTCTCGGACCATAATGCCTTGAAATTAGAACTAAATCACAACAAGAAGTTTGGAAGGACCTCAAACACATGGAGGTTAAGGACCATCCTGCTAAAAGATAAAAGGGTCAACCAGGAAATTAAGGAAGAATTAAAAAGATTCATGGAAACTAATGAGAATGAAGATACAACCGTTCAAAATCTTTGGGATGCAGCAAAAGCAGTCCTAAGGGGGAAATACATCGCAATACAAGCATCCATTCAAAAACTGGAAAGAACTCAAATACAAAAGCTAACCTTACACATAAAGGAGCTAGAGAAAAAACAGCAAATAGATCCTACACCCAAGAGAAGAAGGGAGCTAATAAAGATTCGAGCAGAACTCAACGAAATCGAGACCAGAAGAACTGTGGAACAGATCAACAGAACCAGGAGTTGGTTCTTTGAAAGAATTAATAAGATAGATAAACCATTAGCCAGCCTTATTAAAAAGAAGAGAGAGAAGACTCAAATTAATAAAATCATGAATGAGAAAGGAGAGATCACTACCAACACCAAGGAAATACAAACGATTTTAAAAACATATTATGAACAGCTATACGCCAATAAATTAGGCAATCTAGAAGAAATGGACGCATTCCTGGAAAGCCACAAACTACCAAAACTGGAACAGGAAGAAATAGAAAACCTGAACAGGCCAATAACCAGGGAGGAAATTGAAGCAGTCATCAAAAACCTCCCAAGACACAAGAGTCCAGGGCCAGATGGCTTCCCAGGAGAATTTTATCAAACGTTTAAAGAAGAAATCATACCTATTCTCCTAAAGCTGTTTGGAAAGATAGAAAGAGATGGAGTACTTCCAAATTCGTTCTATGAAGCCAGCATCACCTTAATTCCAAAGCCAGACAAAGACCCCGCCAAAAAGGAGAATTACAGACCAATATCCCTGATGAACATGGATGCAAAAATTCTCAACAAGATACTGGCCAATAGGATCCAACAGTACATTAAGAAAATTATTCACCATGACCAAGTAGGATTTATCCCTGGGACACAAGGCTGGTTCAACACCCGTAAAACAATCAATGTGATTCATCATATCAGCAAGAGAAAAACCAAGAACCATATGATCCTCTCATTGGATGCAGAGAAAGCATTTGACAAAATACAGCATCCATTCCTGATCAAAACTCTTCAGAGTGTAGGGATAGAGGGAACATTCCTCGACATCTTAAAAGCCATCTATGAAAAGCCCACAGCAAATATCATTCTCAATGGGGAAGCACTGGGAGCCTTTCCCCTAAGATCAGGAACAAGACAGGGATGTCCACTCTCACCACTGCTATTCAACATAGTACTGGAAGTCCTAGCCTCAGCAATCAGACAACAAAAAGACATTAAAGGCATTCAAATTGGCAAAGAAGAAGTCAAACTCTCCCTCTTCGCCGATGACATGATACTCTACATAGAAAACCCAAAAGTCTCCACCCCAAGATTGCTAGAACTCATACAGCAATTCGGTAGCGTGGCAGGATACAAAATCAATGCCCAGAAGTCAGTGGCATTTCTATACACTAACAATGAGACTGAAGAAAGAGAAATTAAGGAGTCAATCCCATTTACAATTGCACCCAAAAGCATAAGATACCTAGGAATAAACCTCACCAAAGATGTAAAGGATCTATACCCTCAAAACTATAGAACACTTCTGAAAGAAATTGAGGAAGACACAAAGAGATGGAAAAATATTCCATGCTCATGGATTGGCAGAATTAATATTGTGAAAATGTCAATGTTACCCAGGGCAATATACACGTTTAATGCAATCCCTATCAAAATACCATGGACTTTCTTCAGAGAGTTAGAACAAATTATTTTAAGATTTGTGTGGAATCAGAAAAGACCCCGAATAGCCAGGGGAATTTTAAAAAAGAAAACCATATCTGGGGGCATCACAATGCCAGATTTCAGGTTGTACTACAAAGCTGTGGTCATCAAGACAGTGTGGTACTGGCACAAAAACAGACGCATAGATCAGTGGAACAGAATAGAGAATCCAGAAGTGGACCCTGAACTTTATGGGCAACTAATATTCGATAAAGGAGGAAAGACTATCCATTGGAAGAAAGACAGTCTCTTCAATAAATGGTGCTGGGAAAATTGGACATCCACATGCAGAAGAATGAAACTAGACCACTCTCTTTCACCATACACAAAGATAAACTCAAAATGGATGAAAGATCTAAATGTGAGACAAGATTCCATCAAAATCCTAGAGAAGAACACAGGCAACACCCTTTTTGAACTCGGCCATAGTAACTTCTTGCAAGATACATCCACGAAGGCAAAAGAAACAAAAGCAAAAATGAACTATTGGGACTTCATCAAGATAAGAAGCTTTTGCACAGCAAAGGATACAGTCAACAAAACTCAAAGACAACCTACAGAATGGGAGAAGATATTTGCAAATGACATATCAGATAAAGGGCTAGTTTCCAAGATCTATAAAGAACTTTTTAAACTCAACACCAAAGAAACAAACAATCCAATCATGAAATGGGCAAAAGACATGAACAGAAATCTCACAGAAGAAGACATAGACATGGCCAACATGCACATGAGAAAATGCTCTGCATCACTTGCCATCAGGGAAATACAAATCAAAACCACAATGAGATACCACCTCACACCAGTGAGAATGGGAAAAATTAACAAGGCAGGAAACAACAAATGTTGGAGAGGATGTGGAGAAAAGGGAACCCTCTTACACTGTTGGTGGGAATGTGAACTGGTGCAGCCACTGTGGAAAACTGTGTGGAGGTTCCTCAAACAGTTAAAAATATACCTGCCCTACGACCCAGCAATTGCACTGTTGGGGATTTACCCCAAAGATACAAATGCAATGAAACGCTGGGACACCTGCACCCCGATGTTTCTAGCAGCAATGGCCACGATAGCCAAACTGTGGAAGGAGCCTCGGTGTCCAACGAAAGATGAATGGATAAAGAAGATGTGGTTTATGTATACAATGGAATATTACTCAGCTATTAGAAATGACAAATACCCACCATTTGCTTCAACGTGGATGGAACTGGAGGGTATTATGCTGAGTGAAGTAAGTCAGTCGGAGAAGGACAAACATTATATGTTCTCATTCATTTGGGGAATATAAATAATAGTGAAAGGGAAAATAAGGGAAGGGAGAAGAAATGTGTGGGAAATATCAGAAAGGGAGACAGAACATAAAGACTGCTAACTCTGGGAAACGAACTAGGGGTGGTAGAAGGGGAGGAGGGCGGGGGGTGGGAGTGAATGGGTGACGGGCACTGGGTGTTATTCTGTATGTTAGTAAATTGAACACCAATAAAAAAAAAAAATAAAAAAAAAAAATAAATAAATAAACAAACAAAAAAAAAAAAAAAAAAAAAAAAAAAATCCAAAACATTGACAAAACCCAGTGCTAGCAAGGATATGGAGCACTGGGATTTCTCATTCATTTCTGGTGAAAATGAAAAATTGTACAGTCACTTTGGAAATTTGACAATTTCTTACAAAGCTAAACATTGTCTTATCATGGGATCCAGCAATTGCTCTTCTTGGTATTTATCCAAATGAGTTGAAAGCTTATGTCCCCACAAAAACCTGCACAGGAATGTATATAACAGGTTTATTTATAATTGCCAAAACTTAGAAGCAATCAAGATGCCCTTCAATAGGTGAATGGACAAGCAAACTATTAAAGGGAGTATTATTCAGCAATAAATAGAAATGAGCCATCAAGTCATGAAAAGAAGTAGAGTGATCTTAAATTCGCATTGCTAAGTGAAAGAAGCCAATCTGAATAGGTTACTTACTATATGATCTCAACTATAAGACATTCTGGCAAAGGCAAAACTCTAGGGACTACTGAAAGATCAATAGTTGCCAGGGCTTTGGAGGGAGAAAGAAAAGGATAAAGAGGTGTAAAACAGGATTTTTAGGCCAATGAAAGTGTGTATAATACTGCAATGGTAGATAACATGCCATTGTACATTTTTCAAAATCCATGAAACTGTACAACAGAATGAGCCCTAATGTAAATTATTAATGACAATGTATCAATATTAGTTCATCAATTAATCAATTATAGCAAATTCTAATAGGGGAAACTATATACAGGATAGGGGCTGGGGAGAAGAGATATATGGGAACTCCTTGTACTTTCCGTTCAAGTTTTCTGTAAACCAAAAGTTATTCTAAAAAGTAAATCAGGGATGCCTGAGTGGCTCAGTGATTGAGTGTCTGCCTTTGGCTCAGGTCATGATCCTGGGGTCCTATGATCGAGTCCCACATCAGGCTCCCTGCTTCTCCCTCTGCCTATGTCTCTGCATTTCTGTGTGTCTCTCATGAATAAATAAATAAATTCTCTTTAAAAATAAAGAAAAAAGAAAAATCAATTAGTTTGAAGACCACCAACTTATAGCATTACATTTTGGCAAGGACCTGTAATTATGGGCCCTTTGTTTAAAAAAAAAAAAAAAAAACAGCCTGAGTTAAGGTCATAAACCCCTGTGAATGACAATAGCTTATGTCACAGGGCTGTCATAGTATAACACTATTTATATTCTATGGCATTAATTTTTTTTATATGGAAGATCCTTCTTGAAGAGACCATGAATATAACTTTGATGTGGGCTCCTCTATTTTAAGACAGACTGTAAGTTACCTTCTCAATTTCTTTTAAACCACTTCAAATCTAAAAATTATGGGAAATGCTTTTAGGGTTTTGTTAAGATTAATACACCCATTGCCCCCTTTATGAGGCCTCTGACTGGTACTTTCCTTCGAAGGGAATGCATCCACCAGTTCTGGGATGTCTGCCCTGGCAGATTAGCTGGTGGTTGACTTCTTACTATACATCCTCAATCAGTCTATGATTGGCCAGAAAATTTCACATTATTTTGTACCACTTGAAAGCAAAAGGGGAGGGAAAAAATCCTCAAATTGCTGTTTTCGAGTGTCCAAGTACAATTTCGAGTAACAATTGAGTTTGACCAGTTTAGTGCAACCCTGAAGCCGATGCTAACTCTAAGCCTGTCTTTAATCAAGTTAACCACAACATGCAGCCAGAGAAGTAGGCATTTGCTATTATGTCCTTCCTTATCAATACAAACTCCTACTCAAATTTTTAACTTCCCACAGCACTCTTAGCAGCCCCAGACTTCCTCTTTTGTACCTCTCAACCCATTGCAATCTATATTATTGTCTAATTATATTTCTTAGGAAGATAAGTCATGAGAACAGAATTTTTCAATGAGAACTTTTCTTTTTTTCTGGAAAAGTTATTTTAAGATGTGTTCTTAGCAGGTAATAAAAAAGACGAACCAGAAACTTAGCTAAGTGAGTACTGTGTTTCAAGAATTCAAATCCTGAAGAAGATTATTTTAATATCAAAAGAATGTTGGTGGCATCTCCTAGTGACACAGATTTCACTCAAATCTCCCTTTTGCCATGGGTTTAGAGTTGAGCCTCTAGTGACATTGATATTTGTAATATCAAACTTCTTTTCAACAAGAACTAAGTTGGTCTTAAAATTCTTTATTTTTTCCTGGAGGTGATAGATGGTAAAGAGTTTCCCATCAGCTCACTTATAAAAGAACCATTGAAAGAAGGAGGAAAGAAAGAGTAACTAATGGGGATAAATCCCTTTAAAAAGAAGTAATGAATAATCAACATTAGAATATTAAGATGTGAAATAGGACTCTGAGTTGTTACATCGTTTTAAAACAGCTTTATTAAAGTATATTTCACATACCATATAATTCACTTATATAAAGTGTACAATTTAATGTTATTTTTAATTTTTTAGCATATTCACAGTATTGTTCAATCATCACCACAATCTAACTTTAGAATATTTTCATTCCCATTAAAAGAAACCCCATACTCATTACCAGTCCATCTTTTTTTAAAAAAATTATTTATTTATTTATTTATTTACTTATTTATTTATTTATTCATGAGAGACACAGAGAGAGAGAGAGGCAGAGACACAGGCAGAGGGAGAAGCAGACTCCATGTGGGGAGCCCGATGCAGGACTCGATCCTGGGACTCCAGGATCATGCCCTGAGCCGAAAGCAGGCAGTCAACCACCGAGCCACCCAGGGACCCCCAACCAGTCCATCTACATTCCTTACCTGCACCAACCCCATTCTAAGCAACCATGAGTATACTTCGTCTCTATAAATTTGCCTATTTCTGCACATTTCATATGCATGGAATCATACAGTTAGTGGCCCTTAGTGATGGGTTTCCTTCACCTAGCATAATGTTTTCAAGGCTCATCCATGTTGTAGTATGTATTGATACTTAATTTCATTTTATTGATGAATGATATTACATATTATGGAATATCACATTTTATTTCAACAGTTGATGGACATTTGTGTTATTTTAGCTTTTGGGCTAGCTACTTAGAACATTTTTTGTATGTTTTTGTGGGGGCATACGCTTTAATTTTTCTTGGGTTAGATACTTAGGAGTGAAATCACTACATAATATAGTAATTCTGTGTTTAATTTTTTTTAAGGATTTTATTTGTTTATTCATGAGAGACAGAGAGAGAGAGAGAGGCAGAGACACAGGCAGAGAGAGAATTAGGCTCCATGCGGGGAGCCCGATGTGGGACTTGATCCTGGGACTCCAGGATCACACCCTGAGCTGAAGGCAGACGCTCAGCTGCTGAGCCACCCAGGCATCCCTGTATTTAACTTTTTAAGGAACTCCCAAATTGTTTTCCAAAAGAGCTGCACCATTTTACATTTTCTGCCATCAATCTATATATGAGGGCTCCAATTTCTCCACATCCCATCTCTTTCATAAATTAGTTTTCTCAAAAACTAATGTGTTAATATATTCATGCATGTTTTCATATGGGGATGCAAAGTAAAGAATCTGGAAGAAAATGCACCAGGGTTTTAATATTTGTTATCCTTAGAAATCAAGATTATGTGTGGATTTTTCTTCATTTTTTTACTTATCCGTAACTATGTTGTAAAAACAATAAGCATATGTAGCTTTTTCATTTTAAAAAGAAAGTACGATCTTCTTGCCAGTAGGCCCCATAACACTTGTTCTCAGCTGCTGATTATTAGAAGCAACTAAAGGTACCTGGGTGGCTCAGTCAGTTAAGCGTCCAACTCTTGATTTTGGCTCAGGTCATGATCTCAGAGTCATGATCTCAAGGTTCTGAAATTGAGCCCCTCACCCATTTCTGTGCCTGCTTAAGATTCTCTTTCTCTCTCTCTGCCCCCTGCCCCCGCCAAAAAATAAAAGAAGTAACAAAGGAACTTTTTTTAAAATACCAATGTCTTGACCATCTTTCATGTTTAGGTGATCTGGGACGATTCTAATGTGCAAGCAGAGTCAGAACTAAACCCTATACTTTCAGTTCTAACTAATTTGTTGACTTTTGCAGGAGGGGGGAAAAAAACCCTTTCTTACAGACTGGCAGTCTCCTGATGTGAATTTAGTTAGGCCATTTTATTTATGGTTTGCAAGGTATTATCTTTACTGGGTTACATCTGGAGAGGCTTCCTTAGTATCAAGAGGCTACTTTAAGAAACATGTGAAGAGGTGTCCCAAACTTTCTTCTGGCAAGTGTCATAGGAAGATCAGCAACTTAATGTTGAAATGAAACCATCTGGCACTTAAGGAGTTCTATACCTATAGTAAGGTACAATTTTTAAGCCCTCTTCCAAATAAAGCTGTCTTTGACTTCATGGATAACAATATTTAGACAATGATTTGTCATGCAGTCCTATGCTGCATAGTAGTGAGAGATGTGCAGAAGTGGTCTGAAGATGGGAGAGAAAAGATGGAAGTAACTCCATAAGAATATGCATCACTGAATATTCTACATCTGTTGCTTTATCTTTCACATACAATAGGTGATTGGAGAGAAACTGGGTCCATTAAAATTCTTGATTCTGGTATCTACTGTAAGTAACATACTTCTTGAATGAAGAACAAAGGAGTCAGCTTCATGGCTGAGTAATGGGGTATTGTGACTTTTTGTGTCCTATACCTTCAATACTAAGGATATTTGATGTTCCTGTCAGAAGGATCTACTCCTGAAGCATCTGAAGGCTTTTAACTTAAAAAATTGGAAGCATACATTCCTTGATAAATCTTTTTCTTGATAAACCTGTCTAGGCTCTATTTGGTGGGATAAAAAGAGGGATAAAGAGAATGGTTGTCTTTTTCAATGATAAGGGGAAAATGTGCTACTGAATTTAAGCAGGCTCTCTTCACAAATGGAAGAATTATTTTTATCTACAAACCAATTTTCATGAGTTTTAACTGTGTACAAGCTACATGGTAATTCTGTTGGGAAAGCCAACGATGAATGACATTATTCAAGCTTTGAAATTCATATGACCCAGAAGAAAAAATATGTCCTAAAAAATTATTAAAGTAGGATATGAAAATTTTCATGGAAATTATAAATTATAAATAAATTATAAGTTCTGTAAAACTTCTAAGAATGAAAAGAGCACTTTTGTAAGTGAAAGATGTTTAATGTTTTTCCAGCATAATCTCAAAGCTGAACATCCCCCCACTATCTGAAAAATGGTACCAGCTTTCAAATGAATCTGCAATCCTTGTTGCAAAATTTTTGTTCATTCTTTTCTTTCACTGCACTGTTTATCATTATTATTTCTATATATATCATTATTATTTCTATATATAAATATCAGAAGTGTTTTGTTGTTTTGGCTTTCTGGCTTCTGCTAAAAATAGCCAAATTATCTGAAATTTAAAAACGTTAATTTGTAATCACATAGTACATTCATATCAAAGAAGATTCAGGATTCCTCTCCTGATTAACTTTGAAATCTTAAACTTTTTAATATTTAAACATAATGATAATGCCAATTATTTATTGAGGTCTTTCTCTTTGTTTCTTCCTATTTATCTCATAAGTGTATTAGCTCATTTAATATTAAAAAACGTCCTACATATAATTCTTCTAGGTTCATCTTCATCATAATTCCTGAAAATGCAGATATAACCTTGTTTATATCGATGTACTTTTATAAGCAATAAAACCAATGAAAAAACCTGGTTAAGTGAGTGGCTGTTTCATGTACTGTATTGGTTGAGTTTATTCCCATCCTCAATTCACTCTTTTAAAGATCTCTCTTGTAAGTTTGTGAGTTATGCACTCTATTTCTATTCTTCTAGCAGTTACTCTTAAATAGTAATAATAGACTTAACCTAATAAATTTTGAGGTGAATCAATAATTCTATCTTTCTCTTGAAAAAAGACAAGGACCTTAATGTTGTGTCTCATCCCACCATTTATGTTACTTTATTTTAATATGTGTGCAGGCACACACACATTTTATTTTATTTTTTTAAAGTAATCACTACACTCAGTGTGGGGCTTGAACTCACAACCTCGAGATCAAGAGTCACATGCTCTAATATACTAACTGAACCAGCCGGGTGCTCTCTTCACATACACACTTTAAACATCTCAACCTAGATTTATCAATATGCTTTGATTTTTCTGTTTATCATTGATTCTTATACCACACCCTTTCTTTCTAAATTCAATTTCCTAGGGCGCCTGGGTGGCTCAGTTGGTTAAGTGTCTGCCCTTCAGCTCAGGTCATGATCTCAGGGTCCTAGAATTAAGCCCCATATTGGGCTCCTTCCTCAGTGGGGAGTCTGCTACTCCATTTACCCCTCCCCACTGCTTGTACTCTCTCTCTCAAATAAATAAATTCAATTTCTTTCTTGCTGAAGTATATTTTTGGTAATATTTTCATAAGGATCTGTTAATATAACCTGTCTCAGCTTTTGTACATCTTAAAATTTTTTCTCCCTAATTTAAAAATCCTGATCTTTGACATTCTAAAATTTCACCATAGTGTCTAAGTGTGAATTTTTTTGGTTACCCTACTCAGAACTATCTGCTCCTTGAATATGAAGATCCATGGTTTCTTTCATTTTCAGACTGCTTCTCTCCCAATCTCTTATTCTGGAGAGAATATTTATTAGACTTATTAGACATATGTCAGAGATTCTCATTCCATACTCCTGGTGTCTTTTTTTATTTGCAATATAATCTATCTGCTAATGAGTTATAATTAGTTAATTGAGGAATAGCATGCATATTAGGTACCATGTTCCTTAACTCCATATATATCTATGTATATGTAAATCTAACCCACTGCATTTAGATGAATTTTCAGATCTGTTTTCAAATTTACTAATTTCCTCTGTCCGTATGCAATACACTAAATAGTTAATATACTGAGCTTTTCCTTTCAATTATTATATTTTTAATTTCTAGGCTTTCCACTTTGCTTTTTCAAAATTGCTTTTTTTAGGAGATACTGCCCTTATAATTTTTATTTTTTCTATCTATATCTTTGAATATTTAAAGCAAAATTATTTTCACATTGTTCCATGCTCTATTGGTTTTAACCTATGAATTCTCCTGTTGTTGAGATCCTGAGTCACATGGAGATCTGTTTTCTTAAATGCTTCAAATTTTAGTTGGATTCTATCTTCAGATTGAGTTGTTTTCAAAGGATATGTCATGATTCAAGCTTGTGAAGTCATTATTGTGTGTGTGTGTGTGTGTTTTAAGATTGTATTTATTCATGAGAGACAGAGAGAGAGATTGGCAGAGACACAAGCAGAGGAAGAAGCAGGCTTCATGCAGGGAGCCTGACGTGGGACTCAATCCCAGGACTCCTGGATCACTAAAGTATATTTTTGGTAATATTTTCTCCGGGTCAACAGCAGGCACTAAACCACTAAGCCACCCAGGGATCCCTATTGTGGGTGGTTTTATGTCTCCCTCTGCCAGTCCCATGGGTCTCTCAACCAGTGTTTACAATAATTTCATGACCTAAGATTCTCTCACCAAGTGTAACGTGTGAATTTAACCCCCTATCCCTGCATAGTATCAGTTTAGATTTCTTCCAGATGATTAATTTTCAACCTTGATCTAGGACAGGCAGCCCATTTTTCTTGCCAAATTCCCAGTCCAGTGGAAAGAACTTTTCTAGTCCCTTCCAGGTTCTTGGTTTCATGCTGGTAGTGCACCTTTAGCTTCCCATGCCCCAGGGTCAGCAAACTCAACATTTGTCTCCTTTCCCAACTCTCTATTCTCAAATGAAAGTGATTTAGAACATCCAGGGTTAGTAGCCTCAAGGCCCATGGCTTTAGCTTCCACTCATTGCTCTGGCTTCAGATAACCTCTCTTTATTTCTGGCACCAAGTGGGTGTTTTTGTTTGCTGTTTTGTTTTCAAGCTTAGATATGGATATGCATGATTTTGTTGTTACATTCTGTTCACTAGTACTACCTGGAGCAAGGGAGAGGAGAGGCCAGTCAGCCATGACCAGAGACCTCAGTTTCATCTATTATGATACCACATAGATAATTTGACCTACTCTGCACCTTTAGTTTACATTTTTATGTTAAACAAACCAACAGGTCACATAGACTGTCATGAAAATGCAATTTGAATCCTGTTGCTCTTGCTCTGTCTTCATGTCATGGTTGTCAGAGATGTCAAACTCTTAGAGAGCAAGCACTGCACCACATGCAGATATGCATTAGCATCACAGGAAAACAAAAATAAAAAGAAACTTAGAGTAGTGTGCATAATGTTTCTGAGGGTCCTATTTGCAGGGTAAAACATCTTTTCCTAAGTTGTCAGCTTTCTTATTGGCAACTCTATTTCATAGATTCATACTAAAAATGTAGCTTCCTTTTGGTTTTGGCAGTGGTAACTGGTATCTTCATATTCTTTCTCTCCTTTTTTAGAATAAACAAGTTTTGCTCCTGCTTTTGCCTGCTGCAACCAACTCTCAAGCAACTGGAAGGTCATTGGACACTAGCCACAGCCATTGGCTGCAGTTTGTTTAACCCAATAGTTGGTCAAATGTTATTCTCAACCTTGAAATATAATAATGAGATTTTTTTGTGTGTGTATGAGGGTAAGAGGGGTAAAATTATGAACTATAAAACCAGAGTGACAGGAAGGTGCTAGGAGAAATGTTCAAAACATTGGTGTGATTTATGAACATATGGCAAACAGATGTGGTGGAGTCATAGGGACCCCCATCTCCTTTTATAAATTTGGATCACATTTGTGTCCTTCTTGCATCACCCCAGCCCTAGGTTCATAATATGCTTTATTAAAATTCTCTGCAGGGCATATGGATGATTAATAATTGTTGATGACAGAAATTTGGTTTTGGTAAGCTGCACAGTGAAAGATAAATACAACGAGGCTATTTTAACCTCTGTACATTAAAGCTTATTAGAGTAAGTCTTCTCTGTAAGATGGTCTGTGTTGAGATTGTGTGTGATTTATGGAAATGTCACCAGTGACCCTGGTTCTGGAAAAATTCTCAAAATCTCTTTTGTTGTTATCATCACTTGAGTTTCAGTTGTCACCAGGGAAAATCATTTTTGGAAAAAACATAATCAAGAGTGGTCAAAATATGCTTCAAATAAAATAAATATTTGGTAGCTATCTAGGAATAAAAATACAATGAAAGCCTTGAGATGGATATTGGAAATAAAAATTTATTTGTAACCAGTTCTAAATGTGGTGTGGAAGAGAAACAAATGGATAGGAAACATTGGAATATTGGCTTTTGATCCTTTCCCCAACTCTAACATGCCTGGAAAATTTGGATAAGCTTTTTAATTATTTCTCCCTTTCTTAAAATAGCAAATGCCCTGTAATTAGTGTCTGTAATACAGTTTGAAAAAAAATTTAATAAAATAAAAAATCCTAACAAGCATCTTTGTGGCAAGAAATCCTAAAAGTACAAATGTATTTATTGTGAAGAACTCATTTTCCTTTCATCCTTCTCAAGTTCACTTATCTAGAAGCAAATACTGAGTTTGAAATTATTAAGAAAAGGTCCTAATATTATATAAGCCTGGCTTTCAAATAGGAATATTGTAATTTACCAAAAATTGCATCCAGTAACTGTACTATTCACCATAAGGTAATAGTCATTTGTAAAGCTGATATTTATAGTAAGATCATATAATTCCCACCTCACTCAAGTGATATTTTGAGGAAAATTTAAAAAGGATAAAGGGGAAACACTCAGAAAATAATGAGAATAATGCTGGAGGTCTGATGATTACTGATTTGGTGAATTTTGCTTTGGCTGGGACTCTGATAGGCAGAACTGGAAGATCATACAGCACAAACACTTGATTTGCAGTTTCCAAAACCTCTCCATTTTTCCCATCCAAGAGTATGGCTGGCGGTTGTCTGGAAGTTGAAAGGAATGATTGCTGGATCAGGGCCTCCTACAAAGTGTTAGAGGAGTCAGCATGGGGCAAGTCTGTGCTTAATGTGTGGGGTTAAAATAGGAAAAGAGAACTCCCATGCTTTTCTTCATGCCCTCATTTTTCATGCAATTAGGGCAAATTATAAAAACAGTAACAAAAATGAAAACACACATGGTAACAATATCCTAATGTGTTTGAGAAATAATGCAGAAGATGGACTTAACCACCTCAAAAAATTTTGGGAAACTGTTCAGGGGTTTAAATGGAAGTCTGGTATTTTGATTACCTAGACAACTTTCCTTCGGTTCTGGTCACATCATCAGCTTCTCTCTCACCTCTATCGGGAGTGACTAATAACTCAGTTTTATACTTGTTTCTTAGAGAATGTATAAAAGAGCTTCCCTCAAAAAAAAAAAAAAAGTGAGTGCTGTTGCATTCTTTTGTGTCTCTACAGTATTTTGTCCTCAGTCTGAAACTGGGTTAAGACACTTAGGCTTGAATAACTGGCAAGTCTCTTGATTCTTTTCTAAATGGAAGCGCCTTGGTGGTTGACAATTGAAGAATGATTACATTTTCTGGAGTACTTTGTGGGTTTGGTTTTTAAAACCAGTTCTTAATATTCAAGCTACTTGGAATTTGGAGCTTCAGTAATAGCTAGTCATTTTGAAAATGTGGAATTTGTCCAATTTTGAGTAAATACCAAACTGATATATTTTCAAAAATGTAAGTTACCACATTCAATTGTCTTGAGAACCAATGGAGGAGCAGTAGGGTTTTCCTCCAAATTGTAAAATAATTTGATATTAAAAAATTTAAAAATAAAGGGAGTAGATTTTCCTGTGCAGATGTCATATCCAGATATAGTTCTCATTGACTTAGTGTGGCCCTACAATGAAACTGTAAACTTCCATGTCTCAAATCTTGAGAATGTAGGAAGGAGTTATATTATGTTGTGCATTTTTTCAGATTAAAGATTATGTTGCATTAACCCAGACTTTCAAAAGTAAATTGAAATATTCTGGTATCCTGTCAGTGTAGTAGTTTTGACTTATCCTAGCAAGGGACCATCTCAATCCTGACTACATTTAGCTAACATGAACAAAATAATACCTGCAACTTTTTCTCATTTTTGAAATATGTATTGTCAATGCTTATTGACAATATTTGTAAGTTGAAATAGCACTTTAATTCATGAGAAGAGGCAGTCATATAATTAAGAACTTGAAAACTGTCTTTATATCTTACTTGGTCTATTCTTGTCACCCACGACATTGCTAAATAAAACCTCCTCTTTCATCAATTCTACAAATAATTATTTAGCATCCCTTACATGTTAAGCATCTTAGTAGGGACTAGGTGTGTAAAGATTTAAAAGCAAACATATAAACAAGATGAAACAGCAACAAAAACCACTGTCTCTGACTTTTAGTAGCTCATATTGAGGGAAACAGAATGATAAGTACCTAATAAAAATCCTACACAATATGACTACTATAATAGAGGTATGTACAAAATTCTATACATGTACAGGAAAAGGAAGGACTTGCTACCTCCAGAGAAGGTAGAAAGAAGTCACATAAACTGTATCTCATGTTGGTGTTTTCCAGATGTGAGACAAGGATGATTCCCTAGAGAGGACTGTGAGCAAGAACGCAGTGCTGCAAACAGGAATATTTGGGAACAGATATTGGTAAGGATGCTTGGGTCCATATTATACAGTGCCCTTTCTATCCTATTAGGAAATTTACTATATTTGTTATAACTAATGAAGAGTCTATTAAGATTTATAGGGAGAGGGATGGACATGATCAGATTTGGGTTTATATAAACCACTCAGAACTATAAAAAATGAATTCTGGGGAATAAGAACCTGGTGAGGAAGAACAAACAGAAGGCTATTGAAAAAATGGTAACATGAACCAAGAAAACTGCAGGAGGAGAGGATAGAAATTAAGTTCCTCAGCCCCAATGCATGCCTGTATAAGTTCATCTCTGTGTCTATCTATGCCCCTCCCCCAGCAAGCTCTCACTCTAAACTGTTCCCTCACTCAACAAATTTCCCGTTTACCTCCTTTAAAACTCATGACATATTTCAGACATACAGAGGCTCTAAGAACTAATGTAATAAATACCTGTGAACCCACTACCCTGTTTAGGAAATAAAACATTAATACAAATGAGGGCTTCAGTGTGACCCTCCATATTGGCACATGTAGCTTTCATTCTTTCATTTCTTGATTTTCATCGCTTAGTGATGTTCTATTGTATAAACATATAAAGATTTATTTATCCATCTTTTATTCATAGATGTTTAGTTTTCTGTTTTTTGATGTTATAAGCAATGCTGCTATAAAAATTATTGTATATGTTACTCTCTTTACATGCATGGGACTTTTTAGGTATGAACATAGAACCAGAATTCCTGTCCCATTGTGCATTTTCAGCTTCATTAAGTATTGCCACATTGTTCTCCAAGTGTTTAAACCCATTACATTCTCACCAGTAAATTAAAAGTCAAACTATATTAAATTTAAAAATCAATAAAATAAAACCACTTGGTGTTCCACAATTTCACCAATACTCAATATTGCCAGACTTTTAAATTGTTGCTGGATTGTGCCAGGCCTTTTAAGCCATTGAGGATTTTTTGGCTTTTACTTTAAGTGAGATGAGAAGCCTCTGGAGGATTTTGAACAGAAGGAGGTAATGACCTAAGGATCATTCTGGCCATTGGACTGAGAACAGACTATAAGGAAGTAAAGGGACAGAACCAGTTAGACCCCTTAAGTGGCTGTTGCAATAATCTATTCAAAATGTGATGGAGGATTAAGCTAGAGTGGTAGCAGTGGAAGAATAGAGAATTAAAAACATATCCAGACTCTAAATATGTTTAGAAGGTGGTGGCATTTTGAAAGTAAAAATGATGGATTTGCGATTGGCTTACAGGCAGAGTGTGTGAAAGATTCCAAGGTTTTGGATCAGTAACTGGAAGTGTTCAGTTGCTGTTTACAAGGATGGGGATGGATACAGGAGGAACAGGTCAGGTGAAAAGATCAGGATCAGCTTTGGGCTTGATCTATTTGAGAAAACTATTAGATACCCAACTGAAAATAGATAAGTCTAGAATTAACATTATAGTTTAGAACTAGAGTCTAAATTTTTGAATATCATATAGATAGTATTTAAGCTCTGAGACTAGAAGCAATCACCAAAAGAGTAGTATTGTCAGAGAAGCAAAAAGGCCCATGAACTGAAACCCATTTTTAATGGGAGATAAGGAGAAGCCAGCAAAGAAAACAAATAGAGGAGGAAAGCCAAGATAGTGGCTGTCCCAAAAGTAAAAATGTGTTCCTTCCTGGGACACCTGGGTGGCTCAGTCCCTTGAGCATCTGCCTTTGCCAAGGTCCTGGGATCAAGCTCCAAATGGGCCTCCCCCCTCCATGGGGAGTCTGCTTCTCCCTCTCCCTTCCTCTTTCATGTGCTCACTCTCTGTCAAATAAATAAATTTTTAAAAAATTTTGTTTAATGTGTCCCCTACTGCTGACAGACCAAGTAGGTTGAGAACTGAGATTTGATCATTAGATTTAGCAACATGAAAGTCACTGCTGATTTCTCAATAGCAATTTTGGTGGAGTGGTGGGGGTGAAAGCCCAATGAGAGCCTTTTAAGAGAAGACAAAGGAGAGATATAATTATTCTTTATCTGATTTTTTGCTATAAGGGGGAATAGGGAAACATGGCTGCACTTGGGTGGTGGATTTGGGTCAAGAGAGGATTTTCTTAATATTGGAAGAATATTAGCATATTTATGTGCTATGGGAAGATGCAAAAAAGTAAAGGAGAAATGATGATGCAATAGAGAAAAGAGACAAATTCTAGAGTGATGTCCTTGAGTAGTTGAGAGGAGATGGGACTAGTGGTTAGTAAAGAGAGTTACAGAAAATTCGTCAGTTGTGGCCAAAGGGAAGACAGAGTAAACGGACATGGATATGAGCTGAGGGATAGAAGCAGTGGTAAGAAGGCAAAGAATGATGGTTGCTCTGTGAAATAGGAAATAAGAATCATCCAAAGGTGTGTAAGGAGAGGTGTCAGAAGTTCTAGTAAAGAGGATAAGTATGGCATACTGATCTAGGAAAAAGAAACTGGGAATTGTTCCTTCTGATTTTTAACCTGTCTTGGATTATTTCACTGAACTGGTCTTCTAGTTTCTGTCCTTGCCCCAGAATGATTCTCTTTTAACAAGATCATGTCATTCTGCTCAGAACCTTCCAATAGCTGTACATCTTGCTAAGAGTTGAATCCAGAGTCTCTCATACCTCCTATAAAGCTCTATACTACCTGTTCCCATATTGCCTCCAAAGCTCACATTTTGCCTCCTGCAACTGCTTTCCCCCTCTCAAACCATCAAAGCAGGACAACTGTGTCTATTTTTTGTTCACCACTATATCTTCAGTGAAGATACAGTGCCTAGCACATAATAGGTCCTCTAAAAATTTTTCAACAAATTAAGCAACAGCATTTTAATAATAAATTAAGAAGAATAGAAGCAAGGTCATCCAAATTGTAGTCTTCCTCTGAATGTGTTGGGTTTCTTGGGACATATGGGTAACAAAGACTTTGCTTATAAATTGGGAAAGTGTGGGGCCAGACAGATGCTGTGCTCATTTAAATGCCACTGAAAGTTTCATATATCTTTCACTCAAAAAATTTAAGAGATGGAAGTTCCAAATGTTTTTTTTTTGTGTGCTACAGGGTGAGCTACATAAGGTTTGCAATTCACATATATTTATTTATATTCAGGCAAGGGCTAGTGTAACCTAACTTCATTCAGTACAACAAACAGAACCAAAGTGGATAAAACTCCATGAAATGTACTGTTAATGATGCTGCTGAATGCATTTTTTTTGCATGTTATAATGCCCTCATTGTGAGGCGAGCAACAGAAAATTCCTTATAGTGCCACAATGAGGACCAGGCTTCTTGTTTCATTATTTCATAAAAGTTGCAAATCATGTCACTGATTCTATTCCGTTCTCTTCTTTGGCTGTAAAGAAAGCTAGAATCAAATGTATGCCCCTTGTTTTTGTCAAGCACTTGTGACTTGTGGATTCATGTCTGCTCCTTCCATTATTAAAAATAACCCCATAAATAACTAAATATCTAAGAAGCAAGTCATGTCAGGGATCCAATTCTGAGTACCTAGTGTCTAAAAGGAAAGGCAAAATAATACCAAAAGAAAGGTTAACTGCTCCTTCAGGAAATGTGTGCAACTTCTAAAATGCATTCTGAGCGCTAACCTGACTTCTTACTTCACACCATGTTTATTCCACCATGCTGTTATCTTAAAACCAATTTGATACTCCCATTTAATTTTAATTTCATTTTGCCCTATTACCTCAAGGGTTCTCCATGTATAGGAAGGATTATTAATACTTCTAGGTTTCTGCAGAGGGATCAAAGCTCAGACAGAAAAAGAAGTGAATTAGATGGAGCAGCCATACCTACACCAGTACATGGGTCTTCACAATGATGGTTTTTCTTTGTTCCTCCAGTAACATTTAGGTTTACACTGGAGAATGACCAACACCTAAAAATGTATCTCTTAATCTTTCAAAGGTTTTGGTGTAGTGGAAAGAGGATACTTGACCAGACTTTAAGTAGCTTATAAAAATAACTGAAAGAGTCTGTCCTCCCTAAAACAGGAAATATAAGGTCACCATGCAACTTTAAACTACAGTCAGTACATCCTGTTAAAGTGCTAGAAATTATCTAAGTTACTTCCAATCTTCCTCTTTTCATGAAAATCAATGATTTTAGAAGTGCAATAAAAGTAATTTTGCTCAGAGGAACGTTGGCTTCTCTTGTCATTGTGGAATGATCCCTGGGAGAAACCTTGATTAGATCCAGCAGCAATTGAGTCCAACCCCATAAGGGGATTCAATCTGTCCATAATCCGCTAAGATTTGTGGAAGAGAGCTGAACTGAGATCCAACTTCAAGAAGTAACAAAATTTGGAGAAGTCTAAGCAGTGGCACTACATAAAAATTCAGCCACACTTAACTTTATGAACATATCATTATCCCTAGAACTATTAGAATGCCTATCCAGATAATTTCAAAGTATCATTTATAAAGTTGTAGGGCTAGAGATCACTAGGTTTGGAATCAAAAAGGCATCTTAAATGGGATTTTTAGATTTTCAAAGACACAGAGAGAAATATACTACCAATAAGTTGCAGTTCTGTAGGATTTATACTTCTCAGATCCAGATACTCTCCCCAGGACTCTCTCCCCATCCCTCATCCATGCACCAATCCATTCAGCTAGTTGACACTCAGGGCATTGCAGAACCCTTCCCTTTCTAACTTCTATTTTTTCTCAAAATGCTGCTAGTATAAAATTGATAAGAAATAAGAGGAGAGAAGAGCCTCCGAAAGAAAAATCAAAGAATAGATTGTGACTCTGGTCATCATTTTAATGAAATGAGTGTTGAGATTGGGGAAAATGCAGATATTACTATGAAGATCAGAAAAAAATGAACAAAAGAGAACAAAAACCCCAAAGAAAATAGGATAATTGCATCTTTACCTTCTTCTACAGACAAATAACAGATCTTGTACGAGGTGGGAGGCACCCCTTCATCTGTGGGCTAGGTCACCACACATCTTCCTTTCCCACCCCATTTTGAGGCAACACTGTCAAGGTCAACAGAATTAAACTTTCATAAGAACACCAGTACCTATTTTTTCCTGTAATTTTTTATTCTGCTTTTTTTTTTTTTCTACTTTTGCCAAGACAAGTGTTTTAGCTCAGCCTCTGAAATAAATGTTATCTGTGTCATGACACTAAGCTGCAGAACGTGATTTTTCTGGAGAGGATTCTTTCAATGAATAGATATTTTTAATAATCTGTTCACCGGTTTCACCAAGGTTTTTCTTAGGAACAAGGAATCACCTACTGTAAGGTATATTCTCCATAATTTTAGAGCTAAAACTCATTTTAGAAGATCTTTAAGGGTGAGTATATTTGTCAAAAGAATTAGTACCTGTCCTTAGAAAAAGATTTAAATTGATCAAGCGTAGGGACCATAATAATAACAAGACAAATACAGCATTTACATGTGTCACGTGCTGCTCTCAGCATTTTACATGTATTAATTCAGTCCTTAAAATAATCCATAAGACAGGTTTTATTATTATCCCCAATTTAGCAATGTGGAAACTGTGACAGTCCCAACCAAGGTCCCACAGGCTTTAACTGGAATGCTTAGGACTTACACCCAGGGAATCTGGCTCTACAGCTTGAACTTTTAATCACTCCATTATATTCAAATAAACATTTGTTGTACGAATGAACAGATTAAAGAATGAAAGGATGGTTAAATTCAGTAATTTTTAGATATAGTTCTTGATATATATTTTCTTTTTTTGATATATATGTTGTTGAACCAGAAGCCCTTGTGTATGTGAGTTTTATTAATGTCTAGAGATCCAGAAAAACACACAAAAAATTTCTCTATACCTGTGTGAATATGTATATGTGTAACAGAGAGGAGAGGGAGGGATTGTTTAATTTGGAAGGTTTGCACACTAGAGTTTTTGAGATAATTTGAATTTGACAAAATTAGTATCTTTTAAGGACTCATATGGTAAATTAGAACTAAAATTGGGTTTACCAATCATATGACAACTTAGAAGAAAAATTTGGTCTAATGGTTTAGGAACCTCAAGAAAGTAAATGGAGAATGTGAATTGAAAACAAATTCTTTTATTTTGGTAACTGATAATTTTTGGAAATAAAATTTACTAGCTCTATCTTTCTTATCTTTATTAGATCTGGCCAAAGAGAGAGAGAGAGAGAGAGAGATGATATATAAGCCAAGAAGTATTAAGAGAAGGATTATCTATAATTCTGGTGAATTTGTGCCTTGTTAAAAGACATTGTGTGGGTATAGAGCTACTCTACCAGAGTCCATAAAACCATTTGAAGAAGGAATCCAATAGTACAAGACACCAGGCTCATAAAGTTCTTTGGCCACTATAAGGCAGAACCACCATTGTCACAGGTATGTGTTTGACCAATAAAAGTGATGGATTTGATATTTTGCAAAGCTGACAAAGCAATTCGACTCCTTTGTTTCTAATTAATAGTATTTTCCAAGTTGAGAGAGTGATGGATTTAAAAACATGTATGTGTGATGTGTGTATGTTTACTTAAAACCTATTGTCAATGTAGAATGGGACTGCATGCACCCTTCCAGGGTAGCACAAATCAGGTATGATAGTATTCTCTGTTGAGTTTCAATGTAGTCACCATGGACTGTAAACTTGCTAGGGTGGACAAACGGGTATTTAGCCCACGTATTGCAGCTGAGCATCATTTTCTTGGTCTTTTGCTGGTGCAGTTATTTTCATAGAATCTTGAAACATGATCTAACCGAATGGCTCCATCCTGTTAGATTTGACCCTTGCTCCAACTTTTCTAGATTGAAGACAATCTATCTGATGTCACTTTTCAACTTTGTGTCATCTATAAATTTGATGAGCTTGCCTTCTCCAAGATATAGAGCCATATACCAAATAAAAGCCAAGGGCAGAATCTTACAGTTTTTTGGCAATAGCATAAGACATTTATTAAGAAATTGATAAGCTAGGCAACTAATTTTTGGACTGACCTAATCATCTTAAATGGTGACTATTTTGAATGCCAGCTAGGAGATTAATAAATTTGACAAAGGACATATTAGATAAAATTACAGGCACTAAAATAGGTTATATTTAAGTGAGATGAGAGCCTCCTATTATTTTGAAAGAAAATAAAACCTACTTCAAAATTGAAGAGTAATATATCTAAAAGAAACTATATTTAACCTTTTTTGTAATTACTGCATCCTTTACAGTGTATATATAACAAAAGAGCCGATACTCAGTTGACTAAGTAAAAATAAGGTGAAAACTACACTCCTTGAAATCAGTTTACTAGTAAAATAGGCATTCTTTAAAATATGCCTAGATGGTGGTTTTGTTGTTTTTACATAATGCTTTCACTTAAAAACTGCTCTTGTCATGTCACTCTCATATACATGGTATTTTAGTGGCTTTCTTCTTACTACCCTGTTACTTTGCCTGTGTTTCTAAGATATTCTACAATGTGACTCAACCTGCCTACCCAGTCTCCATGTCCATATCCTCCTGACTGTCCCCAAACACTATGTGTACATGTTCTCATTATTGGCTCAAGTTCTCCAGGCATAATGCTCTCCACTTTTTTGTAAACTCATCCAAATCTTGCCCATTTTTCAAGGCTTAGCTCAAATCCCACCTCTCCCTAACCATCTTTCTTGTATAGCTCCCAATCTTCATCTGTCTCCCTCTTTGACATCATTCAGTTATTCATTCAGTGAAAATTTGGATGCTAAGTGCCCAACATTTTGCCAGCGGCAGGTGTAAAATACACTTTCCCTGTTTTGTAGTCAGACTATTTGTATTTGAATTCTTACTCTGCAATGTTCTAGCTCTTTGACCTTGGGCAGTTTCTTAACCTTTTTACAGCTCTATTTCCTCATTTGTAAAGTAACCTAATAGCAATACCTACCTCACTAGATGGTTCTTTTTCATATTATTATTTATTATTAAAAATTGTATTCATTTATTGGAGAGAGTGAGAGAGAGCACAAGTGGTGCGGGGGAGGGGGGGAGCAAAGGAAGAAGGACAAACAGACTCCCCATGGAGTCTGACACAGGGTTCTGTTCCAGACCCTGGGATCATGACCTGAGCCAAAGGCAGATGCTTAACCGACTAAACCACCCAGGCATCCTGGTTCTTATTATTAAAGCACATAATTACTTAAAGCTTTAAGAAAGTTCATTTAGTAAGCATAATGTTTAATGAATATTAAACATTGTTATTGCCATTTTGTTATGTGAGACAGAACAATAAACAGGCAATTGCAAACAAGTTATGAGTGCATTGATAGTTGAGCACACGCTGCAAAGCCACAGGAGGGACATGTTACCTAACTTTGGAGATCAGGGAGGCCTTCTAGAGTAAGTGATTCCTAAGCCAAGGCCTGAAAGATGAATAAAACACCTATAGCATTCAACTGTCCGTACTACTCTTCAATTGCATGCTCAAATTTATATGTAACAGCATTCTGTCATGAGTTTACAAGAAATGTTTTTCATGGAATTGGTCTTTGTGATCCCATTCCTTATCTATAACATCACACACACAATTTCTTCCCTAAACAAAACCCACTCCCACCCCCCACCCAGCATTCTTCGGACGTTTTAAATGTAAGATAGGTGTTTTCACCCTGGAATTATGAATTCACAATGTGATTAAAATACACAAACAAAATGTAACCTATCAAGTCAGAAATTTCACATTGAAGCTGAAATTTCCCTGATGGCTAAAACCCAATCTCATCAAATGACAAAGTCTATATTCTCTTCTTGGATCATTTTAAAAATTTGTACCAGGGCCTCCATGTGGTCATTAATCTCCAGGCTTCTCAGAGCTCACAGGCAGCTCTGTTACACAGAGCATGTCTTCAACTACATGCTCAGCTACCCAAGTTATTTTAGAACCTGTTATCACCTAACGAGGGAAAAAGAAACAAGACACATTCCCATGTCTTTGGCATACACCATCTTCATTTTACTTTTTTCTCCCTTTTTATTTTATTGTTATATATTTTTTCTTTTTCTATTGTTTCATGTGTATTAATCTTATCTCCAATTTTACCTGCTTCCTTCCCCTGCTCAGATGGATTGTAAGCTAGTTGAGGACAGGAGGCATGAAGGGCTGTTGCATCCAACCCCGCAGACTGGGTGTGCCCTGCTTAATTCCAGTGGGCACCATCCCCACTGCACGATGGGGTTGAGCAATGTGGTTTCCCTAGAGCTCCATGCATTTCAATTGTCTTGGTATATCTAAGATAGTCCAATTAATATTGGTTGTTTTAATTGATAATTGATCGTTTGAAGAGACAGGCTCATGTTTTATGTTTTTTATAATCAACAAGCATTTAAAATACCCCATGAGGTTTTCATTTCTAGTATTTGAATATTTATTTTCTAATTATCTATAATCCATGTAAAATAATCAGAACAAATGATAGACTGGCATTAAAACATATAAATGATGTATTTGTTGAGGACTGAGATATCTATGTCAATGCAAAATTTTATTTTGAATTAATAAATGTATTTGTATCTGTTCCAATAACAAATCCATTAGGTTAACTAAGACTTGGATATTAAGAGCACAAATGTACCAGATTTTTATTTTTCCTTGTAACACCCCACAAAATATTCTTTGGCTATTAATAAAACAGTGACTAAGGCAAAACCCTTCTTTGAATATATTTTTCATTTTAAAATAAACAATTTAGGGGGATCCCTGGGTGGCTCAGCAGTTTGACACCTGCCTTGCCTTTGGCCCTGGGCGTGATCCTGGAGTCCCAGGATTGAGAGTCCCACATCAGGCTCCCTACATGGAGCCTGCTTCTCCCTCTGCCTGTGTCCCTGCTCTCCCTCCCCGTGTCTCTCATGGATAAACGAATAAAATCTTTAAAAATAAAATAAACAATTCAACCAGTATATTTTGAACTAACACCAAAATGGATAATTCTGGAAATAACAGCTACATGACAAAATGTACTACTGCTTGGTGGTTTCTATCTTTTGGCTGATTTCGTGATTTACTGTATTTTCTCCAAAACTGACTCAAGGGAGGTTTTTCTAAGAGGAGGAAGTAGAATGCAAGAATCATATAAAATTCAGAACTTAAACATGTAAGTGACCTCAGATAGACCTGACAGATTCACATTATAAAGGACAATCACTATAAATTATTCTATAAAAAGCAAATGCTATCATGACTTTACATTTGGAATCAATTGAAATGCAAAAGTGCTTTCAGGTTGACTTTTGAACCCCTCTGATTCGTGCCACAGATAAGAGTAAATGTGGACCAATTAATTTGTGCACAGTTTCTTGGTGAGTTAACGAATGTGGTAGAATAAATAGTTGGCTATTTCAGGCTATCTTAAGTGCATTAAGCACTTTAAACTCTGTTTAAATCTGAGGGCCTGTCATTGGTACTTGAGGAATGTTTTCAGCTTCTTAGGCATCCTTGAGACTGGTGTTTCAAGACAGGACCTCTTTGATTATCCACCTTGCAGTAAACTTTGGCTCTTGGATTATGTCTCCTAATCTGAACTGTATTGCTGCTTCCTACAAGTGAATTTTAAGTTGTTCATTCTGATCAAGAGATCAGTTCACCCTCCCAAGAGTTCTACCCCCGACTGGGTACTGTCTATGCATGTATACACAGACACAAGTAATTTTGTTTGTGTGTTTGTGCTTGTCATTATGGATTTTAGAAAAAAGAATAGAACAAAGGTGTATCATCTGCTTCCTATATGTACTTCCTGTAAGGTAAGTACTTCCTTACTTTATTTTCTTTAAACTTCACGATTTATAAAAAGACAGTATACTTGCCCAATTAAAGCATATATAAGGAATATACAAGGAAACAAATGAGACAGAGAGTCCACATCAGCTAGTCAGGGTTACACAAACACAGCCAGAGCTATGCACAGGACTCCATATCTGCTGTCCTGAGAATGTTTCTCAGTTTTCTACTTGCGGCAGAAGCTCCTCAGGCACTTGTTTAAAATATACACTTATGGTTCCCACCTCCCCAGCCCCCTGCCTGCCTTGCGGAAACCTAGGGATAGGTCCCAGGAACACTATGCTAGTGTATCCAGAAAACTCAAGAAATGAAAGACTTTTTAAATGGTCAAGAAATACTGGAATAAAGGATCTGAAAACCCAAATGACTTTTCCACTTGAAGTATAGTTTTATGGAAAGTGTCAGGCACCTGAAAATAAGGGTTTATAGTGACAAATGTCTTTTCAGGACTGATTATGGCCTTATGCAAAGTTGATGCCAATAAATCTTTTCTACAAAGCCCAAGTCTCAGTCCAGGCTGGCAATAAATCATTTTCCCTGGCACCACAATTCCAAAAGGAAAGCCAGTGAGGACAATATTATGAATGTTGCTTTCCTGGCGCTGGCAATCTAAAGATTAGTAGCATTGGCATAACTTTTTTCTCATGACCTGTTTTAAAATTAAGAATAGAAAAATATTATTTATCTATGTATAAAATTATAAAGACTGGAAATAAGGAAATGAACCAGAGTCTAAGCTATCCAAAAGGAAATCAGCATTCTATGCATTAAATTGAGCAGGCTTTTTTTTCTTTTAATGAATAAAGTAAAAGTATAGCACATTAACATTCAATGAGACACCAAAAGAAAACAATGTTAGTTTAAAAAAAGGGCCTTGTTACCTATGGGTTAGGACTGATTACGGTTATTACGAATTTCTAAAGCTTTTGCTCCTAAGAGATTCTTCATTTTCCTATTTCATCTTAAATCTGGTTTCAAATACAGCCTACTGTTTGTTTTTTAAAAGCCTACATTTGCCAGGATCTTAATCCATGTTAAGTTTCTTGAATAAATTAACCATTAGGGAAAAAGCGTTTCTGCAAAGGCATTTAGTTTTCAGAAGAAGAAGAGGAAGAGGAAGGGAAAAAGTGAAGTTTTAAGACAGCTGGTAGCTAATAAAGGCATCAGAATGCCTGTTAATAGCTGACCAGGAGACTAGCTAATACCAGTAGAAGATGGAGGGAGGGAGGAAGCTGCTCCACTGATTACAGAAAAGAAAGAATATGGTTAACTTCAAATGTTACTAATTCAGGGAGGAGGGGAGAGAGTGATTTCATCTGAAAAAAATCATGAAATGCACATAATCATACCAGGTCTTGTGTGAGTCAGGCACACAAACCTAAAAGGTAAGAAAGGTTTCTTGATTAATACTAATTGGAACCAGAGAATAAATGGTCTAATTTAGAGACTTCTCTAATTCTCTGATTATAGATACATAGGAATGAGTTGAAAATATATAATCATTTGTTACGTTTCAACAAATAATCTTTCAAAATATATAACAGGATAACATCACCCCATCCCAACAAGTTGTGAGTGTGAGGGAGAGGGGGAGGGGACAGGCAGCCTTTCTTGGCTCACCTGAATGTCAATCCAGTCAGAATGGGAAGGGCTACCAAGGACAGAATGCAATAATTGATTTTGATTAAGTCTTTATTCAGGAAAGAGGTGATAACAAGGATGGAAACACTCAAGGAGCTGAGATGCCTGGTTGGTCATGCTGATTCTGCTGCATAAGCACAGAGACAGTGTATGAATCAAAGGTAAAACTACAAGTCCAGCCTGTCAGCCTCTGCTCCTTCACCTGGTCACCTTGAATATTGTTAACTATCCTAGCTCTTCCGTATTCTCTCTTTGAGGTAATGTTCCATGTTTCTGTGGATTGGCTACTGGCTATTAGAGATACTCTGGGGTAACAGGAAAAAAGGCAACTCTTATTGCTTGCATTTTAAAACCTAAAGACTTTCTATAGTAAAGATTCTATTTGCAAAGTCAGTTTATAGCATCCGCTATCACCAGGGCAAGACAATGAGACTTTCCTTCCCCAAAAGCACCAATCTCCCCTTTTGTTACTTCATTTTACCTTCAGTGCCACTAGCGATGTTCCTTTTAACATAATTTTCTCGGAAGAAGATGCTGGAAAAGTGAGACATCATGGGACATCTCTTAGGATGCTATGATGTACGGATGATGGTCTCTGGCCATGCTGGCAGTCAAAACTCAATACAGAAGTATGACATCCCAGGCAGGAAACCACACTTGTCAAAGGACCAGCCACTAATGATTAATCCAGATTTGCTTTTGGCACCACAAGATTCCTTTTCTGGTCTTATTTTGTGTGCAGCCCAGAGGAGCCTGATTTTTTTCCTATGGAAAATCCAGTGATTGTATTTTTGTCAAGGCTAATCTGTAATTAGCCTTGATTGATTAATTGATTAATCTCCTTTCCTTCATTTGGGCAGTTGCTCCTCATCACTAAGAAGTTTCTTTCTGGAGAAATGTACCTGCTTAATATTGTAATATTTAGATCCAGTACCTGCTCACTAGGTATACCATCTTGAAAATTCTATTTGTAAACACTCTGTAATTTGTTAAGCTCATCTTTTGGAATGATACACACTTTCAACTTCTAAAAAATGTTGCTGGCCTAATTCCAGATTTTCAAAAATTAAATTAGTGTTTATCATTGACATATTTTTCAACTTACTCAACAATATTGTAAGCATTTATTTTTATGACTACTCAATTCTGATAACAATGCAGTATGATTGCTCCAAGGCCATATCAGTTCTTAAATTGGAACCTGGCATAATAAATCATGCTAAATATTGCTTATGATTAATTAATTTGAATATTTGCTTCTACTAAGTATGAAACTGAATAAAAATATGCTTATAAAAGGTAAAAGATAAAGAAAAATTAGAAGTGTTTAGAATATATGCATAAAGATCAATATTATCTTTTTTTTAAAAAAAAAGCAAACACATAAGATATATTTTAATGCCTTTAAACAAGGCCTTTCGAGTCAAACTGGTCTTACTAGCTCTGTTAACTATGTTGCTAGGCCCTTTTAAATCCTCAATTTTTCTTATCTGAAAATAGGAGAAAAGTTAACATTTGTAAAGCAGTTTGCACAATGCTCAACACAAAATGATAGCAATGATTGATCATTATGCACATTATGTTTATGTTTACACTTTTATTTTTCAAAGTCGATAATCTCAAAAATTTGTTGCACTATCAGAACTTGTGAAAAGCCGAGTTTTTTAGACCAAACTCTCTTCCTTGGGTTTGAGTTGAGGAATATTATACCCTGGAAATCAAGAGATTTAATCAAAATAAGTCTGTGGGAAAATAAACTGCTTATGATAATAGAGTCAAACTTCAAACTTACCACGTCCCCAAAGGAACTCCTCTGTACTCCTACCTTATCCCTGCTTGGTTCATGGCTTTCCTTATTTGTCATCCCTCCAGGTGCTTAAAGTAAAAACATCTGAGTTATCCCTTACTCTTCTTTCTTTCCCATGGCAGATCCAATTAAACTACAGATCTTGATGGCTCTCTCTCCAAAATATATTTATCTCCACATCCTTTGCTATTTCACCTGGTCTAGCCCAAAATATTAAAAAATCATATCTCATTTTAATTTACATTTCTGTAAATATCCATTACAACTCTTTCTAGTTTCATTTTGTATTTTGAGCATAATCTTTAAAAAATCCTCTACAGGTATTTTAAAATAAAAACCTTAAAATGAAGACAATTGTTTTGTGGCATAGCCTCTGCTCTTCATAAATAATGCACTTAAAACATATCATAAAATCCTTACTCAAATCATAGCATAAAAATATAGTCATTGCAAACCTCTTAATGATCATTTACTGATCACTAGTTAATTATCAGTACCAGCTGTATTGCATTAAACTAGCATTTCTTCTATCATTAACTAAGGGGTGATTCTTTGTAGCATCACTTCTTTATCTTTTTTGTTTCATTGCTTGCTTTTCTTCTTTTGGAGAAGTATTAGGACCGTTAAAGTGAAGAACCAAAGAGGAGAAAGAAAGCATGTGTTATTTAGCCTTTCACACTGATCTTCACTAACCCATGTTTTCATGAGCACCAGATTCACCAAGTTTTCAAAGAGGAACAGCAAGTGTTTGATGATGAAGGAAGTTTGGATTTAATTTTCACTTTGAGACACATGGATACTATTCCCTGAAAAAACATTGGCGTTCTGAGGATGTTCAAGCACTCTTTCTCCAGAAGCTACCAATAGCCCCAACTGCATGTGAGGCTCTGGTGGCTCTGAGGGCTGTCAAAGCAAAGATGTTAGAAACCAGCTGCCCCCTTTATTTATCCTTTGAGATCTGACAAAGGTGTTGGTGGACTTTCCTGCCACCAAATCCTTAGAGCAGCAACTTGCACACAGAATTTGGTCTTACGGAAAAGTGATTCAAATTATATGGGGCAAAAGAAGAGCAGTAATAAGAAGGATAACTGGGTCCTGCAGTTTACTGAGCACTTTCCGTGTACTCAGGACTGTTTCGTTCACATCTCATACATTATTTCATTTCATCTCTAGAACATAAACAAGCAGACAATTGTGGGCCATCCTTAGAGGAATGGCTTCAAGTAGAGTTATGAAGAGCACCTGAAATCTTCAGGACAGTTCAAAACCACCTCGCGGACAAATATTTTAAAAGCTTAAGATAGGAGCTTTATAAACACAGTGGAGGGGATCCCTAGGTGGCTCAGCGGTTTGGCGCCTGCCCTTGGCCCAGGGCGTGATCCTGGAGTCTCGGGATCGAGTCCCACGTTAGGCTCCTGGCATGGAGCCTGTTTCTCCTCCTCCTGTGTCTCTGTCTGTATCCTAAATGAATAAATTTTAAAAATTTATAAATACAGTGAATTTTTTTTTCAGATTTTATTTGAGAGAAAGGGAGAGAGCAAGAGCACGGAAGCAAGCATACAGGTCGGGGGAGGGCAAGAGGGAGGAGAAGCTGATTCCCTGCTGAGCACCAAGCCTGATGCAGGGCTGTGTCCCAGGACCCTGGGATCATGACCTGAGCTGAAGACAGACACTTCAACTGAGCCATTCAGGTGCCCCAACCACAGTGAATTCTATTAGGAAATCCTTCACTGATGTATCATAACAGTCCTTTGAATAAACACTTAGTCCAAGACACTCTATCCGTATGACCTGGAAGCAGCAATAATCTTGTCAGCATCACTAAAATTGTTTCATAACCATCCTTAAGTATTTGTTGTGCACCAGAAATTTCAGATGTACCAGATTTTTTTTTCAGAATTCCTGTATTATTTAACATGTGTCATTGTCCATTTTTTACATATATTTTTAAATTTTTTTATCAAAAAATTTTTCTGGGTAACTCTCCATTGTCAAGACCAACATTTTACTATTTTTCCCCCTAGAACTGGAACAATGACTAATGTACCAGCAGATGTTTCTAATTCGGAATGTCTTATATTCTTTCCAGGGATAGAAAAAGTTTAAACTTCAGTAGTTGCTCTTTATCACTAGATCAGGTGGTAGAAGAAAAATATCACCCTTACAAGGTACCTCTTCTTCATCTTTCTTTCTTTATTCTGCAAATTTTCTCAGTTCAGTCTTGGAGGCGGCATCTACTAATAGCCAGTTCACATCATGACTGTTGCCCAATCCCTCTTCCTAAAACCAGAGTAGGCTAAAACCAAAACCTGAGCTTAAATAAGAAATCTAAAACATAAGCATCATATTCTGTATTGGACATTTGCTGATTCTGGCAGCCTTTTATCACCTTCTTTTGATTCTAGCACCCAGCTTGTGTTTCAGGTAACCACCCATCACCGTCCTAAGCAGCTGATGTGCTTTAGAGAAGTAGCTTAATGAGTACCACATGTGGCTCAGGCCTAAACTAATTAGTATTAGCTGGTCCATGACTGGTTCAGAGAGAGAGTACCATGACCTAATTTGGTTCAACTGGGATGAAGCCTAAGACTTTAAATCAAACGTTGAGGGACTAGGACACATGCAGTATACATTAATGAAGAAGCATGCAGCCTGAGAGCTACTGGCACCAAATTTGGGACAACCAGAAAGATTCTTCCGAGACTGGAGCTGAGATTTTTGGGGTGGTTTATTACATAGCATCATCCCAATAAAAACGTAAGTAATCTGCCATAAAAGGTAATGGATCAGGTTCTGGATATTTGAGGTATATCCTCCTGACTTACCCTCATGTTAGAATATCACCAGCAAAAAGTAAGAGAAGATGGGGATCCCTGGGTGTTTCAGCGGTTAAGTGCCTGTCTTCAGCCCAGGGCATGATTCTGGAGTCCCGGGATCGAATCCCATGTCAGACTCCCTGCATGGAGCCTGCTTCTCCCCCTGCCTGTGTCTCTGCCCCGCCCCCCTCTGTCTCTCATGAATAAATAAATAAAATCTTTTTTAAAAAGGTAAGAGAAGATATATCAAGACAGGATGGTAACATTTTTCATGCTAAAGTAAACAAGTTCTCTTTCTGCTCAGATTACTAAGCTTGGAGAATTTGAACCTGATGCTAGTGGTATCTTCCCTGACACAAGCAGGTCCCTGTTGGAGAATGGAGCTAATCAGAGACAGTGATGAAAGGCAGGTAGACTCAGAGGAAAAAAAAAAAAAGGCAAAAAATGAAAGCACAAATTGCAAGAAAAAAGGGGAAAGTGAGCAAAGAAAACAGAGAAAGAAATGAACTAGAGGAATCAGTTTTACACACACAGGTTAGGTTATAATTGCACCTGTGGCTGACATTTTTCAAATAGGAAACACAGATATAGAAACTGTAAGTTTATTCAGCAGCTGGCCAGTGCCAAACATGGTTAAATGCTCTCGTTAAAAATCTGTAAGTCAGTGTAACCCTAGGGGATTGTTAGAGTGAAAAAAACCTTAACATGTAAAAAATAAAATGTAATATGTAAGATCTGACATATAGAGAAAGATAGTAAATTCTTTGGGAATAGGAAAGAGATTAATTCTGTAAATTAATGAAGGTGAGTAAGTATGTGGAAAAATAGTTCATATAAGAGGTAAAAACCAAATAAGTTGAAATTGCTTAGTAAATAAATGAATGAAGCCAAGTGGAAAGCTTACCTTGGTATCAGAGACTTTAAGTTCATGTATGCTATTAATACAGCGCACTGATTTTCTTCCATGTTTTCTTTTTAGTTAGAGCTTTAAATTTTGCTGACCATTCTTGAGAGAAGAGGTGAGCAAGGTTGACTTGTGTGGGTGTGCGATATTAGAAAGCATCAGCCAGAGGAGATTACACTACCAATTCTGTGGAATGACTCAAATGGCACCTGAATGACTCCTGCTCCTCTTTCCAAAGACCTCCTCAGTTCCTCTAAAATGTTTCATTTCCTTTTGTCACCTTCCATGAAACCAATCCAATTAGAGACTCATTTGAATGAGCAAGTTCATTTTTCAAAATGGAAAGATAAAGGGTATTGAGGGAAGGAGGAGAGATTATAATCATTTTTGCCTTAGGATTAATTTATATACTTGCTTCTGTCTAGCCAAGGCCATACAGTATGCAAGAGACACGTCCAGGACAGGTGGCAGTGCTGTGGAGTGGTCAGAACTATGCATTTTCTTACAACCAGAAAGACCTGATTTGAATCTTGTCTCTACCACTTTACTAGCTTTATGGGCTTGTGAAAGTTATTTAATGTTTGAGGTGTCTTCATTGCCTCACCGATAAGTAAGAAAAATGTGTTTATATGCTATTGTTATATAATGTACACACATTGACTAGCACAGTGTCTACAGCCTGGTGAAGCAACCAATAAATGGTAGGTATTAATACTAGGATGGAGAAAAAGAGGTAATTTTGTAGCAAAAACAATGAGATCCTCGGTGAATGTAAGAAAACAAAGGCATACTTTGCCTTTTTAGTCCTTTTACCTAAGAGGACAGTGCGATGATCAGTGGTGGAGTTGAGTGCAAATATGTCATCATGTGTGCAACTTTTTTGGTGATAAAAAGATCACATTCAGTGCATCAATATTGCATCAACATCTCATCTCTTCCAATGATTCTTTCTGTATTTTTGTTTTTAGTGGCTATAACTTATTTTCTCATGACTAGTCCTTACAGAAATAGGTAATATGGGTGTTTAAGGGAAAAGAGTATCTTAAACAAAGGTGAATATTTTAAATTCTGTATCCTGGACTATTTTGCAAAGCTATATTTTACTATAATTTTTTTCAAGTATAATTAACATACACTGTTATATTAGTTTCAGGTATCCAGTATGATAATGCAACAATTCTATTTAGTGCTCATCACTGTAAGTGCACTCTTAATCCCCTTCACTCACTTACCTCCCCCCTTGGCAACCACCAGTTCTCTATATTTGAGTCTGATTTTTTATTGTTGTTATTTTTCTCTTTTTTCTTTGTTCCTTTGTCTTATTTTTCTTAAGTGCTACCTCTGAGTGAAATCATATGGTATCTTTCTCTGACTTCCTTCACTTAGCATTATATCCTCTAAATCCATCCATGTGATCGCAGATGGCAAGATTTTGTTCTTTTCTGTAGCTGAATAGTATTGATTAATAAAGAAATTGTTACCTAGAAGCAAGGCACTACTGTAACAACAAAAAACTAAAGTATGTAGTATTTGCACAATGCCTACTATGGGAGCCCTAATGGTAAAGGACTCTGGAAAAAAATGACAACCTATACGAAACAATAGGGGACATTTTGGTAAAACTGTCACCTGAGAGAACTTGAAAGGCAGAAAATATATCTATAAACTTGTGACTTTGGCAAAGACTTTTTGAAACAGAATGTTGGCAGCTCCAGAGTGCTTATTTAGCATTATAAGAGAGAGATGAACTGAGAAAATAGTTGGCCTTTTTTTCAAATAAGTATGGAGAAAGGAGAAAAAGGAGAAAAAAGGAGAATATAGAAATCCAGAGACAGAGTTGAAAAATGCAACTGTTTCTCATTTCCAGGAGTTAGCTATTTGCAAATTAAGACAAAACCTCAGTGCAAAGACCAACTCAAGGGCATGGAAAGCTATTTTCTATTGTGTGTGCATTTTCTTACATGGAATAATTTAAATTATTTAAGTGAACTGAAAGTATATCAGAACTTGAGCAAATTCTGAATATGAAAATACCATAGTAATATGTAGGCCATTTTAAGGATAATTTCAAAGAAATTTTAAAGTGGATAAATGGAAGAAAAGCAGTTTATATGATCTATTCTCTTTTAGAAGTTCATTATAAACATTAGAAAACATAAGCAGTAATGCAAAATATTATAAAGTGCCTACAAAATGCTTTTGTCATCCTTCATAATATGAAAAGCTACCATTTTCATCCTATTAAGAAAAAGTACACCTAATTAAAACCCTTACTCCTACTATTAATAAGACTCAAACTTGAGAGCAAAGACCAAATCAAAATTGTTGTCATCAGACTGTTTGTTCAGACTCTGATTCCTTTAAAGGTATCAAAAATGGCTCAGGGTAAAGAGACCATAGATTTGGCCTAATGAAAGTCTAAAGAGTTCGAATTATCTGTAATTAAGCCTAGAAGGATGTCTTATGGATCTGGTTACTGGCAGAAGGCATTAATAGAAACAAAGGTATCAAAGAAAACAACAATATTTTTTAAAGAGTTGTGCCCAACTGCTCAAATTGCCACTGGCCTGAATTGAAGGAATTGTGATCATTTGAACAATAAAACTATTCTTGAGTCCTCCATGTTCTATGGGCAGGCTGAGGAAGCTGTTCAGTAGCCAAAGAGGGCAATTTTTCCCAAAGAGGATATTTAAAAAGGAAGGACATCCTAGAAAATGAAGTCAAGATTCGAGAAGGACTATACACTAAGAGTCTACCTCCAGGAAACAAAACTGAAAATGAATTAAGCTTTCTACACTAGCTCAGGTTAGTAGATCTTATAACAATTCCTCATTGGGATTTCAGAATTGCTATGGATCAGTGATTGCTAGGTTCTCTCCTTCTTCCCCTTTCTAAATAAGAGTGTTTATTGTGGGTTCTACTATTTTATGATGGATGTGTGGGGTGCAAATAACAAATCCTTTAGTTTATAGGACTTTGTCTGAAGAGGAGCTATGTTTGAGCATGATATATATAATATATATATATATAAAGATTGTATTTATTTATGAGAGATGCAGAGAGAGGCAGAGACATAGAGGGAGAAGCAGGCTCCTTATGGGGAGCCTGATGCGGAACTCGATCTCAGGACTCTGGGATCACAACATGAGCTGAAGGCAGATGCTCAACCACTGAGCCACCTGGATGCCCCAAGCATGATATATATTTTGAGAGTCTACATTTCAAGCTAGATATTTTGATTGAATGAAACCTTAGAGTATTGTTAGAATGGGTTGACTATATTTGTTTATGGGAAGGAAGTGAACATTTGTAAACAATGGCAGGCTGTGGGAGATTGCATTATTTCACAAATATTCATTCCCTCCATACCCTTGCCATGCTTCTCTATGAATACAGTCTACTTTCCTGCCCACTGACTTTAGCCTAGGTCATATTACTTTCTTTGGCTAAAAGAATATCTCAGTAGAAGTTTTAAATGTACTTGCATATTTTACATGGCTTGGTACCCAGTCTCTTGATTGTTCCCTCTAAAATGAGAATAGGATGTCCAAGGTACTGGCTTACTCCCTTAGATTGACCTATGAAATGAAAATATATGTTTCATGGGGGCAAGGTCTAGCTCTACCAAGCTCAGCTAAATCTGACAGAACCACCACCCTCACAAGCACATTTGTTGCTTTAACCCACAAAGACGTTGAGGTTATTTGTTACTACAGCAAAAGCTGGCTTACACAAGTTTTGAATGAATGGATGCTGAAAATAAGGAAGAATTTTATTGTCCACAAAAATGCTTGATTTATATATGAAAACCAAGAAAGTATCTGAATGTATATAACTAAACAAACTCTCAATAAGAATTATTTGCAGATAGAACTTACAGATACTAGTTGAGTTACTTGGTTATTTGGTTACCTGGATAGTAGTTTTAACCTAAGTCAAAAGCAATGACCCTATACTTAGTGGCATAGAAAGTATTTTAATAGGCTTTTCAGATGCCTTACATTTCTTTAAGAAAAAAAAAAAAAAGTATCTATAGACCCAAAATTCCAAAAGAAATTCCACTATATACTAGAAGATGGGTCAACATTTCCAAGAATATGGATACTCAAGAAAGAGCTCTGCAGCTCTGCTCCTCCCCGTTCGACAGACAGCCACATCTTCTGGTGCAGTGCCAGATTTGGCCGTATTGGGTGCCTGGTCACCAGGGCTGCTTTTAACTCCAGCAAAGTGGATATTGTCGCCATCAATGACCCCTTCATTGATCTCAGCTACATAGTGTACATGTTCCAGTATGATTCTACCCATGGCAAATTCCACGGCACAGTCAAGGCTGAGAACAGGAAACTTGTCATCAACGGGAAGTCCATCTCCATCTTCCAGGAGCGAGATCCCACCAACATCAAATGGGGTGATGCTGGTGCTGAGTATGTTGTGGAGTACACTGGGGTCTTCACCACCATGGAGGAGGCTGGGGCTCACTTGAAGGGTGGGGCCAAGAGGGTCATCATCTCTGCTCCTTCTGCTGATGCCCCCATGTTTGTGATGGGTGTGAACCACGAGAAGTATGACAACTCCCTCAAGATTGTCAGCAATGCCTCCTGCACCATCAACTGCTTGGCTCCTCTAGCCAAAGTCATCCATGACCACTTCGGCATCGTGGAGGGCCTCATGACCACCGTCCATGCCATCACTGCCACCCAGAAGACCGTGGACGGCCCCACTGGGAAGCTGTGGCATGACGGCTGAGGGGCTGCCCAGAGCATCATCCCTGCTTCCACTGGCACCACCAAGGCTGTGGGCAAGGTCATCCCTGAGCTGAACGGGAAGCTCACTGGCATGGCCTTCCATGTCCCCACCCCCAATGTGTCAGTTGTGGATCTGACCTGCCGCCTGGAGAAAGCTGCCAAATATGACGACATCAAGAAGGTAGTGAAGCAGGCATCGGAGGGCCCCCTCAAGGGCATCCTGGGCTACACTGAGGACCAGGTTGTCTCCTGTGACTTCAACAGTGACACCCACTCTTCCATCTTCAACGCAGGGGCTGGCATTGCCCTCAATGACCACTTTGTCAAGCTCATTTCCTGGTATGACAATGAATTCAGCTACAGAAACCAGGTGGTGGACCTCATGGTCCAGATGGCCTCCAAGGAGTAAAAGCCTCCTGGACCACCAGCCCCAGCAAGAACAAGAGGAAGAGAGAGGCCCTCAGCTGCTGGGGAGTCCCTGCCCCAACTTAATCCCCCAACACACTGAGAATCTCCTGACCTCCAATTTATATCCTAGACCCCGAGGAAGGGGAGGGGCTTGGGGAGCCCTACCTTGTCATGTACCATCAATAAAGTATACTGTACCCAGCCAAAAAAAAAAAAAAGAAAGAGCTCTGCAGATTTAAAAAAGAGAATGCCAAAGTTGAATGTTTGAAACATTGGTTGTTTAATGTATATGCATGGTTATTTGAATAATAAAAATTTGTACCTGGAATGTAACTCAATTATGCATTATTTGTCCTTTGAATTTTCTTCACTCTGTAGTAAAGATTACTTATTAGCTGGAAAAAAAAGACAAAAGTGTTTTACTTAAAAAATATGTTTTGAATTGCATCCATGTGTCATTGAGAGAAGGATTGAATCAATAAATGTTGTGACAAAATGCCAAGAATCTAGGAGTTTGAAAGTTACTTAGAGGAACAGTATGGAGTTTCCTCAAAGAATTGAAAATAGAAACTACCTTATGATTCAGCAATTGCACTACTAAGTATTTGCACAAAGGATACAAAAATACTGATTTGAAGAGACACATAGACCTCAATGTTTATAGCAGCATTATCAACAATAGCCAATTATAGAAAGAGCCCAAATGTCCATCATCTGATGAATAGATAAAGAAGTTGTGGTATATATATATACAATAGAATATTACTCAGCCATAAAAAATCTTAAATCTTACCCTTTGCAACAACATGGATGGAACTAAATTGTATTATGCTAAGAGAAATAAATCAGTCAGAGAAAGACAAATACCATATGATTTCACTCATATGAGGAATTTAAGAACAAAACAGATGAACATAGGGAGTGAAAAAGAGAGACAAGCAAACCATAAAATAGACTCTTAACAAACTAGGGACTATTGAGGACTGTTGGAGGGAAAGTGGCTATAGGGTAATTGGTATTAAGGGTGGCACTTGTGGTAAGCACTGGGTGTTACATGTAAGTCATCAATCACTAAATTCTACTCCTAAAACTAATATTACACTGCATGTTAACTAACTGGAATTTAAATAAAAACTTTAAAAAAAAGAAAGTTAAATAGAAACTCCACATACAGTGAAGTATTTAAATAGCCTTACTTAGGAAATTCAGTCATCTACCACAGGCTGACTAATCTCCTTATCTTTTTAAATGATTTTGCAATTGTAAGAGTTAGCATCATCTGTGTTATTTTTAAATTCTTTTCCTTTTTTTTTTTTTTTGCAAGTACATTTTTAATAGTACAATATCATGAGTATTTCCTCAGTGGTTATACATTACAGAATTTTTATTCAGTCCTGTCAAAATATAATTGCTATATCCAACCTAAAGCAATTAAAATCTAAATTGTGAGGTAGTGGAGATTGAGAAACAATCTCACTACAATGAATTGGCATCACTGGAATGATTCACCTGATACAAGTTACTAATCAAATGAGTTAAGGGAAGTGGTTAATATTAGATTTTTTATATCATTAAAGTTCATTTTAAATGTTTAAACTAATGAACAATGCTCTGACGTGAGCAAAGGGATTGCACTAGTTGTGAGTTGGAATATAGAGATGCAATTATATGTAGAGATGTAGTTAAACATAGAGATGTAATTCAAATTTTAAAATTCTGAGAAAAATGCTTAAAATCATTTTCCAAATCATTCCCACCAGATACAACTAGAAATTCAGAATAGCTACAAAATCATACTAGAAGGGTAAGTGAATAATTGGCATTAGATAATCAAGCCTTCAGACAACATGAAAGAATAAACTTCTTCCTATAAGTAAGGTAGAAAGAGAGACAGAGGGGGAAAACACAACAGAAGGGATGACCCAAAGAGCATTCTTTGGAGCCCTTGTGCAGGACCCCAGACAGCTGTGATTTTGGCAATAGGTGATTTTAAGTTAACAACTTACCAAGCCCTTCCTTGATGTTCTTTTGACTCTCCCAACAGCCTAGTGAAGGAGGCTGACTTGGAAAGTCCACTGTGCCCAGGAAGGAGACTGAGCTCTGAGAGGCAGATGCCTCCCCCAAGCCTGTCAGTTGCTTGATGCACAGAATCAGGATTTACACTGAGATCTCCTGGCACCAAATCCAGGGTTCTTTCCATTCCATTCTCAGGGTCCCCTGGAGAGAGACTTCAGATGATGGGGACCTAAAGGTGAGAGAAGAACGTGATGATGAGGAAGTGGGAGGTAAGAAATGGAGATAAGCACAGAGAAAAGAATTAGCACAAAATACAGCATATTTCCCTATGAAATTATTTCAGGTGTGGAACTTCTGGGTCACCTGGGTGGCTCAGTCAGTTAAGTGACCGGCTTTTGATCTCAACTCAAGTCTTGATCTCAGGGTCCTGAGTTCAAGCCACACCTTGGGCTCCATGCTGGGTGTGAAGCCTACTTAAAAAAAATCAAGTGTGAAACTTGAAAATCTATAAATGTTATTTCTTTTTTTAAAAAAGGATTTTATTTATTCATCATAGACACAGAGAGAGAGTGGCAGAGACACAGGCAGAGGGAGAAGCAGGCTCCATGCAGGGAGCCCAATGTGGGACTCGATCCCAGGATTCCAGGATCACGCCCTGGGCCAAAGGCAGGCGCCGAACCGCTAAGCCACCCAGGGATCCCTATAAATGTTATTTCTAAACTCTGCCCATTTTCACATGAAAGAAAGGAGGGGAGGGAATGACTCCCTTTTCACTTCTGCTTCATTTTTTAAAAAAATTTTTTTTCAGGTTTTTATTTAAATTCTAGAAGATATGTTTATTTTTAAAAAATACTTATTTGAGAGAGAGCATGCTAGTGAGTTGGGGTGAGGGGCAGAGGGAGAGAATCCTCAGCAGACTCTGTACCCAGCCCCAGCTGGAGCTGGATACAGCGACCCATGAGATCATGACCTGAGCCAAAACCAAGAGTCCCATGCTCAACCAACTGAGCCACCCACGTGCCCCTAGAAAGACATGCTTATAAGAACTGGTCCCATTTCATGGATTGCTAATTTTGTGAACTTTTAAATAATGAATCATATGTACAAAAGTAATAGAAAGGATAAGACCTTGATAGCCAACCACTATCTTTCTTAAAGGAGAACGAGTACAGTATACTGAGTCCTTCATGAATCCACTCATTGAATAAGTATTGAGTACCTACTACATGTCAATCTGATCAACTGAAGTGATTTAAAAGAAATGACCATCTACTCGAGCATAAAATTTAACAGGTGTGTCTCCCCTTGTAGCTTTTGGGTTTTCATAGAGACTCCTTAAATAGCATTTGAGGCTTTTAGTTCTTCTAGCCTTAATCCCGTAATATTATACAGGAACCCTATTGATATGGAGCAAGGTATAGGGCAAGGGAAAGTGTTCTATGGGCCTATGATTAGATCTCAGATTAGGTCTCAAGTTTTTAGTGAGTCTAGGCTGGCTATTTCCCTTCCCTCAGGCTATTTAGGCCTTAGTGAAACCCCAATCAGTTAAACTCTGGTAAAATAGTTTCCTTTGAGGGGAGAACTTGCTAAGAACAATATTTCAAGGGCACCTGGGTGGCTCAGCAGTTGAGTGTCTGCCTTAGGCTCAGGTTGTGGTCCTGGGGTCTTAGGATGGAGCCCCACATCAGGCTCCCCCACAGGGAACCTACTTCTCCCTCTGCCTATGTCTCTGCCTCTCTCTGTGTGTCTCTCATGAATAAATAAATAAAATCTAAAAAAAAGAAAGAACATATTTCAAAATGATTATTCCTCCTCCTGCTGGAAGTACTAGAAGATCTGTCTCCCATCTTCACAGTGAGAACATGATAGGAGCTCTGGAGGTAAAACTCATGGAAATGGGAGTGTACCATTAAAATAGGGCCCTCTTGGAGTTTTTAACTCTTAAGCTAGTCTACATTAAGCCACTTAGTAGTTCCTTAGTTACAGTTTGAAGTATTCCTACAGATAACGGTTCCTACTACAGTCTGCTTCTACTGGGCTTCTATTCCTGGTAAACTGCAATTCTCTTTATCTTTCTGTCTCTCTGTTTTGAGGAGCAACATTTTGTTCTTTGACCTCAGTTCTCTGATGACTCCAAAATTGATGACTTTCAGTTTGTTCACCATTTTTCTTGTTGTAAGGATAGGAATGACAACTTCCGAGCTCTTTCAATACTTTATTTGCAATTACTACATTTTTTTCTGTTCTGTTTATTCTTATTTAAAAAATCGCTGGTTGTGGGGCTCCTGGGTAGCATCTGCAGTCAGCTCAGATGGTGATCTTAGAGTCCTAAGAGCCTGATGAGCCCTGCATCAGGCTCACGTTCTTTCTCTTGAGTAAATACATAAAATCTTTTAAAACAAATTAATAAATAAAATAAAAATGAAAAATGCTATTTAAACCCACTAAACTGGGTTAGTTTGATGATTACTAAGAGTATTAAAAGGAAACAGAATTGGAATGTGAACTGGTACTGCCACTCTGGAAAACTGTGGAGGTTCCTCAAAGAGTTAAAAGTAGAGCTACCCTACGACCCAGCAATTGCACTACTGGGTATTTACGCCAAAGATACAGATGCGGTGAAATGTCGGGATACCTACACCCCAATGTTTCTAGCAGCAATGTCCACAAGAGCCAAATTGTGGAAGGAGCCTCAGTGTCCATCGAAAGATGAATGGATACAGAACCTGTGGTCTATATATACAATGGAATATTACTCAGCCATTAGAAGGGACAAATACCCACCATTTGCTTCGACGTGGATGGAAAGGTATTATGCTGAATGAAGTAAGCCAATCGGAGAAGGACAATCATTATATGGTTTCACTCATGGGGAATACAAAAAATAGTGAAAGGGATCATAGGGGAAAGGAGGGAAAATGAGTGGGGAAAAATCAGAGAGGGTGACAAAACATGAGAGGCTCCTAACTCTGGGAAATGAACAAGGGGTAGTGGATAGTGGGATGGAGTAACTGGGTGACGGGCACTGAGTCAGGCACTTGACAGGATGAGCACTGGGTGTTATACTATATGTTGGCAAATCAACTCCAATAAATAAATAAATAAATAAATAAATAAATAAATAAATAAATAAATAAATAAAAATATATATATAAATTTAAATAAATAAATAAAGAGAAACAGAATTGAATGACAACCTGAAAGTGGGGAAACTATGACTCCAGAAGCAATAAAAATGATGGATTTGATTAGGTAAGAATTAGAAATGTGAAAATAATAAACACAACTAATAAAAAAAACAAATGACTGGCTAGGAAAAAGTGTATGTTATACACAAATGGTTCATATCTCTAATATATATAAAAGCTTCTAAAACTAAAGAAAAAAGACAACCTATAGAAAGATAGGCTAGAAATATGAATAGATATCATAGGAAAAAGAAATGTAAAAGGCTACTAAACATAAGAAAAGTTTTAAATTATATTCATAACAAATAAGTAATAATTTAAAACTTCACTGAGTTATTATTTCTTTCTTATCAGATTGGAAAAAAATCCAAAAATCTGCAACATATTTTGTTGATAAGGCTATGAAGAAATAGCACCTTAATACATTGTTATGGAAATACAAAATGTTGAAACTCCTAAAGAGAGGGGAATTTGTCAATATATAGCAAAATTACACAAGTACTTACCCTTTTATTTAGCAATCCCACTTCTAGAAATCTACTACAAAGATACACCAGGAAAAAAATACAAAAAGGTAGGTTCACAGGAATTCATTGAAGTACTATTTGTAGGGGGGTTCAATAGGTTAAGCGTTTGCCTTTGACTATAGTAGGTCATGATCCCAGGGTCCTGGGATTGAGCCCCACGTGGGGTTCCCTACTCAGCTGTGAGTCTGCTTCTCCCCATCCCTCTTCCTCTGCCCTTCTTGTAAATGCACCTGTGCTCTGTCTCTCTCTCTCTTTATCTCAAATAAATAAAATCTTAAAAAATAAGAAATACTATTTGTAATAACAGACTGTAAACAAACCAAATGTTTATTAATAGGAAATGGGTTAAATAAAACCATGCTGTATCTGTACAATGAAATACTTTGCAGCCCTTTCAGAAGAGGCCAGAGAAAGCTCCCTTGTCCCTTCCACCATGGGAGGTTACACTGAGAAGTCAGCAATCTGCAACTCAGAAGAGGCTCTTTACCTGAACCCAGCCATGCTTGCATCAAGTTTTGGACTTCCAGCCTCCAGAACTCTGAGAAATTCTTGCTGCTTTTTATAAGCCACCTAATCTGTTGTATTTTGTTATAGCAGCCCAAATGTAAATGAGCTACCAAACCATAGAAAGACATGGAAGAAACTTAAAATACATGTTATTAAATGAAAGGAGCTAATCCAAAAACACTACCTACTGTGTGATGTTCTGGAAAAAGAAAACCTATGGAGACAGTAAAAGGATCAGTGGTTATCAGTATGCTCTTTTTCAATGTGGCCTTGCTATTTATTCTTCTATTAAAAGGTGGAGTCTATTTCCTCCACCATTGAATTTGGGATAGACTTAGTACTTATTATGCCTAATAGGAAATGTAATGCTTTGACTTCTGAGGGTAGGCCTTAAAAGTAATACAAGTTCTATCTTTGCATCTTATAATTCACCTTCTGTGAACTCAGCTACTATGCAATGAGGACGCCTGAACAGCCCCATGGAGAGATCTATGTGGAGAAAAACCAAACCTGACAACAGCCCCACCTGAGTCCTCAATCAGGAATGAGAAATAACTGTCAGAAATGTGAGAGAGACCATCTTAAAACTCTAGCCATCCCAGCACCCCCACTGACACCATGATCCCTGACAAAGAAGAAACTCTAGCAGTCCCTGCCTGAATTCTTGACCCAGAGAAGCATGAACAAATAAAGTCTTTTTGTTTTAAGCAATTAAGTTTGAGATGATGTGTTATTAGCAATGAATAACTGACATAAAAGTATATCTTTTTTTTTTATGATAGAGGGAAAGAGAGAGAGAGAGAGGCAGAGACACAGGCAGAGGGAGAAGCAGGCTCCATGCACCGGGAGCCCGACGTGGGATTCGATCCCTGGTCTCCAGGATCACGCCCTGGGCCAAAGGCAGGCGCTAAACCGCTGTGCCACCCAGGGATCCCATAAGAATATCTTACAGAAAAAAAAGAATATCTTACAGAGATCATTACTTCCTTATGAAGAGAAAATAGAGAACTACAATATAGATGTAATCTTCAAGCAAATAAATGAAAATAAATAATTTCACCTAAACACCAAAAAATTGATTTTATGATCTATGATTTTTAAAAATAATGCCAAAAGTAACGCAAGGCAGATTGTTAGTAAGTGGTTCAGAGCTAGAAAACCTCCACAGTCTTAGAACAGTGAGGTCTATTTAGCTGGAGTAAATAGTAAAATTAAAGAAATAGCAAGGAACTAGATGGGGGAAATTGATAGAGACATTAGCCTTAAATTAGTTCAGACTCTCTTCAAGAGGTAACCAGAAGTTGGCTGAAGAGTCTTAGTAGGGCAGTGACATGATCAAATCTGTATTTTGACAAAAGTGGTTGTTTTGTATGGATTATATGAGGAAAAACTTGACACATCAGGGCCACTTAGGATGATTTCCAGATATGAGGTTATGAGAAGTTGGACTAGGGAAATAACAGTGCATACAAGTTCAAGAACTATCTAATTAATAATTATGAGATGACTGAATGGTAAAGGGAATGATGAAGGAAAATCCAGAGATGATGCTGAGGTTTTGAGTTGGAATGACTAAGAAAATTGTGATGACACTGATGCAGAGAAGAAAACTAAGAAGAGATAATGGGTTGAAAAATAATAGTGATCTACTGAGTAGAATTCTAGACCTGAGTTAGTAAGTTCTTGACCTACTAAGTTAATGTTATATCCAAGTAGAAACATCCCATGTTTAGTTTCCGGCACAAAATTGAATTAAGGTGAGACATTAGAACTCATAATAATAAACACTGTTTTCCAAAATGTGTTTCTCAAACACTATTGACATGAGATGCCCCATTAAAAGATCCTGAGACTAAATACATTTTGAAGATGTTTACTACTTCTTGGATATTCATAATGCACATTAGAATATCACACTCAGAACAATCCTTCTGTACAGAGCCTATACAATTTTGCTTAAGCAAAACATTCCAAAGTATGGTCAACCCTTAACATACTTTATATCATGATCCACTTGGAAAATTCAAAGACTCATCAAGAATACACTTAATGGGGCACCCTGGGTGGCTCAGCAGTTTGGCGCCACCTTCAGCCCAGGGCATGATCCTGGAGACCCAGGATCGAGTCCCACATCAGGCTGCCTGCATGGAGCCTGCTTCTCCCTCTGCCTGTGTCTCTGACTCTCTCTCTCTCTCTCTCTCTCTCTCTCTCTGTGACTATCATGAATAAATAAATAAAATCTTTAAAAAAATAGTTTTAATGGCTTTAATGGTTATAGCCAATGCACAGTTATAGCCAATGCACAGAATCAATAAAAATGGGAAAGAAACTTGAGAGTAAAGGTCAAAGGGTTAAGTCATGAACTAGGATAGAGAAGAGTCTTCCATTGTCTGACAAATGGAAGGTGATCATGGAAGTTCAGTGTCACAGAAGATCACAGAAGCCAACCATTAAGTATGTTTCAGAAGGACAACATGGTCATGTACTACAGAAATGTTAAGAAGGCCAAAGCCAAAAAGAAAGGCCTGGAAAAGGTCATTGGATTTAGTAAGAGGTCAATAGTCACCCTTGAAAGAGTTTTGGTGAAAGGATTTGAGGGAAAATATATGACAGAGGCTAAAGAAGAAGTATGTTGTCATGACAGAAATCAAAATCGAGGGTAATAAATATTTACTTGCTATCTGAAAGTGAAAATCTGAGGGAAAGAAGTCTAGCTCCATGGGTTGTCTCTGTCAATTGGAAATTATCAATAGTGGAAAAAAATCTGTGCACATGCAAAGACAGATGAGAATACACCAGTGGAGCCAGTCTAGGAATGATACTAAAGAGTGAAAATACGGGAGGGGAGGAGCAAGATGGCGGAAGAGTAGGGTCCCCAAATCACCTGTCTCCACCAAACTACCTAGAAAACCTTCAAATTATCCTGAAAATCTATGAATTCGGCCTGAGATTTAAAGAGAGACCAGCTGGAATGCTACAGTGAGAAGAGTTCGCGCATCTATCAAGGTAGGAAGACGGGGAAAGAGAAAGAAAGAAAAGGCCTCCAAGGGGGAGGGGCCCCGCGAGGAGCCGGGCTGAGGCCGGGGCGAGTGTCCCCAGGACAGGAGAGCCCCGTCCCGGAGGAGCAGGAGCTGCACCGACCTTCCCGGGAGGAAAGGGGCTCGTGGGGAGGTGGAGCAGGACCCAGGAGGGCGGGGATGCCCTCGGGCTCCCGGGGACACTAACAGACACCTGCGCCCCGGGAGAGTGCGCCGAGCTCCCTAAGGGCTGCAGCGCGCACGGCGGGACCCGGAGCAGCTGGGGGGCTCGGGGGCGGCTCTGCGGAGGGGGCTGCGGGACCCGGAGCAGCTCGGAGGGGCTCGGGCAGAGGAAGAGGCTCCGTGCGGAGGGGGCTGCGCGGTTCCAGGAGCAGCTCGGAGGGGCTCGGGCGGAGGAAGAGGCTCCGTGCGGAGGGGGCTGCGCGGTTCCAGGAGCAGCTCGGAGGGACTTGGGCGGCGGCTCCGCGGAGGGGGCTGCGCGGCCCGGGAGCGCGAATCCACCAGCGCAGGCTCCGGAGCACAGGGCGCCGGGACACAGCCCAGGATCCCGCCTCCCCCGGGACAGGCAGAGGCCGGGAGGGCCCAGGACAGCGAGGACGCTCCTGCCCCGAGCTGAGCAGATCAGCGGCCCCGCCCCGGAGCCTCCAGGCCCTGCAGACGGAGTTCCTGCCGGAGCTGAATCCAGGTTTCCAGAGCTGCCCCGCCACTGGGGCTGTTCCTCCTGCGGCCTCACGGGGTAAACAACCCCCCTGAGCCCTGCACCAGGCAGGGGCACAGCAGCTCCCCCAACTGCTAACACCTGAAAATCAGCACAACAGGCCCCTCCCCCAGACCAGCTAGACGGACAACTTCCAGGAGAAGCCAAGGGACTTAAAGTACACAGAATCAGAAGATACTCCCCGGTGGTTCTTTTTTTTGTTTGTTTTTGTTTTTGTTTTTGTTTTTGTTTTGTTTTGCTTTGTTTCCTTCCCCCACCCCCTTTTTTTCTCCTTTCTTTTTCTTTCTCTTTTTCTTCTTTTTTTTTTTTTCTTTTTCTTCCCTTTTTTTTTCTCTTTCTCTTTTCTTTCCTTCTTTCTCTCCTCTCTTTTTCTCTTTTTCCCAATACAACTTGCTTTTGGCCACTCTGCACTGAGCAAAATGACTAGAAGGAAAACCTCACCTCAAAAGAAAGAATCAGAAACAGTCCTCTCTCCCACAGAGTTACAAAATCTGGATTACAATTCAATGTCAGAAAGCCAATTCAGAAGCACTATTATACAGCTACTGGTGGCTCTAGAAAAAAGCATAAAGGACTCAAGAGACTTCATGACTGCAGAATTTAGAGCTAATCAGGCAGACATTAAAAATCAATTGAATGAGATGCAATCCAAACTAGAAGTCCTAATGACGAGGGTTAACGAGGTGGAAGAACGAGTGAGTGACATAGAAGACAAGTTGATGGCAAAGAGGGAAACTGAGGAAAAAAGAGAGACAATTAAAAGACCATGAAGACAGATTAAGGGAAATAAACGACAGCCTGAGGAAGAAAAACCTACGTTTAATTGGGGTTCCCAAGGGCGCCGAAACGGCCAGAGGGCCAGAATATGTATTTGAACAAATCATAGCTGAAAACTTTCCTAATCTGGGAAGGGAAACAGGCATTCAGATCCAGGAAATAGAGAGATCCCCCCCTAAAATCAATAAAAACCGTTCAACACCTCGACATTTAATTGTGAAGCTTGCAAATTCCAAAGATAAAGAGAAGATCCTTAAAGCAGCAAGAGACAAGAAATCCCTGACTTTTATGGGGAGGAGTATTAGGGTAACAGCAGACCTCTCCACAGAGACCTGGCAGGCCAGAAAGGGCTGGCAGGATATATTCAGGGTCCTAAATGAGAAGAACATGCAACCAAGAATACTTTATCCAGCAAGGCTCTCATTCAAAATGGAAGGAGAGATAAAGAGCTTCCAAGACAGGCAGCAACTAAAAGAATATGTGACCTCCAAACCAGCTCTGCAAGAAATTTTAAGGGGGCCTCTTAAAATTCCCCTTTAAGAAGAAGTTCAGTGGAACAGTCCACAAAAACAAAGACTGAATAGATATCATGATGACACTAAACTCATATCTCTCAATAGTAACTCTGAATGTGAACGGGCTTAATGACCCCATCAAAAGGCGCAGGGTTTCAGACTGGATAAAAAAGCAGGACCCATCTATTTGCTGTCTACAAGAGACTCATTTTAGACAGAAGGACACCTACAGCCTGAAAATAAAAGGTTGGAGAACCATTTACCATTCGAATGGTCCTCAAAAGAAAGCAGGGGTAGCCATCCTTATATCAGATAAACTAAAATTTACCCCAAAGACTGTAGTGAGAGATGAAGAGGGACACTATATCATACTTAAAGGATCTATTCAACAAGAGGACTTAACAATCCTCAATATATATGCTCCGAATGTGGGAGCTGCCAAATATATAAATCAATTATTAACCAAAGTGAAGAAATACTTAGATAATAATACACTTATACTTGGTGACTTCAATCTAGCTCTTTCTATACTCGATAGGTCTTCTAAGCAAAACATCTCCAAAGAAACGAGAGCTTTAAATGATACACTGGACCAGATGGATTTCACAGATATCTACAGAACTTTACATCCAAACTCAACTGAATACACATTCTTCTCAAGCGCACATGGAACTTTCTCCAGAATAGACCACATATTGGGTCACAAATCGGGTCTGAACCGATACCAAAAGATTGGGATTGTCCCCTGCATATTCTCGGACCATAATGCCTTGAAATTAGAACTAAATCACAACAAGAAGTTTGGAAGGACCTCAAACACATGGAGGTTAAGGACCATCCTGCTAAAAGATAAAAGGGTCAACCAGGAAATTAAGGAAGAATTAAAAAGATTCATGGAAACTAATGAGAATGAAGATACAACCGTTCAAAATCTTTGGGATGCAGCAAAAGCAGTCCTAAGGGGGAAATACATCGCAATACAAGCATCCATTCAAAAACTGGAAAGAACTCAAATACAAAAGCTAACCTTACACATAAAGGAGCTAGAGAAAAAACAGCAAATAGATCCTACACCCAAGAGAAGAAGGGAGTTAATAAAGATTCGAGCAGAACTCAACGAAATCGAGACCAGAAGAACTGTGGAACAGATCAACAGAACCAGGAGTTGGTTCTTTGAAAGAATTAATAAGATAGATAAACCATTAGCCAGCCTTATTAAAAAGAAGAGAGAGAAGACTCAAATTAATAAAATCATGAATGAGAAAGGAGAGATCACTACCAACACCAAGGAAATACAAACGATTTTAAAAACATATTATGAACAGCTATACGCCAATAAATTAGGCAATCTAGAAGAAATGGACGCATTCCTGGAAAGCCACAAACTACCAAAACTGGAGCAGGAAGAAATAGAAAACCTGAACAGGCCAATAACCAGGGAGGAAATTGAAGCAGTCATCAAAAACCTCCCAAGACACAAGAGTCCAGGGCCAGATGGCTTCCCAGGAGAATTTTATCAAACGTTTAAAGAAGAAATCATACCTATTCTCCTAAAGCTGTTTGGAAAGATAGAAAGAGATGGAGTACTTCCAAATTCGTTCTATGAAGCCAGCATCACCTTAATTCCAAAGCCAGACAAAGACCCCGCCAAAAAGGAGAATTACAGACCAATATCCCTGATGAACATGGATGCAAAAATTCTCAACAAGATACTGGCCAATAGGATCCAACAGTACATTAAGAAAATTATTCACCATGACCAAGTAGGATTTATCCCTGGGACACAAGGCTGGTTCAACACCCGTAAAACAATCAATGTGATTCATCATATCAACAAGAGAAAAACCAAGAACCATATGATCCTCTCATTGGATGCAGAGAAAGCATTTGACAAAATACAGCATCCATTCCTGATCAAAACTCTTCAGAGTGTAGGGATAGAGGGAACATTCCTCGACATCTTAAAAGCCATCTATGAAAAGCCCACAGCAAATATCATTCTCAATGGGGAAGCACTGGGAGCCTTTCCCCTAAGATCAGGAACAAGACAGGGATGTCCACTCTCACCACTGCTATTCAACATAGTACTGGAAGTCCTAGCCTCAGCAATCAGACAACAAAAAGACATTAAAGGCATTCAAATTGGCAAAGAAGAAGTCAAACTCTCCCTCTTCGCCGATGACATGATACTCTACATAGAAAACCCAAAAGTCTCCACCCCAAGATTACTAGAACTCATACAGCAATTTGGTAGCGTGGCAGGATACAAAATCAATGCCCAGAAATCAGTGGCATTTCTATACACTAACAATGAGACTGAAGAAAGAGAAATTAAGGAGTCAATCCCATTTACAATTGCACCCAAAAGCATAAGATACCTAGGAATAAACCTCACCAAAGATGTAAAGGATCTATACCCTAAAAACTATAGAACACTTCTGAAAGAAATTGAGGAAGACACAAAGAGATGGAAAAATATTCCATGCTCATGGATTGGCAGAATTAATATTGTGAAAATGTCAATGTTACCCAGGGCAATATACACGTTTAATGCAATCCCTATCAAAATACCATGGACTTTCTTCAGAGAGTTAGAACAAATTATTTTAAGATTTGTGTGGAATCAGAAAAGACCCCGAATAGCCAGGGGAATTTTAAAAAAGAAAACCATATCTGGGGGCATCACAATGCCAGATTTCAGGTTGTACTACAAAGCTGTGGTCATCAAGACAGTGTGGTACTGGCACAAAAACAGACACATAGATCAGTGGAACAGAATAGAGAATCCAGAAGTGGACCCTGAACTTTATGGGCAACTAATATTCGATAAAGGAGGAAAGACTATCCATTGGAAGAAAGACAGTCTCTTCAATAAATGGTGCTGGGAAAATTGGACATCCACATGCAGAAGAATGAAACTAGACCACTCTCTTTCACCATACACAAAGATAAACTCAAAATGGATGAAAGATCTAAATGTGAGACAAGATTCCATCAAAATCCTAGAGAAGAACACAGGCAACACCCTTTTTGAACTCGGCCATAGTAACTTCTTGCAAGATACATCCACGAAGGCAAAAGAAACAAAAGCAAAAATGAACTATTGGGACTTCATCAAGATAAGAAGCTTTTGCACAGCAAAGGATACAGTCAACAAAACTCAAAGACAACCTACAGAATGGGAGAAGATATTTGCAAATGACATATCAGATAAAGGGCTAGTTTCCAAGATCTATAAAGAACTTATTAAACTCAACACCAAAGAAACAAACAATCCAATCATGAAATGGGCAAAAGACATGGACAGAAATCTCACAGAGGAAGACATAGACATGGCCAACATGCATATGAGAAAATGCTCTGCATCACTTGCCATCAGGGAAATACAAATCAAAACTACAATGAGATACCACCTCACACCAGTGAGAATGGGGAAAATTAACAAGGCAGGAAACAACAAATGTTGGAGAGGATGCGGAGAAAAGGGAACCCTCTTACACTGTTGGTGGGAATGTGAACTGGTGCAGCCACTCTGGAAAACTGTGTGGAGGTTCCTCAAACAGTTAAAAATATACCTGCCCTACGACCCAGCAATTGCACTGTTGGGGATTTACCCCAAAGATACAAATGCAATGAAACGCCGGGACACCTGCACCCCGATGTTTCTAGCAGCAATGGCCACTATAGCCAAACTGTGGAAGGAGCCTCGGTGTCCAACGAAAGATGAATGGATAAAGAAGATGTGGTTTATGTATACAATGGAATATTACTCAGCTATTAGAAATGACAAATACCCACCATTTGCTTCAACGTGGATGGAACTGGAGGGTATTATGCTGAGTGAAGTAAGTCAGTCGGAGAAGGACAAACATTATATGTTCTCATTCATTTGGGGAATATAAATAATAGTGAAAGGGAAAATAAGGGAAGGGAGAAGAAATGTGTGGGAAATATCAGAAAGGGAGACAGAACGTAAAGACTGCTAACTCTGGGAAACGAACTAGGGGTGGTAGAAGGGGAGGAGGGCGGGGGGTGGGAGTGAGTGGGTGACGGGCACTGGGGGTTATTCTGTATGTTAGTAAATTGAACACCAATAAAAATAAAAAAATAAAAAAAAAAAAGAGTGAAAATACTCTGAGGAGTAAGGAATAGTCCCTAGGGCAAAAGGAGCATCTTTAATCTGGAAGAAGAAAAACAGCTTTTCTTCTGAGATGAGCACAAAAGACAGGTGATGTCAAAAGAGAGTTAAATGGGTGATGATGGAAGAGAAAATCTCTTAAGGATCAGCAGAGTGGGGGAAGGAAGCAGATGGCAGGGAGAAGGCTGTAGTTAGCAAAGAAGAGAACCAAATATATGCTCTTGGAAAAGGAGCAATGCCAGATCCCTTGAAGGACAGTAAAATCTGGGAGGTTGAGGAGGTCATTTAGGTTAATGTTGAATATAAAATGAAAGGGAATATAAATATTTATTTTTTAAATATTTATTATTTAATGCATATAATATGAAAAAATTTGGAAAAGATGCTAAGATCTGTCCCCTTATTGTTTATCAGTTTATTTTACTTGCTTATTAAAGATAAGAATTCTCCATTAAACTCATTAAGTTCTATTGGGCAGGCCTTGGTCTGTCTTGTTTGTTTTTGTGTGACTGACATCTAACAGTGACTGGCAGATAGTAGGTGGTTGGTAAATATTTGTTTAGAATTTACAAGTATGCTTTGGTTCAGGAGGCAAAGTGGAAGTGCAGGGCACAAATGATAGGAATAAATATTTGATTATAGCAGAAGAGGAAGACTAGGTTTGTGAGTGGGGAAACTGGCCTCATTAATAAACATTTCTGAGTCATAAAGCTGAAAATGACCTCTCAGATCATCTAATCTTGATTCCTGTTTCCAGGGAAGGCTCACTTAATTGCTCAGCCTTAAGAAACAAACTCAACCAAAAAAAACCTCATAATACCAGCAAAAGGCTGCAGTTGATTTCATCATTTGATTTTTTTTTTTACTATTACCCCAATGTGAAGAATATAAATATAGTCACAAGCTTTCCCCCTTCAACAGTTCACTTCCATTTCCTGCTAGTTGCTGCATTATCATCAATCTTTTCAAAGTCATTATTCCCATAATGCTTGGGCTTTCACTCTCCACTCCCAATGTCTACTCAAGATACACCCAAAATAAGTTCTAAAACACCCGATGAATATGAAATGAGGTGGAGAGCAAAGGCATTTCAGATGTGCCAGTAGGTCCTGGTGTTTCTGACTTAATAGGTTTGACTCCTCTTTTAAGACTAACAACACAGTGCAGCATGTAGCAAAAAGCATCAACTTTAGAGCCTACAGTCCAGATTCAGTTTTGAATCTCAAGCACAATTGCTTTACCATGTAATTCTATTTAAGTTATTCAACTCCATGCACTGAGGATGATAATAACATAGTTTTAGGCTGGTTTTGAAAATTATAGATAATGTCTATAATGTACCTGGTACAAAGCAAACACTCAATAAAGTGAAGCTACAAATATTTTTTTTCAGATATTCTGTTCTGATAGCCAAAATGCCACAGCTCGGGCCATAGTAAAACATGAAATGTTCCTGGCCATGGCGAGTGAAAAAAGGCAGTGAAAATGAGACTAAATACAGAAACATACTTGAAAGTCTGTTTAAGAAACAGATCCCACATCCCCCTTTCTACTGTAAACTGCAAGGCAACTTCAGTCTTCACATCCTGGAAAGGACAGAAAATATTTCTCCGATGAGGGTAAAATAGAGAGTCTCGGGATCCCTGGGTGGCGCAGCGGTTTGGTACCTGCCTTTGGCCCAGGGTGCGATCCTGGAGACCCGGGATCGAATCCCACATCGGGCTGCCAGTGCATGGAGCCTGCTTCTCCCTCTGCCTGTGTCTCTGCCTCTCTCTCTGTGACTATCATAAATAAATAAAAATTTAAAAAAAAATAAATAAAAAATAAAATAAAAGAGAGTCTCTGCAGAATGGGACACCAGAACCATTGGTATCTCTAATATCACACTAAAAATGTGGAGATTAAATCAATATTTACATTTTGAATGCTGAGATATCCTGCCTCCTTCCCTCATTCAGCTCCCAGGACTCTGAGAGCCAGATTTCTAACCTGCAGGCAAAAGTTTATAAGTTTTCTTTGGGCGAAATGACCAGCCTAAAAAGAAGTCTAAAGATATTGATCAGAAATTCACAAGAAGAAGAAGAAATTCAATGAAAAACAGACCAAGGAGAAAGTGAAGCCTGCAATTGACAAGCACCATCCACACATTCCAACTTGCAGTCAGGTTTTCAATGGCATTGTCTTTAGAAGAAAGATCAACTAAGGATTACCAGACAAATAAACAAGGGAATGGAGACTATTAAGAGAGAAGAAAAGTTTACTTTAAAAAATTGTCCTGAGATGTATAAGGCAAGGTGTATGAGGCAAGGTCAGTTTGCTATTTAAAATGGAGGAGGAATTATTCATAATTTTTAAAAGAGGTTTTGGAATTTTAAAAAAATGCAGAAACCAAAAATGCAGTAGAAAGGCTGGGGAAGGGCAGCCTGGATGGCTTAGCAGTTTAGCGCCGCCTTCAGCCCAGAGTGTGATCCTGGAGACCCAGGATCGAGTCCCATGTCAGGTTCCCTGCATGGAACCTGCTTCTCCCTCTGCCTGTGTCTCTGCCTCTCTCTCTCTCTCTCTCATGAATAAATAAATAAAATATTAAAAAAAAAAAAGACTGGGGAATGACACTGAAGGAAACTTTCAGAGAGTAGAGTAAAAAGACAAACATAAAATGGGAAAGATAGGCAAATAGAGAACTAATCCAGGAAAGCCAATACACAAATAAAAGGATTTCCAGAAAGAGAAAATGCATGATGGAGTAGAGGAAGTCAACAAAGAATAATCCACAAAACGTCCCCTGAACTGAAGGATATGAGTTTGCAGGTAGAGGGGGCCTGATGAATGTGAATGTATCTGCCTTGGCACATTGGAAAAGCATGAATCCATACTAATATCAATTACAATACATTTCTGAACACTGGAAGCAAAGCAAAAACTCCACCCACCTCCAAAGAGAAGGTATAATGCAGAGACAGGTATTAGAATGCCTTTGGACTTCTCAAGAGCAGCCCTGGAATCTAAAAGGCATTGAAACAATGATTTTTAAGATACTGAGATTTCTAACCTAGAATTCTGTACTAATCGACTGTGAGGGAAAAATAAAGACATTTCAGACATCTAAAGTCATGAAAATCCAGCTGCTGTGAATCTCTCTCATCCACTGCTCGAGGATGTGTAATGTTACACTAAACAAGAGCATAAACCAAGTAAGAAAATACATAAGTTATAAGAAAGATATAGGAAAATGGGCAAAGTCAAACAGCTCCAGAAGAGATTTCTTCAAGAAAAATGAAATTGGTAGAATTGTCTGGATGTCTTTGAGGGATATAAACAACTAAATGTCTGAAATTAAGTTATATATTTAATTGTATATATAAAATTGCTAACCAAAGGATTTTACATGTAAAATACTAATGAAAGGGGGGCAGCCCGGGTGGCTCAGCAGTTTAGCACTGCCTTTGGCCCAGGGTGTGAGCCTGGAGACCTGGGATCAAGTCCCATGTCGGGCTCCCTGTATGGAGCCTGCTTCTCCCTCTGCCTATGTCTCTACCTCTGTGTGTGTGTGTGTGTGTGTGTGTGTGTGTGTGTGTGTGTGTCTCCCATGAATAAATAAATAAAATCTTTAAAAAAAAAAAGGGGGGGGGGAGACAAGACAACGAACTCTAATAAAAAGTAAAATTAATCCAGTATAGTATGTGGCTCAGCAGGAAATATTGTTTAACTATTTATAAGAATTCAAACATTGAATATTGACCTAACTAGACATGATGTAACTATACTGGGAGGAAAAGAGCACAAAAAATATATAGGTGGGGATAGGATAGAGATAGGCAGTACCGTAAGTGGTTTCAAACAAAAGTGAATGCTAAATCCTTATTTGGAGGGAGATGACATGAGATAATATCTAAAACTGATAGATCAAGATATAGCAATAAAACCATGCTGCATAGAAATGTGCAGGTAAGTTTAAAATAACAAAAATATTTGATTTTGCTTTGAGGAATTAAGAAATAGAGAAGCAGTAAGGAAGAGGGAAAGTGTTTTACAGAACAATTTAAATTAACTATGTGCATGCATATCTTGAATAAAAAATTGAAATACACAGAAATTTGAAATGGAAAAAGAAATGGCTAGCAAGCTAGCTTAAGATTCCTTATCATTGAAGAGTTAAGAGGAAGGTAACTGGCTTTTACAAAGAGATGGCATTTGAACAAATGATGTGAATGGTAGAAAGAAGTAAAGAATGATAGAAATTCAGTAACATGGAAGTTGTCTGCATCTGAGTTCAGGAAAGGAGGGCATTGCCCCTAGGAACATGGACCAGATAACTAAAAGTATATTATTCCTATCAATAATTTCTGATGAGATAGAGTAACTCTAGACACAAAGTGAAGTAATATTTAACTTTAATACTTAATAATCTGTGAAGTTCCTAGACACATTGTGCAATTAAAGGAATGAATGAATTTAAAATGAATTGAATGAATTTTTAAGTTTATAGTCCCACATATTTCTCAGATACTTAGATTGAATTGAACTGAATTTAGTGAAATGTCAAAGAAAACATGTGAGTCCCATTATTTTATTGGGCCACACATAGAAAGGATAGTAGTTAGAAGCAAAACTCTTTAGGTTTACAAGTTTTTGATGTTTTAATGATTTTCCATTAAAATCAAGCAGTTTTATGCAATGAGGTTTACAGATATTTAGTAAAAGTTTCCTATTGAAGATGACACTTGACTTTTATGGTGCATTTTTCTTTTTTCTTTTTCTTTTTTAAAAGATTATATTTATTCATGAGAGACACAGAGAGAGAGGCAGAGACATAGGCAGAGGGATAAGAGGGCTCTGCAGGAGCCCGATGTGGGACTCGATCCCAGGATTCTCCCAGGATCCCGGGATCACGCTCTGAGCCAAAGGCAGACGCTCAATCACTGAGCCACCCAGGGGTCCCAATGGCACATTTTTCAAAATGTTAATGATTAAGTAGTTTCCATTAAAAATGAAATATGTTTTAGTTTTTAATTTTAAATTAAGAAATCATATTTATAATCATTCTAAGTTATCTAATACCTTTTAAAGGGAACATTGTTAAGGCACCTGGGTGGCAGAGTCCATTAAGCATGGACTCTTGGTTTTGGCTCAGGTTGTGATCTCAAGGTTGTGCTCAGCCCAGAGTCTGCTTGAGATTCTCTCTCCCTCTTCTTCTGCCCTTCCCCACCTCTCTCTCACTCTGTCAAATAAATAAATAAATACATTCTTTAAAAAAAGAAAGTAGAAAAAAATAAAACAAAATTATTTTGCCAGCTTTAGCCAAAAAGTTTCAGGAGAAAAAATATAAGAAATGTTCTTATTTTCATGTCATAGCTGTCTCTTATATTTGGTGACATATCAATTAATAAAATATAAAAAAATTTTACAAACAAAAATTTTTTAATTAGAGGTGTTTTTGAAACAAGATATTACATAATTTGCCTACATATGTGTGTGTATGTGTGTATGTATTTATATCTAATTAGAATTTTACTTAGACATTATTTAGTCCATTCTTGACTTTTATCCAACAAGGAGGAACAGAATGGTTTAGTGGTTCCCTAATGCTAATATGACATAGCTGATTGGTGGAAAAGCAATTATAAAAATTCCTTGGTCTCCTGATCCTCAGTCACATTCTACTTCTGTATCATCAGTTATAAAAGTAATCTAAATTTTGGTCATTATGAATTTAAAAGGTTTTTAAAAGCATAATTTATTTTTTGAAGTGAAAGCAGGAGGAAAAGGACTTTTACAAATTATTCAATCAGAATTGAGACAGAAGATACTTATTAAGGAAAATGGGGACATTTTGGTAAGGCTGTAGATTGGCAATATGTCTCAATCAGACTTCCTATACATCTATTTAGCCCTAAATAGCATATCTATAAAAAGAGCTCCTCTCACTCTTCAGTCTGTGCAGCACAGGAAGGTAGAACCCTGGAAGAAAACCAGTCTTGCTGGCCTAAGAATTTAGAGGACTGAATTTGGGTCTGTTTGAGCCACTAAAATCTAAGGTGAAATCCCCTAAAGGAAGGAGCTACTGAGTGAGAAGCCTGGAAATCTGCATATAAACTCTCCTCAAATTGTTGGCTGACTGCCTGTCAATCCAAGGAACCTAGCAGAAGGTGACAGCTGTGAAAGGCTCTAAGAGCCAAGCAGAGATTTTAGCTGCTGCCCACCACAGCTAAGACACACCTTGAAGCTGAAATCCAACCAAGTTAAGTGACCTTGGTAACCACCTTGGGTTTTCCATGAAGCTAGGAACAAAGCCTACATCACTAAAACTAAAATATGAACCTGTCCTAAAAAAAAATGAAAACCAAGTTTCCACAAGTTTCCTCAAGTTAAAGGTGATCTGTCTGTAATTTAACTGCCTGCTAGAACAAAACTCAATACTTTTCAGAGGAAGATCCAGAGACCCTGCAATGTATTACCCACAGCATAACAATAAAAAATTACTAGAAAGGGAAAATGTGACTTACAGTCAATAGAAAGAGACCAACAAAGGCCGTAGGTGTTAGAGTTGGCAGAGAAAGACTTTAAAATAACTGTGATAAATATGTTTAAAAGTCTACCAGAAAAGATGAATATAACATATAAAGAAATGGGTAATGGAGAATAAAGATTAGAAAAGCAGAAACGAAACTGCCTTTATTCACAGACAACATGATTCTACAAGATTCTCCAAAAATCTTTTAATTCCAATAAGTGAACTCAGCAAGGTTCTAGGATATAAAAAGTCAGTATTTCTATACGATTTCAACAAACAATTGGAAATAACATTTAAAAATAAGTAATATTTATAATAGTGTCAAAAAACATTAAATACTTAAGAATGAACTTTTAAAAAGGTATAAAAGATCTCTACTTTTAAAACTACAAGTCTGCAGGAAGTAAGGCCAAAAAAGTAAAGAAATATACCATGTACATTGTTGCAGGATGATATTGTAAAGATGTCATTCCACCTAAAAATGATGTATAGAATCAGTATAATTCCAGCTCAGAATGCTGTTTTTTATAAAAATTGGTAGTCAAACATTCACTGTTAAATAGAAATACAAAGGACCAGAATAGCTAAAATAATCCTGAAAAAGAAACAAGTTGGAGGATTTAGACCATCTGACTCTAAGACTTATTACAAAGCTATAGTAATTAAGACAATGTGTTATTGGCATAAGAAAAGACAAATAAAAAAAAAAAGAAAAGAAAAGACAAATAGATGGGTTGAATAGAATAGAGAATCTAGAAATAGACCTCTCCCCATATGTATTCAGCCAATTGACAGAAATGCCAGAAATTCAATGAGGAAAAGAAAATATTTTCAACAAATGGTAGTAGAACAACTGGATATCTATATATCCTGACTAGTATATCACAACATATAAAAAATAATGTGAGGTGGATTGTAAACCTAAAATAAAAACTAAACTATAAAATCCTTAGAAGGAAGCATAAAGAATATCTTTGCAATAATGCAGTAGGAAAGGATTTCTTGGTATGTAAAAAGTAGTAACCATAAAAGAAAAAAGATACATTGGATTTTATCAAGATTAGAAACCGCTGTTCATCAAAAGACACGTTAAGGAAATGGAAAAGGTAATTCACATACTCACTATCAAGGCTTAGTGAGGCTCTACTACACAGCTTGCCTGTAATGGAAATATGATTTTAACACAGGTCTTTTGGTTTTATTTATATTTTTTTCTAGAGAAATAAAAATATCATAAATCTTGACACTGCAAAAGTACAGAAGTTGAGGTTTAAAAAATGGGCAGCATAAATGGAAGTTTGGATAGTGAAGTTAGCATCTTACTAATATGAAAAGTAAAGAGAAAGACAGATTAGTCAGAACAGGCAATAGCAATTTCAGTATAATATTTAAAGCCAGTCAGTAACCAATTCAGATCAAAGTAACAATAGGACTATTAAATCCTATGATTATTAAAATAAGTAGCAAGTAACATGAGTAGACTAAATACTCACCTTTTTTTTAATGAAGTAATATACTTTATTTAATATTATTGTGCTCCTGGTGTATATTTGACTTCACTAACACAGATCCAACCTGCATGAGGCCATACTTCAAAAAATAAACAATCCTGAGTTAGTGATCAAGCATTCCATGAAGTCGATAAGCTGTCCTTTGTACAAAAAGACATTTAAATCTGATTACTTCATTCTGTAGTTTTTCATTTGTTTGCTTGGTATCCTCCAAGGAGGCCAGAGTTTCGCTCTTCTCTTTGGTCATCTGTTCGATTACCCGCATGGCGTCTTCTGCTGTTTGAGCAGCTTTGACTTTGTCGGCTTGCTTTTTCATTTACGGTTGGGAATCAACTATAGTTGATAAGTCAAAAACTAGAAGTTAACATAAACATTTCACCTGGGAAAAACATTTAGAAATGGAGGAGGGGATTCTGCTTTTCATTTTATGTCCATTCTTTAAAATTTAATTTTTTCCATACATGTGCACTTATTGCATTGTTTTTAGACAAATAGATTATAAAGAATAGGAAAAGAGGGAAAGAGAGAAACCTACCTACCTAGAGGTTATCACTGCATAATGAAATTTCAGATGACTTCTTTCTTTATTACACCTGTCTGTATGGCTGACCATATTTTTATAATTATAACAAGAAAATAAAGCTGGTTTCCCTTGAAGAAAATCTCTAATTAAAAAAAAACAAACTATATTGAAGTACTGTATTGCCTACCAGAAAATAACATATGGCTGTGTTGGAGCTTTCTGGTGGGAAAATACTTTTCAGAATGTCAAAATACTATTAACTTCTTGGTCTGGTTCACTGTATTACACTGAATACAAACCACTGTTGTTTCAGTTAATGAATTCTGGAGAGTCCTTAGCCTCAAAGTGCCAGGTACGACTGTAGAATACTTGCCTATAGTTGAGCAGAAAGTTCTCACAATAATAAAATTACTGTCAAATGTCACTGAGTTCTTTGCAATTATTGTGGGAGTAAAGAAATCCTAAAAATACTCCTATGGTAGAGTCTTTACAGTTCATACTGACATAAACTCTTTTGGGATTCTTCTCTAAGATGAAGTCTACACCCATAATTATGTCATCATGTGTGCAGAGTGTCATTTTGATTCAGTTCTTGTAACTTGTTTATAAGCCTAGTCAAGCAATAGCTAATGGTGATGGCCAGAGCCATTTGCCATTTAGATACCAAAACGTGTTGTAGTGTTCCCATTAGAACTGTGATATGGGTTCATCTATATCCTAAATTAGGTGTGTAGAGAAAAAAAAATGCATACCTGTAGGAATGCATTTTATAGCAAGAAGGGTATTGTTCCAGAAATTAGTCATCAGGTTATCTTGGCCATTGTAAATTCAGTACTTCTGGGAATTATTCTCAGGAAAACATTAGGTAGAAGCTCTAACTAGGGGCTTGGATTTTGACTACTACAAAGACTGGGAAAAAAAAAAAAAGAAAAAAAAGACTGGGAAAAAATAAAGCACATAACAAGCTCCAGTGTATAATCTACCAAGTTAATTCCATGACATATGATGCTGAAAACTTGATCAGGATTCCTTATTGATTTTGTAAGATTATATTAATGGTTTATGTAGGATTATATTAAGGGTAGACTCCTTCACAAATGGCAATGAAATGTTCCCAATTCCCCTATTGCTTTATTCTTAAGTCTGGGCCAGATATTTGCAATCAACTTCTGCTGTGTATGTGCATTTTCTCCTTAGTTAAATTTAGAGTTCTCTAAGAACCTTGCTTACATAAATATAGGGAAATAGTTAAAAGTAGGGATTTTGAAGTCAGATCTGGGTCTGAATCCTTGAAGCTCAATTTGCTGGATAACCATCAACACAGTCATTGTGAACCTCAGTTTTTTTACTGATAAAAAAGGAATGAAAGCACAACTCAGAGTTGTTATAAATCAAATATGATAATCTATATAAATCACCTAGTGTAGTGGTTCCCAAGTGTATGCACACTGGGTTTTCCTGAGGAGCTTGGTATAAACCATTAATATAATCTTACAAAATCAATAAGGATTCCTGATCAAGTTTTCACTGTCATGTATCATGGAATTAACTTGGTACATTATACACTGGAGCTTGTTATGTGCTTTATTCTTTTCCAGTCTTTGCAGTAGTTAAATAAAGTCCAAGCCACTAGTAATAATCCTAAGAGGCAAACACTATATAATCCCCAATTTCCAGATGATAAATGAGTTTGTAGATATTTAAAAACATAATCAAGATAATGTAATTATTACAAAGTAGAATCAATATTTAAACCCAGTTTGCCTGAATCCAAAGCCAAGCCCTCAGTTGTAATGCTATCCAGCCCCAAGCAAATTTCCTATCCAGAACTTTCCCAATCCAATTGAGGTATGGCATATTGACAATCTCAGTTTTGGGGGAAAAAGAAACACACATACACACAAACCCTCCTGAATTGAGAGTAAGCATTCAAAAAAAATCATAGAAACAACTGCTTTGTCTCAAGCAAATGATCAGACTGAAAGCATGGTCAAACTACTGAGGATTGTTGCAGGAAATTGGACAATAAGGTTAGGTATGTTTCTCATCAATAAACATATTCCATGTTAGACAATAATTTTTAAAAATTTTTTTAGACAATAGTTCTTAGTCATGCCAAATTTTTATTTTTTTTTTAAGATTCATTTATCTTTATGAGAGAGAGTGTGTGTGAATGAGCCGGGGGAGACGTAGAGGGAAGAGAGAATCTCAAGAGACTCCCCAATGAGCTCAGAGCTAGATGCAGGGCTGGTCCCACCACTCTGAGATCATGACCTGAGTCAAAACTAACAGTTTCAACTGACTGACCCACCCAAGCACCCCAGTCCTGCTGAATTTTTAAATAGAATTTTTCGGGATACCTGGGTGGCTCAGCGGTTGAGCGTCTGCCTTTGGCCTAGGCTGTGATCCTGGGAGTCCCGGGATTGAGTCCCACATCGGGCTCCCTGCATGGAGCCTGCCTATGTCTCTGCCTCTCTCTCTGTGTCTCTCATGAATAAATAAATAAATAAATAAATTTTTTAAAAAGACTTTTTCATAAAAACTCACTCCAGCTCCTTCTAAATGGATCAAGGACTCAAAAGACAAACATGTCTTTTGCTAGTTATATACTCAGCACTCACTTTTCACTTATCTGTGCTACAATAGTTAGCTTTTATCAAGAACCGGATTGATACAAATTTCAGCCACAATAATTGAAACATAGTCTGTGTTCAATAAAGTCCAAGTTCCAAATGAAGTGATAAAGCATGTGAGCATATCCTTCACAGAACCATCTGAACTGGATTTTTTACCCTAGCTTCTCAGTACAGACTAGAATAACTGTGAGACTTTTTAAAAAACAAAAAAATCCCCATAAAACAACTATTCTCTGTTATGACACCTGGGTTGTCTGGGTATCCAAATGAAGAAAAAGAACAAAATTAGAGGACAAATATGGTCTGATTTCAAGACTTATTATAAAACTACAGTAATTAAGACAGTGATTTATTGGCATAAAGGCAGACAATTGAACAAAATAGAGAGCCCAGATACAGCCCCACACATGTCTAGACAACTGATTTTTGACATAAGTACAAAGGCAATTTACTGAAGAAAAAGTAATGTTTTCAACAAATGGTGTTGGAATATTTGTGTATCCATATACAAAAAAAAAAAAAAAAGAATTTCATCCATACCTCTTACCACATACAAAAATCAACTCAAAATGGATCATAGATTTAATGTAAAAATCTGAAACTATAGAATTTCTGAAGAACAACATGAAAGAAAATCTTTGAGACCTTGGGTTTAGACAAATATTTCTTAAATACAACATCAAAGACATACTCAATAAGAGAAAAAAAACATAAATTGTACTTCATCAAAATTTGAAAGTTCAGTTCTTCAAAAGATCCTATAAAAGAATGAAAAGACAATCCACAGATTGGAGAAAACATTTGCAAACTGTTGATCTAATATAGAACTTGTATCCAGAATATATAGCGGACTTTCCAAACTCAATAATAAGAAAACAACTCTTTTGTTTTTTTTTTTTCAGGGAGCAAGTGGTTTGAACAGACATCTCACCAAAAAGGGATATGGATAACAAATAAGCATGCAAAAGGATGCCCAGTGTCATTTGTCATTAGGTAAATGTAAAGTCAAACTGCAATGAGATACCACTACACATCTAACAGAATAGCTAAAATTAAAATAACTGACCATATCAAGTATTAGGAAGGATGTGGAATTCTCATCCATTGTAGGTAGAAATAGAAGTGTTTCAGCCCTTTGGAAAAAAAAGCTGGACAGTTTCTTAGAAAATAAATATGTACCTACTACATGAGTTAGCCATTCCATTCAAGATATTTACCCAAGAGAAATGAAAATAGACAACCATAAAAAGATTTGAATACAAATATTCATAGCAGTTTTATCTACAATAGCCCCAAACTGGAAACAACCCAAATGTCCTTCAATTGGTGATTGGATAAGCAAATTATGATATATCTGTACTTTAGTAATAAAAAAATAACAAGCTGTTATACATGCAGCATGGATAAATATCAGAATCTGAATAAAAGCAGCCAAGAAAAAAACAAATACATGCTGTATGATTCCATTTATATAAAATTGTAGAAAATGCGAACAAATACATAGTGACAAAAAGCAGAACAGTGGTTACCTAGACTAGGGGAGGGGAGGTAGGAGAGATTAGAAAAAGATTATTACCTTATGTTTATTACCTTAATTCGTGATGTGGTTTCAAAGGGGTATGCAAGTGTCAAAACTTAGAGATATGCTTTAAATATTTGTAGTTTTTTTATATTGATTTTATCCTCAATAAATCTATTGAATATATACATTTTTTAAAAAAAATCTCTACTCTTCTTGTTTAAAGACTTCATTAGCTAAATATAAAAACATTACATATGATCATGATATTTTTATTTTATAATTATTTCTTTTGATTACATGCCACAGTAATTTCTGAGAGGGTTAGGCTTCAGGTTTTGGTAATAAAAGATTACCTTTTTAAAAGCCTGTTTGACTTCTTAAAGACAGCACAAATATCTTAATTTATTTTCTGCAAGAAAATAAAAGTTCCTTATACCTCAAAAAGAAATTAGTATCATGGATTAGAGAAACTTGTACAAAATTCTACAAAATGATTCCTTTTGAAATTCAAATATTGGCAAGCATATTCAATAGTTTGCAGATTTATCTCATGTATCCCAACCTATTTGTTAACAGGCAATTATGAGAGCATACTGCTGGTGAGAATATCCATTTTCATAACTAAAAATATATCTGCCACACTTAAGTATATTTAATTTCTGAGCATCAATTTCCTGAAGCTTTTGTTTGTCTTTTTCTCCTTTCTTCTCCAAAGGTAAATGGCACAGCAGAATCTTTAGAGACAAAGTTGCATTTCAATAAGCTGGTTTTGGGATTTGTTCATGTCCTGTGCTTGCAGTTATTTATTGCTTTATAAAGGTTATAGGTAGGTAAATATAACTAAAGGTCAATGAACAGAACATTTTACAGAACACCCCATTGGTTTAACATTACTAGAACTTCTAGCACCTAAAATTATCTTAAAGAATGAATATATTAGAATTATTAGAACTGAAATATTCATGACACATCCATATAGATAGGAATAGATAACTTTTATTTATATATATATATATATATATATATATTTTTTTTTTTTTTTTTTTTTTTTAAGTAATCTCTACACCTAATGTGGGGCTTGAACTTACAACCCTGAGATCAAGAGTTGCATGCTCAAGGGTGCCTGGATGGTTCCCTCAGTTAAGCATTTGACTCTTGACTCTTGATCTGGGCTCAGGTCATGATCTCAGGGTTGTAAAATTGAGACCCTGGTCAGACATGAGCTGGGCATGGAACCTGCTTAAGATTCCCTTTGTCCCTCCCCAAGCTCCAAAAGAGAGAGAGAGAGAGAGAGAGAGAGATTTGGATACTCTACTGATTTAGCTAGCCAGGCACCCCGGAATAGTAGATCTTTTGTTTTTTGTTGTTGTCGTTGTTGTTTTTAAGATTATTTATTTTGAGAGAATGTGTGTGTGTGTGTGTGTGTGTGTGTGTGTGTGCAGGAGGAAGTGCAGAGGGAGAGGGAGGGACTCTCAAGCAGATTCACCACTGAGTGGGGTGAGGCGGGGGTGCTCTATCTCACAACCCTGAGATCATGACCTGAGCTGAACCCAAAAGTCTAATGCTCAACAGACTGAGCTGCCCAGGAGCCTCAAATAGATGGTTTTTAAATGCCTATAGAGAAGATACCAGAACTTTGCTTTTATAATTTGTTTTGTGGTAACTTTGCCTTAAAGCCAGAACTAAAAGTAAATTCTCACTAATTCAGAATTTTGATGAATGACATATTAATAATTAACTTAATATACTAGTTAATAGGAGTTGTTCTATATAGTATACCTGGATTTCCAATTTATAAAAGAAATATATTATAATGAAATATAGTAAAATGAGGCCGTAGAATACCTAAAACCATCTTTAAAAAAAGAATAGAGTATGAGGCATCATTCTTCCTGATATTAGGGCCATTTAAATAGCTACAGTAATCAAGGCAGTAGAGTATTGGTGGAGGAAAAGATGGATAGACCAATGGACTAGAACAGAGAATCCAGGAAGAGATCTACACTCTATCAATGTCAGTATCCTGCTTGTCATATTATACTATAGTTTGCAAGATGTTACCACTGGGCAGAACTGGGAAAGTGTGCGAGGGATTTCTCTATATTATTTCTCACAAGTGCATGTGAATCTACAATTAGCTCAAAACTATAAGGTTAGTTTTAAAAGACAGTAAAATATTATTGAACTGTTTTGTTTTAAAATGAAATACAGGATTTTACAATTCTTAATGGTTTTTATTATAAAGAGGAGTTATCACATATAAAGACTAGAAAAAATAACTCATTGTAAATTTTTAGTTAATTCAATTTTTGATAAATAGGCATTGACTGTACACAAGAATTGCAGTAATAAGACCTCTGAGTTCTGTAACCTTTTCCAGGTGTCAGGAAGATAAGCTATAAGCAACTTATCAACCCAAAAAGCTGCTGGCCTCCAGGCATGACCTAAGTCTAGGCCACCTGTTTGGTTCTCAGGTAATGCAGTAAGAAAAGGATGTTCTCATCAGCACATCAGAATACTTAAATATTGCCTGTATCTATTTCACAATCTTGAAATATATAAGAAAGAATACATAAAATTAGAGCGCAACATTAAAATATTCATATGAGGTTATTTTTGCGCAGTATGTTTGCAAGTAATCCAACCTATGATGTTAAAATAGATGCTATAATTGTGAAAGTTTGTTTTGTTTTGTTTCATTTTCCTAAAGCATGGTCTTTTCTAAGTTTTTAGAAGAGATTAACATTATAAGAGTGAGCTGGTAAAAATATAATACGTTTTGAATTAGATAAATGTTCAAATATAATGTCACAAGCTTTTAGAAGTATGTGGATTATTGAAAATGTTTAATAAAATGCTTTATCAAAGAAAAATTGTAGGGACGCCTGGGTGGCTCAGTGGTTGAGCCTGCTTTCGGCTCAAGGCATGGTCCTGGAGTCCCAGGATGGAGTCCCATATCAGGCTCCCCTCTAGAAGTCTGCTTCTTCCTCTACCTATGTCTCTGACTCTTTCTGTGTGTCTCTCACTAATAAATAAAATCTTTTTTAAAAAATGGTAAAAATAAAAATAAAAATCATGATTTTTTTTCCTGCATCCATTTCTACTGCAACCATCTCGATTCATGCTCTTACCTCAAATGACTTGCCTGAATAATTTAAGTAGCCTTTACTTATTTCTTTGCTCTGACCTATTCTCCTGTCCCACTCTCACTGTTCCTATAGTGAGAGTCCCTTATTTCTTTCTAATAAGAAATCTGCTTACCCTCTGTCTGCTTGAAATCCAATCATTGCTTCTGATTGCCTAAAATATAAAATCTAGAATTTGTTGGGCATTGAGGCCACCTAAAAGTAGGCCTAGCCTACCTGCCACTACTAAATGTACATCTTGTACTCTATAGCAGCCACTGTTCTCTGTCTTCTCAGAACATATCATGCTTTTACTTATGTGGGCCCTTCCATCTAGAATGCCCCTCTTTGCCTCTGCCTGGTCAATGATCTCACTCATCTCTGAAGCTGTCCTCAATATCCTAAGGCAGTTCATCACTTCTACTTTTTTGCTCTCTGGGGATTTTATATGGAATAATAGTTACTATTTCTTGAGCGCTTACTAGGTACCAGGCACTGTGCCTAACTAAGCATCTTACAGACGTGATCTCATCTAATCTGCCCGGCAGCCCTATGAGGTCATGTGGCACTTTTCATGCTGTCTTCTCATTCATTGTTTTCATGTCCACATCCTCACGGGGAGAGTCCAGTCTCATTCATCTTATCTGAACCACCTTCCTATATAATGTCTGATCAAACCAGGTGCTCAGTAAATGTTGAGTGAGTGAACAATGGAATGAGTCAAATGAAATAAATAAATACAAAGAGTACCTTAAAAAGTAACTTGTTGGAACTGGCTTTACCATACATGTATGTGGCCAGAGCCCTGGAATACACTTCCTAATCCAAATATCTCTCTCCTTGCCCCTGGCATGCTGCCTGAAATCCTCATGATTCTCAAGAATTCCCTGTCTTTGATTTTTTATTCTTATTGCCACCAACCTAGATTGGATCCTGTCTACCTCTTATTTGATCTATTCACCTATTTTTATATCTTCTCCTCTTTACTTACTACAGTCACTTTGGAAGAGATCGACTTTCCTAAAATACTCATCTGGTTATATATTTCCCTTGCTCAAAAACCTTACATTTTCTAGAAGGAATCCTTTTGCCTAACTTTCAAAAAGCTCTATATTCTGGCTTCAACTTGATCGCATACTATGTTTTAAATCCTATGGTCCAATGGATCTGAAATAGTTGCCATACTCACCTCATGCTTTTGTTCATTATACCCTCTCCGCCTATCTGAGTCCCTGTTTCCCTACATTATCTATAAAAAATATATCCCTTCCATAATGCTTTCCTGAAACACATCAGTCAGGAAAGGCCTCTGGGTTTTCCTACATGCTCATTACACTGAAAGATGGCTTCTGAGAGACATTTTATGTTTACATCTCCCATACTCAAAAGCTAGCTCTTTGATGGATCAAGTAGACCTTTTTAGTTAACTGGCTACCTCATAAATGATCCCCTTTATAAATAAGTACCCCCTTCCCCATGTAGGGATGAGTCTTCTGCAGCTGTGTTTCTGCCATCTTAGCCTGCATCTCAGAGCATGGGTGAGTAGATCAGAATGGACACTTACCTACGCTGGGCCAGAGCTTCTCAGAGACTATGTACTTGTAAGGAAGGAGCCTCTGAGCTTGGATCTGTCTCTGAAAAGGAGAAGCTGGGGTCACCAGTAGTGATGTATCTTGAGGCCATTCCCTTCAGAGGGACCATTTCATTCATATAAAGTGGGTGCAGACCTCTAGGTAGATGCAGGATACAAATACATGTGCTGACCTTGAGTAGCCATAGAATTTTCCTTCATAGCTGGGGAGGCAGAGCTGAGTTTCAGAAAGAGCAGAATAGACCAGATATCTGGGGGTGAGGGTGGTGGGAAGGAATAAACCAAAAATCTGCAGTTTATGAGAATTAGAGCTTGAGCGAACAAGAGAGGAAGGGGCCGGGGGAACCACTGTCTGGTTCCTGTCAGCTTTCCCGATACTGGGTGCAGGCCCTAAAGAGGCCCCATTCCCTGTGGTGTTGCTGAGAAAATGTAAGATTCCTTCAACAAACTCCTTTTCAGCTCAGGGGCAAAATGAATTGTGCTTTAGTCATCTAATCCCACAAGGCTGAGAGTAGCTTTTTAGAGAAGCTTGCCACATCAGGCGTCTGGTGGATACATGCCTTGAATGTAGGTTAGACTGCTGGTTCTTTACCTTAGCTGTACATTAAAAGCACCTAAGACGCTTTTAAACCTACCAGTTCCTGGGACGCCTGGGTGGCTCAGTGGTTAAGCATCTGCCTTTGGCTCAGGGCATGATTCCGGGGTCACGGGATCGAGTCCTACATCAGGCTCCCTGCATGGAACCTGCTTCTCCCTCTGCCTATGCCTCTGCCTCTCTCTCTATGTCTCTCATGAAAAAATAAATAAATAAAATCTTTTAAAAAATAAAATAAAATAAACCTACCAGTTCCTGCATCCCACTGCCAGACCTGTTAGATTCAAATCAACTTGGATGGGTGAGCTCATGCATTCGATATTTCTAAAAGTGTCCCTGATGATTCCAAAATGTGATCAGGAATGATCACAGTCTAGATGCTATAAAAGCACAAACACAAGTGAATGCTGGTGGTATATTAAGCCATTTTTATTGGTTAACTTAACTGTGTTGAATCACTTATCAGATTACACAGTCTGGGAAAAGACTTGGACAGTTAAGTAGGGTTAGGGTAGCATCATAGCAACAGAAAAAAAAGGGCAGGCATTGACTTTAGTCCATATTTTTTCAAACAGCAAATTATTAGGGCACTGAGAGTAGTTACATAAACCAGTAGCTGAGCAAGTGGAAGGAAATGGGTTACCATGACCCTTTTTAACCTCCTAATGTGGAATTCTTTTAGAATGATATTTTATAAAACAATATTTTGCTAAAATGTTAAATTGAAAGTCAAGCTTAACTGTATGACCCAATCTCTAGATCAGCATAATAAAGTGATCATAGCTTAATGTCCAATTATTGCTTTTATATTAATAATTTAATTATTAATGTAATTAAGAGGCAGCATGAACTTCCAAGAGTACTAAAATATATCTCTTTAAGGCTCTATGCCCAGGGGCACCTGGGTGGCTCAGTCTGCCTTCAGCTTAGGTCATGATCCCAGGGTCCTGGGATCGAGCCTCACATCAGGCTCCCTGCTCAGCGGGGAGCCTGCTTCTGCCGCTCCCTCTGCTTGTGCTCTCTCTCTTAAATAAATAAGTAAAATCTTTAAAAAAAAAAAAAAAAAAAAAAAGGGGCTCTATGTCCAATTTCCCCACATAGTTCCCTGAGCTCAAGAATGACTTCATCTTGCTTAAAATGTTGTTGATACATTTCTTAATGCATTCTGACTGGTATTGTAGTTAGCTTAGTGTTCGTCATTTGCCTTCTACTTAGAAGTGCCTTGAGAGAAGCAATCATGGTATTGATCTTTGTATCTTTCACAAGGAACCTTCTTCAATTAGAGCATTTTAGTTCTATTTGTTGTATTAAGCTATATCATTTAGCATAAATTCTACTGCCAATAATGGTAAACCATTTTGCAATGGTTTAAATGATGAGTTGTTTTTTTTTTTTTTCTCCTATAGCAAGAAATCCAGATACAGACAGCCCAAGGCTGATAAGGCTTCTCAAAGAAGCCATTAGGGATATGCATTCTTTTCATCTCTCTGCTTCTACCATCCTTAGCTTGTCATCTCATAGACATTAAGATGGCTGCTATGGGGGTGCCTATATGGCTCAGTTGGTTAAGCATCTGCCTTCAGCTCAGGTCATGTTCCTGGGGTCCTGGGATTAAGCCCCATGTCAGGCTCCCTGCTCTGTGGGGAGTCTACTTCTCTCTCTCCCTCTATCCCTCTCCCCAACTCATGCTTTCTCTCAAATAAACAAATTAAAAATATTGAAAAAAATATGGCTGCTATACTCTATGCATTGCATTTTTTGCAGGCAAGAGGGGACAGGTTCAAAAGGCCCAAAGGATCATTCTGGCACCATCTATCCTTTTAAAAAGCATTCCTGGAATCTCAGCCATTAACAATAATTGGTTAGAACTGGACACATATTTACCCCTGGACCAATACCAGAAAATAATTAGGGAGAAAGGAATTATGGATTAGGGTTGAGTCAGATAGAAACATTCACATAAGGTTTGATTCTAATTAGAACTGAAAGGAATGTTACTGATTATTCAGCACCTCCTACTGAGATCTGACAGATGAGAAAACTGTGGGCCAGAAATGTGTGAGATCCACAGCCAGGTAATGACAGGACAGAGAACAGACCAAGATCCAGCTATCACCATTCCTATGTCATTAAACATTCCATACATCCACATATGGATCATTAGAAGGTCCTACGTTAGAAACTATGAGTCATTTCCAAAGACAGAATTGGAACTTCGTTTCAACTGTCTCCAAAAAAACCTTTCCTTTCCTATAAATATTCAGAACAACAAATGGGAAAACAAACCTTCCAGTCTTCCTTTGACTTAAAAGATGGCAAAATAAACTTCGAACTTTCCAGGTGATAGATATATCCTCCATAAGTTGTCCTCTTGCTCTGTGTAACTTGGCAGGTTGTTTTTTAAAAGTCCTAATGCAGAACAAGTTCATTACACAATGAAAATCCAAAAGTGGTCAAGTGCAATTCCAGTCTTTGCTCTTTTCCCTTTGTACATACCACCATTGATAATTTTTGCTAGGAAAAGTAATTAATTTATTGTTACTATCAAACGATCTTAATACACTTGACACCCTAAAAATAAGGTTTGCTAATTGTATGACATCTGAATAATTATCATTCTATAATTTTTCAGTTTCCCCAACTGACCAATCTTAGCTCTTTAGGTATGATCGCCGCATTCAGGAAAAAAAAAACCTCCATTTCAACCAACTGATGTTCTATAACAGTTTCGATTATTAATTCTCCAGCTCTACAATTTTGATCATTACGAGTAAAGGTTGAATAAGGGGTGGCTATTATTAAGTTTAGGTTAATATAAATTCAACCACAAGATAATAGAGTACCTAGGTGGCTCAGCGGTTGAGCACCTGCCTTTGGCTCAGGTCATGATCCCGGGGTCCTGGGATCAAGTCCCTCATCAGGCTCCTTGCAGGGAGCCTGCCTCTCCCTGTGCCATGTCTCTGCCTCTCTCTCATGAATAAATAAATAAAATCTTTAAAAAACAACAACAAAACAATAGATATACATCTTTGAAATAGTAAATCAGGTTAAAGCAAAAATCAATTATCTTTTTTATCATGTTCAAATATATTTGGGCCTGGATTTCTGGGACTCATAGCATTTCATAATGATATCATTACCCTTATACATATATGTTTAGCCAAACATATATGCATTTAAACCATCCATCCATCTACTTACATGTGCAGTTATCATATACTACTTTAAGGATTTATTCAGCAATAATTTTTCTACCACCACAAACTCTGTTGGGTAGAATGATTTCTATGAAAATTCTACTTCATAAGCTATCATTTTAAAGAGGGAGGTACAGTAAAGAGATGTTTTATCATGCATTTTGTAATAACCCTACATAGTTTTTCTAAGTCAATTTTAATCTGTTTTGGGCTGTAGTTTATCGGTTATATTTCAGTTTCCATGGCAACAGATGCAATCATCGCATACACATTCTGCAGCTGGGTAGACAGACAGTCTCCTCTGAGACTTTAACTTGCAAATAAAGCAGTGTGTGAGTAAGAGGCAAGCATTCCTCTCCTCCAAGAGACTCAGCATACTGGACTGCACTTCTAGGATACCAGTCTCAGGTGATAGCCAAAGCAAGGCTTCCAAATGCAATGCTTTCTCCAGCCTTCCCATGGAACAATTGAGACATCTCTACCCAAGGCATAAAGATACTTCCATTTCTGCTTTTAGAATTTGGGACTTAGGTTAAATAAAACACAATGGAAAACCGTACACTAAGTACCTGGTTCTCATCCATTTCTTAAGACTTCCTGTGCTTCTGAAGTGGAAATTTATAAAAATACAGTTCAGCTCTTCTGAAAATAAAAGTTAGTTGATGATGAAAAAATAAAGTCGTAGAAGTCACTGAAAAAGAAGTAGGAACCAAAGAAATTTTGGTAACAAAAAATCCTCTAGAGAGTCTTCCATGATCTCCTGAAAGTAAGATATCATGTATTCATCTAGCTACTTCTTGTGACACAGTGAAATAGTTGACTCAGTTTCAAAGAAAAATGGTTTATTTTTTTGTTAGAGAAAAATCCCAAATATACACGAAAATAGAAAACACACGAACCACTATGTCCACATCCCCCAAATGAGTTATTAGCAATATTCTGACATTTGTTTTATCTATAAACATCACATATTTTTGACAGATTAAAGGAAATGTCATTTTACTCATATGCATCTACTACGTCTCCAACTGATAAGGATATTTTAAAAATAACAATTATGCTCTTATAAATAACAACTGAAAAAGAGCAATTAATTCCTTAACTTCTGAAATATTCTATTTTGAATTAATAATAATAGTATGAAAAGAGATTGATGTTAACAGTTGATACACATTGTTTAAAAGACTTGCAAATAAATGACTTCCATGAAAAATTACAAATGATTTATTGTTCCCAAGGAGAATAAAATACTTTAAAGAATTTTTTTTTATTCTGTCCTAAATTTTTCTTGTCCTTTCTCTAGTTGAGGCACCAATTTCTAGTCAGTTACTATCATTTTACAATATGTGGGGAATACCCATTGAAGAAGCTCATTTTAATTGAAATAACATCGGGAAATATCTGATTCAGTCTTCTGTTCCTCTTCAGTTGGCCTAGAAATCAGTGCCAAGAGGTGACTGCTTAAAACTACTACGTGTGTGAAATCTATTTCATTAAAATCCATTGATTAAGCTATTTCTGCATGAATACCTTTCTTGTAGATAACTTATGTTCCATTTTTTGAGTGTCTGTCTTTTCATGTCCACTTAACTTCTATGAAATTCCCTCTGATGTTTTTCCTTATCTTTCCTGGTTTATCTATTTCTCTCCATTTGTGAATCTTTTTCTTTCTTTTTCTCATTTTTTGCCTCCATTTTCATCTTTCATTTCCTTTCTAATCTCTGCCTCTCTTTCCTAGTTTTTAAATTTATTGACTATTAGGCAGTATTTCCTATTCTTAATTTTTAAAATAGATGAGAAAAATATTTGGAGTTTGCCTAAAAGAAAATAAAATGGTTTTCATTTTTCCCCCCTTTTTAAATTGAAGTATCACTGACATATAACATTATGTTAGTTTCCAGTGTACAACATAACGATTGGTATTTGTATGTATTGCGAAATGATCACCACAAGTCTGTTTAACATCCATCAAAAATGGTTTTTCAGGGCAGCCTGGGTGACTCAGCAGTTTAGTGCCGCCTTCAGCCCAGGGCCTGATCCTGGAGACTTGGGATCAAGTCCCACGTTGGGCTCCCTGCATGGAGCCTGCTTCTCCCTCTGCTTGTATCTCTGCCTCTCTCTGTCTCTCTCTGTGTGTCTCGCATGAATAAATAAAAAGTCTTTTAAAAAAAATGGTTTTTCATTTGACTTTCTTCCTTCAAAGTAGCAGCTCTCTTAGCATGTTTGTTTAGGGTGTACATTTAGTCATTCTAATAGATAGCTATACATTGTATGTTTATTGAAGATGGTTTCCAAAAAAAATTAAGCAGTTTTGTAACTAGGAATTTTACTCACTCTCGTGGCTTCTATGCTAATAGGATAAAGAAAATTGTACGATGCCCTGATTTTTGGAAAAGGTCAATGGTTTAGAGAGTTTCAAAATGTCACTCAGCAGGTGAGTGCAGACCCCCATTGCTCAGTATTTACTTAGGAAATTTAAAGATATTCCAATTAGATTCCAGCATTAAATACAGATTTTATGGGTCTTGTTAAAGCCTTACATCTGGAGGACATCTTAGAGACACTCTCTCTAAAAGTCCTTCATTTTACTGTTTGGGAACCGAGACTGAGAGGCTAAGTGATTTCCAAAGGTGGCCTTTTAAGTTACAAATGGGCTGAGAACTAGAACCTTCATTTAATGACTACCAGGCCAGTAGTTTCCCTACAATTTCCAAAAATAAGGGGTGATTACATGTTATGTGGTGTGAAAAGACAGCACTTTCTCACTTTGGTACAACCTGCATTGTGAGTTGTTTCTCCAGGATGCCTGATCTTTTCACACTCTTTGACTCAGTAGGTCTAGAACATTAAAACACATCATAAGGACAGCTTGTTAGATCAATAGATATGGAAGAAGATTTAATCTGCTTTCATGCAGAAATGCAGCTACAGTAGCCCCTCTTCTCTGAGGGGGATACGTTCCAAGACCTGCGGTGAATGCCTGAAACCACAGATAGTATGGAATCCTATATATAGTATGTTCTTTCCTATACATACACCCCTATGATAGTTTCATTTATAAATAAAGCACATTAAGAGATTAACAACAATAGCTAATAATAAAAACAGAGCAATTATAACAATATACTGTCATAAAAATAATGTGAATGTGGTCTCTCTCCAGATATCTCATGTTGTACTCACCCTTCCTTTTGTGATAAAGTGAGATGATAAAATGCCTACGTTGATAAGATGAATGAAGGTGAATGATATAGGGTTTGTGAACATAGCATTAGGCTACTATTAGTCTTCTGACGATAGTCGCGAGGAGGATCATCCACTTCCAGTTGATGGTGAGTAACTGAAATAGTGGAAAGAAAAACCAGAGATGGGATGAGGAGTGGGCGGACTACTGTAATGGTAACTTACTAAGAATAAATCAGGATGTCCTTTCAGGGGAATTTCAAAATGAGAAACTCCTCACTGATGAAGCAGGAAATGCTGTAATAATTTTCTAAAACAGCATACATGTTTGGATCTGTGAAAGGGGTCTTGTTTCCATTCTTTCCTTTATCTTCAATGATCTAATGTATTTGTTGGCTTCATAGAGTCTCTGTCATTTTTGTTCTGTTTTATTAATAAGTTCCTGAGGAACATGCTACTTATTTTAATTAATGATGAAATTTAAATGGGTACACATACCACATTATTATTATCATTAAAGCGCCCTGATAATAACAGTGATGAGGAAAATAAGAACACACATGTCCTAAATACTCAATTAATTGATTTAATTCCAATGCCTTTTGCTTTCCAGAAGCAACTTTAGGAAATGTGTTTGGATTTTCAACTCCTCAAGGGATGAACTATGTTTTAAGGCATTATTAGCTTTATTTAATATGAGCTATTTCTCTAACATGTTTTTAAAATTATTAGCCTTATTTACATTTATGTTTAAAATACTCTTTTTTATGACACACAATTTTACCGAAGCGATACCTATTAACCACTCATTGCAGGTTGGAATTAGAAGTAGTAATGAAGAACCACTGTCCTTCATCCTGTATGTCTAATGAGAAAAATAAATAAGTAAACATTAGAAATGTCACTTTGGTGAGGCTATTAACAACCTTAAATTATAGGGAGGTTCCTCTAAAGGGGAAAAAGGATGATAAAACATGTCTACTTGAAATGGCTTCATAGTTTAAGCAAACAGCATAGCCAAAAAAAAGGTCCCACCCAGCAGGAAATGGTAAGAACAGCCTTAAACTATTTCAGAGAAATACACTGTTTCAATAAAAAGTTAGGGGGAAAAATCAGCCCACAACATCAGCTGAATTTTGACTGAGACTGTCAAAGACTTGGGCTGGAAAAATGCAATACTAGGAAACTTAAAATTCCTAAAGATCACTGGAAATGCAGCCCCTAGGAAAAATAATGGAGACTAATGTATAAAAATAAGGATGCCAATCATATGTTGTAATTCAGTCTTTCTTTCCTCACGTTAAGCTTTAAGTGTAACATTGAACAATATCACAATGTAGTTAATTGATGTATTCCAATATTATTAAAATGTACTTACTGAGAATGCACAGTTCCAGATCTCTATACTTCACATCTAACTCATGCTGTGAACTAATAAAATGATTTCTACAAAAATATTTCCCAACATTCTGAAAAAAAATTCTTAACTTGTAGTAGCTTTTGCCTAACTATAGTATCAAGTAACAACCAAAAAATCATGAATGGTTTATAGTCATAGAAGTTAATATGACAGAAAGAACTAGGGATTTCAAAGTCAGTTTAAATATTTGCATCCTAGTTTCTAGTCAATGACCTTGGATAAATTATTTATCTTTTCTGAGCCCCCGTTTTTCCTATTTATAAAATGAGACTAATGATAATTACCTTATTGGGTCTCCTTTACCACTTATGCAAGATTATATATATCTTGGCTTGGTGTGTTGTAAAAGTTCAATTAATGTTTGTTTCTTCCATTTTTTGATTAGGGTAGAATCTGAATTAAGGGCATCAAGGTGGCTCAGTTGGTTAAGTGTCTGCCTTTGGCTCAGGTCATGATCCCAATGTCCTGGAATGGAGCCCCACATTGGGCTCCCTGCTCAATGGGGAGCCTGCTCCTCCCTCTCCACACCACTTGTGCTCTCTCACTATCTCTCTCTCTGTCTCTCTCAAATTAATAAATAAAATATTTTTAGAAATCTGAATTAAAAGCTGGATATCTTAACATGTCGGCCAGTGTTCTTTTTCTACAGGTTACACAAATCGTTGCAGTAAGCTGGGGCCCCTCCTGCCCTCCACCACCCCTGCTGCCCCAAGAAAGCTGGAGAATGAAGGCTTGTATAAGAAAGAAAAGAAAATCAATGTTAGCATCTTTAGGTGGATGGTATGATAAACAAGAAGACCATGTGCAAGTCAAATATGGAAATGATGCTTCAGGTTTTTGTATCTCTAACATTGGGATTGTAAGAATCTTGTGGGAGCACAAATACCCCAACACACGGTGCGGTGTACCTCATTGCTACTTAAAGATGTTTTCTTGTAAGTTTCAAATTTTCTCATTGAAGCCTGGGTTTTTCCTGATTCTTAATAACTTGATTTTCATTATGTGTGATGTTGAGACATTTATTTTATAAAATATATCAGTAATAGTAAAGGACGAGTGAGCATTTGTATAGAACACCACCACCTTTCCGTTGAATTTAACAAGAAAGGCCTGTTTTCAGTGAGCTGTCTGGAAATAAGTTTTTACAAAACTCAGAATGGGCGAGGCAAGAGCTATCTCAAATATATTTACTTTTATTTAACAGCCATATTAATGGTTCGATGTAGAATTGTCAAGTCAGGGCCTCCTGGGTGGCTCACTAGGTTAAGCATCTGCCTTTGGCTCAGGTCATGATCCTGGGGCCCTGGGATCCAGCCATGTGGGCTCCTTGCTCAGCAGAGAGTCTTCCCCCTCTCCTTCTACCCATCTCCCCCTCTCATGCTCTATTTCTCTCAAATAAATAAATAAAATCTTTTTAAAAAATTGTCAGGTCAAAGGATTTTCCTCCTTATTGTGTATTTACTTAGTTTCTAGAGAGTGCTCTCAAAATTCCATGGTTTTGATAGCGATTGGGTACATTTAAATTCTTAATCTTTGTCATACGATATGAAAGGGCAGAATCACTAAAGATGGCCACTCTTACTTAAGAAGTCATGTTTTGAGAAGGTGGAACTATCCTAAACAGCAAACTAAAGCTTCATAGTTACTGCACGTTGTCACTCATACATCCCTACAATGAGATTTATATTGCCATTTTCTTTTTTTTTTTATTTTTTTATTTTTATTTATTTATGATAGTCACACAGAGAGAGAGAGAGAGGCAGAGACACAGGCAGAGGGAGAAGCAGGCTCCATGTACCGGGAGCCCGACGTGGGATTCGATCCTGGGTCTCCAGGATCACACCCTAGGCCAAAGGCAGGCGCTAAACCGCTGCGCCACCCAGGGATCCCTATTGCCATTTTCTTAGACACATCTTTAAGAGCTTGTCTTTATATTTACTATCTTTTTTTTATAAGTCAGGAAATTCTAACTTAAGCAAGTTAAATACATGAAAAGTCGCAGGTTGATTGGAAGAAGGATGTACTGGAAACCCTGTCTGCTGACTCCAATATATATATATATTATGTATGTATCCCCCCACCATGGGAACTCATCCTCTAGAGTAGGAAACAAGCATTGCCATGCCAAATTGAGAGGCTGACTCTGACTTCCATTCTTTCATCTACCCACTCTTAGAAATTCTATGTGCTCTAAAGATTTCAGTCTTCCCAGTTCTTCAAGGATGAAGAACCCCTTCTTTAACCTATCTTTTGAATTCAAATTCCAAATCCATATTGCTAATTTCTGACACTACAGAGACTCAATAAGACCAAACTGAATACTTTCTTTTACTGAAATAATATTCCCTTCCAAACTTTCCGAAAATCACTCTTGATTTATTCCTTCTTCCTCTTCTCCCACATTCTGTCAGTTATATAATTCTATTAATTGTTATTGATTCAGTCCTTAAATAGTTCCTGGACGTATGCTGTGCCCCCTGCAGTAAAATCTGTCCCAGGCATGAGCCTGGGAGCAAAGAATGTCAAGATAAGTCCCTGTCCTCTAGGCTCACAGTGAATGGATTTCAAATTTTTATTTAATGTCTTTCACATCCAACAATTTCTTTCCATTCCCACTGCCAATATTTTAATCCAGTTTATCATCTTGTCAGGATCAGACCCTTGCCTGAATTTCCTAGCTGCTGTCTGCTTCTACTTTCCCTGCTCAGCTTCAGCCTGAGTTCCCATCCTCTACACTCTAACTGCTCTGCTCACTACCAACAGAAGAATCTTTCTGAACCCTGCTTTGCAATATTGCTTCTTTGTTCGCACACCTCTAATGGCTGCCTTTTCTAGCATAATTCGATTCAAATATTTCAGCCTGTTATGAATGAACCAGCTGGGACCGTTTGATATCAGGGCCTTCAAGGCAAAAGATGGAGAGTGAGTTCCAGGAATGTCAGGTCTGTCTGCTAGGACCAAATCTACAAAGCAGCCTCTGGACAGGCTTCGGGGGCAAAACAGGAGAGGTCAAGGCTTTGCTTAGTATGCGCTAGGAAGGAAATAAATAAATGAAGAAATGAATGAAAATTAATGTATCTTGTGCTCCGAGCAGAATTATTTATCATCAGATAGGCAGACAGGTTTGAACAGCCTTACATAGTGATTTTATTTCTTTTCAATGTTTTTTCTATCTTTTTAGAGAAAGCATGCATAGGGGAATGTAAGAAATAGTGAAAGGAACTATAAGGGAAAGGAGGGAAACTGAGTCAGAATGAGTTGGAAAAAATTAGAGAGGAAGACAAAACAGGAGAGACTCCTAACTCTGGTAAACAAACAGAGTTGTAGAAGGGGAGGGTGGAGTATGATGGCGGGGGGGGGGGGGGGGGTAGATGGGGTGAGTGACAGGCACAAAGGAGGGCACTTGAGATGAGTACTCGGTGTTATACTATTTGTTGGCAAATTAAATTTAAATTGAATATTTTTAAGAAAATTAATTTTTAAAAAAGAAAGCATGCATATGATAACAGGTCTTTTTTTTGAAGACCTTTTTTACTTCTATGTATTTATTCCCTTATTCATCACATTTTCCATGTGTGAGGCACTGTGCTAGGGACTAGTGATACAAAATTAATCAAGAAAGACAGGTCCTTGCTCTCATTAAAAGCCTGTGATTTATTGGATGGAAATAGACAATTAAATATTAAATTACTCTAAATTATACTAGAGTACAAGGGCTATTGGACTACATGGGATGGTTTCTGGGGAAGAAACAACTTTAAATGGACACCTAACTAAGAGTTAGTCATTTTATAGAATTGTAATGAATCATTTACTATATGTGTAAAGGTCTTTTTAAAATACACTTTATGTCCACTTTCTCAAATGAAAAGTTCTAGATATCAAGGATTGAGAAATTATTTTTCAAGATCTGATAACTGCCACCTGCATGCTTTTAAGATACTTCATTTTTGTCTCTCCAACAATCATGTTCTTTATCTATGTCCTTTTATGTGGGTATATCTTTCTTTTTTTAAGGAGGGGAGGGCCAGAGGGACAGGAAGCAGGTTCCATGCCTAGCACAGCCTGGCATGGGGCTCCATCTCATGACCCTAAGATCATGACCTGAGCCAAATCAAGAGCCAGATGCTTAACTGACTGAGCCACCCAGGTGCCCCATGAGTACATCTTTCTGTTCTGGAAGAGTTTCATGTTGGAAGATCTTATGAAGCTTTCTTTGGTACAAAAGATCACTTATGGCAGTGTCAGATCAAAAAATGGATTCTCCACTGGGAAATAGCATGACACATCATGTATACTATCTTTAAACATTGCTGGGAGTTATCACTGTTTAATTACTTTTTTCCTAATATTGTACAGACTACATGGGTAGCAAATGATAAAAAGGCAGGGTCTGTGTCTATCTTATCTAAGGCAGCATGTCCTCTCAACACTTAGCATCATTTCTTGCACTACATTATAATGTCCATATTATAAAGAAAATGGGTTAATGCACCTTTTCAAAAATTGGAGAAAATATAACCAATAATATAGAGAGGCAGAAGAGGGTAGAAAATAATAACCCAGAGGGCTTTGGATCTTACTGGAGACAAGATGGTGGCATTTGAAATGATTCATGTATGATCATCCAAAATTCTTGTGGCTTCAGAGAAGGTACACAGAAATATGTCCACATATACTCACATTTCAAATAAGAATTTGTGGTTAGAGGAGGATTATTGAACGAGACATGATCCTTTTCTTAAGCAACCTACAGTCTAGCTGAGGAGACAAGGCTCAAGAACAAGAAACAACCTGGTAGCAATTAAGTGCTAGGCATGAGGTGCAGAGAATCTGAGCTTGACAGAGGCAGAGAGAATGGAAAGGAAGAAGAATATTCTTTTAGAATTTAGAGTTATACCTTTTTATATGCTTGCTCATGTCAGTATGTCCCTTTAATATAAGTTCCTAAGGGTAACAACCATGCCTACTCAGTTGATTGAACTCTGATAACTGGGACAATTTCCACATCAAATGTCAGACAGTCTCCCAACCTGTGGGGTAATTCTAGCTTCTCTGTAGCTTCCCCCAAAAAAGGTCTTTTTCTTCATTTTCTTCTCTGTAGCTCCCCCCAAAAAGTATCTCCTCCACTAACCTTTGGGGTTAAACTTTTATGTACTAACTTTTCCAAAGTGTGCCTATTTTGCTGGCCTTCAGTCCTTCAGCCTTGACATGCTGACTCTCAAGACTTGTGGGCTACATTTTCTTCTTTTAACTGGCCTACTGAAACGTGATCTATTCCTGTCTAGTTATCTTGCTGAAGTGAATTTCTAGCTCTATCCTTTACAGAATAGAGTGTGTGTTATCACTCCTGCCTCCTTGTACTAGCTGCACAACAAATTACCTCAAAATTTAGTGGCTTAAAACAATGTACATTTATTATGCTGCAGTTTCTCAGGATCAGGAATCTAGGAGCAGCCTAGCTGAGTAGTTGTGGTTCAGTCTGTCATGAGGCTGCAGGCAAACTGTTAGCTGGGAATCTCGACATCTAAAGGCTCGAATGGGGCTGGAGGATCCACTTCCAAGCTCATTGACATGGCTGTTGGCAAGAGGCCTCAGTGTCTTGCCACATGTACCTCACCATAGAGTTGCTCATGGTAGTACATGTGGCTTCTCCCAGAGCGAACAATCTTAGAGAGAGAGAGAGAGAGAGGGAGAGAGACTACGCTGCCTTTTATGATGTACATTGCTAGTTCCACCTTATTGAAAGCAAGTCACTAAGTCTAGGCCATACTTCATGGAAGGAAGATGGGAATATCAAGAGGTAGGGACCATTGGGATTGTTCTGGAGGCTGCACACTATATCCTTTTATAAGATAACTTCTCAGTTCTTCATTTGAAATAGTTACCTTAGTTTTTTAATGTATTTATTAACTTCCTCATGGAGTTAAAGTGAATTTTAATGTGTTTCCCTGTGAAGCTATATGAAATTAATGGTTTATACAATAGCTTCAAAATAAGAATTCCCCTTTCTCCTACTGACATATTTCACCCTTTATGAGAGTGAAAACATACTTGTCTCTTCCCCCAGTATTATCTTCCACTAACTTCTGGAGGTTACCATTTCGTGCTTATTTTGATTTGTAAGTCTGTCGGAATAACAGCACAAAGCATTCCTTAAACTCACAATGTCAAGAAGCAAATAAAGAATTCTTTCTCCTTCTTACTGCCAACTGAAAATATTCATATCCAAATCCACTCAGTCAACAAGCCAAACCCAGTTCACTGTAAAAGTGAGCATTTGCCAAACATTTTCTTCATCTACTTTTTCCAAATAAATTAAAAAACTGTATTAATGTGAGCACTGGTTTATTTCATAAATAATTGAAATAATTCAGGGCTTGAGCCTTCAGAGTTTAGAAGAAGCAAGAATTCAACAACTAAAACATAAGCTTCCATGACTTGATTCTGGGCAAGTTTCTTTTAAACAGGTAGGAATTGGAAATTGGAAGTCAAAGTCATGGCCTCTGTCATGCAGGAGTTTACAATTGATGAACATGTTAGAGCTTGGATCCTGAAACCATACCCACTGCTACTAAGAAAGCAAAAACTAGTCTGATAACCCCCTTCTTGCCTTTAAGGAAGGAGCAGAGATATTCTTTTCATAAATGGATGCCTAGTTTGACAGCACTGAAAATATTGAAAGGAATGTTGCTACAATACCCATGATGGGATGCTGGGATGCTTGAGCAGAATGCTCTTGCATTCATAGATTTGTACATAGATCCTTGGTGTATGAACAGAATGAAGACAGGACTGTAATCTAGTCTCAGTTCCACCACAGTTGTAATTTCAACAGCACATCTGAGCTTAATTTCCTCAAAAATGAAATAGGAATGATGAATACCTAGACTTGCAGGTTTGTTTTAATGGCTAAAGTGCATTAAAATACTAGTAAAAGGGCTGGCATTCAGGAAATGTTGATTCTTCTTCCTTTTATGTCCTATCAAAATGTGCTGAAAAAAACTCTGCCAGGGAACTTTTCCATACAGCTATTTTCTTGTTTTCTGGCTCTGCTGGTGGATCTGGGTGTGGAAGGAAGCTTTTCTACCTTCTGCATACAGGACATTATATTGTTAACTATATTCTGAACACTTAAGAGAGAGAATTGAACTGAATATTTAAGTTCTCCCTGAAGTCAATGCACAATTTAGGAAATTATGTATATTAGAATGTTATGTTGCAACATGATATATTAAGTCCCCATGAAGCTGTGGTTCCCAATTCAGACTGTATTAAGTTTCTCTGCTTAAATTTTATTATAGTGCAGATCATCGATATCAAGTGAATCAAGCCAACTATGAAAGCATCACTAATATGAGAAAAACATTTTAATGTATCAAGAAACCACTCTGAAATTTTTCACAAAATACACCACTTATTTCAGAGACATTTGCTAGAAAGTTCCTAATGTTGAGTTTTCTATTAATTTATGTTTACCAAATGCTTTGCAATCACCTTATTTCTCAATCTCCCAAGACTTTTGATAAAAGATCAAGCCAAACCACTAACTTGAAGAAGCGATTTTGCCAAGGTCGAAGGCTCCATTATGCCATGCTCCAACTGAAAACTTAGGATAATTGGGTCTACAATATTTTGTAGAAGCCCCTCTACTATCAGAATAGCCAAGCTATCGTTTTGAACCTTTTCTCACACTGTCTCCCATTAATTGAAAACTATATTATCTCCCAGACCTCCTTCACTTTATCCACAGAGCCAAGAAGAAAAGTCAACATGCTTTGCATCTTCTACTCTTCCAAGCTACTTTACTGTTTCAACTTTCACTCAACTGCTTTTCCTACTAGAACTTTATATAATTCTCTTCTTGTCATATCATCTTGATTTCCTTGTCACATCCATGCTTAATCTATTTTTTATATTTTTAAAAAGATATTATGTATTTATTTCGGATAGAGGAACATGAGCGGGGAGGGGGAGGAGGGGCACAGGGAGGAGAAGCAGACTCCCCACTGAGCAGGGAACCTGATGTGGGTTCAATGCTAGGACCCCAGGATCATGACCTGACCCCAAGGCAGATGCTTAACCAACTGAGCCACTCAGGCACCCCCCATGCTTGATATCTTTTTAAACAATATCCCAACAATGCTCAGTAATCTTCATCTCACACTATCCAGATTCACAAAGTATTGATATATAAATCATGGTTCAGTTTTTAAATTTATGATGATAAATGTGACTATGAAGGAAAGCAATTATTCATGTTGAAAATGAGCCCATTTTATCTCTGTAGACCAGTTTATGAGAAAGCCTCAAGAGAATCAGAGGTCGTTTGATAAACAGAGAAGCAGAATAAAACAAATTAGATGATACTCCTAGTTAATGTCTTTAAGCTATGATTGCATGATGTCCGTCTTCACTAAACACCATGCTGCTGAACAGGCTAGGTATTTGACTAGTTTGTAGGAGACAATGCCTTGTAACTATATTGAAGGCACACAAAGCTTCTATAGTACTTTGCGCCTTCCTCTTAAGAGGCCCCATGCAGAGTTGAAAACACGGGATATATTCTATAGCTATAGCCTATCTTTTCTTTTTTAAACACAACATGATGGATTAGACTTAAACATTCTTAGAGTCATCTTGATAAACCTTGGGTATTCTTGTATTGCCTTAAATATCCATTTGCAAATAGCTATATCTATCAATAGTTATATCATGTTATTTTTCCAGAATTAATCATGAAAAGGTGTTTAAACACCTCTTACATCCCACCTCATGTTCTCTCAACATACTCAAGCCCAAGTGTTATTATGACAATCAGATATATACAAGTATAATGAGACAGCATCGGGATCCCTGGGTGGCGCAGCGGTTTGGCGCCTGCCTTTGCCCCAGGGCGTGATCCTGGAGACCCGGGATCGAATCCCACATCAGGCTCCCGGTGCATGGAGCCTGCTTCTCCCTCTGCCTGTGTCTCTGCCTCTCTCTCTCTCTGTATCTGTCATAAATAAATAAAATATTAAAAAAAAAAATGAGACAGCATCTTGCCTCTATGGCAATTTCTTGCTTTCTACATCAGGCATTTCTTGCTGTAGTACCTGAGGGTAACTGTTGAGCTACATTTTGACTCACATACAAACTTGGAAGTGTGAGGGTATTAAAACAATGCAGAACAAGAATCAGGAGAGAAATGTTCCCCTCTTCCATCCCCTTGAGTGGGCCATTCTGAGGTATGCTCCACACAACTCCTCAGATTGCCCTCATTTGATAAAATTGCATTGGTTGATCTGGCATATTTCTTTAAAAGAATGCTTTTTTTTTTTTTTCTCAATTGAAAAGCATAGGACTAGGGATATTTTAGTTATGTCCATTTTTACATTGTCAAGTAGATATGCCATCATGACTTTCAGAAGTATTTTATCAGTTTCTAAATCAATTTTCCAGATAGTTTAAACCAATAAAAAATATTTGGACTTAAAAAACTAAACACAGCATGAGAAAAATAAGTAAATCAAATGTTATGCGTCTGTATGATTCTCTTCTATTCAGTGTTTTGGAGTAAAGAAGTGAAAAACTGGAAATTTGCCCTTGGAAATTAAATATTTTTCTCTTTTTAATTAACAAAAACATTTTATGGAAACTAGTCACAAAATAAAATTACTGCATTATAAATATACAAAGTATAAAAGTCCTACTACATGACTGGTCTTTAAGTTTGCCTCAAGATGATTTCCCATTTAATATCTTCCCTTAAATATTGATACAAAATCAGAAGTCAGCCAAACATCTTGGCAGAGCTAAGAAATTATACATTAAATGAAGTATGCAAACACATTTTTGTTTTATAATCTTAATTCAGAGAAGATGGAAAATACATCGGTCCCCAAAGAAATATTAACTCTTAAAATTGGGCTGCTTTGGAATAAAAAGTCTTACATGTGTGCCCTGTGAACTTAGTTAATATTACTATGAGTACTGTAATTTCTGAATTTCCTGATTTGTACTAAAATTGCAAGTATATTAGTTTAATATTTTATAGGGGTTTTGGAAGACTGCTCTTGAAATTTTCAAGGTATAGGGTTGTCATTTCTCTGGAAGGAAAAATCCAGCATCTGACAATAATTCTGTGTAATCTTTTACTTGGACGAAGACTCTGATTGGTTATAGTCACACACAAATTGAACCATTTCACAAATAAAGAGATTTATTCTTTTCTCCTCTGTTCAAAATAACAAAACTATATGTAATATCCTCCCTTTTGTCTCTGTCCTAGATCCACTAAAGTACTAGGTCTAATCCCGGGCACCCTGATTAGTTTCCCAGTCACCATAGTTACTGTTTAAAAGGGAGAGTTTTCATCTGAACACTCAGATTGTGCTTAATGCTTTGCAACCATTCCACTGACCTTATTCTTTCTTCTCTGCGTTGTCATTTATTGTTTTTATTTCTTTGTTTTTATGGCCCTACACATCTGCCAGCCACTCTGTATTGACTGTTGACAAAAGTCTACTCAAACAATAAACCTAATCAAAATTCGAAAGTGTTTTGTGGAAATAATTGGTTTATATTCAGATGCATGGGCTAACCTACATAAACCCCTCCCCTGAAAACAATGAATATAATTTTATTTTCACGTGGTCATAAGGAATGTTAAACTTCTTGTTTATTATTCTTCATAGCAACATTCATGGACCTTAATAACACTTAACCATATTGCTGACATTACCTGGATACTTGCTAGAAATAAAAAATTCAATCAAAATCTAAGAAAGTAGGCAGATGATTTTATAATTATCAAGTTCTGAGTAGCTAGCATTCACTGAGCACTTCTTGTCAGGCATCTATGGCAAAGACTAATTATGCCTCTCAATCATTCCCTCTCTGTTAGGTCATTTCCATCAACATGCTGTAGTGTCTCACCTCTTTCAAAAAATTATTTGTGCCTTTCCCTCTAGCTACCTTCTTTTCCTCTACTTCTTTTTTCTAGAAAACATCTTAAAAGCATCTATATTCAGCATCTTCCCATTCTTGTCTCCTATTTCTATTTTTAAATTCCTCTAATCAGGCTTTCATTCCTCCACTCCACTGAAATAAACACTCTTCAAGGTCCTTAATTCTTGCTGAATCCAGTGGTCTACTCTTAGACTTCATCATATTGTATCCCTCCCAGCATTTGACATTAGTTGATTAAATCCATTTCTTGAAGACTTTCTTCTTTTGACTTCACAAACATTATACACCTGTTTTCCTTCCTATGTAACTGGTCATTTCCTTTTTCCTAGCTGTCTTTATTCCTCTTGGCCTCTGAATTTTTAAGAGCCCCAAAGATTGCTCTTCACTGAAAGTTTAAGATTTCTTTATTACTCTTTGTATAGAACTCTGGGCTCTGTGTATATAGAAATCCTAATTCCTGGAGAGAGAACATTTCTTCCAGGGGACATAGCAAGAGTCCAGTTGAGCAAGAGTCCAATTGAGCTACTGCCCGGGCACTTTTGGCTCCTTCTGTCCAGTGATTAGTCAGCAAGATAGAGTACAAGAGGATCAAGAGGAGGTAGGGCTGGTTGGAAAAGTGTGGAGCCCAGGCAATTCACTTGTAAAATCCATTTACATGCCTTGCCCAGTTCTGATGGCAAATTGACAAATGAGGTAACTCTGGCCAGAAAAGGGCAGGGTAATCAGTGCTTTAGATACACCTCCGAGAAAAGGATCTGGGTCATGCCACCAGGTAAACCACTGAGACCACTAGAGATGACAGCTGAGGGGGAGAGGGTCTAGAGTGCATGGTAGAGGAGGGAGATGAGTTAGTGTGGCCCTGTAACCAACTGCAGCATTGAGAACTCTAGCTTGTCTCATTAACCTTCCCTTTCCAAACTTCCCCCTTTCCCTCCCTCCTCCATGAGGAGCTGCTTGTAGAAACTATGCAGAGATTGAGCGGCACAAGGGGTGGATCATGGTAGACATACCTGGCTTCTGGGAATGCTGCTGGAAGATGGTTCTTGGCTTTCAGCATTCTATAGGCCCAAGGTCATGCCTTCTTCCCAGAATAGCTGGTATCCAATCATCAATCAGATAGGAGTATAAAGGTCAATTCCATTACCCCCACGGAAACAACTTTGAAAGGCTGTCCTGGCTGCACAGATGGGTTCACATGGGTTCAGCTGCAGCTTTGTTGGGACTGCATTGCAGCTCAACATCACCTCTACCCAATTCTACTTAATTTTCCTCTCTTCCACAAGTGTTGATCCTGAAAGCACTTCTCAATAAACTTCCTATACCCTAATCTCCATCTCAAGGTCTGCTGCTGAGGAAACCCAACTGGGAAACAATAGGATATGTTAATATTGTTGCCTGAAGAATATGAACACTCTCCTCTCAGAGCAAGGGGTGGAATTGAAAATCTTGTGCTATTTGTTCTATGATCCATTTCTCACTCATTCCCTATACTGTTCAGTATAGCAGAAAGCTGGCTCCTGAAACTACATTTCCTTGGCTCCCTTACCAACTGGCTTCTAGTTAGGTTTGTTCAATGGGAGGTAGGGGTGGGAGGAAGGAAGAAGTATGTCAGGCTATTTCTACCCCTCCCTCAAAATCCCTGGTGGTACCTTCATTTTCTTTGTCCTTTTGGTCCACCCCATGTCTATAGTCTCACTCCTACTGAGCAGCCCTCTGCCATGTTTCTAGCTCCCACTGGTTATACTCAGTTCCTGAACTTGCTAGATGATTGCAACCCAGGTATACAACTAACTACAATTCCTGAACATACCAAATGGGTTTATGCATTCTTAGTATATGTTCTCTCTGCCTAGAATCCCAGGCTGTTTTTGTCAGACCGGCTCACATTTATCCTCCAAGACTCCATGCAGTTTTCATCACCTCCTTGAAGCCTCATCTAACCATACTCCATTTCCAACATGTTTCTTTAGAAGTCTTTGCTTCTGTCTATCACATAACTCATTGTACTAATCAGTAATTACATATTTACATGCCTGGACAAGACTGAGACTTCCTTAAGGGAAAGAGAGGTCTGGTCTTTATTTAGCATTCTAATGCTAATACAGGTGACTGATTTGAGAGGCAATCAACAATTGTTTCTAAAATGAACAAATGACATAGAGATAAGCTTCTGTATGTCATGGGTAAATGTTTATGTGATATAGATTTGAAAATACTGGTTTTGGAGTCAGACTGTCCTGGAATAGAGACGTAACTTTAATAAGAGCTTTATGAAATGACCTTCATAAATTGCTCAACCACTTCAAGCCTCATTTCCCTTAGTTATAAAATGAAAATAACACCAGTTTCATAAGAATGTTCTAAGAATTAAAACAATAATCATCATAGGCATGCTATCATTAAATATCATTCTCATTTGTTGCAGCCCACAGAGTGCTAAAGCTTTTCGCCTGTAATTCTCATTGAATCCTTCAAACAGTTCTGCAAAGTTGATTGCAACACCATAAAGATTAAAAAACAACAATACCCTGTTGGTTGGTAGAACGTGGGACTCTGGGATTTCTGGGTTGTGAGCTCAATCCCCACCGTGGGTGTAGAGATTACTCTAAAAAAAAAAAAAAAAAAAGCAGCAAACTTAGACTCACAGAATTTATTTTATTTATCTAATGATACATAGTAGGCTTATCAGGGTAGGTTATGCCAAGCTGCAGTAACAAACAAACTATAAAATATCAGTGGTTTAACAGATAAAGGTTTATTTCTTACACACAAAATATGCTGTGGGTCCAACAGTTCTCCTGGGTACTTTGATTCTAACTTTTCTACAGGGATTCAAAAGTAGTGCATCTTGCATGTATGCCATCTTGAACACATGGCTTCTAGTTCACTGCAGGAGGGACAGTGTGAAGGTGGTGGGGGGTAATTGGTTGCAGGTTGACTTTTAAGTACATCAATCAACTGACACATATCACTTCAAACCACAGGATATTAGCCAGAACAAGTCATGTGGCTCTGCCTAATTTCAAGAAAGCTGCAAAATATGAGAGAATGTATGGCTCTTTAGTGAATTGTAAATAGTTTCGCCATACCTGGCTGCTAGGCTGGGTTTGAAATGGTAATAAGTATGTCTCATATGCTTCAAAGCTAGATTTGCTGGATAAAATACATGACACCCAGTTAAATTTCCAAATAATTCCAAATAATGAATATTTTTAGTATGAGTATATCCCATGCAATATTTGGGACATACCTATAATAAAAAATTAAGCATTATGTATCTGAAATTCAAATTTTATTTGTCAAATCTTACTTTACCTAAGGGCATATGTTTCATACAGAACTAAAACCCATTGCTAATCTGAAGTGGACAGCTACTGCCCCACCCTCCTTCAGTTATTTAAAAATTTCTAGCCAATGTAAACATATCTGCAGTCACTAGCCAATTCACAACAGCTACACCATATGTGTATATAGTATATATATTAAAAAAAACCTTTAAAGCCCTTAAATCAAATAAAAAATTTGGATCTCACTAAACTCCATTACCAGCTAAGGATGTAGCGAGCCTTCTGCAATTTAAGTTGCCTGAAACTCACTGTTCCTTAATTGTAAAATTAGGAGGTTTGACTAGAAAATATTGAGAGTTATCTTCATCCCATAAAATCCAGTATGCAATAACTCTATTGTGTTACGTCTGTAGCAGGTGTCAGGATGTTACTGAAAACATACCAGAAATAACACTTCTAAGTGTCTGGTCTCAAAGTACATTCCTCAGGAGGCCATTTACTTATTTTAATGATAATGATGTTGCTTAAATCATTTTTGGTAAATGTGGCAACATATTGAGCATCTTCTCTGGTGACAAACTATTTTTTCATGAAAATGGATTTGATTTTTTTTTTTTTTTTTTTTGAAGCCAGACAAAAGTTATTTAGAGCCAAGTCCAATGGATGGTCAAACTGAAAAATAAATAGGAATTTTGGATTAAATATGAAATGGGTTTTTTAAATAAAAGAAATGGGTTTATTTTTGAGAATCTTAAGCCACAAGTTAAAACCAGTTAGTTTTAAGAGAGAAGTTCAAACCCAATTTTGAGCAATTGTCACATCCCCGGAAAAAATACATGGTCTCTGACTTTAAAGAATTCACACTCGGGACGCCTGGGTGGCTCAGCGGTTGAGCGCCTGCCTTTGGCCAAGGGAGTGATCCTGGAGTCCTGGGATCGAGTCCCACCTCCGGCTCCCGAATGGAGCCTGCTTCTCTCTATCTGCCTGTGTCTCTGACTCTCTATCTCTGTGTCTCTCATGAATAAATAAATAAAATCTTTAAAAAAAAAAAAAAAGAACTCACACTCAGCTGGATGTGTAAGTTCTACAAGTTGGTTACAAAAATCACCTTCTATCAAGACCCAATGATTCATCATTATTTATGATAAAGTATTGAAAATACAATTCCACATGATTTATTACCCAAATGCTGTTGAAAATGACTTTAACCCTGAGATGTAGTTCCTTTTTGGTGAACTATTGAACTAGGTTTCAGAAAAGAATCCTAATGATTTTCCACATCCCTACAAAATACATACATGTATACAAAGCTTTTCTTAGCTTTTTCATCAAATGATTTTAAAAGTCCAAAAATTTATATTTTACAATGTAAAGATTATGTGACAATTGAAGAAAATAGGAAAAACGTTTCTTTTTAATAGAAAATGTCATAATTGAAGATTATTTAAATAAAATGCAAAGATTTGAAAACAAAATATATTTCTAAACAGAAACAAAACAACAAGTTTGGCCACATGTCTAAGCCTGGGGCAGTAAGGTATATTTTACTGATACAACTCTCGACAGAATTTAAATTATTAAGGAGCTCTGACAATTCTCAGTATTACTTTTTCACTTTCTCCTCACCTCCAATTTTCATTTCTTTTCTTTCCTTTTTTAATTTTTATGGACTACATATATATTTTTCCATAATGTGTATGTAAGCACACACAGCACATATATGTTTAAGATCATTAAAAATGCAATTAAAGTCATTATAGAACACAATTTGAAAATATTTGTCTAAAACCATCATACCTTGAACTAATAATTCAAATTTCAGAAATTTATTTTAATGAAACTGTATCAGTTGAATAGTATGCCTCCCTCCCGCTCCACCTGGTATGTCCATGTCCTAATCCCCAGAATTTGTTGGTGTTACTTTACATGGAAAAATGAGTCTTTGCAGTTGTCATTTAGTTAAGGATCTTGAGATGATAAGATCATTCAGTATTATCTGGGTGGGCCCTAAATCCAATGACAAGAGTTATTATAAGATTAAGGCAGACAGAGATTACATAGACAGCATGAGGAGGAGGCAATGTGACCACAGAAGTAGATATCAGAATGATGCAGACAAAAGTCAAAGAATGCCAACAGCCACCAGAAGCCAGAAAATGAAAGGACATTACCCCATAGAATCCTAGTCAGTGTGGTCCTGACAGGTGTCAGATTTTTTGCCCCTAGAACTAGGAGAATAACTTCTATTGTTTATATCAATGAAGTTTGTGGTAATTTGTTACAATGGACTCTAGAAACTAACACAGAAACTATCATAAAATCAATAAATATGATCATTGTAGTTTAATTTGCCATGGCAAAAAATGAAAATAGCATGTTTGCAATAGAAAGATCATTAAAAACTACCTGTAAACATATGCCAGAATATAGATTTCATAGCAAAGTAATACTAAATATATTCAAATTACATAAAATGAAAAGGCATTCTGTAAAATAGCCTGCAAGATAGAAATATTATTCTACATTTATTTAAAAAACATATATTGGGTATCAACATCCAGAATATATAAAGATCTCTTTCATGAACAACAACAAAAAAACTTAAAAGTGGACAAAGAACTAGACTAGATATTTCTCCAAAGATGTAATACAAATGACCAACAAACATGAAAAGATTCTCACATTACTAATTATTAGAGAAATGCAAATCAAAAGCACAATGAGCTATCATCTCATACCCATTAAAATGCCTACTATAGGGAAAAAAAAAAACAGAAAAGAATGGGTGTTAGCAAGGACATAGAGAAATTGAAATCTTTGTGCACTGTTGGTGGGAACGTAAGATGGTACAGCTGCCATGGAAAACATTATAATAGTTTCTCAAAAAATTTAAAAAATTGAATTACCATATGATCCAGCAATCCTATTTCTGGGTTTATATCCAAAAGAAATGAAAGCAGAGTCTCAAAGAGATATTTGTACAGACAGTCATGTTCATAGCAGCGATATTCATGACAGCCAAGAGGTGCAAGCAGGCCAAATGTCATTGACAGATGAGTGGATAGATAAAATGTGGTACATACACACACAGGAATATTATTCAGGCTTAAAAAGTAAAGAAGGAAGGACATCTTGTCATATGCTATAACATGGACAAAACTTGAGGACACTATACTAAGTGAAAATAAGTTAGTCACAGAAAAACAAACACTGTGGGATTCCATTCATATGAGACATCTAAAATAGTCCAATTCATAAAACAAAGTAGGATGGACAGTGGTTGCCAAAGACTGAGGCAGAGGCAGGGTTGATAATGGTGGAGATGTTGTCCAATGGTTAGAGAGTTTCAGTTTTGCAATGGAAAGCCCTGGAGCCTGACTATGTGCAATGTGAATATACTGAACACTACTAACCTATACACATAAAAACAGTGAGGATGATTAAAATGATCAAATTGTATATTTTAAATATGTGCGGTTTGTTGCATGTCAATTATATCTCAATAAAGCTATTTTAAAAATATATTGGAAAAAAAAAGTATATTGGTAAGTGTAAGTTTAGCAAGTAACTAAAACAGAGACTCCAAAGTCTGGCCAGAATCCCAGCTTTGCCACCTACTAGTGGTCTGACCTTGGGCAAGTCTCTTAATAACTATTCTGTAGCTTTCTCTTCTGTAAAATAGGCTTGATAATAAGACTACCTTACAGAATTGTTCTTCGAATCAGATGAATTAATATTTGTAAAGCAGGGTCTATCTAGTACATTGTGCTAAATAAATGCTGCGACCTAGCAGTCTCACTCTTGATGTTTTCCTACACACAAATGTTAACAGGGATTATTTGCAAGTAATTGTTCTATGAGAGATTTTAATTATTTTCTTCTCAGTTTATCTGAATTTTTAAATCTTTTTATTACCTATATAATTTTTATATTAAGCAATATAATTTTAAAAATAAATACAAAATAAGTCAGTTGAACCATCTAGTTTAGAAGTTTATATCTCCTGGTAATACTAAAGAAATAATTTCTGAACAAATGTGGATTATTTATTATATTTCAGAAATCCTTCTAAAATTTTTAGCACCATTATTAAAAGAAAGAGACACTATGTGTATGAGAAAAATAGAGTTACCCTAACAGCCTGTAATTGTTGTTATGAAAATTATGGTTTATAATCACCTAAATTTGTATAGTAATGTCATTAACTATTATTTCCTGATTGTATATAGGCTGGGTGACAATAACACAAGTTAAATGCAAGACTGCAGAAGTGTTTTATATAGATGCCATAACCCATTATTTTTGTAACACTAGGAAACTCCATGGTAGATTTGGTGTTGATCCTGCTTTTCCCCTGGACAGAGTCAGTTCTGGTCTGCTCTATCTTTCATGACTGTGATGATGGCCATATCCAGATGCTAAATACTCAGGGGACACTCTAATACAGTGTTAAAGACTCTGAACACTTCATTCCCCAAAGAATGTAGCATTCCAAGAGAAAACAGGCCTCCTTCTGACACTAGTAAAATTGTGAAGGTGTGTGATAAATCAAGCATCAGGATGAGAAGCCACAAATTCTTTAAGGTGCTCTACCTCTTAGTGAGTCCTTGCTGCTCTCTTTCCAACACAGAAGCAATCATATATTTTAAATAATAATAACAAAGCTTATAAACACACATCAATAGAAACACCTACAAAGTATTTCAAACATGAAGTGTTACAATAAGCTACTATGCCTTAAGGAAGCTATTGTAAGTGGGAATCAGAATAGTTAAGATAAAACTAACAATCAAGGGGCGCCTGGGTGGCTCAGTGGTTGCGTGTTTGCCTTTGTCTCAGGTTGTGATCCCAGGGTCTGGGGATCAAGCCTGCATTCAGGCTCCCTGCAGAGCCTGCCTCTCCCTCTCCCTCTGCCTATGTCTCTGCCTCTCTCTTTGTGTCTCTCATGAGTAAATGAATAAAACCCTTAAGAAAACAAAAACAAAAACAACTAACAATCAAAACATGTGAAATGTCTTCAGTTATTTGAGGGGGTTTATTTTGAGTGGATAGGCAGAAATATTTTGTCTTTAGGGTACTGTTTGTTCCATGTTCTTTCTTTTCTTTTTTTGCCTTTCCTTTCTCTTCTTTTTTCCTCCCTCTCTTCCTTTCTTCTTACAGACGTTTTCATTTCTTCATATTCACAAAACAAAAACTACAGGGGTTTAAATGTATTGTTTACTTAAAACATCAACTTTCTAAGGAAATCAAAAATTTTTAACAATCTGTAATAATGAATGTTATCTATATGAAAGAAAACAAAATAATGGCTTGTTTTTCAAATAAATTTGACTGGAAACTAGAATCATTTTTCCACTAAAGAAATAAGACTATTTTAACCAAAACTACATAAAAAATTGTTTCTAAAATGACCAGCGCCTAAATTTTCTAGAATGCAAAACTATCTGCTTCAGAGCAACAGAAATACGTAAATCATGACTGTTAGTATGAATTAAAATTTGCTAAATATATTTTACCAAGGCAATTATGTAACTCCTATTATTTGTTTCATTTTTACTTTTTACTGTGGTATAAATGACATGAAGTATAAAAGTTAAGTGTACACCTTGATGAATTTTTATTTACAGTCATGACCTATCAACAAGATCAAGATAGAGAACCCTTAAAAGACAGTATTTCTTTCAATTTTAAGTGTATAACTCTCCCCTGTGGATGATGTTAAAAATGCAGACTCCTAGGCCACACACTCCCAGAGATTCATACCAATAGATCTGGGATAGCATCCTTGGGGCTGAATATTGAGGAAGCACCTCCACTTGGAGAAACTCTACCCTTGAAGAAACTGAACATAACTCATGGCTCTAGAAGTTTCATCCCTCTCAACTTGAAAGATAATTTTATTAGGAAATTTAGGTGGTTTTCTACCAAGTAAGAATATATTGGCTTTTGATATCCTTAAGAGTAGTCTTAAGTTTAGTGTTGTGTTTTTTTCTTTCTTTGAGCCAGTCTCACAAATGAAGTCTCCATCAGTCCATGGCAATGAAAATTTCCAAGTCCCTAGTGAGATTTTCATAAAGTTAAATGTGTTTAAAGGGTTGTCTTTTGTTTTGTGATTATGTTCTTCTCATGTTCAGGACTTTGAAATGTCATTTCTTTTATGAAATAATTACAATAGTAAAATAGTAGTTTATTTTTAACATAGAAAAATAGAGTTAGAAACTGTCTCTGAATTTCAAAAATTTAGGCTAACAAGCCTCCAGGTCTGCTCCTGAAATTTGAACTGATAGCCACCAGGGGAAGCAGCGTGCCACAGCCTGTACAGTTTTAAAAGTAGGGGAATTTTTTCTGCAGGAGCACGTCAATTTTTTTTACTGTTCCAAAAAATGGCATTAGTATCTTTTCTCTCATGAGATAAGTAATATATCCTCTCTGTAGAAAACTTTCAAAGACTAGGGGGGAAAACCCACTAAACTATTGTTAATATATTGATTGTTTTTTTCCAATGTTTTTCTATGTACAATTTTTAAACAAGAATATATATGTAAATATATATCGATCTTGCCCTTACCAATCCCCGATATTTTTCTTCAGCATTTTCTAGTGTCATTAAAAATCCTTTCAATGTAGTTTTTTCTGTAGAGTGTCCTACCTTATGAAAGCATCATAATTTAATTACTCCACATTTTAAATTTTATTTTATTTCATTTATTTATTCACGAGAGACACAGAGAAAGAGAGGCAGAGACATGGGCAGAGGGAGAAGCAGGATCCAGGCAGGAAGCCTGATGTAGGACTCAATCCCGGGACTCAGGGATCACGCCCTGAGCCAAAAGGCAGACACTCAACTGCTGAGCCACCCAGGTGTCCCCACATTTTAAATTTTAAACATAGAGGTAGTTCCCACTTTTTTAAAAATGTAAATATAACTATGATTAACACTTTTGTATATATTTTAAAAGATCATTTAAAAACATTTAAGATAGATTATTAAAAGAAAGAAACAGGGAGGGTAGAAGCATTTTTTAATACCTTTGATATATATATATATATTGTCATTCAACTAGCTATTGTTATATAAATCCACAACTGACTGGCTTAAAATAATAACCATTTATTATTTCTGTACATAATATTGGATGGGTTCTCTCTTGCAGTTGCATTCAACTAGGGTGGGAATATCTGAGATGACTTCACTCTTGTGTCTGGCACCTCAGCTAGGGTAGTTGGAATAGCTGGGGGCTGGTTTGGCCTCTCTATGTTGTCTCTCATCATTCAGTAGTCTAGCCTGAACTTACATGGCAGCTGGATTCCATGAGAGTGAAAGTAGAAACTACTAGGCTTCTTAAGACTCAGATCTAGAAATCAAAACAAGTCTTGGCACCAACTCAGATTTAGGGGGAAGAGAAATAGACTCAATTTTTTAATGGAGAAACTACAAAATCATATTGCAGAAGGGCATGTGGGATTGGAGGCATTGTTGTGTCCCGCTTTGGAAACAAGTGACCACATATTATGGTATTATTTTACAAAGTATCAACTTATTTTTAAAAGTGTAAGCAAAACACTCATGCATAAGATTGTCATGAATTAAAAAGTGTCAGCTAGGATGTATAGCAGTAGTAACTCTCCTATATTCCTGATAGGGGTATAATCTTGAACATCCACTCTAGGAAACAATCTGGCATTAATTGTCAAAGATCATAGGGTATATACCCTGAAAAAATGGGTACACTGGTAGATCAGATACATGTAGAAGAAGGATCATAGCAGCATTATTCATAGTTCACTACAGCTCCAGACTGAAAACAACACTAAAGTTCATTGATTTTGGAATAGATTTTAAGAAAATGTAGAATATTATAGAGAAAAAAAATGAACAAATTATGCATTCAGCAACATGGATGGATTCTTCAAACATAATGTTGAATATAAAATACAAGTCATTGACAGATTTATAGAATTTGATTTTATGGGCACCTGGGTGACATAGTCAGTGAAGTGTCTGCCTTCAGCTCAGGTCATGATTCCTCCACTCAGGATCCAGTTCCAGGTCAGGCACCCTGCTCAGTGGGGAGTCTGCTCTTCTCTCTCTCTCTACTCCTTCCCCCTGCTCATGCTCGTTCTCTCTCTCTCTCAAGCTCTGCCTCTAATAAATAAATATAATATTTTTTAAAGGAAATTTAAAAAAAGGATTTGATTTACTTATGTAGAACATAGAGTTCTATAACAAGCAAACGCACACTATTTTTACGGATACATTTCTAAGTGAATATAACTATAAACAGCAGAAAAGTATTTATCATATTAAAGGCAAAATATGAGTTTGGCCTGGAAAGGGAGGAAGAAGGATGGAGGGAGGATCCAGGCAGAGGAAATAGCTTGACTGGGTGATAGGAAGGAGTTTGCTGAATTTGAGAAATTTAAAGGAAATCAATGAACAAAAGGTTCAAGGAATGTAGAGGTCATTTTAAGGATTTTCAGACTTCATACTAAAAACAATGACATGCCATTGAGTGGTTTTAAGCAGAGGACAAACAGATCAAATTTTCATTTTCAAAGAGTAATTTTGTCTGTCATTTGTAAAATAGGCGAGAGAAAGTGAAGAGTAGATCCAGGAATATAGTTAGGAATATGTTTTAAGTGGCTTCAGGTGAGAGATTACATGGCTGCAAGCGGTGCGGTTACAGTGGATTAGAGAAGAATGGACGTGGGATGCCCGGGTGGCTCCGTGTTGGCGGCTCCGCTCCCCGCGCCCCGGCCTGCACGCGGGTAGAGAGCGGCGTGCGGGTACCTGGACTCTGCGGCCAGTGTGCCCTGCCCATGGCTCTGCCGCACGTGGTGCACTGCCTGCAGCAGCCTTGGGGGCCTCAGGACGCCCTGGAGCGTCCCACACTCGGACGAGGTCAGGCCTCTTCCTCGGGGAACACCTGCTCCAGCCCTGCCTGCTTCCCTCCTTGTCCCCACCCCGCCCCTCCTCCCCGCCCCCTCCCCTCCTCCCTTCCCCTTCCTTCCCCCCCTCCCCTCCCCTCCCCCAGGCGTCCATCCCAAGTGCCCCCGCCCTGGTCCTGGGCCCACACGCTGCACGGTCTGGCGGCTTCCGGTACCCACTTTGCTCCCGCGCCTCTCCTCTGGCCCCGCAGGTTAGCAGAGTGACAGGTTGCGCCCTGTGGCATCAGGCCGATAGTGCGGGCAGGGGTGGGGGGGTTGGGGGGGTGGTACGCAGACCTACTATTATTCTGAATATGAATTTGCTATTTATTCCCAATGTTGATTTGATGTCCTAGGATCAAACTTCTTGCCAAATAAAAGTTTGAACTGTGTCGTAAAAACAAAAACAAAAACAAAAAAAACACCCACAGATCTGCCTTTAGCTCAGGGTATGATCCCAGGGTCCTGGGATCGAGTCCTGCATCAGGGTCTCTGCTCCCTCCCTCCCAGCCTGCTTCTCTCTCTGCCTATGTCTCTGCTTCTCTCTCTGTGTCTCTCATGAATAAATAAAATCTTAAAAAAAAAAAAAAAAGGAACAAAGAAAGAAAAGAAAGTAACTGAGATAGGCTTGGAAGGTAGAATCAGTAGGACTTGCTGACTGGGAGTTAAGAGTGATTTAGCCTGACTCCTATTTTCTGGCATGATCAACAAGGTGTCATTGATGAAGAAAGGGAACACTAGTGGTGAGCTGGCTCTTGATTTTGGAGCTTTGGGAGACATACAAGTGCAGATGCTGCCCAAGCAGTGAATAAATAAGTGATCTGAAGCTCAGAAGAATACCTGAACCAGAGAGAAATTTGAATTTTTAAAAAATGTTAACATACCATTGCAGTAAATGAAATAGAGCATAGCTGGTACCACGGAGTAGGTAAAATGACTCAGAAAGGACAATAGAAGCAAGAAGCAGTGAAACTGTTAAAATTATCTATGTGCAAGGCATTGTATGTGATGTGAGATATGGTCCCTAGTTTACTGCCAAGTGGGGGTGACAGACCCTTTCGCAGATCATGTACATTTTACCTGTAAGTGACAGACAGTACAGGGTGCTGTAAGATCCAAGAGGAGGCCAATGAAGTCTGGAAAGTTGAATGAGAATTAGCCAGAAGAACAAAGGTGGGAAAGGCATTCCAAGCAGAAGCAATACAATGCACAAAAGCACTGAAGCATGAAAATGGTGTCTGGCAAGCAGGCCAGTGGCATAAACCCATGGAGTTTAAAGGTTGTGCAGCAGGTCAGACAAGAGAGAGAGGGAAAGGCCCAGTTATGGAGGGTCTTGTATGCTTTGCCAAGGAGTTGGGAAGTTAATCGTAGAACAGAGGAGTGACATGGTCCTACGTGCCTGTTAGGGAGTCTACTGAAGCCAGGCACGGAGGTTGAGGACAAAGCTTAACACAGCACAATTGCTTAGGGCAGAAATGAGCTGCTACATGTTTGGGGGAGGCGGGTAAAGAGGAAGCATCCATTCGATACACACTGGGCACCGCTCTTCGGTTCAAGGAGCCTGTGTGGAAGGTCACATCTGCTTAGTCTCAGGTTCCTCTCAGCTTTAGATGCAGGTGACCCGGATTCGGGGGAGATCGTGGAAGCCCAGGTCTTAAGTCTTCAAATTCCTACAAAGCAAAACAAAAACAAAAAAGCAAAAGCAAGCAAACGACAACCACAAAAACAGAGCAACTGGGTGGCGAAGCCCAAACGCGCGGGCAAAACGCACAACAAAGCCAGGGCAGCCAAACTCCAGCGGGCGGAGCCATCGGGGCCGGGCAGGAGACGAAGGAAGCCGGCGGGCGGCAGCGGCCACGAGGCCCCGCCCTGCGATAGGCGCGGCAGGTGCGCTCAGGTGCCGGCAGGTGCCCCGGACCGAGCAGCCGGCAGCGCGCAGCCGGGGAGAGCCTCGCCTCGTCGGGTCCCGCCCGGGCGGCGCCGCAGCCCGCGGACCCCCGGCGGCCGCAGCGGGACCGGGCGCTCCCGGGACTGGGCCGGGCCGCGACCTGGGCCCCGGCTCCGCCCCGAGGAGGAGCGGCCGCGCCGGGGCGGAGCCTTAGCCCGAGGGGCCGCGGACGCAGGAAAGGTCCGGGAGGGAATTCCAGCGGCAGGCCCCCCAGGTTTTGACCGCTACACGGGAACAACAGAAGAGGCTTCTTTTTTTTTTTTTCCCCAGAAAAGTTTTTCTCCATCAGCCTCACTATCAGTGTTCGGAAAAACAAAAACAAAAAACAAAAACAAAAAACGAACTTCCCATAGTATGGAGGGAAAATCCCGTATAAAAATACTGTAAGAAAAAGGAATGAGACAAACTAACATTCCCACAGACCAGGAGAGCAGGCCATGAAGATGCGCCCACAAAACAGCTCAAAACGGTAACCCGCCGTTTCTAAACAAGCCTACAAGCCATTAAAGTAGTGATTCAAGATGGGAGAGAACCTCCTTAATCAGAATTAGAAAAGCTCAGCACTGAGGTGACAGAATTAGAGGATTAATAATTAGATAATTAATCTATACATTAAAAGGAATTATGTTAATGCCTTAAATATAAAGTGAAGAAATAACACTTTTTTAATTTTAAAAAACAAATTCTTTTAAAAATCAAAAAGAAATGAAGAAAGGGGGCAGCCCGGGTGGCTCAGCGGTTTAGCGCCGCCTCCAGCCCAGGGTGTGATCCTGGGGACCCGGGATCGAGTCCCACATCGGGCTCCCTGCATGGGGCCTGCTTCTCCCTCTGCCTCTCTCTCTCTCTCCTTCTAATGAATAAATAAATTAAAAAAAAAAAACAAAAAACAAAACCCTGTCAAGTGAGTACACGGATCTTTTCCAGCAGCTGCAGAGAGCTCCAGTTTTTAACCTGTTGCTGCTTTACAACCTTCCTCCTAGTCATCTTTGTATCTCGTGGCCCCACTTAGTTCTTGTCACAAAACAGGTACAGAATACTTTTGTTAAATAAATGGAGCTTAGTGCCTGCAACAACTCCCTCATTCCTGATCTCCAGGACCCAGAGAAGCCTTCAAAGAAACGACTATCACTAATCCAGCTCTCTTCTTTCATGGCACTGAGTTCATTTTCCATTGTTATATAGGAGAATAAAAAGAGAAGATCTCTCAGAGATCAAGCACCGGGAATCAAGGCATGTTCACGTTCTTTACTTTTTCAATAGTTCTACCTCTCCTCGTGCCCATTGTAACCTGGTATAAGGAAGCCTTCTGTATCAAGGAAGAAATTTTTAGACACAAACATATCCCACCTAAATAACACATATTAATTCATTCAAAGATTAATTCAGCAAATAGTTATTAAGCAACAAATAGTTATCAGGCAGTAATGAACAAGACCGCCGAGTAGGTTCCTGCCTTTATGAAGTTACCTTGAGTTGAGAAAGATTTAAACCAGTAAACAAATAAACAAGGTCATTATAGATTGTGATAAGCATTGGTAGGGAAATAAACAAGATGTGGAAATGTTGGAGGAAGCTATTCTAAATGGGAAAGTCAGGGAAGACTTCACTAAGCATATCCGTAGTCTCCTACTGTCTGGTTAGTTTGATAATATTAAAATATTTAATGCCTTCCAATGAATCCCCTTTGTTATTCTCCTTTGGGGCTACCTACAGAACTCACTCCCCCTTTTATTTCTCTGAAAGGTTACATGGGAATAGACATAAATATGTCTCATTCCTGACCTTGTAGAACTCATAGTTTAGTGGAAGGGACAGACATGTAAACAGATCAAGTAAATACAACATGACAAAGGGTATACCACAAGTATGAACAGCGTTACTGTTCTCCTACTTAACTCTTCTACTTGGGGCCCTAGAGTCCCTGGAAAACTGTGTTTTCTTGTTTGGGTTCCAGGCTGAAAATGCTGCCTGGCTCCCTACATCATCTCAATATTTACTTTTTATTTTTTGGCTAGATCAGCAGTAACTGGACTTGCATGTGATACTAGCTGAATTCCTTCATAGCCAGTAGATCCTAGCATTGGCTTGAGATATATAACTTAAAGTAACATGGAAACTTTACTTAAAAATTACTTTCTTAAAGAGCCCACATTTTTTACATAAAAATTTCCAAATTAAATGCTAAATAGGATTTTTGATCAGATAATTGAAGCTGGTTATTCTCACATAAGAGAATGTATTCAAATGACAATTGTCATTAGAAGATTGTACTGCATTTCAGGGCACATTTCTATCAATAAGTATGTTAACCAACCCCATTGGTCTGGCAATCAGGCACTAAGTGCTTATTTGAACTGCAGTAATTTTTAAAGACAGATAATACCAACACAGAATATTCTATAAAAGACATACAGAATTAGAAGTATTTGAACAGATACACAGGTATTTTAATTATGTTTTGAAGTGGCTAGTGGTTTATATTAGCTTGTCAACTCTTTTAGATTCATCACAATTCTTTCAGATTCTTCTAAGATTCTCCCAACTACGGGTAATTGCTACTTTCCCCCAAGAGTGGGGTAGCCACATTCCAGGTCCTGGTGTTGGAGACAGATAAGAGCAGTAATGGTTCCCTTTGCCCAATATCCTTCACTGCGCTTATTACAAGGTCTCAGAGTAGAATAGAATTAGCTGTCAATCCTAGCTTTATATGAGGTGGTAAGTGAAGAAAGAGGGGATTCAAGTCCTCCAAAGGCGCCTTCTCTCTCTGTGATACTTTAATGAGGATGACAGCAGGATGGGGGCTTCTGGAAATTCTCACACAGGCATTGGGTAGAATTGGTACAGAAGGAATTACAAGAAGGTCCCTCCAGTGCAAGAGAATGGGTCAGGAAAAAGTCATTTTCTGAAGATATGCACTCCAAGAAGCAATAATTATTTTGGGAGAAAAAGAAAGATTTAACACCTAGATGTAAGCTATGTTTGGGCTCTTAATCTAATTAAACTACTCCATTAATACCTCAGGTACATTTCTATCATTGCACTTACCACACTAAAATATAACCACTGGCTTATGTATCTGTCACTTCGACTTAACTATAAGTTCCTGTAGGTAGAAAGAGCATTTTAGTCATTTTTTACTTGCAAAATCTAATACTGTGTCTGGCACAAAATAGGAACAAATGTGTGTTGAATAAATGAACTGGAAATATAACTAAAGAAGGCAGACATTAAAATGCAATAGGAGGGGGGCGCCTGGGTGGCTTAGTCAGTTAAGTGTCTGCCTTTGGCTTTGGTCCTGATCTCCTGGTCCAGGGACTGAGCCCCACATCAGGCTTCCTGCTCAGCAGGGAGTCTGCTTCTCTTGATTTCTCTCTCCCTCTGCCCATCCCCACCACTTATTCTCTCTCAAATAAATAAATATTTTTTAAAAATGCAATAGGCATCTGCATTGGTGCCATATATAAGGGTTCAGTGAATTACAAATAGTTATTTAGTGTTATTTATAAATATCTAAGACAGCTATTAAATCAGGAGACATGAGCATTTTAAAAAATGTGTCCCCTAAAGTAGTGACAGGTATTCATTAAATTATTCCAAAATGTGGCTGAATTTCTTTCAAAAATATGTAGGTCTAGATATCCAAGCTCTATACACATATATTCATTTCCATAGCATCTATTGAGTACTTGTTATGTGCCAAGTACTAAGACAGGAATTGGGAGTATAAAAACAGATATTCCTAGTCCTTATACTCAAGTCCTTATATGCACAGTCTTTAGTATAGGAGAGGGAAAAAAAGATGTAAAAAAAGAAAAAGTGGGTTAGATTGTTACAGGCTGTGATAAAAGTTTGTTGTCAGTAGAGAGGAGGTAGAGAGGCTGATTACTTCAGATATGCTCCGCTAAGGAGCACAGAATGGGGAAGATGATGCTTCATTTGAGTCTTAAAAAGTGAAAAGGTGGTCAATGGGGTGGGAAGGGGCAGAGGGCAGTTTGGTTTGAATGACCTGCTGGAGAGTGAGTGAAGAAATAGTAAATGCCTGATTCTACATACATTTTAGAAGGTTTTTTTTTTTTTTTTCTGTATCTGTAAAAAATGCTATTGGAAACTTGATTGAGATTGATTGAATCTATATATGGCTTTGGCAGTACTGATATTTTAACAGTATTAATTCTTTTTTTTTTTTTTTTTTTTTTTTTTTTGGTGGTGGTGGTGGTGGGGAGGCCAGAGGGAGAGGGAGAGAATCTTATGCAGGATCCATACTCAGTGCGGGCCCAACACAGGGCTCGATCTCACCACCCTGAGATCATGACTGGAGTTGAAATCAAGAGTCAGAAGCCTAACTGACTGAGCCATCCAGACACCCCAATATTAATTCTTTTATTCCATCAACATGAGGCACCTATCCATTTATTTGTGTCTTCTTTGATTTCTTTCATCAAACCTTGTAGTTTTCAGAGTAGTGATTTTTCACATTATTGGTTAAATTTATTCCCGTGTATTTTGTTTTTGATGTTAATGTAAATGGGACTGATTTCTTTCTTTTCGTGAAAATTTGTTGTTAGTGTATAGAAACACTACTGATTTTTATATATTAATTTGGTATCTGGAAACTTTATAGCATTCATTAATTAGACCTAACAGTTTTTGGTTGGGTCTTTTGGATTTTCTCTATAAAATCATGTCATCTGCAAATAGAGATAATTTTACTTCTTTCTTTCCAATTCTGATAACTTTTATTTCTTTTTCTTGCTGGATTACTCTTGTAGGACTTTGAGGACTATGTTGAATACAAGTGGTAAGAGTGGACACACATTGTCTTTTTCCTGATCCTAGAGGAAAAGCTTTCAGCTTTTCACCACTGAGTGTGATATTAGTTGTGGGCTTGTCATATATGGCCTTTACTATGTTGAGATGTAGTCCTTCTAACCCTAACTTAAGAGTTTTTATCATAAATGTTTGTTGAATTTTGTCAAATAATTATTTTGGGAAAAAAAAAAGACTTAACACCTAGATGTAAATGTGTGACTTTTTCTACTGAGGTGATCTTATGATTCTTCTTTCAGTTCTATTAATGTGATATATCACACTAATTGATTTGCATATGCTGGACCATCCTTGTATCCCAGGGATAAACCCCACTGATCACGGTGAGGTGAATGATCCTTTTAAGGTGCTGCTGAGACATACACATGGCCAACAAGCACATGAGAAAATGCTCATCATCACTTGCCATCAGGGAAATACAAATCAAAACCACAATGAGATACCACCTCACACCAGTGAGAATGGGGAAAATTAACAAAGCAGGAAACCACAAATGTTGGAGAAGATGTGGAGAAGGGGGAACCCTCTTACACTGTTGGTGGGAATGTGAACTGGTGCAGCCACTCTGGAAAGCAGTGTGGAGGTTCCTCAAAGAGTTAAAAATAGAGCTACCCTACAACCCAGCAATTGCACTATTGGGTATTTACCTCAAAGATACAGATGTAGTGGAATGCTGAGTACAGGGAGTACAGCCATCAGAAAGGACGAATACCCACCATTTGCTTCGACGTGGATGGAACTGGAGGGTATTATGTTGAGTGAAGTCAGTCAATCAGAGGACAATCATCATATGGTTTCACTCATACAGGGAATATAAGAAATAGTGAAAGGGATTATAAGGGAAAGGAGGGGAACTGAGTGGGAAAAATTAGAGAGGGAGACAAACCATGAAAGACTCCTAACTCTGGGAAACAAACAAAGGGTTGTGGAAGGGGAGGGGGGGCGGGGTTGAGGTAACTGGGTGACAGGCACTGAGGAGGGCATTGATGGGATGAGCACTGAGTGTTATATGTTGGCAAATAAAACTTCAATAAAAAATTAAAAAATGTGCTGTTGAATTCGGTCTGCTAGTATTTTATTGAGAGTATTTGCATCTATATTTACCTGAAAAAAATATATTTATATTTATTTACTAAAAGTATAACTAGTGTATTTATCCAACTAGTTTTCTTTTCTATTAGTATCCTTTTCTGGTTTTGTTATCAGGTTAACGCTGGTCTCATAAAATGAGTTTGGGGGTGTTCCTCCCACCTCCTTGTGTTAAATCTTATTTGTTTTAAAGATTTTATTTATTTATTTATGAGAGACACAGAGAGAGAAGCAGAGACATAGGCAGGAGAAGCAGGCCCTCTCCAAGCCCAATGTGGGACTGGATTGCAGGACCCGGGGATTACACCCTGAGTGAAGGCAGATGCTCAACCACTGAGCTATCCAGGCATCCCTAATTCTTACTTAAATAGTAAAATCTACCAGTGAAGCCCTTTGATCCTGGGCTTCTCTTCGTTGAGAGATTTTTTTGTTTAAATTACTGATTCAATTTCCTTACCAGTAATTGGTCTATTCAGACTTTGTTTCTTCTTGATTTAGTCTTGATAAGTTGTATGTTTCCAATAATTTTTTTTCATTTCTTGTAGGTTGTCCAGTTTGTTGGTGTATAGTTGTTCTAGGAGCCTCTTATAATTCTTATATTTCTTTTGTATCAGTTGTAATGTCTCTTTCATTTCTAATTGTGTTGATTTGCATCCTGTTTTTGTTCCTTGGTTGGGCTAGCTGAAGATTTGTCAATTCTGTTTATCTTCAAAACAACTCCTTGGCGGCGACTCTGGACGCGAGCCGGGCCCTTCCCGTGGATCGCCCCAGCTGCGGCCAGTGTCGCAGCCGCACCCGGGGAGCCCGGCAGGCGCAAAACAAAACAAAACAAACAAACAAACAAAAAACAAAACAACTCCTGGTTTAGTTAGTCTTCTTTACTGTTTGTTCTCAATTGCATTTATTTTTGTTCTACTCTTTATTTTTTTTTCTTCTACTAACTTTGGGCTCAGTTCTTTTTCTAGTTCCTTAAGGTGTAGAGTTAGGTTGTTTATTTGGGATCTTTCTTGCTTCTTGATGTAGAAAAACAATAAATTTGGTTAGTTGTTTGAGGAGAGCTTAGCATGGGAAGGTCTAAGGTTCTGGAGTGATAAGTTTCTAAAAAACTTGATATACTGTGCTAAGGCTGCCATGAAAAAGTATCACAGATTGGGTGGCTTAATAACAAACAGGCTAGAAGTCCAAGATCAAGGTGTTAGCAGAGTTCTTTCCTCTAAAGGCCTCTCTCCCTCACTTGTAGATGGCCATCTTCTCCCACGGTCTTTCCACTGTACATGTGTGTATCTTAATCTCTTGTCTTATGTGGACACCAGGCGTATTTGATTAGGGCTCAGCTAATGACCTCATTTTAATTTAATTACTGCCTTTAATGACCCTATTTCCAAATATAGTTACATTCTAAGCCAGGATGAGTTAGGACTTCAACATATGAAATCTGGGAGTTGGGGGTGGGGCACAATTCAGTTCATAGCAAAGTTAGATGCCTATTTAAGTCATCCAAATAGCAGAGGGGAGGACAGGTTAGATGAGTCTGGGACCAGGGATAGTGAAAAGCTTCGAAAGATTATTCAAGTATGAGAGATGATCAGAGCCTGAACTAGAAAGACAGAGGAAGAGGATGTGTTGAAAGATGTTAAGGGTTATCAGAAAGACTGGCCTGCAAGCTAATATTCAAACTTCTCAGCAGAGTCCTCAGTGCCCTTGACATTTTAGCCATGATCCCTCAACATAGACTCATGTTCTGCCACTCAACATCACACATGGCATCCTCTAGGCATAAAGACCTTCTCAGTGTCTTTGATCACACTATGCTTTTTCTCAAGGCCAAGCCTGTATGCCTGTTCTTCCTTCTGTCTGAAATGTTCTTTCCCCTTTTCTTAGCTAGCTGAACATGCATTCAGGTAGAGGTAATCAAATGTTACCTTACCCATGAAGCTCCAACTTCCTCTAGCAGCAAATCATTCCTTCCCCTGCACTCTCAGAAGCACTCTGTGCATGGACTCTCTCACACTGTGCTACGATTATTTTACATTTTAGATGCCTGCCTCCACTGATAAAATGGTAAGCTCCCTGTGGGCTAAGACTGGTTTCCTCTCTGTTTCCCTAGAGCCTGACACGGTGATAGCCAATGGCAAGTATTCAATCGACATCTAATAAATGAAGGGGAATTAAATACCAGAGTACCAGGTGAGGCCTTGCCTGTCCTTCTGTAATATCTCTTTTTAACTACAACACTAGGAAGAGACTAAAGCCAAAAAGTCAGATTTTCCATATTTGGGGCTAAATCTCTTATAAAAAGAAACAAGATATTTTCACAAACCAGCAAGGAAAATTCCAGGGGAAAAGCCAGGCAAATCAGCAGAGTTTCCAATCTGTCACCACTTTAATCCAACTTGTAAATCATTTCTAGTTTAATTTTAAAGGACAAAACACCACTGTCTTCGTGTCTTTTTTTATTTAAGAACTTAATGAGTGGTTCCCATTGCTTATCTGATCAAATCCAAGTTTCCCAGTCTGATTTTGAAGACCTTCCACAGTCTGGCTCCATTTCACCTATCAAATCCACTGTCCATACAACTGTCAGAATTATCTTTCTGAAACACAGAATTATTCATTCCCATATTCAAAAATACTTGAAGGTTCCTCATGATTTCAGATAAATTTCAAATTCCTCACATAAGCTTTCTACTATTTGGCCCCCATCTTTTCTCTTCTGGCATATTCTGGCATAGTCTCTGATCTTCAGCTGACTTCCCAAGCTGTCTTTCTCAAGCATTTCTTCTATTTTCCTGTTGTTGCATCTCCACAACGTTCCAATTGTTCCTGAACCACTGCAATGCTCTCTTCCCTATTTGTTGTAAAAAGTCAGCAGTCCCAACACAAAAGACATCTGACCCACCAAGATCTCTCTGTTTTCTCTACTCCCGTTGAGAGTCAATCTCTTGGATCAGCCTGACTGGGATCCATGTTCTTCTCAGATTCCCTATGTTTCTGATAATACTCTATCCTTTCATTACAGTTATATACATAAGTATTGTATCATGTCAAATCAGTAGACTCCATCCACACCAATACCTCTATCTCACTGCTTCCCTTGCTAGTAAAATTCCTCAAAAGATATGTTTTTTATGTTGTTTCACTTCTCCCATCTTTTGGGCCCACACAAAATAGACTTTCATTCATCACTCACTGAAACTGCTCTTACCAAGGTCATTAATAACTGCATATTTTTGAAAGCCAAAGCACAATACTCAGTTGTCTTCTTGAACTAACAGCACCACACAGTTCATTGCTCTTTGCTGCTTGGACCATTCTCCTCCTTTGGCGCCTGGAACACCACTTTCTCTTGCTTGTCCTCTTCTCTCCACCACCTACTTGCATCCTTCTCTAGCTTTTTCGCTTGATCTAAGTTGTCCCAACTTGTCCCAACAAGTTGAAGTGCCTAAGATTTAGTCTTCTCTGTATCTTTTTCAAGCACACTCATACTCTGATATCACTCAGTCACGTTTCTAAATTTCATCAATAGATTAACAAGATCTAGTTTTCTGTCTCCAGCTTTTACTTATCTCCTGAATTCCAGATCCCTATACACCACTGCCTAATCAGTACTTAGATGTCTAATAGGCATCCAAAATACTGTATGTCCAAAACTAAACTGATTTCTCTCCTCTAAAACATGCATCTATCATACCCTTCCTCATTTTGGTCAATGGCCTCTCAGTTCTTCAAGACCTTGGGGTCATCTTTGACCCGTCTTTTTCTCATCTAATCCATCAACAAATTTTGATAGCTCTGCATTTAAAATGTATTCAGATTTTTGTTACTGTGAACAACTTTTTCAATGCTATCACTCTGGTCTAAGCCACCATCATCTCTTGCTTGAATTATTTCAATAGTCTCTTAACTGGTTTCTCTATGTAAATGCTTGCCACCCCTACCCCTCAACCTTTGAAGTGGTCTTTTTAAATTTTTTTAAAGACTTGTTTATTTGAGAGAGAGAGAGAGAGAGAGAGAGAGAGAGAACACATGGTGGGGGGAGGGAAGGGAGAAGGAGAGGGAGAAGCAGACTCCCGGTTGAGCAGGAAGCCCAATGTAGGGCTCGATCTCAGGACCATGAGATCATGACCTGAGCTGAAGGCAAGATGCTTAACCAACTAAGCCCCTGAAGTGGTCTTTATAAAATTTAACTATGAATATGCGATTTCTCTGTTCAAAACTCTCCAATAGCTTCCGACCTGATGCAGAATACAACTCAAAGTCTTGACTGTGGCTTTCAAAACATTATGTCATCTGTCTCACAACTCACTCTCTGAACTCATCTTCTATCACACTTCCTTTTGCTCAGTCAGCTCTTGAATTGCTAGTCTCCCTGCTATTTCTCATTAATACCAAGTGCAGTTGGGCCTCAGTACCTTTATACTGAACATTCCTTTACCTGAAATTTTCTTGCTCTAGAGAGCCATAGGCTCCCTACTTCCTTCAGGTCCCTTTACACATTCTACTTTACCAGAGAGGCCTTCCCTGACCACATTACATACATTGAAGATCTTCCCCACCATTCTCTAACCTCTACCTTGCATACTGTTCTTCAAAGCATTCATCACCACTGAAAGAAGTATATATTTATCTGTTTTCTTTTCTTTTTTTTAATTTTTATTTATTTTTACGATAGTCACACACACACAGAGAGAGAGACAGAGAGAGAGAGAGAGAGAGAGGCAGAGACACAGGCAGAGGGAGAAGCAGGCTCCACGCACCGGGAGTCCGACGTGGGATTCGATCCCGGGTCTCCAGGATCGAGCCCTGGGCCAAAGGCAGGCGCCAAACCGCTGCGCCACCCAGGGATCCCCTATTTATCTGTTTTCATTCATCAACTTCCCCTTGAATATAATCTTCTTCAGAGAAGGTAGTCTGTTTTTATATTCTCAGGACCTAGAATGGTGCTTAGAACCATGTAACTATTTGATTAACACAGAATGAATGAATACACAATTGCCACCTATTAAGACTGAAAGCTTCTATATAGCCTTTACTGATTATATACTTCCATTAATACCTAGCTTACTTAATACCTTGCATATGGTAAAAGCTCAAAATGTTAATCAAATTGAATTGCATCTTATTTCTCTCTGCTTCTCAAAAAAGCCCGCTGTTCCTTTTTTGACAAGTTTCCATACTGTTACCTGCTTGCTTTCTTCCTCTGCCCTAGGTCACTTATGCTGGAAGCTTTGGCTGCTACTTCTTTAACTTCCTCTTTTCCTGTCTATATTCTCTTACAACTTTAGTTTCTGGGCTTCTGGGAAACTTTACACCTAACTTATAAATTTTATCATAGGTATGTATGTATTGGGCAAAGCATAGTACATATATAGGGTTTGTTACTGTCCATGGTTTCAGGCATCCACTGGGGGTCTTGGAACGTACCTGCTATGGATAACGAGGGTCTATTCTACAAGGTGACATACATGGTAAGTGGTAACAACTATATCAACTGATCCAGAATAGTATGTCAATTTGCATACTACACATCATTATGTGGATATCTAATAAGGATCTTATTCTTCTAAAACAGAATTCCTGATTTTAGCACCCATACCTATTCCTCTACCATTCTCCCCTCATCTACTACTCACCAGTGGGAACCCAGTTTCCTATGCCCAAAGTCTAGAAATCATTTTTTTCAAATTGAAATTTTATTCTGAGATAGTAGATTCACAAACACTTGCAAGATCCTTTACTCAGTTTCCCCAGTGTTAATATCTTGCAAAATTATAGTACAGTCAAGTGATTAAACATAGTTACCATGTATCCCACCAGTTCCATCTCTGGGTATAGAACCAAGAAAACTGAAAATATACGTCTACACAAAAATTTGTACACAAATATTTATAGCAGCATTATTCATAGTAGCCAAAGGGTAGAAACCACCCAAATGTCCATAATTGTTTTGTGGTATAGCCATATAATAGAATATAATTTGGCCATGAAAAGAAATGAAGTACTGGTCATGCTAAAACTAGGGTGAATTTTGGAAATATTATGCAAATTGAAAGTGTCAGACACAAAAGGCCACGTATTATATGTGTCCATTCACATGAAAGCTCTGAATAGGGAAATCTATAGAGACAGAAAATAGGGCTGGGGTAGAGTGAACAAGAAGAGGATATGAAGAAGATGAGGTTAGTGCAAGAGATAACAAGGCTTTGATAGCTTTAAGCATGTTTATTTTAAGAGTCACCCTGGCTTCTGTGGGAATAAATCACAGGTGGAAAAGAAGGGAAGCAAAGTAATTAGTGAAGAAGATACTGTAAAAACCAAAGCAAGACACGGTGGTGGTTTGGACTAGGGATGTGACTTTGGAGGTGGTGTGAACTGACTGGATCCAGACATGCTTCAGATGTCAAAAACCAAAGGGTTCGTTGGTGCATTCAGTGCAAAATGTAACAGAAAGAGAAAAGCCAAAGATGACTCCAAGGTTTAGGGTCTGAGCAAGTGGGCAGATGGAACTAGCATTCACCGAGACGGAGAAGAGGGCAAAAAGAGCAGGTTTTGATGAGCTACATGTGGGAGTCTAGTTTTGGACATGTTGATGTTGAGGTGCTGTGTAGCCAGCTAGATACATGTGAGCCTGCAGTTAACTAAAAGTCTGTGTTGGGGCTACAATTTAGGAGTTGTCCATGTATAGACTGCATTTAAAGCCATTAGGTTGAATGATATCAACTAGGGTATATCGACTTAGATAGAGAAGAGGTCCAAGACCCTGAGGCCCTCCAGAATGAAGAGGCCTGAAAGATGAAAGCGGACTGGCAAAGGAGACTTCAGAGCACCTGGAATAAAATCCACCTTCTTACCTTAATCATGACCTGGCCCTTCACATCGTCTTTGCCTCACTGTCTAGTCACACAGGATATTCAGCTTTTGGACTATACCAAGTCCTCTCCTGTGTCGTGGCCTTTCTGATTGCTAAGCCATCCACCACGCACGGTTTTACCCTGGCTCCAATTTTGTCGCCTCCTTCAGCCGCTACAAGCCTCCATTAAACTGCTACCCTGTGCTTCCTCCAACCTTCCTAAATGAATAGGTCCGGCCGACCACGCCCGACAGATCACGGATCTTAATTACCATCAAAAACTACTTCACTAGTTTCCTGCCTAGAAACCCGCCCACCTTAATGCAACCCACGACTACAAAACAAACACTACACGCCGAACGAAACCTCAGGTATTCATTCTTTCTCCCGTGCAACTCCCCGGAAAGCAGGGGCCTCATTATCTGGCCCTCTGCCACTTCCCGGAGAAATCGACAACCCCTTCTCAGTGTTTACTAGCGGAACGGATGGCCGCACGCCCGTCAACTCGCGAACGGAAGAAGGCGCGCCCGCGGCTCCGCCCGGCCTCACGGTGGCCTAAAGGAAGGGAGGACCCGCACGCATGCGCTATTGTTCTCTGAGCGCTTGGGGCTGAACGCCGCCCCCTTCCCCGGGCGTGGTTAACCACTGCGCACGCGCAACCCGGGCCTTGTCCGTTCGTTCGTCGACGCTATCAATAAAGTTTTAGTGAGTACAGACTTTCTTTTTCCTTGGCAAGATGGCGGAGTACGACTTGACTACTCGCATCGCGCACTTTTTGGATCGGCATCTAGTCTTTCCGTTGCTTGAGTTTCTCTCCGTAAAAGAGGTGAGGGGGGCTTTGGCCGCGAAGAAGCCGCGGGAGCGCGTAAGACGCCGGGCAAGGCCGAGAGGCGGTGGCGGTAGCCCTAGGCCTGACACACGTGTGAGGCGGCCGCGAGTTTGGTCCTGCGTGAGGCAGGAGCATCTGCGGGTAATTTAGCGCCGTCCCAGTTGGTTAGCACGGCAGAACTCGGTTGTGACAAGAATTGCGGGTTGAAGAGGTCTCTGCTTCACTGCTGGAGGGGACAGTGCCAGAGGGACTTCCGCGTCAGGTCCTCTCGGAAGTGGACCATTCGCCAGCTTCCAAGTAGTAACGCTTGCTTCTGAAAGCAAATTGTTGTGTAGGGAGATTTGGGGTTTTCTTTCGGGGACTATGGGGAAGGGTGTGCTTGGCTTTGTGTTTTTGTTTGCCAGATCTTTGGAATAATTTTCATACACTTAAAAACCAAGTCCTACTTTAACTTCCATAAAGTTGCGAGTCCTTCGCATAGTTTTCCCGGTCTTTGGAGAAGTATAGCCAGTTCTTAGAGCATGGCATATTTTGTCTGATGGGGCGTCCTTCTCCCCGACCCCTCAAAAAAAAAAAAAAAACTGGACAATTTTGTTTGTTTTTTACCTAAAAGTGGTTTTCCGGTGTATACAGACTAAGAGTAATTTGAAAGTTAACCTTCATTTAGCTACTCTAGGTACCTTGAATTATGTGGTTCTGATTCCTCATTTCAAAACGTCTCAATCCTGAAAGTTTTGAAATGTTGGTGTTAGTTCTACCTTGAGTTTGTTGGGAAATAGATACATAGTAATTATGATAAAGCAGTGTTACTATGATGAAGGGATTCGATTATTGGCCAGAAAAGTAAGTGAATCCTGTATCAGAAAGCAGGTTACAACATAAGTCTACTTAGGGAACTCTAGACTTGGGAAGTATATTTGTGTGGCTCAACGACAATAAAACAGAAGAGCTCTGCAAATCAACATTAAATTGTTCTGATAACTTTTCAGATCTTGGTAGTTACTGTTCAGGTATAGTCCGCAAAATTATCTGTTCCTTTTCCAAACACATAGCAGGACTCTAAAGTTATGATGTTAAGGAGCAGCAAAGTTCATTTGATTTTTCTTTACCTAGCATGTAGTTACACCTATATATATATATATATATATATTTTTTTTTTACACCTATATTTTTAGAGCTTGAATAAAACCGCCTATTCAGCCTTGTTTCCTTTTCTGGATGTGTGAGGATAATTCACTAAAAATGAAAGAATAGAAAAATGCCATATTAGAAATCCTTTATCAGCTACTTGTAGAAATGCTCCTAAACTAGCCAAAGTCCATATTCTTGTGATGTGGTCTTTATGTTTTTGTTTTACAAGGCAGGTAGATAAAAGGGAGGAATATGTGAAGGAAAATTAGTTTTTCATAAGGTAAGACCAAAACTATGAATGGCAGCTGAGAGTCATTGGAAAATAACTGCTCAGTACCTGCCATTTTGTAGAGAATGGGTGAGATGGCTGGAATACACTCAGAGGAAGAAAGATACTGGAGTATTTACTTAGCAGTTACTAAGTATAGGTCTGTCATGGAATTGTGTTAAATCTAGGATAAAACTCAGACCTCTCACCACTGAGAAACTTACCTATCCTTTAGAGGAGATAAAGGTCTATAATTACATACAATGCAAAAAGGGACAAAGGTAGAGAAGTACTGGCAGAGTGCTGTTAGAATTGAAAAGATTCTATTCTGTGGGCAAAAAGGACTTTGAAGATAGGTTTTTGTTTTTGTTGAGGATAGGTTTTTAAAGATTTTTTTCATAAGAGAGGCAGAGACATAGGCAGAGGGAGAAGCAAGCTCCTCAAGGGGAGCCCAGTGTGGGACTTGATCTCAGGACTCTGGGGCCATGCCCTGAGCTGAAGGCAGGCACTCAATCACTGAGCCACCCAGGCGTCCCTTGAGGATAGGTTTTAAGTTGAGTTTTAGATAGTTAGGATAAAGGCTGTGCTCATTATTCTTGAGAGTAACAGTTTGATATATTTGTAATATGTTGGAGAATGTGTGCTCTATGAGAGCAGAAACTTTTGTTCTCTGCTGTGTCCTTAGCATGTAAAATATAGTCTGGCATGCATGCTTTTAATAATTATTTAATATCTCAGAGCAGTTTCTTTCTCATCTTAATTAAGCCTGTCGCATGCATGAAGTGTTGATACTGCCACCAACCTTATGGGGTTGTTAGAAAAATTGCATAGAGGTAATGCATTTAAAGCATTATCTCTTAGCCTTCTGGGACAAAGTGAATATTCTTGAATATTTTCTTTTGGGAGGGTAGGCCATTCTGTGTGAGAGAGGAGGCAGCCAGTTGGGGTTTTGTGGAGTGAGATAAGGAATAGAAATCGAAAAAAAAAAAAAAGGAATAGAAATCGAGACTGAGAACACTGACCAAAGTATAAGTATAAGAATTGGTGGGAATGGATGGCCCAACTGAGATTGAAAATCATATATTTATAAGGGCCTATGACAGTCACTGTCAGAGGGAGAGGAGCAGTGGAAGGTTATTGAAATAGTGCAGAAATTTGGAGGTAGGCTTGTAGATATATGTCAGAGATGGATTACAGATCAGAGAAAAGCACAGATATGAATAAGAATAGCATTATTGCTTGCTTTTGAAACATTTTATAGTTATTCTTAGCCAGAACATAGAAGGCGGAGGACTTTTTTCCAGAAGTAGAAATTGACATTGAATTGTATGTGGCTGGAGAAAATGGATGGAATCAATGATACTACTAATGAGAAAATCTTTGGAATAGTTAAAAATGGTATCTTAACTAATGTAAGTGACAACCAAAAAGGGTGATATAAAAGTTTCAAAGGACAGTGGGGTATAGTGGGCATGATGAAGTGTTTTAATGGTAATAGTGAAAAAGATGATGAATTTAAATTGAAGTGTTAGAGATAAGGTACTAAGTGAAAGTTAAGGAAAGATGTGGGAAATTTTAAGGCTTGAGTTTCTTAATCATCAGTATGGATGTTGGATTTGTGGAGGATGACAGCAGGAAGAGATGTCAAAAGAATATTTTCAATTTGTTAAAAAGTAGGAGCTGTTTTCAAGAGATTGATAGACCAAGCAGGGATTGGCAAAACTATAGTCCGTGAAGCAAATACAGCAAGTACTCTCTGCCTATTTTGTATGGTCTGTAAGCTAAAAATAATTTTTAATAGATGAAAATGTGCAAACATTTTCAATTATAAAACACTAACTCTGTACCTCAGTTGAATGAATTAGTTCCCACCCTCCCAAAATTTCATTCTTCTTGTTAGTAGATCTCTTTTATAAAAAAATTTTACTCTATTACTGTTTACTTTAGAAAGAAAAGAAATTGTGGAAACTCTTACAGGACTTATATATAGTATCCTAGATTTTTTTTTTAAGATTTATTTATTTGAGAGACAGAGCATGTGTGTGGACATGCACACGCATGAGTTGAGGAAAGGGGCAGAAGCAGGGGGAGAGAAAAATCTCAAGCAGACTCCCCGCTGAGAGCAGAGCCCAGATGCAGGACTCTATCCCAGGACCCTGGGATAACGGCCTGAGCTGAAACTTTGAGTCAGATACTCAACTGACTGCACCGCCTTGGTACCCCTAGTTTCCTAGATTTTGCTTCTTGGCTCAAAAGCCTAAGTTATTTACTGTCTGCCCTTTACATAGTAAGTGTGGGTATATGGCAGAATTTAGGGAAGGTGATATAAGCGGAGATATAGATTTAAGAGGCCAGTAAGGTCTGATGGCAGAGGAGCAATGCTTTTAATCTACAATAGAGACCGTATAAATTAAAATCTATAAATGGGTGACAAGAGGTTCGTATGCTAGAGAAAGATGTTTTCACTTAAAATTAAGTTTCTATAGGGTACACTGAAAGGAAGCCTCAATTTTTTAAAGAAAAATTTTATCAAATATTACATTCATACAGAAAAATGCTAAATATAAGCACCTTTTTCAAAGTGAACCCACTTGTGTGACCACCATCCAGATCAATAAATAAAACATGACAAATATCCTAAAAACCTTCCTCTTGACTCCTCTTAATCTACTCACATCTCCCAAAAGTAAGGACTCGTCTGATCTAGAATAGTTTTTTGCCTGGTTTGGATTTTACATACATGAAATTAAGCATTGTACTGCTTTGTATGACTTAATTCATTCTACATTGTGAGAGTCATCCAAGTTGGTAGGATAACTAGTTCTTTGATTCCATTGCTGAATGTTAATCAGTTATATAGGTATATTATAGTTTATTCATTCTAATATTGATAGACTGGTCTATCTGCTATGAACATTCTTGGATATGTCCTTTGAATATATGCACCCATTTCTCTTGGGTATCAAAGACCAGAATTACTAGGTCAAAAAGTATGTTTGATTTTTGGAAATAAAAACAATTTTCCAAAGTGATTATACTTCTGCCAGAAGTGTAAGAGTTCAATTACATCTACACCAACACTGGTATTGACAGGTGTTTTTGTTGTTGTTTTAATGTGGCTTTAATTGCATTTTCTGTATGATTAGTGAAGTTGAGAACCTTTTTGGAGTTTCTTGACCATTTGGTTATACTCTTATAAAGCAGCTGTTAAAATTTTTTAGCCATTTTCAATTGAATTCTCTCTCCTTACTATTTTGTAGGAGTTCTTTACATAGTTTCGAAGATTCAGTTTTGATCTCATAGCTGTACCATTTGATCACCATCTTCTCACAAACTGTAATGTGGAATCTTCCTGCATTTTTTTTTCCTTGACAAAATTAAATGTAGTATGCAAATCTTTTCTTTTGCTTAAGTTTTATCTTGATAACTGCTTATTTAAGTTTTTTTTTTTTTTAATTTTGGTTACTATCTCCTTGAATACTATTGTATAGAATCCTTCCATGTTGCTCATTGCACTAAATTTCACATTTATGTAAGTTTGCTTGTGTATCTCTTTGGTCCTTGTACTTTGGGGTTAAATTGTTTCTTGAAGTCCTAGCAAAGTAAAAACCTGATAAGACATAGTTGACTTAGAGAATGGGTGCTGGTTCTGTTTTAGTGGTGTCAATTGGGGAAGGATTATAAAGGATTCAAATGATTTAGTGAAAAAATATATGGGGGTAGACAAGAAAGAGGCCACCTCAAGGAGAGATGGGTAGGCATCATGTGGATGTGAGACACTAAGAAGGTAAAAAATTTGAGTCGATGCCCAATTACCTGGTGTGGCAAGGAAGCACCTATATGTGCTTATCAGTTGAGTTGGTGCGGCTGTTTATCTTTCTATTTGGAGGTACTTCAGCATACTCACTAGAAAGTAATTTTGTCTTGCAGATATATAATGAAAAAGAATTATTACAAGGGAAATTGGATCTTCTTAGTGATACCAACATGGTAGACTTTGCTATGGATGTATACAAAAACCTTTATTCTGATGATATTCCACATGGTAAGTTTTGTCATTTGGAACTGCAGCTTGCCTCGCGAACTGAGGATGTGTGTGTTAAAGTTTTGTGATTTTTAAGAGCTTTAGCCAAAAGTCTTTAATCAATTATTCGAATGGTTTAAAAGTTCTCTGGATGAAAGGTAATGTGAAGGTTATGTGTCATCTAAAGTATATTATTTTCTCACCCCAAATAGTGTGAAACTATTTTGAAACATGATTTTCAAATATGTTCAGTTCATAGGGTGTATTATCAAAATTGTGCTTATGTATCAGATTGTCTTTTTAGAATGATCTGAGAATGCTGCTGTTTTTGGTCTGCTAACATTTTCATTTAGCATCTGTGTTTCTAAGAGATTTCTTTCCATCTTGAAGTATCTGGGTATATCCAGTATTCTCAAAAGTATTGTCCCCAGTACCAGCATTATCAGTTCACCTGGGAGAGTTATGTCAGAAATGCAAATTTTGGAGTCATACCCCAGATATACTTAATCAGAAACTGCGGGTGGAGGCCCAGCACTTAAATTGGAGCACTACCGTGGCATGATGTTTTCCACATTCTTGTTTTCTGTGATAATAGATGTTCCCTTAAAAAAAGGAAAGTTTTCCCGTTAAGTTTGAAAAATGCTGTATTATTACGCTTATGAACATGGTATTATAAAAAATTCTATGAACGCTTTCAATAGAGAAATAGAGTTTACATTGTTTAAATTGACATTTTCTAAAATTTGATCACAGGTACCCTTTTATGTTTGAGAAACACTGTTCCAATAATACTTTTTTAATGTATAACAAATTATTACACTAGACATAATCACATTTTTTACTTATAGTAAATGACAATAGCTCTTTAAATTTTAGTTTGTGATGAAAAAGTTAACTATTTCTTATTGAAAGTTTAAAACATGCCTGCAGGGTAGGTTATGTGCATGTTTTCTCTGACTCTTCATCATGCAGTAGAAACTAGAATTGGGATGAGAGATTACAGAATTAGATTTATAGAGAGATTACTGACTGGATTTAAATTCCATTCAACCTAATTGAAGATCTATACTAATATGTAAACGCCTCTGAGTCTATTCAGAAACTCTGGGATAATATTCACCTAAGAAAATTCAGTGAGAACAAATACAAAAACACCAGGATTGAAGTCTCTGAAATGTAGAATCAAATAATTTGTTTCATAGCAGCCACCCCTCTCCCAGGCTGTATCAGTATATTCCTCAGTTTTCTTTAAGAATAAGAAGATTCCCTCTTTATGTGCTTTTGCACTGCTAGAAAGAAAAAAAAAAATGGATCTGGGAGACTTACTGAGTTGATGATTCCTAGATATGAATATGTTGGTAAAAAATTTATGCACAATTTAAGTAAACTGAAAAATTTCCAGAGACATCTTCATGGTGAGCAGTATAGTTTAACATTAGAGTACTCCTTTGCATTTTTAATTAGCTTTGAGAGAAAAAAGAACCACAGTTGTTGCACAACTGAAACAGCTTCAGGCAGAAACGGAACCAATTGTGAAGATGTTTGAAGATCCAGAAACTACAAGGCAGATGCAGTCAACCAGGTATCTTCCCTTAATTTGTATTCTGCAAATTCTCTTCTCTGGATTAATACAAATGTTCATTCAAATTTTGTCTAATATCCCATCATAAAAGTTCATGGAGTAATTGACTACTTTATTTATTTTAATTTATCCTTAATGTGTAGGGCCCAGAAATTCCTTAAAATATTAATGCTAGTTTTATTTTTAACTTCTTTACCAGTTACCCAAATCTGATTAAGCTGGAATAGTTTTGCCTTCCTCCTCTCTTTCCAGGGGATATTTAGCAGTGTATGGTGACATTTTTAGTTGTCATAATTAAAAGGTTGCTATTAGGACCTAGCAAGAAGAGGTCAGGGTTGCTGCCAAACATCTTACAATGATCAGTACCCTACCCCCAACAAAGACTTATCCACCTCCAAAGTGTCAGTAGTACTGAGGTTGACATACCTGTGCCTGGGCAGTGCCAAGAGGGAAACCTGAGCTCATTTTATCACTTGGCTGCATTCTCTTGTATCCTTCCAACCTCATTGCTCAGCCCAAGGACGGTGAATAGTGTAGAGCTGATAAGGTTATTTTATTCTTAACTTCCTCTTAACCAGAAATAAATTGATTGCTTGGTTTCCAAAGAAAGCATGTTGCCTCACTCTGACTTAATGTATATCATTAAATGGAAACCCTTTGGGTTATTAGAAATTCTTTAAAATAAAAGCTACTAAAATTGAATATTGCCATTGTGGTAAATCTCAGCTGCCAATGTATTTACTAGAGGAATTGCTGAAGATTTTGCTATGTTGTATCTTTAGTTCATACGATATGTGACCAAACCAAATTTTTAGAGAGATTAGCTCTGTTTTCATTTGTGTTTTGGGGAAGTGTTACCAGATAATTATAAGCAAAACAGCAATATAACCATATTATAATGTAACCTGCTACGTTACTAATGTTCACCACGTTACACTATGTATAACACATACATAATATATCTATTTACACGGACCTATACATGTACACACAGCTATGTCTTAACAAAGCAGACATGTATAGCTATGTGTGTGTGCCTGTGTTATGCTACTTATGTACACTTAGAATAGAATATAATGACAGACCTTCAGGTCACATGTAAGTGTCCACAAAGGAACAGCTGGAATAACCCAGCTGTTAGGGTTCAACAGAAAATTTAGAATTTAAATTCCAAATTTAGTCACTTAAGTACTAGAAACTAATGAGATTAGGATATAAATCAAGATGAATATAGATTTATTAGAAAGTGAGAACTCCTTGCAGTTTAATAGGCATTGGCATTGAGATAAATGAAAGGATGGAATTGTTTTAAAAACGTGTAAACTACTTATTTTCAAAGTGATAATCTCTTCCAACCAATTCGTTTTTAAATTTCATTGAACATATAATATTGTACTTATCATACTTTTCTGAAAATACTGCCACAGTGATTATGGATACAAGGAATGTAAAACAGTTATTCACTGTGATACACAAGTGTTAAGTTTTTTTTTGAAATCTTATGTTAAAATTTCATGCATGTTTCATATTCAGTATTATAATATACCCATGTTAATTTTGGTGATGATATATTCCCTCTCCCATTAAATCTTCAAGTAAAATTATGCTCTGGAAAAACATCATAGCATTTGCTCTGTGATAAGTGTAAGAAAATGTTTTCTTTTTTGAAAATGCCCAGTAAGTGGGCCACTGTGCCCATCTGTCACTCGTTCCTTGGTGTCTTTGTCATCATTTTGTCTTTTACCAGCCTGTCAACATCATAGTTATGCAAAGCTAATTTAAGAAAAGTTCAGTTGAATTGACACTGATATGGATAATAATTATTTAGGGTATATAGCATAGATATGTAACAAGCATAATTGATGAATCTTGTAATATTTTTACTTTTTTCTAGAAGTCTTATTTCTAGTGTTTAAGTATTAAGATATTTAAATGGCTTTATGTGGGTAATGGGATAAGCATTGGATATGCATATTTTGTTTTCTATGGCCTATTAAATACAATCTTTGTTTCTAATTAAGAGATGGCCGGATGCTGTTTGACTACCTGGCAGACAAGCATGGTGTAAGTGATATTTAAAAAATTTTCTATTGTTGTCTTGTTTTAATAAGGCTAATTAAAGAATAGTGTTGCATATATAGGTTTGAGGCTTGACATGAGTTTAAATTCCAGATTAACTTATTAATATAATACCTGGTATGTTTTCAGAACTTCAGTTTTTAAAGATTGATGCTGATGAGAAAATGAGATGCTTATACTTGCCTTTAGGTCCTATTAATTTTCAAAACTTCTTATTTTTTCTAGAATAATCAAGTAATGGGTACCATTTTTTATTTCTGGTGCATTACAAATAAAGATAGAACTAAATTTGAGTTAGAAAAGCTTTGAGCAATAGAATTAATACACTGGCTGGTTTCTGGAAAATAGTAGTTCTTGACATTATTAAGATCTTCGTAAATCCCCAATAAAGGAATTTTATTGTAGACTTTCCTAGTCATCTCCCAGGCTCCTTTCCCTTGTGTTAACGTAAAGTTTGAGGACTTGCATGTAATTAATTCTTCACTTGCATTCGGTTTTATCTTTTATTTAACAATTACTATAACAAGAGGTATGCTGACCACTGTGCAAATTGTTCTTCCTGGTTTCTATAGAGAATGTTTGGTGTGTTTGATAATGTTCTAGTTCAGAGCTCTTCTCTTATATTTCTCTTTCACTTTGCTTTCATTGCTAACTTCAAAAGTTGGTGAAACTTCCAGTTTTTACAGAACTGAAATTTACTGTACATGTTACTTGCACAGAATCACAAAACCTTCTAGGGATGCATGTGCATGTTAGTTGTCTAAGTTCAGTCACTGACAGAGACTTATAACTTAGACCTTCTACTGCAATTCAGATTTTCATTGCAACAAATTAGGTATTGTTACAGCTCATAATTCTTTTGAGACCAGAATTATGAATGATAAGTCCACCGGTTGCTAATGTATGTTTTAAGAATCATGTATTTCTGATCATGATTTTGTTTTATTTTGTTTTTTTTTGTTTTGTTTTGTTTTTTTTTTTTGTGACACCTAGGATGCACTGAGAGAATTAACTTCTGGAGACATTTAAAGAAGTAAATGGCTTGAATTTTAAAACTCAAAAATAGAACTGAATTTGTTTTTCTTTTTTTTAGTTTAGGCAGGAATATTTAGATACACTCTATAGGTATGCAAAATTCCAATATGAATGTGGGAATTATTCTGGAGCAGCTGAGTATCTTTACTTCTTTAGAGTGTTGGTAAGTAAATTTTTTTTCTTCTCAGATTTCATATGGCTGTCAGTTTCCCTTGGGTTGTCAAAATGTGTCATAGATTTGAGTCTGTATGTAAGTTTTCAAGAATCCTTGAAAGGAGAAAAAAAATTTGTTTTCCCCAACAAAGAACAAGTAAAAATAGGAAAGCTTGTATCAGACCTAAAAATTTGGAGGAAAATTTATCTTGTTCTTGAAAGCCAAAAGTAGAGGCCACTAATTTCTTATTTTATGTATAATTGTATGATGAGCATTATCAAAATTCTATCATGTAATCAATTTGTTAATATTACTATATAACACATTGAATAGCACATCGTGGATGTTTAATAAATATTCGTTGAATAAATCCGTTATTCCTAAATTTAATTCAGTATTTTATGCTGTATACATCCCTTGAGTTTCTTTTAAACAACTGTAGAACTCTAATAATATTTGAAAAAAAATTATGGCTTTTAATAGTAACTTTTTTCCATTTATTTCTATCCTTAGCTATTAGAAAATAAAACTCAATGATGTTTTTTAATAATGAGGAGGAGGGTGAGGTTAAATGGTACTATTAGAGCAAATTTCTAATAGTAGAGAACCCTCTTTGTTATTTTCATTTGCCTATTTGACAAATTGCTAGATTCAGTGCTTTTGTTTGGGAAGGAGAATTGCATGAAGCCAAAGAAAAAAGTCAGGCTTTCAAATGAAAAGATGTGTTTTTCTCATTCTGCCTTAGTTGTAGGTAATTGTATTAATGCCTTCTAGAGTTATCAAAATGCCCTTGTTTTAACTAGCTTTTCACTTGAGAAATTATAATTTGTTACTCACTTTGGGTTAGTAAGCAAGTACCTGAGTCTCTGATTTCTCTAGTTAATCCTAGATGTTGGGAAATAACTTCTTAAGACAGGGACTTACTGTTTTCTAACCTTGGAAGAGTCTATTTCTTCTGTCTCTATTTTCTGTTGCCTTTATTCTTTTAGCCCCATATGCTTGCCACAAAGAAAGACTTATAGCTGCTTTCTTTCGTTGTTTTCTAGGAAATTAAATTTTCCTTTCGGGGGAGCAGAGAAGGAGAAGAGATTGTTTTATTAAGTCAGCTAATTGCTACACTTAAAAAGTACTTCGGGAGCTTCATTTTTTAGAACTACTATCCTTGCTTCAGAAGAAAATATTTTCAGTGTATTTCAAAATTTGATTTGAAAAAAAATATTTTTCTCTTGCTCCCATTTACGAATATTCTTAATTTACAGATTAGCTATGGTTAGCTTGCAAGTGCATTGAAGGTAATCAGTGATGCTAAAATGTAGTGGCTTATCAGAAAATTCCATCAGTTTTACTTTGAATATTATGAAGGATTTAGGAGAGCAAAAGTTGATTACTTTGGAAATGTAAACAGCTTAAACCAGGATTGTAAAATCAGAAGCCTGATATGATTACAGGTACATGAAAAGAGTTGGTTATTCATATCATTTGTTAATGCTGGGAGTGAATTTTGAGAATGAAGATTTAGTGTCATGTTAGAGTTCTAGCACAGTAAATTTATTGTTGCTGGTCAGTGAGTGAATGTGCCATTTTGCTAAGACGTGGAAACTTAAGGTAACTGCTGGAAATCCAGATATTGAAACTCTTCTAGCATATCCACCCTTGAAAGCAGGTTGGTATGAAGAGCCAACTGTAATGACATGGACTTGAGCCAGAGTAGTACGCATGAACCTTTAGGGGATTAAAAACTTGCTATCCTGCTACAAAAAGCTTTTATCCTAATAAATATATTCTAGTTTTAACAGTATATTACATTTATGTAGTGTGGTTTTACAATTAGTCTGAAAATTTATACAAAGGATAGGTATATATACTTAAAGGTTTTTGAAGTTTTTATGTTTCCTTTTGTTTAAATAAGATCTTAGTTCCCTAATTTAAAAAAATTCTCGGTTTTAAAGCTTTTGTATTACCTAACAGATCTTGTGTTGGAATTCAAATGACATTTGGTTAGGTGATTGATTACCATGATTTGAGCACAAAAATCAATGTTCTACATTAAGAGCAGTCAAAATATAGTGATTGGATAGTGCTTAGAAATTATGTGAAAGTTATTTTAAATTTATGTCCTATCTGTGTGACAAAGCATTTGAGTAGGTGGAAATTGGCTTATTGATTGGAGCTAACCAAGCTAAGTTTAAAACAGTGGATAATTTTACTTTTCTTTTTCTTTTGTTAAGATAGCCACTACATAAAATCTATGTATTTGTTCAAAATCTTGTTAATAGCAAACATTAAAAATCCTGAATTGGATTTGGGATGAATAATATCAGTGTTTTACTTATACTTACTTTTATTTTTTTATAATAGCCTTTTTTCATGTCTAAATTCTTGTCTGGTGGTTGGTTATTCTCTTAAATCTATAGTTAGGGAAACATAAGCTATGAAAGAACCATTGTAACTATGATCTGTGATTAGAATTTGACTCTCCAGGTGACCTATTGTAGGTCAGTGTTGTGTAAATTAAAGCTGTGTGACCCCAGAATCTACCTTTATTTTTTAAAAATGTGATGGCTTTTAGAATACATCGAAAGAGTATTTACATGCACCCTATTTGGTTGTGGTCTAAGAAATGCATTAACTTGGAATGAAATGGTAGAGCAGAGTTGGTAGGAATTTTTTGAACATTTTTTGTTTTAAAAGTTACTAAAAAATAAATAAAAGGGATTAACACTGTATTTTAATTATATTGTTAAAAATCTGCCTTCTCTGGGCGCCTGGGTGGCTCAGTCAGTTAAGTCTGCATTTGGCTTGGGCTTGAGTCATGATCCCAGGGTCCTGGGAGCAAGTCCAGCATCCAGCTCCCTGCTCAACGGGGAGTCTGCCTCTCCCTCTGCCACTCCCCCTGCTTGTGCTTATTCTCTTTCTCTCTCCCTGTGTGTCAAATAAGTAAATAAAATCTTAAAAAAAAAATTTGCCTTCTCTGTGCCTTTAATCTGGCATGAAAATATAACCTCTCCCCTCATCCAGCAGTTATTAAAATAAAAGTGATTTTAAGATGCTAGAACTGTTGGTGATCATATTTTAGTAGCATGGGTTTTGTTATTGTTTTCATTCAGAATTTAAAATTTCTTTCTTTGGGACGCCTCAGTGGCTCAGTGGTTGAGCATCTGCCTTTGGCTCGGGACATGATCCCTGGGGTCCTGGAATCAAGTCCCACATCAGGCTCCCCACAGGGAGCCTGCTTCTCTCTCTGCGTATGTCTTTGCCTCTTTCTGTGTTTCTATCATGAATGAATGAATGAATAAATAAATAAATAAAATCTTTAAAAAGAATAAAATAAAATTTATCTCCTGTAAGTACATTCCATTTGACTTAAAGGTACTTTTCCTTGAATCAAGAAAGCTTAAGTAATGTTGGAAGCTTTGGGTCTTGGCTGAAGTTTCAGGGCTGATGTGTTCTGTTTGATAATATTGCTGTAAAAGATAGATGTCTGTTACTTACTGATTTTCAGATGCATAGCTTATCACATTTTAATATCAAACTGAGATGTATCCTGAATTGGTTGTGGTTTTAGAAAAAAAATTGAACTTCCATTTTTTTGTCTATTACGAATAATGTGTTTGCTAAATGTTATTCAGTACATTATAGTTAATTACTGCCATCAAATTCCTTAATAGGTATTTTGGGTTTGTTACCGTTTTCCATCAGTGGCAGAAAGAGTAGGTGCCCTTAGTCTTCCTCTTTTGTGGTTTAGATTGTGGTATAAAATTTGTAGCTTTGAGGGCGCCTGGGTGGCTCAGTTGTTAAGCATCAGACTCTTGGTTTCCACTCAGGTCATGATCTCATAGGTCATGGGATCAAGTGCTACCCCTACCCCCATCAGGCTCTACACTTAGCTGGTAGTCTGCTTAAAAGATTCCCTTTCCCTCTGCCTCTCCCCTACCTCTCGCTCTCTAAAAATAAATAAATCTTTAAAAAAAATCTATAGCTTTTAAAATTTAAAGAAGTGTAATTTGGGGCAAATTACACTCTCCATGCATCAGTTTCCCCTCTATAATAAAAATGGAGATTTAAAAAATTACCTTTTAGTGTTTCTATTAGGATTATGTGAAAATAAACATGTTATTGCACAGTACATATTCCTTTGATAATTATTGTTTTTTTTTTTTTAATTATTGTTATTATTAACCAGTAGACTTGCTTTTTTTCTCTAACTCCTTTCATTTGTGTTGTAATTTGGATATTTTTTTTGTTCTGAAAATAATACTTTTAACGCTGGTTCTGTACCTTACTTTTAAGTTACTCTTTCTGAGTTAGACTGAATATCAAAGAGGGGAGTATTTTTAGTAAAGTAAGTTAAATGGAAACTGTTTAAATCAGTTTAACCAATGTGATCCAATAAGAACTTAGATAATTACTGTTTGGGGTGGAAAGCTATAAGTCTTTTAGTAGGCTAGGTGGATATATGTAACATATAAAATACACAGTATATTTTTTTCCTAGAATATTCAGAATATAATTCATTATGATTGCTTAAACAGGTTCCAGCAACAGATAGAAATGCTTTGAGTTCACTCTGGGGAAAACTGGCGTCTGAAATCTTAATGCAGAATTGGGATGCAGCTATGGAAGACCTTACACGGTTAAAAGAGACCATAGATAATAATGTGAGTTACATTTTTCCAGGGTGGTTCTATGAAATTTCTGTGTATCTTTAATACTTTCTGATAAGGAGAACACTGTACATTAAAAGAAAAAAGAGTAGGGGAGGGAGGAATGGAAGGATAAGTGGGGGAAATTAAAATGGTCAGATTAGCTTTTGTTAACTTGACATAAAAGTTACAGCTGGTTAGGGGTTGACTGGTTTCACTGAATCTCCTTGAAACTGTCAAACTTTTTGGCTCTTGGAGAAATGAAGTCAAGTTTTCATTTCTCCTAAACTACTGCACCTTTTTATTTGTACAGTGAAAATGTCATGATACTATTAGTGCCACCTCAGTGATAGATCCTCAAAAAGTCCTATGCAGAAGATGACAGTTTTCACTTAAAATCTGCCTAATAAAACAACTTATGAGTAATTAGGTCAGTCCTTGCGTGTAAAATGTTTTCTGAAATGTGTAAAATGTTTTCAGAAGATGTATAGTTAGTTTACATCTTCTGTAAAAATGGCATATGGGACATTATGGAATCTATTTCTCAGAGCAGAGAGGTAATTTCTAATGTTGAGGTTCTAGGGGATAGGACTTTGATCATAATGGCCTTAGAGCATGCCTCAGAAGGTTCTCATTTTTAATAAAAATTCTCAGATCAGCAATGTTTATTCTCTTGCCTCTTTTTCATATATTAATATTTACTATGTGTGAATTTTTTAACCCCGTAGTCTGTGAGTTCTCCACTTCAGTCTCTTCAGCAGCGAACATGGCTCATCCACTGGTCTCTGTTCGTTTTCTTTAACCACCCCAAAGGGCGTGATAACATAATTGATCTCTTCCTCTACCAGCCGCAGTAAGTTATTTCACAGTATGATTCTGACTTTCGTTATGTGAAATTACATGGATTTTTTTTTTAACTTAAAAATGTACTTCTCACTAACATTTCAGTTTGTTGTCAACCTTTTTTTCCCTCTGCAAATGATAAATTTGCTTGTTAATTAAAAAAGCTTACATGTAACTCAAGTAAATTATTTGAAAAAAGTGTACTTTGAATTTGCTGAAGTGCTTCTTTAGTGTGCTGCTTATGTCAGCAGCATAGACATCATGTAGAATCTCAGGCCTTACCCGTGAGGAACTAAATCAGAATCGGAATCTTAACAAGATCCCAGATAATTAATATATTCAGAATTAGGACTCCAGGCCAAAGCATGGAATAAATATATATATCCCAGAGTCCTTTATATCATCATTGCTCAATTATATAACTTTTGGTGCTAAGAAATTCACTGCTTTATGAACTAGACCATTCTATTGTTAGCTGCAAATCAGTTTTGAAAATTTATTTTTCCAATTGAGCTAAGTGCCTTTTGAATCTCATTATTTCTTATTGGTTAGAAGAACAGAAGACAAAACCACTTTGTGGGAGCACTTCAGATGTTTGAAGATAATTTTTCCTGATCTCTTCCTTCAGGCTAAATATCTATGGTTTTATCAAGTGTGTAATTTTTCAGACTCTTTAGTGTTTTGGTTGTCCTCCGTAGGTAGCTGCCAGTTTATCCACAGTCCTCTTAAAATACAGATCTTCAGAATTCTAGGGTTGTTTTATAGATTACAGGGGCAATATTAACTTCTTGACCTGTATATGTGCTTATATAGACATAGTTCAAGATTGCAATAATGGATTGGCATTTGCTTCATGGTATGGCTTATATTGACTATATTGTTGGCTAAACTCCATAACTTTTGAGCCATCTCTTTGTTATATGTTACCAAAATGAAGATATAGTTGTTATATTTCACTTGTTTTCATGTCTGTCAAATTATTACTTTAATGTTTTTCTCTAAAATGCATATTTAATTTATAAAGGTATAGCTTGGAAATAGATGGTATAATACCCTTCTGAATTAAAACATCAGTGAAGATTGAGTTACCTGTTTTTAAGATGTTTTGTAATTTTCAAAGTCTTGAAAATAATATCTATAGCAATATTTTTGGATAAGTTGATGAGATTCTAAACTGAGTCACATTAAGAAATGTGACTTTTAATTAGTAAATGTACTTTAAATGTTTTAGTAAGATTTTTAAGACTAAAATGTTTGACCTCTTCAGTGAAGTTAACATAATAGCACTTTGAATGTAAGAGAAATTAAGTTATTAGTGGTAATACAGATGAAAAGTATCCAGCCAACCTAGAAATGTCAGTAATTTTTTTTTATGGAGAATCAAGGGAACCATTTTTAAATGGTGTATATTCTGTTCTCTGCATTAAATGCTAACTGTTCCCCTGAATCTGGTAAAAAGAAGCAGTCTTAACAGAAATAGGCCTGTTTTATTTTTCATATTAACATTGTAATGTAAGCTCAGTATTAGTATATTTAGTCAGTATTTTAATGACCTGGTGACCCAGTATGTTAAAACCAAACATGGGCAGAGGAGTTTTTGTAACAAGAAATTGTGTTTTTCTTTCCTTGAAAAAAAGATAAAAAGAAGAACTACATGGCATTAGTTAAGATAAAAGACAGTGTATGATTTTGCACCCCATTTTATTTTATTTTTTTTTTTAATTTTTTGTTTATTAGAGACACACAGAGAGAGAGACAGAGAGAGATAGATGGGCAGAGGGAGAGAGAGAGAGAGAGACAGATGGGCAGAGGGAGAAGCAGGCTCCATGCATGGAGCCCGATGTGGGACTCAACCCCCGTCTCTAGGATCACACCCTGGGCTGAAGGCGGCACTAAACTGCTAAGCCACTGCGGCTGCCCTGCACCCCACTTTAAATATAAATGGCAAGAGGTGAAATTTTACAATTTACATAGCATTGTATTTATTCCTTTATTAGAGATATATTTAAGTATGCCCTCGAGATTCATATTATTCACTGTGTACATACTAGCTAATTCTGAGTTATTATTCCTTAAATCCTGTTTGTGGGAAATTCACTATTAAAATTACATATATGCAGTTTTTAAATTTTATTTATTATATATTTTGCTGTTTGCTGAATGCCATAATAAATTGTTTATAATCTAAAAGATATATAAATCATAGTCTGTTGAATTAAGAAAAAGGCTAGTGGGAAAAATTTAAAAAAACAAAAACAACTGTATATTAAGATCCTACAAGGGTGTAATTCTTGGTTGTGGGCTTTACCATAGTAAGCTCAGCAATATTAGCAGTATCTTGAAGATTTATGAAGGACAAAGCTGAACCAACTTCAGAAAGACTGATGTATAAAATCAGAATGCCATCAGTAATTCATAATGAGAAGGATAAGTGGTAAGAGTTCTGACCCTGTAAGTTTAACACCTAGGAAGCCATATAATAAAGAGAAGGTTGCTTTAAGAGTACTTGGAATCAGAATGGAAAGTTAATTTGTGACTGGACTGTTAATGGACCATCAGATTAAGCTGGCCTAATGGATCTATCTTCACAGTAGGACTGTTCTTGCCGTAGTACCAGATAATGAACATTTTTGATATGTATGTCACCCAAAACGTTTAGATGGGCATTTCTAAGATTTGCTTTTTTACTTTTTTCATGATTTCATTTCAGATCAATATTTCTCACTGTGTTCTTACCTCCGTCCCCCATTCTGATTTAAATATATTAATGTCTTTTATCAGGTTCTTCTCAAGTCTTCCTGATCTGGTAGCTTTCTCTATGAGAGATTAAATTGATTAATCTCTTTTGGCTGTGGTACATTGCTTATTTAATCCTTTCAGAGCAGTGATTCTTGAGAGGTACCCTTTTGAGAAGTACTTTTATGCAACCATTACATTTTAGAAAAGGCTTTTTTATTTGTGATAACTGACAATTGAAGTTAATCTCATGCAGTAGTTGAGACACATCAATATGGGATGAAGCTGGAGTATCCAGAAAAATGACTGATTACTGCAGGAAATTTGGGAATGTTGGTTAGTAAAATAGCTACCTACCTGTCTTTAATGTTAAATTATGCATTTTTAAAAGATTTTATTTATTTATTCATGAGATACACAGAGAGAGAGAGGCAGAGACACAGGCAGAGGGAGAAGCAGGCTCCATGTGGGGAGCCCGACATGGGACTCCATCCTGGGTCTCCAGGATCATGTTCTGGGCTGAAGGCAGCGCTAAACCGCTGAGCCACCCAGGCTCCCCAATTATCTATGCATCTTATAAAGGATATGTTTTCTGAGAATTTTAAATAAGAATTAAGGATATATTTCTCAGTATTTTAAATAAGAATTAAGGATATATTTCTCAATATTTATGGAAATTAGCCAAATATGCATTCAAATGAAAAGAGATTAAAAATAACACTTAGTATTTTGTCTCTGTCCTGTTTAATAAAACCTGTAAGGTTATCTTAAGAGTTGATTGATATTCCTAAAATCAGTGTGGGAAGATGATCTTATACTCTGTTTTAGCAGATTTGACCCAGTCATTGGCCTGTAACCTGACACGTAGGGGATGGGTTAAGGATAAGGACAGCTCTTCCTGAATGAAATAAGCCGTAGGAATCATTAGGAATTGGCTTTCCATAGTACTACTTACTAGTAGAGCTACTCTTCTGTGTTTTTTGCAGTTACATATATATTTAGGAAGGAACATTAAATTTAACAGTCTCTTTGATTATTTTCAAGTAATAAAAAGAAGCATGCAAACAACAAAAATAAAAGTATTCAAACTCACTTTGAAATTTCTGTAATACAAGTAGGGGAAGCAATATGGATCAATTCCTGACAACCTTATGACTTATGAGAATTTTAAAAGGTATATAGAATATGTTTAATTAATTAGTAGAACCATTTGTTATGGATACTAGAAATACAAAGGTAGTTCAGTTGAGATTGCAGAAAGTGTCAAGATAAAAATCATACTGGGGCAACTGGGTGGCTCAGTGGGTTAAGTGGCTGCCTTCTGCTCAGGTCATGATCCCAGGGCCTTGGGATTCAGTCCTGTGTCTGACTTTTTGCTCAGTGGGGAGTCTGCTTCTCCCTCTTCCTCTGCCTCTCCCCCCACTCATGTTCTTGCTCTTTCTCTTTGATATACAATCTTTTTAAAAAAATACAAATCAAAATTTTGCAAAAGGTAAATAATGCAAAAAAAAATAGATCATTTTAAAAATTCAATTCCAGTATAATTAACACACAGGTTTATGTTAGTTTCAGGCGTACAATATATTTATTCAGCAATTCTGTGCATTTTTCAGTGCCCATCACAATAAGTACTCTTAATCCCATTCACCTATTTCACCCATTTCCCCACTCCTCTCTCCTCTGGTAACCCATCAGTTTGTTTTCTGTAGTTAAGACTGTTTTTGGTTTATCTCTTTTTTCCTTGTTTTCTTTCTTAAATTCCACATGTGAGTGAAATTGTATGGAGTTTGTCTTTCTCTGAATGACTTCACTTAGCATTGTACTCTCTAGATCCTTCTATGTTATTGCAAATGGTAAGATGTCATTCTTTATGGCTGAGTAACATTCCATTATGTATGAATATATTAAATATATATCATATTTTCTTTATTCATTAATCTATCAATGGACAGTTGGACTCCTTCCATCATTTGGGTATTGTTAATAATACTGTTATAAACAAGGAGTATGTATCTTTTCAAATTAGGTTTTTCATATTCTTTGGATAAATAGTAGTGGAATTACTGGATCATATGATAATTCTATTTCTAATTTTTTGAGGAACCATTAAACTGTTTTTCAGAGTGGCTACACCAGTTTGTATATTCCTACCCACAGCGCACGAGGGCTCTTTTTTCAACCACATCTTTGCCAACAGTTTTTTTCTTGTGTTTTAGCCATTCTGATAGGTATGAGGTGATATCTCATGTTGATTGTGACTTGCATTTCTCTGATGTGTGATGTTGAGCATTTCATGTTCTGTTGGCCATCTGTATGTCTTTGGAGTAATGTCTATTCATGTCTTTTGCCCATTTTATATTATTTGTTTTATTTTATTTTATTTTGGTGTTGAGTTGTATAAATTTTTATATATTTTGGATACTAACGCTTTATCAGATACATCGTTTGCAAATATCTTCTCCCATTCAGTAGGTTATCTTCTAGTTTTGCTGATTGCTTTTTTTTGCTGTGCAGAAGCTTTTTATTTTTATATAGTACTGGTAGCTTACTTTCACTTTTGTTTCCTTGCTTCAGGAGACATAGCTAGAATTTTGCTATGGATGATATTAGAGAAATTACTGCCTGTGTTCTCTTGTAGGATTTTTATGGTTTCAGGTCTCATATTTAGGTCTTTAATCCATTTTGAGTTTGTATGGATGTAGAGTATAAGAAAGTGATTCAGTTTTTCTTCTGCATGTGGCTGTCCAGCTTTCCTAATACCATTTGTTGAAGAAACTATCTTTTTCCCATTGCATGTCCTTGCCTCCTTAGTCAAAGATTCATTGACCATATAATTGTGGGTTTATTTCTGGGCTCTCTGTTCTGTTCCATTGATCTCTGTGTCTCTTTTTGTGCCAGTACCATACTGTTTTGATTATTACAGCTTTGTAATGTATCTTGATACCTGGTGTTGTGATACTCCAGTTACGTCTTCTTTTTCAAAATTGCCTTGGCTGTTTGGGGCTTTTGTAGTTCTACACAAATTTTAGGATTATTTGTTCAGTTCTGTGAAAAGGCTCTTGGTATTTTGATAGGGATTGTGTTAAATCTGAAGATTGCTTTGGATAGTAAGCACATTTTAACAGTATTTGTTCTTCCAATCCATGAGCATGGAATAGCTTTCATTTGTGTTGTCTTCACTTTCTTTCATTAGTGTTTTGTAGTTTACAAAGTACAAATCTTTTGCTTCTTTGGTTAGTTTAATCCTAGGTATTTTGCTATTTTTGGTGTAGTCATGCCTGGTATTTTCTTAATTTCTATTTCTACTAGTTTATTAATGGTGTATAGAAATGCAGTGAATTTCTGTAAATTGCTTTTGTGTCCTGAGACCTTACTGAATTCATTTATCACTTCTAGTAGTTTTTAGGTGGAATCTTTCGGGCTTTCTATATATAGTGTCATGTCATTTGCAAATAGTCAAAGTTTTACCTCTTCCTTACTGGTTTGGATGCCTTTTATTTCTCTTTCTTGTCTGATTGCTCTGACTAGGACTTCAGGACAATGTTGAATAAAAGTGTTAAGAGTCAACATCTTTGTCTTGTTCCTGACCTTAGCAGGAAAGCTCGAAGTTTTTCACAACTGAGTGTGAGGTTTTCCATATATGGTCTTTATTAGGTTGAAGTATGTTTCCTCTAGACCTATTTTGTTGAGGGTTTTTAACATGAATGGATGTTGTACTTTTTTTTTTTTTTAATTTTTATTTATTTATGATAGTCACACAGAGAGAGAGAGGCAGAGACACAGGCAGAGGGAGGAGCAGGCTCCATGCACCGGGAGCCCGATGTGGGATTCGATCCCGGGTCTCCAGGATTGTGCCCTGGGCCAAAGACAGGTGCTAAACCGCTGCGCCACCCAGGGATCCCTGGATGTTGTACTTTGTAAAATGCTTTTCTGGCTTCTATTTAAGTGATCATATGGTTTTTATCCTTTCTCATATTGATGTGATATATCATGTTGATTGATTTGTAAATGTTGAACCCTTGCATCCCAGGAATCAATCCCTCTTGATTGTGGTGAATGATTTTTTTGTATTGTTGGCTTTTGTTTTTTAATACTTTGTTGAGGATTTTTATATCTATGTTCATCAGAGAGGTTGGCCTGTAGTTCGTTCTCTTTTTTAGTAGTGCCTTTATCTTTTTTTTTTTTTTTTTTAATAGTGCCTTTATCTGATTTTGGTATCAGAGGATATATTTGGATGCTTTCCTTCCTTTTGTGTTTTTTATGAAAAGCTTGAGAAAAATAGTAAACGTTGGTAGAATTCACCTGTGCAGCTGTCTACTCCTGGACTTTTATTTGCTGGGAGTCTTTTGATTACTGATTCAGTTTCAGTGTTGATAGTTGGTAAGGTTTGTGTGGGTCTCTTGTTATGGAGCCTTGCTCCACTTTAGAAAATTCCTGCTGCAGGGGTTAGAGGGGTTGGGTGTATCATGCCAGCTAGGTCCTAGCTGGTCTGCTGTAGGAAATCTGTAGCCTCTTGGGAGGGAAGTTGGTAGGGTTATCAGAAGAGCAGGGGTAGCCAGTGAGGATGGGTAGTGTTAGGAAGGTTTGTGCATTGGGAGGAGATGTGGAACCAACTCCTGGCTGGAGAGGGTGTGTCCACTGGAGAATGTGGGGGTGTGGTGCTTTGTTAGGAAGCTAGGTGGAGAGTGTTGTCCGCACTGATTCCTTGCAGGGACCCAGGTATCTGAGAGGCAAAGGGGGGAAATGGCACCTGCTACCTCTTTTGTTCTTGGAGAAGTCTTCCAACAATCCCTACCTGTCCAGCATAGGCTCTGAGATTAGTAAACAGATCTCCCTCCTGCATACCCCAGATATTTTTTCAAACTGCTGCGTTTATGCTGTGTCTATTAGAGGCTATTTGTTGTGCTCTTTAAGGGTGAGGACTCAGTGTCCCCTCCCTGCTGGCTCCCAGAGTCACACCTACTGATTTTAAAGTTCCAGGTATTAAGCACTGATGTAACAACTTGTGAAATTACATGCTTCTGGTTTTCAAAGTCAGATGTTAAGGGGATTTGTTTTCCCTGTGTGCTATTCTTGTGCCTGGAGTGTTTGGCATGAGGTTTCCTTTCTCTCCCCACTTCAAGCCCAAGGCATCCCTCTGTTTTCTGAACAATCCCTTAGGTCTCCTTAGGAAAGTCTCCACCCGTATCTCTGCTCTTTCTACCCACTTTGATGCAGCCTCTTTTTTTTTTGCACGGAGCTGTAGAGAGTCTGTTTTGCCAGTCCTCAGGCTGTTTTGTGGATTATTTACACTGTTACAGGGTTACTAGTTGTATCCATAGGATGAGGTTGAGTTTGGGATCTTTCTACTCTGCTGTCTCCCAGAACTCCTCCTAAAAAGTAGATTTTTAAAAAAATTTTAAGGTAAGATAGAGACTCATAGCCATAGAAATAACATTAAAATGACACTCAGAATTAAGATAATTATGAAGCTATTTTAGATTAATAGGTTTAATTCTTCTCTTCATTTGTACTTCCATGGTTCATATACAAAAAGACAGTACCTTTTGCCATTTAAAATCTAATAAGTTAAAAAATATATAAATTTTATAGGTTGTAGTTTCTGAACAGAGTACATTAAACCTAGAAATTATTTAGAGTCTTATAAAGAACAGAATCAAAGAAGAGAGTAAATGTTCATAAAACACAAAATTTTGTCAAAGCAACACTCAGATTAATTCATATTTTTGAGTGCTTATTCAGCTTTTAAAACCTTGATTGAAAGTACAGAAAAACACAACAAAGGCAATGAAAATTATCAATGTTGAAATTACTAATATTAAACCTGATAATTTCATTTCAAGAATGAAAAAAGAATTAGAAATGAAATGGCTTTTTATGGGAAGTGATATAATAATAAAAATGACAAGGAATACTGTTATACACTTGTACGATTTTCTCCAAAACCTGAAATGTCCTAAGTGACACAAGTGTTACTTTATCAGATCAGTTAATGAGGAAAGAAATTTGAGATGGTTTTGTTTTGTTTCTCAGTGATTCCACTAAAAGGATGTGATGGATTTATTGGTCATTTTGGTGCATTAGAAAAAAAAGTATGTTTTATATAGAGAGATAGCCTTCATTTATCTTTATAAGGCAAATAGAACTCTATTGGAATATCCAATGGGAGCTTTGCACTCCCTGCAGGACCTAAATTAACATAGATACAGGGGAGCTATTGGATATTTATTAAAAAAGAAAGTTGACATATTTGGTAATTGACAAGTAGTAAATTGATTATAGTTGACTCATTTTTTAAAAATTACTTAAGAATTTAGTGAGAGTGTTGACATTTACATTTTTGCAGACTTTTCCATTTCTGGCATAAACTAGATTTTTTATACCTACTTTCATACCTGATGTTATTTTTTTCTGAAGGATATGAAGAAAACTTAGTCTCACACATACTTATAGTTAGAAAAGAGCTGTTTTGGGTATCCCTGGGTGGCTCAGTGGTTTAGCCCCTGCCTTTGACCCAGGGTGTGATCTTGGAGTCCTGGGATCGAGTCCCACATTGGGCTCCCTGCATGGAGCCTGCTTCTCCCTCTGCCTGTGTCTCTGCCTCTTTCTCTTTCTCATAAATAAATAAGATCTTAAAAAAAAAAGAAAAAGAAAAGCTGTTTTAATAAAGCCTTTTCAGATGTGAATATTCTTTTTTGGTAATCCAAAAAAACTCAAGTAGTGGTACTTTAAAGGTTATTATAAGTGGAATCTGAAACCTTACTTGGTTTTTTGAATCCTAAACTATAGTGGTCAGTCTTGCACTTGATGGATTTTGTACTTCTCTATATAACATCATACATTGGTTGGGAAATCTTGGATCCATGAGTTAGGCAGATATTCCAAATTATGTTCACATGCAATACCAAAAAAAAAATCACGGGATCCCTGGGTGGCTCAGCGGTTTAGCGCCTGCCTTTGGCCCAGGGCGCGATCCTGGAGCCCCAGGATCGAGTCCTGCGTCGGGCTCCCGGCATGGAGCCTGCTTCTCCCTCCTCCTGTCTCTGCCTCTCTCTCTCTCTATGTCTATCATAAATAAATAAATCTTTAAAAAAAAAAAAAAAAGATCACTCATTACTATCACCACTAAACCTATTAGAAAAGGCTTAAAGTACTGGAAAGTAGTCAAGCTCTTGGTTGACAGATATTTTCAAAAATTCTGCTTTTTCTGGGAAAATTCTAATTTTATCATTTGTTTTTCTTAAAGTTTAGGCTCACTTTTAATTTTCTAGAAAATATCTGCCAAATACCCAATTCTGAATAGCTTTGGTTTATCTGTCATCCATTGTTTTAAGTAAAAGTAGTGTTCTGTGAGAGAAACAAGTAAGCTTACAAAACTCAATCTTACAAGTGCTTTTCCCTAAAATAACTGAGACACTGAAGTATATTGCAGAAGAGCATTATACATACTTCCCACTAAGTCATACAGAATATTAAAAAGATTAGTATAGAGGGGTTGAATTTTATTTTTAATCAATAATTTGTACTGCCTAATCAAGGACGTAGTTTAAACAGGCTTTTTTTTTTTTTTTTTTTTAAGATTTTACTTATTTATTCATGAGACACTGAGAGAGAGGCAGAGATAGAGACTGAGTGAGAAGTAGGCTCCCTGTGGGGAGCCTGATGCAGGATTTGATCTCAGGAACACAACCTGAGTGAAAGGCAGATGCTCAGCCACTGAGCTACCCAGGTGCACCGGCTTGCTATTTTTTTTTTTTTTTTTTTTTTGACTGCAAGTATGGTAGTGGGAAAAAAACAGTGCTAGCATAGAATGATGCCACTATCCCAATTTGTGCTAAGATACTCAAATTTTCATTTATTTGTTTGTTTACAATTCATTGAATTTTAGTAACTTTACCAGATACTGCAACCATCACCATAAATCAATTTTTGGATATTTTCAACTGCTCAATAAGGAAACTTCATGGCTGTGGAATTGTGTTTTTGTGTGTATGTGTTTTTTTTGTTTTGTTTTGTTTTTTGTTTTTGTTTTTTTTAAACAGTGTGTTAGCACAAGTGGAAAATAACTACTCCTGCAGGATTATAGCTTTCACTTTTCACTAAAATACTGTGCTTATTCTTCACTTACCATAAGGTCAGGTTACCATTGTTTTTTCTTCCACATTAGTAATGTCTTCATGGCTCTTTTTGAGTTTTGCTTGATTCTAATCTTTTTCATACAAAAATATAACTAGTTGGCTTGGCATATCATTGTGTTAGCCATTTTTCTAGATTGTGGAGTACCTACCAGTAAGTAGTGTCATTTGCATTTGTAGGTCTGCAATCAGTATGTGCTTTCAGTTGTCTTTGATTAATACTAGAAATTTGTGGAGAAGTTACTCTTCCTGTTTTCAGGTTTTTTTTTTTTTTTTTTTTTTTTTAAGATTTTATTTATTTATGTGACAGGGAGCACAAGCAGGGTGAGTTGCAGGCAGAGGGAGAGGGAGAAGCAGGCTCTGGCCAAGCCGGGAGTCAGATGCAGGGATCATCCCAGGACTGCTGTGGGATCATGACCTGAGCCAAAGGCAGATGCTTAACCAACTGAGCCACTCAGGCACCCCTGTTTTCAATTTCTAATAGCACAATAATACAATTAAATGTGGTTCATTGAGTATATTAATCGATAAAACTACATCAAATTGATAGTTAATATAGATTTTGGACATAATTTTTTTTTGTAGAACAGAAAAGTTCTTAGTTGATAATTTATACTTTTGTCCTTGAAGTGAAAGTTTAGGTACCAGTGCAGGTTAAATAATGTTTTACATCATATATATTACCATTTCTGACATAATTTATTCTGAATCTAAAATGGAAATGATTTGCACATTTGAAAAATGTTGAACTTTTAAATGTAACATCTATAAGATAAGGTATCAAATATAAGACAAAGAAATGTTCATAGGCTATTAGAGAAAAGAATGCATTTGTGATACAATGCCCTAGTTACTTACTCTCCAATTGTAAAAAGATTTAAAGTTCAGTTGGAGTCAAACACTGCCTTGAGTGTTTTCTAACTAAAAACATAAACACCCTAAGAAATTTCTTTTTTTTTTTTTTAATTTTTATTTAATTATGATAGTCACACACAGAGAGAGAGAGAGGCAGAGACATAGGCAGAGGGAGAAGCAGGCTCCATGCACTGGGAGCCCGACGTGGGATTCGATCCCTGGTCTCCAGGATCGCACCCTGGGCCAAAGGCAGGCGCTAAGCCGCTGCGCCACCCGGGGTTCCCGCCTAAGAAATTTCAAGTTTTACTGTTAATAGTCAACTGGGTGGTATTCAGAAATTGTCCTGACTGACCTTTCCGTCTCTATTTTTCCTGTTTTTGGACTGTTCCTGATAAAACTCTTTCTCATGCAGATATTTTAGCTAATCTAGCACAAGATGATGACATTTAAGGTTTCCATCTAAAAAAAATTTTTTTTAAAATTAAAGTTTATCCTTTGAAGTTCTCCTAAGTTACTTGCCTTGTTTTTTGTTTTTGTTTTTTCAGACTGTCTTTCCAGAAATGCCCTTCTCTTCTTTTTTTATACCTATCTCAGCCTGCCTGTTTTTGAAGATCCAGCTCAGGCTTATTTCAACTTTCATGAAGTCCTGTCTATGTATTGTGTCTACTTTATATTTGATATTTAATTACTTAATGCCTTTAAAATAAATAACTTATACTTGCTTTATTTTTCCTTCTAGAGTATAAGATGTATGAGGACAGAATTTTTATTCTCTGTGTTATGATAGCATCTGGCACATTAGCTACTTATATATTTTTTTATTTTGGGATGTTTTGTCTTGATTACTAAATGATCTGACTTGCAATTAGAAAACACTGCAAAAAACTTCCATAAAACTGTATAATTGGAGCAGGGTTTACTAGAGAAAAAATATACTAAAACATTTTTAATTACCTATCATGAAATTATACTTAAATACAATAAATATTGATGTTTCTATTTAAAAGAAAAAAATAATAGGGGTACTTGGGTGGCTCACTTGTTAAGGTCTAACTCTTGATCTCAGCTCAGGTCTTGATCTCAGGGTGGCTCACTTGTTAAGGTCTGACTCTTGATCTCAGCTCAGGTCTTGATCTCAGGGTTGTGAGTTCAAGCCACAAGTTGGGCTCCACATTGGGTGTGGAGCCTACTTTAAAAAAAGAAAGGAAAAATAATAAAATTAGATTTCAAAAATAGAGGAGTTACACCCTCTATCCCTAAATAGTTTATAATCCAAACAAATAATACAAGAAGTAGCTTAAAAACATATTTAACTAAGTACTGATGTATTGTGCATTATAAATACAATAGGTTTAACAGTTTCCTTCCAGATCAGTAAGATCTGGAAAAGTTAGAAGAGTCCAGTAAAGATGAACATTGATCCTGATTTCAGTTGACAGAAAAAGAGACAACAAGAAAGAAATAGAATAAAATAGTACAGCAGACATGTGTAGACTGTTAAACCACATCTGTGATTTTGCTTGTATTTTAATTAAAATAAAACATATCATCACTGATCCTACAAGATTGTGAACTAAGATAACTTAAGAGTCACTTTATCCCTCACTCCCCTTCTTTATGTATTGATTTATGTAGATATACATACATAGGAAGGATCACTTCTGTTCTAGAAGGTAGGGAGTTCCTGTTTGGAAGTCTAGAGCCATGGTAATACTGTATACTAAGGGTCTGGACTGTGGGCCACTGCCTCTTTTTTTGTTTTTTTTTTTCTTATGGCCTATGATTGAAGAATGGCTTTTGCATTTTAAATGGTTAAAAAATTTTTGAAAGAAAAATATTTTGTGACATGTAAAAATTACATTGAGACTATAGTTTTCATGTCCATAAATTTATTGGAACACAGCCATGTTCATTGATCTGTATAGTGTCTTTGGCTGCTTTTGAACTATAAGGACAGAGTTGTTGTGACAGGGATCATATACTGTTGTACTCTTGTTGCCTCACACTGCTACTCAGTGCATTATGAAACCAACAATGCTGCACATACACCTGGCCAATGTTTCTGGGGCCCTGTTTATATTGCCATACTGCAATACTTCACCACTTTTATTACCAGTGCATACTCATCATGTCAAAACAAGAAAAGTGGACTTCAAATGTGCTTTTAAGGCACAATGGAGTGGGGATTATTTTGTTCTGAATTAGAAAGCAAAGCATTGAACTGACACTATAGGTATGCTGAAAGAGTACAATTTAATTTATATTGCAAGACTGTAAGCACTCATTATAATATTGCAACTGACAGCAAAGCATCAGAAGAATTAGGAAATTTAAAATGTCATTATAGCTGAATTTCCTCACAAAAATTAGTGAAAATAAGACTTCAAGCAGATAAATTTCTGAGTGGCTCTTGTTTCACCAAGTAGGGAACGCCATTTTACCAATGATGATTCTAAATCATGTTCAGTTGAAGTAGCTGAAGAAATAATGTTCAGAAAAAATAAACTTGCTTAAAAATATTAACTTTTTGGTTGAGAACAGTTACTGAGAGTTGAAGTTATCTGGAACAATGTCAATAATCAATTAAAAAACAAGGCACGTGATTTTTAGTGATTTTCCTTGGGTCTTGAGGAGTCAACAGATGTTACCAAATGGCTTAGTTGTTGATTTGAGGAATCAGTGTTGGATTTGAAATGACTAAAGAATATACCTTTATGAATAGTCTATGTGGAACAGGTGTAGGTGAAAATACTTTCAAGGTGGACAAAACACTAATTTAATAAAACCTGAAGTGGAATCTGCTAAGATATAAAACTTTGTGGCAAATACATGTGGAAGAAAAAAAAGTTCAAAACCTATTGAGACCAGATACTTTGTGGCAAATACTTGAATCTGTGTGTTCTCTGCCTACCTGCCTGCTAGCTGTCCTTCCTTCAAAGAGAGAGAATGAACAAGGGTTAGGGGCAGAGGGAGAGGAAGAGAGAGAAACTTAAGCAGGCCCCATGCCCAGCATGGAGCCCAATGCATGTTTTGATCTCACCACTCTGAGGTCTTGACCTGAGCGGAAATCAAGAGTTGGATGCTTAACTGACTGAACTACCCAGGCACCTCATGTGGTATAGTTTTGAACCATTTTTGTCAACAGTGAACTTCATTTGCTCCTGTGGACTTAACCGTTGTCCATGAATTTTTGTCAGAAATAGAATATCCTGATTTTCCCTACTTAACAACAGTTGGATGGCTTAGCAAGGGCAAAGTTTTAGTGTGACTTTTTTGAGCTCAGGGCAAGATTGAATTTTTTCTGAGAAAAATTGCCCTCAAAAATAATTATCAAGCCTTGGATGGCTCTGGAAATTAACTTTGCTATAATGTGTTACTGTGTCTTAATTCACCCTAAAATGTCAAAGTAAAATAGTATTTATATGGAAAACTATATTTTAGGGAACCCTGGGTGGCACAGCGGTTTAGCGCCTGCCTTTGGCCCAGGGCGCGATCCTGGAGACCCGGGATCGAATCCCACGTCGGGCTCCCGGTGCATGGAGCCTGCTTCTCTCTCTGCCTGTGTCTCTGCCTCTCTCTCTCTCTGTGACAATCATTCATAAATAAATAAATAAGAAAACTATATTTTAGCAGTCACTCTGATGACAACTAACATAGAATGAATAAGAAGTAATGTCCAGCTGCTTTGTTTTCCATTCTTTCACATGATAAAACAAAAAAGGAGACCTTCATTCCCACACAGATTTATAGTAGATCCATTTTTCAAATTCAAATTACAGTTCCAGAATGTTTTAGGCCTCATTGTTAGGTACAAAGGAAATTTCCATATTTCAAATTCACTTAACTGTGCTATTGAATTGGAAGTGATTTATCTATAATGTAGTATCATAAGGGACAATATCAAAATAATTTAACAGAGTTCTATAATGCCTCCCAGCTGATAAATATGCTAAATTAAGATCACATTTCTGTCAATTGAGAAGTTTTTGAGCTAGGTTCATGAAACACATTTACAAAGAACGGAGTATGTAAATTAAGAACAGCATTAACAGATAAACATTTGCAGTAAGTTTTAATGTTAGGATCTTTAACTTTGAATGCAATTAAGCAAAATTATCCCCAATAGATAAATGCTGTTCTTCTCATTAGTAAATAAGTTATTTAAAAGATCATACTCCGCTATTAATACTTTGAGTTTTATCAATAAAATATTTTGGAAAGTTTTCTCTTTCTTAAAGTTTGTTCGCTTATTTATTTATTTATTGATTGATTGATTGATTGATTGTGAAATACACAGCAGAGACATAGGCCAAGGGAGAAGCAGGCCCCCTGCAGGGAACCCAGTGGTGGGGCGGGGGGAGGGGTCATCCCAGGACTCTGGGATCATGACCTGAGCCAGAGGCAGTTCCTCAACCACTGAGCCACCCAGGTTCCCCCAGGAAATTTGTTTTCTTTTTGGTTTCTTACATATAAGTACCTATACAATATTCTCAGTTGTGCCTCCTGGCTTGCAAAACCTAAAATATTTATTATCTGCCTTTTAGAAAAGTTTTTTCTAACCCCTGCCATATACTCTCCAAGAGTGGGATTTGATTTCCCAAGAAGTTCTCCTATATTAAAAACAATGAGGATATATGTGGTGCAGTAATAGAAAGCTAGGATAAGTAAATACGTTTAACATTTCATACCATAAACTTAGTTTTTTAAACTATATGGATAAGTTTATTAGTTCCAGGAATGCCTATTTAAAATTACTTACTTGAAAATTAATATTGAGGAAAACAGTCATCCTTTCCTGTGTTTGTGCATGAGATCTCTGATAAGAGAGTATTGAGACAAAAAGTTATTCTGAATGAAGATTGCAATTTATAAATTTCTGCCTGAAACTCAGGCATAATTTTTCAGATGATGAAACTTTAGCCGACTTACTTAGTTATTTTTCTCTAGAAAGTGGTTTATTCTTGAGTGAGTGTTGATTCTTTTTATTCTCTGCCTTGTTTAGAGGAAATTTAAGGAGGGACTAAATATTATTAATTGTTAGATTATTAACAGTGTCTAGGGTCCTCTAAAGAGTTCGAACAACATTTTATTGGTAATCTACTACATGATGAAATACAAAGATTTATTAATATCATGGTCTGGAAGAATTTGGAAGATAAGGTACCTGAGCTGGATCCTGAAGGATGGCTAGAGTTTAGGCTTCCAGAGGGATGTGTTTGGGAGAATATGTGGAGTGAGCTTTAAGAAGTAGAAAAACAGGAAGCAGTCAGTGATGGTCTGGTGGGAGATGAAGCTGGATGGTACTTTGGGGTTTATATATTCAGCCCAGAGTAATGGACTGTATTGACATGTATTTCCGAGGTTGGCATACTGCCTGACACTTCAAGGTACTTCTTGGATAAAAATTATGGAGCTAAAAAAGAAAAAAAAAATTATGGAGCTATTTAAGGAAATTGAGCAGGAGGAATACAGGATAAACACCAAGTGACAGAGGGTGGCCAGCTGCATCAGAATCGCAGGATTTGTCAAATATTAGCTGAGCCCCTGTTGACATTTGTCTGACATCTAATCCTTCCTTTCTAATTCCCGGTGTTACCAGTTTAACCAGAGCCTTATAATACTGTAACAGTTTCTTTCTCCCTGTAGTTTCCAGTCTTTCATTCTCTGAAACTTTAAGTGCCTCATTTTCTGATTATGATGACTGATTTGCACATAGAAAGTTTTCACACATTTTTCCAGAAGGTGAATGACTGAAAGCCATAGCTTAGCAATCTTTTGGAACAGACTGGCAGCATGTATAGGGGCCTTCCCAAATCCTGTTACAATAATAATAGGATTATTTACCTCTGAAGTGAGTCTTCATAAAAGCTGGCATTCTCCTCAAACTTTTGTTTTTTTCATTTCCTTGGAGGAGATGGTCCTTATAATTATTCTTAAGTATTCTCAGTCTTCCGTTACTGAAACAGCACAATGTAATTAATTGGCCATTCAGGTGTTTCTTTGAATCACACGTGGTTGATTATAGATTTAGAGAAACTGTGTTATTAAATTTAAAAATACTAAAGTTATTTAAATTTTTACTATAGGTACCTTAATGCAATTCAGACAATGTGTCCACATATTCTGCGATATTTGACTACAGCCGTCATAACAAACAAAGATGTTCGGAAACGCCGACAGGTGCTAAAAGATCTTGTTAAAGTTATTCAACAGGTAAAAACTAAAATCTTTATTAAGTTTTAAAATGTGTCTAAACTAGATCTAACATATGTTTCTAGGTAAACATGTTAAGGTAAAAATGTTTTAAAAATAGGAAAAAAGGATATATGCAGTATATATATTGAGAACGGAGCCCAGGATACTCAACTGGGAATTTACTCTCTTTAATTCCAAGATATACTTATGTTAGATGTGATATGAATAAATAGTGCTCTCTGCTAGGTGGATAAATGTGTCTTCTATATTAGTGTTGCATTTATTGCAAAGAGTGAAGGAGATTTGGAGCTTGGCACTGTCTTTTGGGAGATGGCTTACCTACATAATTCCAGAGTAGTGATCTTTACATAGGATACAATATTAATAGTCTCCAATTGTACAAAAGCTGTGGCCCTACTGGTTGATTTTAGCAAGTTTCTCAGCAATAACTATGGGTTGGAAAAAGAGCTTACTTATTTGACCTAAGAATAAATTAAATAAGAATACCCTTACATACTTGGGGATGGTTCATCACTGTTTATTGACTAAGGGAGACTTTTGGCAGTAGAGGAACGTGAAAGCCTTTGGTGGAATGGTTGTAGGATGATAATGTACAGAACTCAGTCTGGAAGGCATTATAAGCTTAAGGAGTGGCCTAGAATCAGGATATGAGCAATTGTTTCAAGAAGATGACACTAGGTATTTGCTAGAAATTAATGGTAAGGGAGGAGAAAACATGAAGATTAGAATATTCTAGAGGCAGTCTACCAAACAGTGTAAAATCTGATCCAACCTACCTTTGACTTAATTTTACAGGAGTCTTACACATATAAAGACCCAATTACAGAATTTGTTGAATGCTTATATGTTAACTTTGATTTTGATGGGGCTCAGAAAAAGCTGAGGGAATGCGAATCAGTAAGTATGAATTTTTACTTATACATTAATAACATTATTTAATGTTTGGATATTGGATATTGTAAGAGTTAACTTGCAGTTTTTTAGTAATTAAATCAGAAACCTTAGTCTTAAAATACTTGTTTAGAATTGTGCTGGGGTAAAGACATTTTTTATGAGTTTTTTTTTTTTTGACATTTTTTATGTTGCCATATTGTATCCCTTTTATTAGTAGTTTGTTAAAACATTGGTGACATTATAAATTAATACATATACCCGTAATTCCATGTCTTATCTTATATGAGTAAATATATGAAGTACTTCATAGGTACGTGTAAGATTGTATAAAATTGCACATGCTAAGTCTGATTCTCAATTTGTTTCATAAGTGGGCCTATCTTTAGAATTTTTCACATGATTGTACTTCACATTTGCTATAAACCAGTTAAGGTATAAGGATGTGTATTTTTTTTAACAATAATGTCTATTGTTAATTGATAGAAATTAAAGCACCTCGGAGCAACTGAGTCAGATTTCTGTTTTTTTTATGTTAGTTTGCAGAATTTTAAGAAATTAAATGAAAAAAAAATGAAGAACTTACTTTTTATTTTTATTTTTTAAAGATTTTATTTATTTATTCATGAGAGACACGGGCCGGTGGGGGGTGGCAAAGACACAGGCAGAGGAATAAGCAGGCTCCATGCAGGGAGCCCGACATGGGACTTGATCCTGGGTCTCCAGGATCAGGCCCTGGGCTGCAGGCAGCATGAAACCACTGAGTCACCGGGGCTACCCAGGAACTTACCTTTTAAATGCATTTACCAAATCCAAAGTTATTAGTTGTCAGTTTCATTTTCAAACCCAAATATTAACACAAAATATAAAGAATTAGTTCAAGAACTAAGATCTTCTCTAAGGAAAAGAAAATTATCATGTAATAGAACTTCAGAGGTGATTTTCACACATTGGACAAAATATAAAATAGACTACAGTGTGATAATTTGTGTTCATGTAGTTATATGCAGTGTTATGTATTGGTGTACATTTGTTAAATAGACACTAATGAAGTTAAAATATTCTCTTTTAATTATGATACCATCTGTGAAGTAGGAGCCAAAGCCTTGAATTTTTTTCCTTTATTTTCAAGTCTACTTACTTTACATATAAATATGCATATTTTAGTCTGTTCATAACTATTTTAAGAACCTAGAAAAGATGTTATCTACAAAGCATTAATGTAGGATAATGAACAGGACAAAACTACTTTGTCACAAGGTTGCTCAAGTCATCAATAGAACAAGAAAACATGGCAGTGCCTAAGGTTTTTTCTTGTAGCATTCATTTATCTCTTTAAATTGTTAGAGGCTTGAACATACTGTTCTAGAAGGTGCTGTGGTTTGTCACAAAAAATATATGTATTAAAAATATATATATATATATATATATAAGGTGCTGTGGTATATAGAACTTGTGATATTAGGTGAGAGAACTGTAGTAAACTGGAACAATGAGTAAAGCACAGGAAGTATTTTGAGTCACATTTTTGAAAATTGCTTGTCAGTGCTATTAATTATTTTTTGTTAAATTTTCATACATAGGTACTTGTGAATGACTTCTTCTTGGTGGCTTGTCTTGAGGATTTCATTGAAAATGCTCGTCTCTTCATATTTGAGACTTTTTGTCGCATCCACCAGTGTATCAGCATTAAGTAAGAACACCCTGATTTGATTTGTATTTTTCTACTTTTAAATTCCTGGAAATTTCCATTTACTGTAAAATGACACTTCATAGAATTCCAGTTAATTGGATTTTTATTTTATTTCCCTTTGCTTTAGAAGAAAAAGAAAACAATCTGATAGTGATTTATTTAAAATCCTAACTTTTGTTTTTATTCGGGATGCTAATACTACAGACTCAGAAATACTTTCTTTAGCTTCTACATGTGTGGCATAGCAAGATTTTTGGAAATGGTAACTTCAGGGGAGTATCACGATAATTGTCAGTTACCTTTTTAAAGAATACTGTTATGCCTTATGAAAGGAGAAAAGAAAAATAAAAAATAGCCAGTTTTAGAATGGTTTCAACAGAAGTTCAAATAAGGAAGAAGTTAGCCCTTAGTGAATCGGAAATACTGTTGAAAGACCACATTTGGTAATCATTTCAGTTAATTGAGTTTGTTTCATTTAATTATATATTTGAATTCTCATATAGTAAACTCCTATGACATCCTAAAATGTTGAAACATGGAAAGTATGGTGAATTTCAGTTGAAATTTTCTTTGTTGTGTGAGAAAATTATTGGTGGAAAAATTGTGAAACTTATATAACCTATTAGAAACTAATTTTACATATTAGAATTTGAAAAATAACTAGCGCCCTTTTGGCCACAGAAGAAGTCAAAACTAAATATGCTCCATAAATGTTTAAAAAATTACTTTAATGTTTGTCTCTTTGGAATTGTGTGTAGACCAAAGTTTTTCTTTAGTGCCATTTGTTTTGCTGAGGCATCCGTACTTGTTTGCCTATTATTACTGGGTTGTTATTGAAGTGGTTTTTCAGAGTAGAAGTATCATGTAGTCATGAGGCTTTTCCTATGGGAATTAAAGCCTTGACCAGTTTTATTAGTACTTTACTAAAGCTAGCAGACATATAATTAAAAAAATTTGATTCTCTTAAATAATACATTCAATTCCTAATATGTTATTGGTTGTGAAATAAAGAGATGAATCATATGTGAAATGGTAGTGGACAATAGATAACTGAATTCTTGTGCTGCCTTTTTTTCCCCCCCCAAAGATGTATAATTTCAGCCTTGTGATAGAAGGATTCCAATACTTTGGTTTTCCTTGTGGACTTTTCCCCTATTTCTCTTTAGAATATGATCATTTGGGTGTTTTGTTTTATCTAGAACTAACTTAATTATCTCTGTTATGACTCTTTTGAAAACAAATTCTCCTTTTTATACCTTTAGCACGTAGTATACAGAGTATACTAGTCTAGTACACACAATATACCAGTCTAGTACAGTATAGGTGTTCAATAAATATTTGTTGAATGAATAATTTTTTTTTCTTTGTAAAGTTGATACCAGTGTAGTTTTTATGTTTTTGATTCCTGTAGTTTTTTATAGTTTTGAACAAAGTCTAAATAAAGCATTTTCAGGTTAAAGTTCTAGTGGCTGTCTAAAGTCCAGAAGTCTTTTCTCTTTTCCAATGATAGTGTTTCCTTTTTATTTTAGTTGTTTAAATGTTTTTGGCTACCTGTGAAATGTTTTCTAATTCAGTGATTTATATTAATGCATTTTCTTCAAATATTAAGGAAGAATTTGAGTTGGAAAAAATCTTAAGAGTTTCTGATCCAGCAGTGCACAGTTGCTGAATCATCAACAATAGGACTTTTTTCTGCAGTGATGGAAATCTTTTATAACTACATTGTTCAGTATAGTTGCCAGTAGTCCTCTGGTAGTTTTTGAGCACTTTAAATGTGGCTCAAGTTTCAAGTTCTACAACCGTGGTTTTTAAATCGTGTGTGTGTGTGTGTGTGTGTATTATGCTTGTTTTCAGATGAGCAGTATGTATATATATATTAGTGTGTGTGTGTATAAGTCCAGTCAGAGCCCCTTCATGCTGTTTAGCCTGCTATTCAGCTTTCCTCTTGACTGCTGAATTACTTCTGTAGAGCCATAAGATTTCTGGAAACACTGTTTATACCAGAAAAAGAGATGATTCCTTATTTATAGCTGGAAAACTTAAGGCTCAGAGACATTAAGCTGCTTAGGTCTTATTTAATGGAGAGCCTGGACTCTAATAGGTCTCTGGCATTCATTGTATTGTGCCTCACTATAAATTCTTTTTTGGGGTACCTGGGTGGCTCAGTGTTAAGCATCTGCATTCAGTTCAGGTAATGATCCCAGGGTCCTGCGAGTCTGAGTCTGCTTCTCCCTCTGCTACTCCCTCTGCTTGTGCTCTCTCATACTCTCTCTGTCAAATAAATAAAACATCTTTTTAGAAAATCAATTTTTTTCTTTTTCATTGTGAACTAATGATATTTTTAGAAATATCAGATTTAGACTAATTTGTCTTTAGTCTTTTCACTAAAAGAAGATAAAGATGGAAACCATAAGTCATTGTTTAATTTTGTGTCTTAGAATTATTAATAAGTTCATTTTGTTTTACAAATACACATTCCCTGAAGCCATCTCAAACTTTTTGGATCAGATTTTCTGAGTATGCTCTGCTATGTTGTATAACAGAGCTACTGTACTATACCTTCAGAGTGGTTATTCGAAAGCACATCCAAGATTAAGAACTTGCATCAGGTTGCCAGTTTTTTAGGCGCACATTCACAGCCTGTTAACGTAATGGAAAGAAAAGTCAGTGAGTTGGTATTTTTAGTATATAAAGAATTAAGAAGATAGGGGCAAAGCAGAATATATAGCTTCAGGTGAAAAAAGAAATACTCGACTTAGAGCAACAATGAGATCTCTAAGGTGTGTATCCAGTAGGACTTAGTCCAGGGATTAGGCTTTTTTTTTTTTTTTTTTTGAGAGAGTAAGCGTGCACATGCAAATAGTTAGGGGAGGGGCAGATGGAGAGAGATACATACATGCAATCTTAAGCATTAAGCAGGCTCTGTGCTAAGCACAGAGCCCAACATGGGACTGGATATCATGACCTGAGTCAAAACCACGAGTTGGACACCCAGCCTACTGTGCTACTCAGGCACTCCAGGTTTTCCTTTTTTAAAACTGTTTAAATGGGTTAGGAATATGGTTTAAAATAGGCATTTAAGTTGGCCTTTTATAAATTCAGAAATCATCTTAATTCAGACTCCCAAGGATTTGAAATCCATGATAATAATCTACCAAGCTTAATGCTTACCTTTAAACAGTACGTAGAAAAAAATCATTGTTCTGTAACCCAGGTTTTTAACCTAGCTGTACAGAACTTAAAATAACAGCAACTTAAAATAAATAGATTTTCTGGAGTCACCACAGATCTTCTGAATCAGAATCTCTAGGATCAGGGTTTGAGAATATGAGTTAAAGCTTCCCAAGTATAGTCAGCCTTGGGTAGAAACATTTGCTCTAAAGTAATGACTTATAGTATTCACAGCACAGTAGAATCAAGTGGGAATTTTTTTTCCAAGTGGGAAGCTTTTAAAAGAAAAATAAGGGGTGACTGAGGGGCACCTGAATGGCTCAGTCAGTTAAGCATCTTAACTGACTTGTGGTCATGGGATTGAACCCTGGGTCAGGCTCTGTGCTAAGAGTCTACTTCAGATTTTCTTTCCTTCCCTTTCTATCCCCTTCCACCCCACTGTGTTCCTATGCACTCTTTCTCAAATACATAAATCTTTTAAAATGAATGAATGAATGACTAAATGGTAGAGAGGGAGGAAGGAAGGGAGGGAGGCAGGCAGGCAGGCAGGCAAGAAAGAAAGAAAGAAGGGTGGGTCCGACCCCTAAAAAACTGAAACATTCTCTGGGGAGGAGATCTTGGCATCTATATTTTTTTAAAGCTCCTTTAAGTAATTCTTCTGTAAGACCTCTTAATTACACCTTTTATTTTGAGATAGTTCTGGATTCACATGCAGTTGTAAGAAATAATAAAGAGATCCTCTTTGTTCTTCATACAGTTTCCCATTTACACAGTTGACATTTCCAATATAACATCTTGGAATAACATCTCACAAACTGTAGTAAAATATTGCAGCCAGCATACTGACATTGATACCTTCTCATCTGTTAACCATTTCTACAATTCTGTCATTTAAGGATATGCAAAAACTTTTTTAAAAGGTAATGTTCAACTTTCCCAAGAGGATAAATACACTATGTGTCATGATTATGATGTAATTAGTAATAGCAGTGTAACTAGTACAGGTGTTCAGAGAAGGAAATGTTACAAATGTGAATGAGTGCCTCTTCTGGCCACACACTGGTAGAAGGTAGAGAGCACATCCTCAGAGCTTTAAGTCCAGAAGAAGAAACATACTATTTTTTTTAAAAATTTATTTATTTATGATAGTCACAGAGAGAGAGAGAGAGAGAGAGGCAGAGACCTAGGCAGAGGGAGAAGCAGGCTCCATGCACCGGGAGCCTGATGTGGGATTCGATCCCGGGTCTCCAGGATCGCGCCCTGGGCCAAAGGCAGGCGCCAAACCGCTGCGCCACCCAGGGATCCCAGAAGAAACATACTAAATGAAGATAAAATTATAAATTATGATAGGTGTTTGAAGAAAAATATAATTAAAATGACATGGGCATAATTAGTATGTTGGAAAATCAGTCAGAGAAGTAATTTAGATTGAGGCTTTAATGAACCCTGGTAACTCACTAAATGGAATTTTTAAAAATATTTTATCTATTTATTAGAGAGAGTGCGAGAGAGTATGAGCAGAGGGAGAGGCAGATTCCCCGCTGAGCAGGGAGCCTGACACAATACTGGGATCCTGGGATCATCACCTGAGCTACAGGCAGGTGCCACCCAGGTGCCCCAAAATGGAATATTTTAAGCTGCAAAGTAAATTCTCTTCCACTGTATACTAATCATTACAAATTATTCCATTCACTAGCTTGTGCTGACCTATCTTTGCCTCTAATTAATCTAAAATTATTTGATACTCTATCTTTGGGGGGGGCAGAGAAGGAAGGATTTGTCTCTGTCCTCCTTACTGTCTAATAGTCAACACATTTTAAATGCTGAAGAGAATAGTACATAGTATAAAACCAAGGTTGTTTATTAAACAATTCTATTTGTGATTTGGAACATTCTTAGTTGATAGGTTTCTTGACTTATGACTGAGCACATGTGATAGTTATATCTTTATAAAAATGCATATTAAGAATGTTTTTATCAGTTTATATACAGTCTTATAGATTTGTAGGATAAATAACCAATCTGTTTACCATAAAGTATGCAGCATCTGTCAAAAAAGATTACTATGGTGGGATTTAATTTTGTATAGCTGAATAATTTATCAGATATGATGTGTGTCTGAAATTTAAAAGCTGTTCTAGAATAATTCTTGGACCAGTTTTCAATTGTAGATAAAAACAAAGTATGGAAGTAATATTTTGAATGTGTGTGATAAACATGTTGGAGTGTACACTTGTGTAATTTTTTTAAGGAAGTTAGTTTGGCTTTTCACAAAAGAAGGTATTTGCAAACTACGCTTGCATTTCTTTAAGTTATGAAGCCATTCTACTTGATTTATAAGTAACATTTTAAATCTTAATATTTTTCTTAAAGTTCTTATTACACAGCAGTTTATATTCATAATTATACTTCCTGATATTAAGGAAAAATATAGAAGGGTGCACTTCCAGATGAAGATGAAATAGTTTTAAAAGCCTTTTTGCATTTCTGTGTTAACCAAAAGTAATATATGACCTACCTCAGAGATGTGGGTTTGGTTCCAGGCAATTGCAATAAAATGAGTATCATAATAAAACTAGTCAGAATTTTTTTGTTTCCTAGTGCATATAAAAGTTGTGTTTACACTGTACTATAGTCTGTTAAGTGTGCATTATAGCATTATGTCTTTAAAAAACAATATATATACCTTAATTTAAAAATATTTTATTACTAAAAAACACTAACCATTATCTGATCTTTCAGTGCATCATAATCTTTTGCTGGTGCAGGGTCTTTCCTTGATTTTCATGACTGCTGACTGATCAGGGTAGTGGTTGCTAAAGATTGGGGTGGCTGCGGCAGTTTCTTAGAACAGCAGTGAAGTTTTCCACATCTATTGGCTGGCTTTTCCTTTCACAAATGATTTCTCAGTAGCATGTGATACTGTTTGATAGCATTTTACTTACAGAACTTCTTTCAAAATTGGGAGTCAGTTCTCTCACATCCTGCTGCTGCTTTATCAACTTAAGTTTATGTAATACTCTAAATCTTTTGTTGTCATTTCCAATAATCTCCACCAAGAGTAGATTCCATCTCAAGAAAGCCATAAGAAGCACCTCCTCATCTGTTTAAGTTTTACCATGAGATTGCAGCATTTCAGTCCCATCTTCAGACTCCACTTTTCATTTTAGTTCTCTTGCTATTTCCACCACATCTACAGTTACTTTCTCCACTGTCATCTTGAATTTTTTAAAGTCATCTATAAGGCTTGGTATTAACTTCTTCCAAACTCCTGTTAATATTTCTATTTTGACCTCTTCCCATGAATCACAAATGTTCTTAATGACATCTTAATAGTAAATCCTTCCTAGACAGTTTTCAATTTACTTTGCCCAAATTCATCAGAAGAATCACTATCTATGGCAGCTATAGCCTTAGGAAAGGCTATTTCTTAATAAAACTTGAAATTACTCCTTGATCCATGGACTGCAGGACAGATCATGTGTTAGCAGGCACAAAATCAACATGAATGTCATTGTATATCTCCATCAGAGCTCGTGAGTGACCAGGTGTATTGTCAATGAGCAGTAATATTTTGAAAGGAATCTTTTTTTCCTAAGCATTAGGTCTCAACAGTGGGTTTAAAATATTCAGTAAATGGTTTTGTAAACAGATGTACTATCATCCAGGCATAGAGCAAATTTGACATAATTTGTTTGTAGAGCACAGAGTAAATTTGACATAATTCATAAGGGCCTTAAACTTAAAGTCACCAGCTACATTAGCCCCTTATGAGAGAGTCAGTCTGTCCTTTGAGGCTTTAAATCCAGGCATTGACTTCTTTTTAGCTATGAAAGTCCTAGATGGCGGGATCCCTGGGTGGGGCAGTGGTTTAGCGCCTGCCTTTGGCCCAGGGCGCGAACCTGCAGACCCGGGATCGAATCCCACGTCGGGCTCCCGGTGCATGGAGCCTGCTTCTCCCTCTGCCTATGTCTCTGCCTCTCTCTCTCTGTATGTGTGACTATCATAAATAAATAAAAAAAATAAAAAAGAAAGTCCTAGATGGCATCTTCTTCCAATATAAGGCTCTACTTGAAAATCTGTTTGGTATGGTCACCTTCATTAATTATCTTGGCTAGATCTTCTGGAAAACTTGTTGCAGCTTCTACATTAATACAACTTCACATTGGGTGCTTTTATGTTCTAGAAGTAACTCCCTTAAGCTTCATGAACTAACCTCTACTAGCTTTAGACTTTTCTTCTGTAGCTTTCTTAACCTTTCTCAGCCTCATAGAATTGACAAGAGTTAGGACCTTGTTTAGGGTTAGGTTTCAGCTTCAGGGAATGTTATGCCTGTTTTGATCTTTTTTCCAGACCACTGAAAATTTCTCCCTATCAGCAGTAGGGCTGTTGGCTTCTTATCATTCTTGTGTTCAGTTGAAAGATTATCCTTTCCCCCACTAATATGAAATGCCACTTGTATCACGTTTTAAATTCTCATTTGTATGTGGGACTTTTTCTGAACCCTTTAATCTGATTGTGTCTTGATTCCTGAGTCAGGACCAAATTGTTTCGAAAAAGGTAGATTTGTGATATGTTTTAGTATTTGCTATGCTCCCTAGACTTGATCATTGTGACCCACTGTCATTTGCTTAGTTGTTTTTCTTATTGTCTTCATTATTAATTATACTTCATACTTTTTGCCAATTTATAAATCTCTTCTCAAGATTGATTATTCTATCAGTTATATCTCCTGGGGGAAAAAAATCTGGACTTGTTCTCTGTGCCTTGGTGGAATACCTGTCTCCCTTTGTCATTTGTTCTGGAGATTACCTTAGTCTGTCTCCTGTGATAGAGCTGCAGTTTCATTGTCTTCCTTTTTCTTGGTTTACTATTGTAAAGCTTCAGTAGCTTTATAGGGAAGGTTGCTTTAGAGGTAAATTTTTCACACCTAAAAATGTCCATTTTACTCTCATATTTGAATAATGGTATTGCTAAGCATGGTACTATAGTAGGTTGAAAACTACTTTATCCCAGAATTTAAAGACATTGTTCTATCACTTTCTAGCTTTCTACTCTAGAAGTCAGAAGCCATTTTTATCCTTGATCATGTATTTTCCTCTCTAGCAATTTGAAGGGTTTATTTTTCCTCCTTTATCCTCATTGCTCTGAAATTTCACAGTGATATTCCTTAGTATAGGTTTATTTTAATTCTTCATACTAGATAGACCCTTTTAATTTAGAAATTCATCTTTAGTTCTGGGGAATATTTTAAATTATTTCTTAAGTGAATTATTTTCTTTTATGTTCACTGTTTATTCTTTGGGGGAACTGCTGTTGGTTAAATATTGGATCTCTTGGACCAGACTTCTATTTTTTTTTTTTTAATCTTTTCTCCAATTTCCCATCTCTTTGTGTTCTACACTGTGGGAGATTTTCTCGCATCATCTTCCAAATCTTCTGTAGGTTAAAGACAAATCTCTGAGCAGCCACGTGGCTTAGCGGTTTAGCGCCGCCTTCGGCCTAGGGCATAATCCTGGAGACCCAGGATCGAGTCCCGCGTCGGGCTCCTTGCATGGGTCCTGCTTCTCCCTCTGCCTGTGTTTCTTCCTCTTTCTCTCTCTCCTCTCTATGTATTCTCATGAATAAATAAATCTTAAAAAAAAATCTGATGTTACATCTTTCAGTTATTTTATTGACAATTATTTTATTGATAATTATTGATATTGTATCAATTATTGATACAATATCAATGATTTTTCATTTTTCAAGGGATATTGATAGTTCTAGGGTTTTTATTGAGCTATAACTAATATATGACATGTTAGTTTCAGGTATACAATGTAATGATTCGATATTTGTATATATTATGAAATGATCCCCACAATAAGTCTAAGTTACCACCCATAGCCACACATAGTATTTTTTTGGGGGGGTGATGAGAACTTTTAAGATTTGCTTTCTTGACAAATTTCAAATATGCAGTACAGTATTAATAACTATAGTCACCATGCAGTACTTTATATCCCATGACTTATTTTATTACTAGAAGTTTGTACCATTTGACCCTCTTCATCCATTTATCTGTCCCTTCACCCACCACCTCTAGTAACCACCAATCTGTTCTCTGTATCTATGAGCTTTTTGTTTGTTTTGTTTTGTTTTGTTTTGTTTTGTTTTGAAGATTCCACCTATAAGTGAGATCACATGGATTTGTCTTTCTCTTATTTCACCTAGCATAATGACCTCAAGGTTCATACATGGAATTGCAAATGGCAAGATTTTATTCTTTTTTATGGCCTATAAATAGCTAGATGCTTATCATTTTCTTTATCCACTCCTCCATCAATGGGATACTTAAGTTGTTTCCATGTCTGGCTATTGTAAATTAACTGCAGTGAACATGGGTATACATGTATCTTTTTGAGTTTCGTGTTTTTGTTTTGGTAGTTCTATTTTTAATTATTTGAGGAACCTCTGTGCTGTTTTCCATAGTGGCTGCACCAGTTTACATTTTCACCAACAACGTACAAATATTCTCTTTTCTCCACATGCTTTCCAACATGTTATTTCTTATCTTTTTGATAATAGCCATTCTGAGAAGTGTGAGATAATATCTCACTATAGTTTTGATTTGCATTTCCCTGATGATTAGTGATGTTGCCTATCTTTTCATGTACCTGTTGGCTATCTATAGGTCTTCTTTGGGAAAATGTCTGTTCAGATCCTCTGCCCAATTTTTAGTTGAATTATTTAGGTTTATTTGCTATTCGGTAGTAGAGTTCTTTATGTATTTTGGATATTAACTCCTTAGCTCTATCATTTGTAATATCTTCTCCCATTTGGTAGCTTGCCCTTTAATTTTGTAGGTGAGTTCTTTTGCTGTGCAGACTTTTTAGTTTGAAATAGTCCCCTTAGTTAATTTTGCTTTTGTCATCTTTACTTTGGTGTCAGATCCAAAAAGTCATCTCCAAGACTTATGTCAAGGAACTTAGCACACCTGTGCGATCTAATAGATGTCTGTGGTTTCAAGTCTTACAGTCAAGTCTTCAGTCTTTAATCCATTTTGAGTTAACTTTGTTTATAGTGTAATATAGTGGTCCAGTTTTAATCTTTTGCATGTGGCTGTCCAGTTTCCCCAACACCACTTATTGAAGAATATATAATCAAAGAATATACAATTCCCCATTGTATATTTTTGGCTCCTTTGTTGTAAGTCAATTCCACATATATATGCATGGGTTTATTTCTGGGCTTTCTATTCTGTTCCATTTGTCTATTTGTATCAGTACCATACTGTTTTGATTAGTATAGCTTTGTAATATAGTTTGAGATCAGGATGTGTGATACCTCTACCTTTGTTCTTGCTTAAGGTTGATTTGATTGTTTAGGATCTTTTGTGGTTCCATATGTATTTCTTATTTAACGTACTCAATATGTTGTTGCATCACTTGGGAAAGGAAAAGGAGTGCTAGTCAACTTGAAGATATCTATTAAGGAATATTTACACAAAATATTTAAGCTGTCTGGACAAGATTGAGATTTTTCTATATAATCTGAATAATCAGAAAATTATTTTTGTGCTTAAAATCTTGACCAAATTAGATATTTTTCTCAGAAGTTCTGCATTTTGATACATTTTGTATTTTATTGATGAGCTGAATTACTTTAAGATAAGCATTGTATAGGATAGCTTAAACCAGCTTTTTGTTTTTAAGCTTGAATTTATATTTTTATTTTTAAATCTTTACTATTTTTGCATAAAATCGGTAGACTGTAAGAATTGTCAATTTTGAGGCTTTCTGTCATTTAATTTCTCTTATTCTATATATTTTCCTGTTATTTAAAGGAACTGGACTATTGCCATATTCTGTAATTCACTCTCGGAGTGATTGGTAGCCTAGATAACCTGAGATGCTATCAATAATTTACTAATACTTCATGGACCTTATTTCAGGTTTTGCTTTGACCTGATTTTAATACATAAAAAGATCAACAAGCATAATGCAAAGCAGTAAATCCCCAGAGTAGGATTATGGATCAGCTTGCAGTATTTGTGGGTCTTTTTTTTTTTTTTTTTTAAGATTTTATTTATTCATGAGAGACACAGAGAGAGGAGTAGAGACACAGGCAGAGGCAGAAGCAGGCCCCAAGCAGGGAGCCCGATGTGGGACTCGATCCAGGGACTCCAGGACCATGCCCTGAGCCGAAGGCAGATGCCAAACTACTGAGCCACCCAGGGATGCCCCAGTACTTGTGGGTCTTGATGTATGTTGCCATTTTGCCCCAGCTATGTTGGAATATGAGACAGAATATGGATGCAAAGAAAGGAAGGACAAAAAAATTAATTCTACATGAAGTTATTATGCAGAATAGACTTTTCTTTCTTTTATGTTAAAATCTGACCTTAAATATTTCCTTAAATAATATATCTCCAAGCCTCCAAACTAAAACTAGTAAACTTTTTTGCATCTCACATAGCTCCTTCTACTTTTTCATCTTTTTTTCCATCTTTTTCATCTATAATAATTTATATATTTTGGGGATTAAGTGATTGTCCTCTACTGCCCATCGCCTGGCGTAAACTTTATAAAAGTGGGGAATAGACGTATTTGTCATTAGCATCTAATAGTTCATATTTTGTTGAATGAAAGGCAAGGAAGGAAGGTAATTGGTTTGGTTTGGCTGGCATATGGTACTCATGGGGGAGAATAATGAGAGGTTGGAAAACGAGGTTGTACCTAAATTGTAGTGAACCATGAATGAGAAATTTAGAAGTTTGGATTTTATTGTTTTGGTAGAAAGGCTCTGTTAAAGTTTTAAAAGGAATTTGGGCATAAACTGGTTAGTTGACAGTTATGTAAAAATAGATTAAAGAGAGACTGGAGAAGTAAATTCGTTAAAAAACGGGGAAATAGTAATGAGCCTGGACTTAGGGGAGTGACCAGCTTAGGAATCAGACAGTAAATATTTATTAATCGACTCCTATAAACTGGGCATTTTGCTAATTGCTGGATAGAAAGCAGTGAACAAAGAAGCTATGGTGCATGATCTTTGGTTATCTATGCAGTATATCATAAAAGCAGATATTCAGCAGAAAAAACTGCAACTGTTATGACTGCTCCAGAGAAAATAAAGGGGCTATGAAAGCATCAAACAGATATGTTACAGCTTGCAGAGAAGTCTTGGAAGGCTTATGAGGATACTGATATAGCTGAGAGCCTTAGAACAGCTAGCTAAATGAAGAAGAACATGGATGAGCCTTTTTTTAAGCAGGAGGCACAGTATATGCAAAGGCCCTGAAGTGATTGAAAACTGGTCATGTTTAATGAATGGAGAAATTTAGTATGGCTGGTGGAGAGGAGTCTTTCATGATAGTAATAGAATGGTTAGATAAGAGGCAGTGGTTAAAGAGAATTCTAGGTCTTCTCAGTTGTATATGGCAGCAAGAGAAAGAATCCAACAGATAACCTAGACTTCAAGACTGAATGTGTCATTAAATGTTTAGCTACTTAAACCACCTTCATAAATAGCTTTTATATTATCATTTAAAAACATGTTTGTAATACCAACTCCACATAATCTGTAGCTTTAATGGGAATAAATTTTCTGCTCTTTTAAAACAAAATATAGTGGTCTTAAACATTGGAGTATTAATATATTTAGTACAGTTTCTTTTGTTTTTTTCAGAGTAAAATGCTTTTGACCTCACTTTAAAGAGTTGTGTTTTGGGGGATGCAGGAGACACACAAAAGATAAATGGCTATCGAATGTGATAAAATACTGAGTATGTTGTGGAAAATCTTTTACCTTTAGAGTTCAGCTTTAGGTAAGAGTATCAGATATTAGCTAACTATAGCAATGCAGAGACAATGAAATTTACACATTTCTAAAATAAGTCAGGCACCAGCAGAAAACACAGGAGTTAATGGGAAACCACACAAGCTGCAGGAATTTTTACCAGTCAAAAAAATAAGCCTTCTTGTTTAAGTAAATCGACACAATTCCTGATTTTTAGTAACAAATAAAAGGAGGGTTAGTAAAGAACAGTGATATAAAATGAAATCCACTATCCATGACATTGAAATAGTAGTGGATTTCATTTTTCTTGGATTACTTGTTCTTTATGTTTGCTTAGAATGTGTACTTAGAAGAAAATTGATCAGAAACACAGAGAACAAAATTTTGACACATAAATCCAGGGAGTTTTATGGTTGAGTTGGCTCATATTTATCATCAAATTGTTCTTAACTCTAAGCATATTTTAAGGATAAATTTTAAATGATTATATCTTTGTAGATTGAGTTTATAATTATTTTATTGATGACCTAGTTTAATTTTCACATTTTGAATGAAATTCTATTAACTTTTTCAATAAATTATAAAATAGGGTTAGCATAAATTCTGTTATTCTTATAAGGGTATTTTTATTAACTAGATTATTTGGGTTGGTTAGGAGCTCTGGAATTACATAATTATGTGATTGCCAATGTCTTGACTATATTTTAAAATCAGGAAGGCTATCAGGCTAGGAATTTTAGTTTATAATATTCTTTTTTTTTTTTTTAATTTTTATTTATTTATGATAGTTACACACACAGAGAGAGAGAGAGAGGCGCAGAGACACAGGCAGAGGGAGAAGCAGGCTCCATGCACCGGGAGCCTGACGTGGGATTCGATCCCGGGTCTCCAGGATCGCGCCCTGGGCCAAAGGCAGGCGCTAAACCGCTGCGCCACCCAGGGATCCCAGTTTATAATATTCTAAGGAAAGATTTTATTACTAGTTTTCTAGTTTTCTTCATCAAACTAGTGATAACATGAGAGGGCCTGGCAAGTGTACAATGTCTTCAATGAAGAGAGGTGAAAAGAGAACAGTTAATGTTCAAACACCCATATGTGCATAGATGTATACCGTATACTCTTAAATACTATACATACATCTTCTTCCATCAGCTTGAGTTACCTACTTACCTACTACTAAAGGGTGCTATTGTTGGTACCAATAAATTAAGCCTCTTTTTCAAAAACGATTATCTCCCTTGCTCCTTTCCCTCTCTCCTTTTGTGTCTTTCTCTTTCCTCTGAAATTCAGTGGCCGTTTAGGTTATAGAGTGCAATCCTGAGTGTCCTCAGAGTTTACAACATAAATATATACGCTAGCCCTAAGCTTTGGTTATTTCATTATATTTTTATCACTGATGTTCCTTATAGTAGATGTAATTTCTGTCATCATTATACATCGTAAAACTTTTTTCTCCCTTAGATTGTTACTAATTAAGGATTTCTGTAAATGTGAAATGTGGTCTCCTCCCTTCAAGGATCTTACAGTCTCTGGTTAGTGAAATGGGATAGGTCATGCATAGTAGAAGATAATAGCACAAACATGAACACTGCAGGTACTGAATCATAATATTTAAAAGAAGGTGATCCATAAATACCTGAAAGTCTCTAGAGTGAGTTCAAAGACTTATGTACATGAAATTTAGTTTCTAGACTCCATTAACATCATTTTTATTTTTTTCATTAGCATGTTGGCAGACAAACTGAACATGACTCCAGAAGAAGCTGAAAGGTGGATTGTAAATTTGATTAGAAATGCTAGACTGGATGCCAAGATTGATTCTAAATTAGTGAGTATTAAATTAGTTATGCTACATCTATAAATTGCTGACTATTGTAAAGCTTTTTTGGGAATTTTTCATTTGGATATTTTATTGTATTTTGTTAAGAATTTTTGCTTCGTTTTAAGGCAATAGCAGCCACCTTTTTTTTTTTTTTTTTTTGTCGCTGGATGATGATTGTCATCTCCAGTGCATAAAAATGTGTGCAACAATCATGTAGTGTTGTGATGTCATGCTCATGACCTACCTGGACAGTTCAGATGTAGTATTACAGAATCAATTTCCCTCTGTCTCATTTTAGGGTCATGTGGTTATGGGTAACAATGCAGTCTCACCATATCAGCAAGTGATTGAAAAGACCAAAAGCCTTTCATTTAGAAGCCAGATGTTGGCCATGAATATTGAGAAGAAACTTAATCAGAATAGTAGGTCAGAGGTAAGAACCACAGATTTTCTGATTTGTCTGGAATTTAGCAGTAACGTAACATAAATACTAATATATTGGTTATATCTGATTTTGTATTTCTAATTAGAGATATGGACATTTTTTTAAAAATCTGTTACTAAACTGAAAAAAATTGTGTTCCTGGTTTATATTATATCTGTTTTTCTTCCCATTTATTCTGCCTGTGTGGCTTCATTTACTCTTCTGCTGAGGGTTTACAACATATCATTTTGATACTGGCATATGATAACTTACATGTGTAGACTTCTTTCAAGAGGTTGAAATTCTTTTTAAATCTGAAGAAATACTTCTCTGAAAATATTGATCTTATTTATAGTGTTGATCTTTAAAAACTGATTTTATCTGATACTCGTATTTAACTGTGTCAAAAAAATATACCTCCTCCCTTTTGGTAGAGAGCATGCATATTAGGTATTAAAGGAACTTGAATGGCCTTGTAATTTTAGAATCACAAACCAGCTTTAATGCTTTTTGGCCATTATGGTTGTGTATAATTGGAGTGTAGGAAGTTTAGGAAGCATATAGCTGCTTCCTAAAACAGATGGACAATCAGAGACCTCATGATTGAAGTTCATACTCAAATACTTTGAATAGTTCTTCAATTTTTTAAATTTTTAAAAAATTTTTGTTTGTTTGTTTGTTTGTTTGTTTGAGACAGAGAGAGAGAGAGGCAGAGACACAGGCAGAGGGAGAAGCAGGCTCCATGCAGGGAGCCTGATGTGGGACTCAATCCTGGGTCTCCAGGATCACGCCCTGGGCTGAAGGCGGCGCTAAACCGCTGAGCCACCCGGGCTGCCCTAGTTCTTCAATTTTAAAAGAGAGGAAGAATTGGGAAATTATGTTTATGCCTCTTCCAACCAAGTCCAGAATAACTCAACCTAAAACAACTTATTTTATTCTTTTCTGTTTGCTTGAAGATCAATTTGTATGGACTTTTTAAAATAATATTGAAAAAAATGAAAAAAAATAATATTGATGATACTGTCATTGTTACTCTTTATAATTGGTCAAAAACTGTTTTAGCTGATATTTTGATGTGGTTTTTTGTTCTAAGTGGCACATTTGACATTTAGAAATGGTGGAGGTCGTTAAAATCATAGTGGTTTGGGCAGGAATTCTAAAAGGAAATGCTAGCCTCACTTTCTTCTAAGTTAGCTTTTTCCAAAAGTACTTTCTTCTCACCATGTCAATTTCTCTTTCTGTGTTTTTAGGCTCCTAACTGGGCAACTCAGGACTCTGGCTTCTACTGAAGAACTGTATAAAGATAATATGAAAAAAACTATAAAATAAAGATGAAATAATAAAATCACTGTATAAAGAGTGACATACATTTTAGAAACAGTTAACATGTTGAGTATAAATTTGGGGGAATTTGAATAAAATTGGCTGTGTTTCATTTTATCTTGTGAATTTCGTGTGTTTAAGTTTTTTTTAACTTTTCATTTTGGAATAATTTCAGATTCACAGCAGGTTGTAAAAATAGTACAGAAAGGTGTCATGAAGCCTAAATCTAGTTTACCCCAGTTTTTCCGTCTATGTTACTGTAATACATTATTACAACCAGGATATAGACATAGGGACAATGTGTGCAAATAGTTCTGTGCCATTTTATCACTTGTGTAGGTTTGTGTAGCCTTCAGTACAGTCAAGATAAGGAACTATTCTTTGCCTTCATGGTGTGTGGAGTTGACTGTTCCTTTCCATGTTTTCTCACAAAACTTCAGGATCAAGTGATTTCTGGCCAAGAAACAAAAGCAGAATTATCCCATTCCCCCACTGGATTCAGATGAGAACTGGTAATAAAACCAGGTATAATTCCAAGAGGATGCATTGGAGGAGAACCAGACTAGGTCTCTAAGGGATTACATATGAGATGGCACACATGCTTATCCTGCACGAAGGTCACGTGCTCGTATCCTATCATTCTGTGTGCATCACTACTATCTGAACAATAGACATGTTTTATTGGGGAAATGATTTTTCTGTGACTATGCCTCTGTACCAGTAGGTTGGTTTAGTAATATATGAGATCTTTTGTTCAGAAAAACTTTTTGAACTTCTCCCTTGTGCTGCTCCCTCCATGGTCATACCTACCTCCACCAGCTCTAACTCCCGGCAACCACTAATCTGTCCTCCATCTCTATAATTTGTCATCAGGAGAATATTCTAGAAATGGGATTATACAACATGACCTTTTGAATTTAACTTTTTCTACTCATAATGCCCTTGAGATCTATTGAAGTTGCTATATCAGTAGTTTTTTCCCATTTATTGTTAAGTCTTACTCCATGGTATTGATGTACCACATTGCTTAACCATGTACCTTTAAGGACAGAGTTGTTTCTAGTCTGAGGCTATTATAAATAAAGCTACTATTTCTTAATTTCTTAATGTGGCTTCTTGTCATTCACTGGACAGCTACAGAGACTAAACAGGAGTATAAGCTGAATTTTATAAATGACTTCTTGAATATTACAGATGTGTGCGCACACACAGTTTACTGGATACCCAAGATCTTTAAGTATATAAAGTCTGGTTGGGTCTCCTTTACACAGAAGTGCTTTGATTTTCACTTTGGTTGTTGAACTAAAAAAGCTAGTTGGACAACAGACATTTCTGTTTCTGCACTCAGTGGTACAAGGATAAAAGAGGGTTTTTATTTGGCAACTGGTCAGATCACCCTCAACCTGCAGTTAAGTTTAGAGATTATGGGCCAGATTTGGCCCATGTGCTATGATTTCAGGCCCCCTGGTTTGTGGTATTGGTTCTTCCAAACTGTAGCCCAAAGGTGCTACAGTAGAGGAAGGTTGCTGGCTAGGGTAAGCCAAATGCTAATTTTTTATCTCTCTATAGTCCATGTGAAAATGCCAATTTTAAAGGATCATCAGTAGTACAAAATGGTCAAGTTCATAGAGAGGTATCCAAAAGGGGTATATCAGTAACTAGATCAATACAGGCCCATTTTATCTTGTATGCAAGGGCTAATTCCATGAATCAGAAGTACACACCTATGAGAAATAGTTACACAAACCCACATAGAATTACATATGTTACTCCAGCTATACAGAAATGGGAAGGATGTTAAGCTGCCTGTTTCCCTTTCCACTAGTGACCCAAGGGCAAAAAGTTCTTAGAGGCATCACTAATGAACGACTTTTTATCTAAGATGATGGCTCAACCAAACCACATTAATGGCAAGGATTTCTAGGTGATTCCATGGCAGTTGAAAGCAAATCCAGCAGTTAACTATGTGCTTTGCTGGACCAGAAAGAAAACCCAAGGAGGAAAGAGGAAGCTAATATTAAACATTTATTATGTGTCAGGCATTTTCACATTTATATATTTAGAGAATTTTAAGAAGGAACGCTAACATTTGAGTGCCACACTTTTGCCTGGAAACACTGAGATTTTGGCATTAATATTTGTATATTATTGATGGGGAAACATGTTTACTCAAGATCCTACCGAGTAAGTGTTAAAGCAATGAATTGAAACGCAGGCTTTTTCAGTTACAACACACTGTCCCTTCTTACATCGTTATTGCTTTAAATTTACAAAGGGTTAAGTAGTATACATTTAGTAGGTTGTAAAGGAGGCTCTTGATCCACGAAAGAGTTTAAGTCTCTGTGCACCATTATTTTCAAGTGAGTAAAAGATTCTCATTTTTCTTCTACCAGCATAATCATTGGATACAGTGACCCCACCAAAAAAATCTATTTGGAACAGACAAAACTTTGATGAACATCTCTTTGGTTTTTTTTCTGTTTATGGTTTGCTCCTTCAAGGTTATCCATTATATGAATAATTGATGTTCACTTTTCCTACCACTTTTTGCTTTTCACATATTGCCCTTTGAACTTGAGAGATGATGCCATTATAGATTACTAGTATCCATCAGAGAGGGAGAAAAAAAAACAACTATAACTAATGGCTATTTTTACATATTACCTACAATTTGTTCATTGTTAAAAATGCATTTTTGAATTTGCATAAAAACAAATTACCTGGTTCTGGATTTAACTGTAACTTTTGATTATATGTAAACTATCCCAGTAAGGCATTGGGCACAAATTATGTAGTGATTAATTTTCTTTTTTGTGTTCTTGTTTCCACTCAATAAATAGGCCCTCTTCTATCCCAGCAACTTTTACAGGCACTGAAAACACATGAAAGAGCAAGAGTTCATGAGGCTTACATTCAGTAAACAGTTTCTTGTATACTTTTTAAAAGTTTCCATGCATTCACAAGCATATGTGTTTATGCTTTTTAAAATATGAAATACATAAAAGTTAAAAACCAGTGTTCATTTACCCAATACTCCTACTTGCTACTCAACTTAAGGAATAGAATGGTCCTAGTAACTTTGACAAGCTTGTGGGCCTCTCATTAATTTTCCTCTTTGCCCCTGAGAAGCAACCATTACCATGACTTTTGTGTTAATAATTCCTTTACTTTTCTGTATGGTTTTACAGACACACACATATACCTAACATGTTTTTGCATGTTTTCGACATGAATTTAATCAAAATCATGCTTAGTAACTTATTGCTTACTTTTCTCAACACTGAGATTCATCCATGTTAATATATTCATGTTGGTGTATTCAGCTGTATTTGATCCTTTTTCACTGCTTTGTGGTATTCCATTGTTGGGATATACCATATTTAATTCAACTAAGTATTGATGAACACGATGTTTTCACATTCTCGTTTATCTAGAGTTTTTGGAACCAGTCTGACAATTGTTTCTATTAACTGCTGAGTTAAATCCATTTCCTTTTATTATGATTACTAACCTATATGGGTTTATTTCTACCATCTCATTACAAGCTTTCTACTTGTCCCACTTTGGCTTTTATTACCCCACTCCATATTTCTTGCCTTAAGATTTTTCTTCCTTCTAGTTGGGCAACTAAATGTTTTATTTCTATTTAATGATCATTCTAGAAATTTTAACTTTTTTTTTAACAATGTCCTAAAATTAGTATCTCTGACTCTCCCTAACGATACAAGGAAAGCTTTTACTACAGTGATCTTCCTCCCTACTTACTTACGTCCATTCTGGTTTTTTATTGTAATTTCATAAGTTTAGATATTTTATACAATAATGCGTTTTTTCTTGTGCATTCCTTTTGTAATGAGACTTTCCTCAGGTTGTTTTTAGGATCTTTTCATTAGTGTTGTGAAGTTTCACTATGATATGCCTAAAGTGTGAATTTTATTTATACAGGTTGGGATTCATTGGTCCTCTGATTCTGAAAATGGCTTTTGTCTTGCATTAGTTCTGGAAAGTTATCTCTTTGGATAATTCTTCCTGGTTCATCAGGTGTGTTTTTGAGTTCCCAAAAAAACCTTCCTCCCTTTCGTACTTTTTATCTCTGCCACCTGCACTGCATTGCATTTTGCATAATTTCTTCAGCTCTTTCTTCCTGTTTGTTAATGATCTTACCAACTGTGTCTAATTTGCTCTGAAGCCTCCATTGAATTTCTTATTTCAACAATTTTTTCATCTTTGATAGGTTATTATTCATTTACCATTTTTCAGTGCCAACTTATATTCTTTAAACTAATATTCTGTGTTTTGAATCCACCTACTTCTGTGCCACCATTCTTACCCAGGCTAGCATCCATCACTTAATGAATACAGTATTTTCTGAATTTTCTCTCTATAGCTATTCTTGACCCCCATACCTACCTGTTTTCTATATTATAGAGCCAGAGTAATATTTTCAAGTTTAAATCTGATCATTTTTCTCTCCCAGTTAAAATTCTTCAGTGACTACCTATTGTTCTTAGCCTAAAGACTGAAACCTTAACGTGGCTATCATTATTTGCTATCTTCTTGCTGTATCAGCTTCATTTTATGATATTCTCAAGCCCCACTGACCTTTTCTCAATCCCTTAAAACAGTAGCTTCAAGCTATTTTGCTGCAGAGTAAGAAAAATACTTTACATCATGACCCACTGCTAAAAAAAAAAATACATATTTGACTGATTGAAGTTTTATAAAACAATACGTACTCTTAGTAAATGTGATGATCTCTAATTTTTTATTATTCCATGTAATAGTTATTATGTCCCATAAATTGATTTTGTAATCCACCAGTTGGTATCCACATTTGCAAAATACTCTAAAAAGCAATAATCCTTCCTAGGCTTTGATTTTTGCAATGTTGTTCCCTCTGCCCAGGAATGAATTTTCTCTCCCTCCAACCCCCTACTTCCCATGCACACGCATACTTATGCTTCTAGTTTGTATTTTATTTAGGCTCCAGAATGCAACTCAAGTATCAAGGACAACTTGACATTTCCTCCTGTGGGAAAATTTTTCTTCCCCCTATACTAGTCTAGATATACTCTTATTTGTTTTATTTACTGTGTGTAATTTCACTGTTACTACATTATTAATTTTATAATTAGTTGATTAATATCTTAGACTGTCATTTTCATTTATTTATGGATGATGTCTCATTCATTACTGAATCCCCAATGCCTGGCTAATATGAGGCCCATGATAAATTATTGAATGAATTCAAGGCTTTCCCAAGCCTTGAATCCTGATCAACATACTACCAGCCCATTCTCTATTGGATCTCAAGTTCTCTGGGTAGCAGTGATTCCCATCCCTCTACCACCATTCCCCCTCCCTTTTTGGGGGGAGTGGGGGTAGAGTGTCTATAATGTTATCCTAATCTATGTTGTAATGTCCTATCCTTGTGTTTTGGGGATAAGGGGTCAGACAACTTGTATATTTTCTTGTATAGGTCTAAGATTTTTCACATCTAGATGAACTGAATCTAGAGAACTTCATCTTACTAAACAGTAAGATATAGATTTTGAGATTAAAAAAATCTTTAAAAAAAAAAAGAATGGCATAATGGGGGAAAAAGTGGACTTGAAGAAAAATATATAAATGTACCTATCCAAAAACCCTAATTTCATTCTGTTATTATCAGGTGATATTGAACAAAATCATGTACTTCTTTCTCTGGTTTCCTAATCTAATGGCAATATTAGCTGTTTTATATGCCTACTTACTGGAGATAAGAAACAAAAAGACTGCCACATTCCCTCCCCTTTTTTTTTTCATGAATATACAATTGATGTCTGAGACAGCCACACAATATTATATGGTAAGTGATATTGTATGTGAAAACACTTAAGACTTACGAAGAATTGCTCTAAGATATTTTTTAATGGTTAAGGTCAATTGAAGACTTGCAAAAATCATAATTAGCTATATATTTTTTAAAGATTTTATTTATTTATTCATGAGAGACAGAGAGAGAGAGAGAGACAGAGACACAGGCAGAGGGAGAAACAGTCTCCATGCAGGGAGCCTGACGTGGGACTCGATCCCGGGACTCCAGGATCACACCCTGGGCCAAAGGCTGGCGCCAAACCGCTGAGCCACCCAGGGATCCCCAATCATTAGCTATAATTTATGAAATGTTTCAAAACTTTTTTTTCTCTTGGTCTTGGCTCTTTCTTGGTAGTGATGGAAGTAAAAAGAGAGACAGATATACTAATAATCTCAGATGTTTTCCTCCCTGTCTACTTCCTAGTGGTCAGGAAAACAGCTGGACAGCATACAGAACTGCTGACTTTCAAATTCATAATATTGTGAACTCAAGTTTGCACCCTACTGTTGATTGTCACATATGACTGTTTTCTAGATGGTGGATGTGTGGATACAGGGATACAGGTATCATCAAATACCCTCAAGTATCTTGAAGTATCTTCAGTTGGAAAGTAAATCCTTCTGATTCTAGTACCATTATTGCTAACACAGGAGCAATTGAAAACCCAAATCAGATTTACCTCTGTAGTAAAAAGGTCAGAAGTAAAATACTGAGCAGTAAAGACCATCAGTAAGAAAGTAATTAAGGCCAGAGCAAACTATCTGCTAGAGTGAAATGTTTAAAATTTTCAATGAGGCTTTAATTAGATTCTTAGAAAATAGCCTGCTTTTAAACTGTTTTGTGTGTTTTCCATGCATAATTTACTCCCATGCCTTTTAAATTCTCTTAGAGATCAAGCCATCCTCTGGAAAAGTGTTAACTTTGTGGAGAGGTTGCACAAACACTGTTAGGCTTTGTTAATTTTTCATCTCATGTATTTAATAAACTGTTTGACTCTTAGAATCTGCAAGAAATAACATTAATCTAAGGCATCTCCTATTTTGGTTCTGAAACTCTGACTTTTGTGCTGACTTCCATTTAGTGTGATGGGATTGGGAGAACAATGCCAGATTGATTCATTTGTTTTTAAGTGTTGTGAGGACAATTGAGGGGTAAGGAGAAGTTGCTTTTTTGAACTGGGAAACAGTGTGGGCACTTAGGCACAGCTCCCTATGGATAAGCTAAGTGTGTGTATACAAGTAAGTCTGATTGCTTAAAGGTGTACATCTAAGATTCCATGTTGATCAGTGTAGACCGCAGCTATTGGGGAATCAGAGGCAGAGCTTAATCAGAGTGGTGGCATGGAGAAAAAATCAGATCGCAGACACTCCTATTTAATCAGGACTTGAAACCTGGCAGCTCTTCTAGGGGAATAAAATACTATCAGATTACATTTATTTGTGGCCATTTTTTCCTGCCTTCTATATTGCCCTTTAAGCACAATAACCATGATATGTTCATCTTTGTACTCCCCAAACAGTAGGCATGATAATGGATACCACAGAGATTTACTCTTTACTACTCATTCATTCATTCAGGTACACAGGTGATGTCTGGGACATACTAAAGTAGAGAGGGCATTGCTGTGAGTCTCTGATTGGTTGCTATCCTTAGGGAGTATGCAGCTTTTCACTTGGTTTTAAAAACAAATGGTCTGCCTAGAGAGGAAGCATATGATTAGCTTTGTATCTTCGTTCAGTTAGCTAATCAGGCCAGAGCTATTGGTCCATCTGTCCATAAGCCAGTTAGTGTTTCTCCATTCTTAGCCACAGATTGCACCTTGAACTTTTGCCAGCTGTTTCCTAAGTACATGCCATTGGATGTGAGGGAGACCTGAAAAGAGTCGGATAGATCAGCTTAAAATCATCACAGCTTTTAAAAACAAAACAAACAAAGCATAAAGCATGAATCCCATAATGGTAGATCACAAGTTTTATCTCAGCATATTCAAAGGTCAGTACATTGCTGCCATATGTGCTGCTATTAGCATAAACACTGCATGATAGAGACAAAACTTAAGAAGCTGTGACAAACAAGTATTACAATTTTTATATCAATTTTAAAAAATTAAAATTTTAAAAATTAAATTTCTGCTAACAAGTTAATATAACTAGTCCTAGAAAATATTAGGCAGAATGTGGTCTCATTGATTCAGAAATCATCCAGAGCTCTACATGACCATTATGCCTTGTTTTAATAGATGACATGAATAGACAACATTCTTAGTTATCTAGTAATAAACCTTGTTGTGGGAGTTGGAACTTGTTTTTGAAGACTTGTAGGATTGAAATGAGGTTTCACCAACAATCAAAAATGCCTCTTTTATTGCTTCATGTTTTCACTTTTACTTAACAATCATGCACATTATTTCAAGTGAGTTTCAAAAGAACCTTGTAAGTTAAACATTATTCTTCAGGTTTACCATTTGATCACCGTAAACTTATCTGACATGAATGACCTATGGAACTCTGGAAAAATAATTGACTATAGAAACAGCAAAAAAAGTATAACCACATACTGACAAAATTACCACTTTTATAAGATGCTGCATTCTCTTACAAGAAAACAGAATGAACATTTAGGTGAAACATCACTCATCAAAGTTAAAAAAAAATACTGAATTAGTTTGCTCTCTTCTAGAACAATTAAGGAGAAAAACAAGGGAAAGAACTCTCTTCAGCATCTCTGGATAATTTGAATAGACAACAAGGAAGAACTGTAGCTTTTTTTTTTTTTTTTTTAAGCTAAATTATCCTAAGAACACTCTGCTCCAACGTAGGAATTCCAGTGGAATAAGAGATGGTAACACAAGATGCACCAGGAGACTCGAGGTTTTGTGTGTTTGAAACTTATATTCTACTATAATGACTAAATTGTAGAGAAGCAAAGCTAATGTGTGTGTGTGTTTTTAAATTTGCCCAATGTTTTTTTGGTTCTGTCTTCTAGGAGCAGACAAACTTCTTTTGTTTTTTGTTTGTTTGCTTGTTTGTTTTTAAAAGGTCACTCCAATTTTATAAAATAGTTTAAGACAAGGGAAATTAAAAAATTATACTATATTAGAACAATATATTTACTCAGAACAGAAATGCCAAAGGCTCATAAAGGTATACAGTGGCATGCAGTGTTTTCTTTCATATAATTTATTTAAATTGCTGGGACTTTTTCTGTCTTTCAACTTTTAATTTCACTATAAACAAAAGTGGAGTAAATATAATGATCGTTATCAACTGTATACTAGATGAAATCTCAGTATTTCTAACGACATAGATCTTACAAACTTGCTTTTGATTTTAATTCAAGAATAATTATGCTGGATTCTTTCTTATGTATGACTGGACAAAAAACATGTGGTTGTGTGTTTTGGCATATATTCTTCCAGCTTTTTCAGTGATAGTCATGATAACTAACAAAAGAAATTTAGATTAGAAGTTCTTTTTCAGTGCAAGATTCTAATCATCACTCTAGAAACAATTCCAAATCTATTGGTTACTTTTACTTGAAGACCTTATGTCTATATATATGTCAATGACTTTAAGTGGTAGAAGATAGGAATGTGGAATTCAGAGGAATAAACTTTTGGAATAGATACCTACACAATACCATCCTCTTTCTTTTTTTTTTTTTAATATTTTATTTATTCATTCATGAGAGACAGAGAGAGAGGCGGAGAGAGAAGCAGGCTCCCTGTGCAGAGCCCGATTTGAGACTCCATACAGGGGACTCGGAATTCCTGGGTCGTGCCCTGAGCCAAAAGAAGGCAGATGCTCAACTACTGAACCACCCAGGCTTTCCAATACCATTCTCTTTTTCAGCTGCACTGCTGTTACCAGAAAAAAGATTTGGGTAAGTCATAATGAAATAACTTAAAATATGATGTTTTTATAACATATTTTTCCCCATCATTCATGTTTATAGCTTTCCCCTGAGAGCAGAATCAAATTTATAAACCAAAGCTTTAACATATATCATTACCATAAAGGAAAAGAATGTGCATGCGCATGCACACACACAAACGTAGAAAAGTCTAGATTTTAGTATCAAATAGAGATGTGAATGTTATGCAATCAAAAAAACACTGTTGTGCAATAATTAAAGAATTTTTAAACTGAAGATTAAATTGGAATGTTGTTATAAACATAAGGGAAATGGCCAACATTTTTCTTTGTATCAAAAGAAAACTTATTTCTAAAAATAAGCACCCTCTTTGTGATGACCCTTTAAAATAGTTTTAAATGATTCCATTCACAGATGAGCCTTGGGATCTGTAGCACTTTGCTGTAAGTGGTTTGCTCTTTGATCCTGTAGCCTTTAATCAGGTGTGTGTCTAGAAGAAGAAAGCATCGGCATTGGAATATCACCAGCCAGACTCCACATCCCTCTGAAAGTGAACATGGCATGATTAAAACACGCTGCTGGTCCTGAAAGGTTTCCTTTGGTGTATGAATTTAAGAAGATATTGGTTAAATCCATTCCCCATTGCTAAACTTTATTTTATCAAACTGAGGCAAATATGGACCTTTCTAAAAGTTACCAAACTTAAAAAATCACCTTGATGGGGAAAAAAAAAGGAAAGTGTTTTTTATCTTCCATGTTTTATTTTTACTTTCCCTGAAATCAGATTTAAGTAAAAGGAATGTTCGCTAGTCTTTTAAATGTTGTTATTGACCTTTAGTGTTCAATTCCTTCACAATGTAAAATTGATTTAGCGTAATTGAACTATTTCAATTTTCTTTGCTTTGAGTGTCTTGGATATTGCCTCAGAAATGCAAAAACCAAAGAATTACTGTCTACTCTTTTTATTCCACCTCCCATCCTCACTCAAATCCATACTTTCTATTGCTAACCGATTCTCATTTAGACACCAGACTTTTGTATTTTCTTCCTTGTCCTTTTGCTGCCCTAATCTAGTTCCCTCCTTGATACTAACTTAGTGGTTAGAACTAGGTCTGAATCCTTTGCCAGTTAATGAATTTGTACGGCCTCAGATAGAGGGCAGGTTACTTAACCTCTCTAAAGATGGTTTCTAGTAGCAATGTTGTAGGTTTATGGTATTAAATGAAACAGTTCCTGTGAAACAACGCAGTGCCTGCACTCATTGCATGTTAACTACCACTCACTCTTGGCCCTTCCTTTTCTTACCCTCCCCTTGCCTCCTCTCCCCATCTTCCTTTCTTCTGTTCCCTTACCTCCCTCCTCTTCCTTCCTCCTCCTTAGCACAGGGTAAGCACTCAACAAAATGACAGTCTTCATTGTTGTTGTCGTCTCTAGGAATCAAGCACTCATCATTTCTCCCCTGGAAAACTGAATTTAGTTAATTTAGTTCAATTTAGTTAACTATTTATCTATCTCTATCTACCTCCTTCACAGTAAAGGTCTGTATCCTTGATTTGATTTGATTTGTGAAAGTACAAATTTTTAAAAATATTTATTTATTTTATGCCAATACTTATTGGCATAAAAGGATATGTATGTACCAATTGTTCTTTTTAAAATTTTTTTAAAATTTAAATTCAATTAATTGATATATAAGGTATTATTGGCTTCAGGCAGAGGTCAGTGATTCATCAGTCTTATATAGTACCCAGTGCTTGTTACATCATGTGCCTCCTTAATGTCCATCACCCCATGTAAAACTATAGTTTTTAAATGAAATTATGCATTTAGGATTAGAAATTTTGCAAAAACCAGTTAATAACTCTTATGCTTTTGTATTCTCTCTTCGTATATATGTTTCCTATAGGCGCTATCTTCATATAGACTTATTTAGAAGATTTTAAAATTACTTTGAGAACATTTACGAACTGCTTTACTTAAAAAGACTTTACTATGTGCTAGACACTGACTTAAGTGCTTTCATACAATATCCTATTTAATTCTCGGTAACCTATGAGATGTTTACCATTATAAACATCAAGGACAAGGACAGAGAATTATGCTCAAGGTCTTACAGCTATCAATAGTAGAGAAGGATTTGAACGTAGATGGTTTGATTCCAAAGCCTATGCTCCTAAACACTAGTCTAGTCTGCCCCCCTGCTTTGAGTATTTAAATAATTTAGTGAAGTGTGTGTTCTTTACTTGGAATTTTCTGACTTTTTTTTTTTTTTTAAGATTTTATTTATTTACTCATAGAGACACAGAGAGAGAAGCAGAGACATCAGCCTAGGGAGAAGCACGTTCCACGCAGAGAACCTGATGTGGGACTTGATCCCAGGACTCCAGGAACATGCCCTGGGCTAAAGCAGGCACTAAACCGCTGAGCCACCCAGGCATCCTTTGACTACTTGAGTTAAAATGAAGAACGGTTTCTGGAAATTCAACTTTTAAAAGGAAAAAGAAATTATTTTCTAATAAATAGTAATAAAATAATCTGAAAAAAATCTTACCATTGACTTTTTGTCTTTTTGTGTGTGTGTGTGGCTAGTCAGTAAGGTTTTCTCATTTGTTAATTGTCTGAAAAAGAAATGTGTCTGAGGATGACATCTGAGTTGAAGAGACAAAATCATGACCTACGAAAAATAGTTGAAGAATCTGGAGATATTTAGCCTTGAGAAAACCCAGGGGGAATGAAAACTTTTCAAATATTTGAAGGGCTTGCATGTGAAGGAAGGATTAGATATACTCTGTGTGGCTCAAGAGGATAGAATTAGAACCATTTGTTGAACTCTATGAGATGAGTGCTTTCTAACAATTAGAACTGTCGTGCCATGAAAAATCACATTCTGAAAAATAATGGCAAGACCTTTACCAAACATAGTTTAACTATTTGTATTCATCTTCTAGCTCAGATCTCATACTCGCGGGGAAAAGAAAGGTATCTCGTTTTTTGTAAAAACTGGTATCTGAGACCTTTATTTAATTGTGTTCACTTGGCCTCTGAGTTATTGTGAAAAGGATAATTTTTATAAAAAGATTATAAACTTAACGCATAAAAATATGGGATTCCATAAAACCAGAAAGCTGCTCCTTATCCCATCATCTAGGGACAATAATTTGATGTAATAGCAGCATCTATCTTTTATGATTATAAAAGCTTTAAATACAGCAAAGTATAAAGAGAAAAATATAAGAAAAGCAAAGGACAAAAGTTTAAAAAATTCCATAAGTTTCTACATAATCACTTTCATTTTTGATGTATTTTTCTTCTAGTCCTTTATTTTTACATCTAATTTAATTTATGATTTGTAACAAAACTTATACTTAAAGTTTTATAGGCTATTCTTTTCACATAGCACTGCACTGTATTTGGACATTATTTTTTTAATAATTCAAGTACATAGTTTTTGAGGAAGACTTATGACAAAATCTTATGAATGTCCCACGATATATTTAACCAATTTCCTATTATTTTCTAATAACTTTGTATGTAGTAGTTTGTTAGTATAATAACACTGCAATGAACATCTTTGTGTATTATTATTCAAATACTAATTGTGTTCTTAGGTTAGAGATCTAGAAGAGAATTAATATCTCCCCAAGATTCTAGATAGATCTGGCCAAACTGATCTCTGAAAATCTTATATCAATTTACTTTCTCATTATTAGTGAGATTAGACTTACATTTTTAACAGTTTAGTGAATTATAGTTGGTAGATTATAACAATTTTTATTTTAATTTGTATTTCTTTAAATACAATTGATATTCTATATTGATTTTATATGTCTAATGGCCAATTACAGTATTTCTTTAACATAGCTATTCCTATTTTCTCCTCTTTTCTGGCTGTATAGTTAGTATTTTAAGAATTTATTCAGAGGGAACTTTTCATGTATTAAAGACATTAAAACTTTGTCATGTTTTTTGTTTTGCCTTTAAATGTTTTTATGTGTTTTTAATATTCAGAAGTTTTAATTTGTATGCAATCATACTTCTCAGTTTTTATGAAGCAAAAACACTAGGAGGTTCACACATATAGCTAAGATCTTATGCAATTGTAGGTGCTGATAAGCAGTGTCTGCAAGGCTGTTGTCTTTGCATCTGATCCTGGGAAGGCAATATGGGGAAACATTGGGAAGATCAAGGACAAGGTGAGGCCATAATCACAAGCTGAGCCTCTTGGGGACAGAGTGATACCAGTGCCTGTTCATATTGCCTCTGCCCTTGGTGGTGTGGTGTAAGTGACTGCCTTTGATCATGGGGCCAAACACACATCTGTCCCAGGAGTCAGAAGCAGGTGAAGAAGGATACAGGGGGAAAAAACAAAAAAACAAAAAAAAGGAGGATACAGGGGAAGATGGAACACTGCCTGCTGCCACTGTATCACACCCAGAGATGAAGCTGTGATCAGTGAAAATGTGTACAAGCTACAAAATGGCTGCTGCCTCACTTCTACTCTCCAAATCTCCCAAAAGAATCTCTCTTACCCATTCCTGTGATAAATAGAAAGGAATGTTGACACATTATGAAACAACCATATGCCAATATTTTTTCTAGTTTAAGTTGACTTGGGAAGAAATGATACCTTTGCAAAATTAGCCTGTCTATTCAGGATCATACATTTAAATCTACATTTAAGTCTGATTTTGTATAAGGAAAGTGCTATAGTTTTGTCATGTGAGCCCTACATAATTTCTATTAGAATTATTTTATGTTTCTTGTTTCTAGCAAATGGAATCATTCTTTTCAGTTATTTTTTTTTTTAGCTGATTGGAAAAGAAGCTACTTTAGCATATTTATCTTCTTTGCTGTTGCTTTGCTGAAAACTAAAAAGCATTTTAGAACTTTGTAAAGTTGATTTTCACTAGTTTTCTAAGCATACAGTTGTATTATCTACAAACAATAGCATTGACTCCTGCTAACTCAATTTTCATTCGCTCTCTTATTGTTCTGGAATCCCTTATTGATGCAATGTTGACCAACAGTAATGATGGTAGGTATCCTTTTATTATTATTTTTTTATTTTACCATATATATTTTTAATCTTAAATGACTATTTCTAGTTTTAGTAGCTTATTCATTCTAAAATCCGGAATCTACATTGAATGCAATTTGACATTTACTGACATGTGGTAGAATTCATAAATTTCTCAAGATTTCTCATCTTCAATCCTGGAATACATTCTGCATTGTTCTGGTAAAAGATTTACTTTTTAATGTACTGATGAAATGTACTGCTAATAATTTATTTTAAAAATCTCCATTTCTAAGTAAAATTGGTCCAGTTTTTAGTTGGCCTTCATTTCAATTATGCTAATTTCACAAAACTAATTCAATAGCTTTACTCACAAATTCTGTCATAAACTCTGTGACAAATTTACTTAAAAATTTCTCCGTTTATATAGCCTGAGAAATATATAGTTTTAAAAACTATGAAAGACCTTACCAGTAAAACCGGTGCCAAGCTTTTTTGTGGTAGTTTTTAAAAAAGTAATATTTTATTTGAAGTAAATTATACATATGGTAAACTACACAAACCTAAAATGTATGGCCCAGTGAAATTTTATGCATATAAAGACACACATATACACAGCTCTGTATCTACTACCCAAATCAAAATATAAATATTTCCAACATCCCAGTGAAAACCCCTCCAAAACAACCACTATTTTGACTTGAAAATAATTTTTCTCTTTCTTTCTCTTGGGAGTAATCTCAGCAAACAATTGTTCTTTTCGGCCACTGTATTAGTTTGCTAAGGCTGCCATAACAAAATACCAAAGATGGATGGCTTAAGCAACAGAAATTTATTTTCTCACCATTTTGGAGGCTGGAATCAAGGTATGAGCAGGTTCAGTTTCTTCAGAGCCTTCTCTCCTTGGCTTGTGGTGGCTGCCTTCTGTGTCTTAATATGACCTTTCTTCCATGGGAACACACCCCTGGTGTCTCTTTTGTGTGTCCAAATTTCTTCTTATAGGGACACAAATCACATTGGTTCAGGGCCACACTAAGGGCTTGATTTTAACTTGATTAACTCTTTAAAAACTGTATCTCTTCATACAGTCACATTCTGAGGTCCTGGGAGTTCAGACTTCAACATATGAATTTTGTGGAGAACACAATTCAGTCACTAGCAATTTCTAACACCTTTCTCATATTTGGAGAATTTCACACTTCCAGATATCATACCTTTAATAGCTGGAATCCAAAAACTCACTTTCTAAAATGTGCCAGGACTTCTGCAGACTCCTTCAGTTGTACTACACAACTCTGGAGGATGACATTCACATAGATGACGAGAATTATTCCTTGCAGAGTTTTGTTGTGTTCAACTTCTCCAGCATATGACTTAGGCTCATTATTTCCCATCACTTTGAAACTTCCATCACAAAGAAGCAGCTATTCCAGAAATCCATTCCAATGCTCATGGGAACAGAACTGTCCAGAGGCAGAATATTGTGACAATGTTCACTGCCTAGTGTAACCAGCTACAGTGTCTACCTCACTGAAGTAGCAGCTTCATAGGGACCATCTAGCAGAATAATATGGGCATCATTTCTGTCTGCACAGTCTCCAAGTTGGGATAGTTGATTGTATAAGAAATTCATTGATCGCATAATATAATTTACAAATTAATTTTTGCTTGAGCTATTTGGAGTGACTTCTTTTGTTTGCATCTAAGAGCATTAGTGAATACATTAGTTCATTCAGGGTTTTTGCTTTTTGGAATGAAAAAAGAAAAGAAGAGAAGAAGAGAAAAGAAAAGAAAAAGGGAAGGAAGGGAGGGAAAGGGAAGGGGAAGAAGAGGGGAATGGGAAGAAGAGGGGAAGGGGAAGGAAAACCGATTTATTTATTTATTTATTATTTATTTATTTATTTATTTATTTATTTTTAAGATTTTATTTATTTACTCATGAGAGACACAGAGAGAGAGAGAGGCAGAGACACAGGCAGAGGGAGAAGCAGGTTCCCTGCAAGGAGCTGGATGTGGGACTCGATCCCAGATCCCGGAATCATGCCCTGGGCCAAAGGCAGACACTCAACCGCTGAGCCACCCAGGCGTCCCAAACCTTTTTATTTAGATGTAGTTTTAGATGTAGACTTTTCTTAAGTGTATTTTGATGATCTTTGTCTTTTTTTTAAATATTTTATTTATTTATGAGACACACAAAGAGAGAGAGAGACAGAGACACAGGCAGAGGGAGAAGCAGGCTCCATGCAGGAAGCCCGATGGGACTCAATCCCTGGCAGGATCAGCGCCTGGGCTGAAGGCAGCGCTAAACCGCTGAGCCACCCAGGCTGCCCTGATCTGTGTTCTTTTAATAGGATTATTTAGTCCATTTAAGTTTATTTTAATTACTATATGTAGATATAATTATCATATGTGTGTGTGTGTATCTGTTCATATAAATATGTATGTTTTAAGTTACCACATACACATATTTGGATATCTTTTCTAACAGTTATTTTGTGTTTCCTTATTATTATATTCTTTCTATATTTCTTTCTCTCATCTTTTTTCTCCAAATGGTATTTTCTGTTATTTTGGATTAGTCTTATTTGTAGTTGCCATATCTATCAAATAATAAGAGGTATTATTCCAAGGATTTTCTTAGGAATTGTAACATGGATGTTGCATTATGAAGATCTAAGTTTAATAAAAAAATCTTTATTCTCTTTCTGAACAATACACAAACCTACCACAGTTGCTTCCAGTCACCTGCTTCCCATTTGTATCCTATTATTGTCATGTATTTTAATTCTAACTTATTCTTGCATTTATTTCAATCCAGAAAGACATCAGTTTTGTTATTTTATGCCATCAAGATTTGACTGAATGTGTCCAAATAACTCTTTCCTTCTTGTACTTTAAACAATTCCACTACAGTTCCCATTCCATGTGACTAAAGCACATATTTTGGAATTTCTTTAGTAAATTATTTTCTAGTGAATATAATTAACATACAGTGTTACATTAGTTTTAAGTGTACAATATAATAATTTAACAATTCTATACATTTCTCATTTTCCATCATAATAAGTGTACACTTAAATTCCCTTCACCTATTTCACCCATCCTCCTGCCCACCTCTCCTTTTACAATCACCAGTCCTCCATATTTAAGAGTCTGTTTTTTTGGTTTGTCTCTTTTGTTTTTAATTTTTCATATGTTTTGTTTCTTGACTTCCAAATATAAGTGAAATGATGGTATTTGTCTTTCTCTGAATGACTTGTTTCACTTAGCATAATACTCTTTAGGTCTGTGTCATTGAAAATGGCAAGATTTCATTCTTTTTTATGGCTGAATAATATTTCATCACACATAACACACACACCATATATATGTGTGTGTATATATATATATACACACACGCATGCATGCATGCGCACACACACTACATCTTCTTTATCCATTCATCTGTGGATGAACACTTGGGCTTCTTCCACATTTTGGTTATTGTAAATGCTGCAATAAATAATAAATAATAAAAGGTGTGCATATATCTTTTTAAATTAGTGTTTTTGTATTCTTTGGGCAAATATCCAGTAGTGGAATAACTGGATCATATGGTAATTCTTATTATTTTTAATTTTAATCTTAAAAATTTTAATATTTTCAGGAACCTTACTGTTTGCCACAGTGACTGCATAAATTTGCATTCCCATCAACAGTGCATGAGGTTCCTTTCTCTTTCCATCCTCACCAACACTTGTTATTTTTTGTGTTTTTGATTTTAGTTATTCTGACATGTGTAAGGTGATAGCTCTTTGTAGTTTTTATATGAACTTCCCTGATGATGAGTGATATTCAGCATCTTATCATGTGCCTGTTGTCCATTTATATGTTCTTTGGGAAAATGTCTATTCAGATCCTCTGCCCATTTTTAAATTGGATGTTTGGGGTTTTTTTGGTGTTGGGTTGTATGTATAAGTTCTTTCTATATTTTGGATACTAATCTCTTATTGGATATATCACTTGCAAATATCTTATCTCATTCAGCAGGTTGTCTTGTTGTTTTGTTGGTAGATTCCCTCACTGCACCAAAATCTGTTTTATTTTAGTGTAGTCCCAAGAGTTTATTTTTGCTTTTGTTTCCTTTGCCTATAGAGACATAGCTTAAAAACTATTATGATGGCCAATGTCAAAGAAATCACTGCCTAGGTTTTCTTATAGTTTTATGGCTTCAGGTCTCACATTTAGGGTTTTAATCCATTTTGAGTTTATTTTTGTGTATGGTGTAAGAAAGCTGTCCAGTTTCATTCTTTTGCATGTAGCTGTCCAATTTTCCCAGCACCATTTGTTAAAGATACTATCTTTTCCCTTTTGTATATTCTTGCTTCCTTTGTCATAGGTTAATTGATCACATAAGCATGGGTTTCTTTCTGGGCTCTCTATTTTATGTGCTTACTTTTGTGCCAGTTGGTAATATTTTATTGGTAGCAAACTCACTGTTTTTTCTTCTCTGAAGACATTTTTATTTTACCTCCATTTTTAAAAAATATTTTTTTTTAATTTGAGAGACAGAGAGAGTGAGCAAGAGAGAGAGCACAAGCAGAGTGAGGGACAGAGGAAGAAGCAGACATCCCACTGAATAGTGAACCCAATGCAGGGCTCAATCCTGGGATTCTGGGATCATAACCTGAACTGAAGGCACATGCTTAATCGACTAAGCCACCCAGTGGCCCCTTTACCTCCATTTTTAATGACTTTTTGATTATAGCCTTTTTGGGTACAGAAGTCTGATAGTTCCCTTCTCTTAGTAAAATTGAACACAACATTTTATAGACTTCTGGGCCCCATTGTTGCTATGAAAAAGTCTGCTGTCAGTCTAGGTTTTGTTCCTTTGAAGATCATTTTTCTTTTTCTGTTAGGCTTCCCTGGAGATCTCTCTATATTTGATGTTCTGTAGTGTTATTATGAAGTCTAAGTGTGATTTTTTCTTTTAATCTTACTTAAAATTTACTGAACTATTTGAGGCAGTAGAAGATAACAGAAGATGGCATTAGTTAGTTCCTATTCCAGGTCATTCATGAGATTAAAGTTTTATGTTGGCTGGGACTGTAGTTATCTGAAAGCTTGAAGGGTGAGGGAGGATATATTTCCAAGGAGGCAAATTGGTGCTGGCTCTAGGGTAGGGATTGTAATTCTTCTCTATATGGATTACTCCACAGGGCTGTTTGTGGCCTTATGGCATGGCAGCCACATTTGTTTAAACTTTTTCTTCTTATGAAGGTGGAAGATATGACTTCCAAGCTCACTTCATGCCAGAGCAGAAACTGGAAGTACTGTCTTTTAAATTATTGTTAGAAATTTTTATTCTATTTTGTTTTGGATTTTAAGATCTCTTATTTTCTTTTATGATCTTTAGTAGTGTATGATAATTGTTTCATAACTATAGTAACTTTTCTTACCTCTTTTTTGACTGAGCAAGTTGTTTATAAGCTTTTTTCTTTCTAAAGTTTTCTTTTACTCTTTGCTTGGTCTTTCTTTTTGAGAGCTAATTTCTGTTCTTCTGTTGTTTTTTTAATTTAATTTTGATTGCCATACAAATGACAAATGAAGCTTTAAGAATGGATGAAATTGCTTGCAACACAATGAAAAACTCTAGCACTGGGAACCTCTAAAATTTAATAGGTATTTATTTGTATAGCTTCTTGAATTAAATGTTACTTCATTTACCTCTATTCATTTTTTTAAATAATAAAACTTATGAAAATGTTCCTTTGGACAATTTGACTATATTCCACAAACTGTGATCCAGATAGGAGAAACATGGTTAATTTTGAAGGAGCTGAGGTGTTTTTGTTTATATTTCCATTATTTTATAAATTTATTGCTTTGCAATTTAAAAATAAGTCTGTTATAATTTTTTAAAAGATTTTATTTATTTGAGAGAGAGAAAGAGCATGAGCAGGGAGGAGCAGAGGGAGAGGGAGAGGGAGAAACAGACTTCCTGCTGAACATGTTCCCAGGACCCAGGACCCTGAGATCATGACCTGAGCTAAAGGCAGATGTTTAACTAACTGAGCTACCCAGGTGTCCCTATAATTTATTTTTGTAGAACCTATTAATATTTTATTTTTGGCTTAGTAAAGATCAGTATATTACTTTACTTAGGTGCTTTTCAAATTATATGTACTGGTTGTAGAGTGCATCATTCATCTATTAATTATTCAAATCTTAATGTTCTTGTTTTTTCTATCTGATATGACAGAATTTATAATAGCATGTTGAAATTTTCTATGTCAAGTGTATTTCTAAATACTTCGCATATATTCTGAATGACTTTATATTTTAGTGCTGTGTAATTTAATACACAGATTTTTAAACAGCTGTTATGGATTTTTATAATTGTACGCATGTATTTCTATCTTTTATTCTACTTAATGCTTTGTTCCTTGAATTGTTCTTTTTATGAAATTCATGTTTGTGACACCTATTTTATTTGTGTTTGTCTAATATATTCTATGGTATCTTTTACTTTTTTAAACCAGTTATTTTCTAGTTCCTTCTCTTATCTGAAGTATTTGCCTTTTATTTTAACCTAATTTGACAGTCTTTAGCTTTAAATTAAGATAGTTTTAGTGCTAATTCTGTGTATATTTTTATGTAGTTGAATGCATACCACATACATAATTTTTGTTATACACTTCTGATTATGCAATATAACAAAACAGTCTTCCTTGTCAAAAATCTTTTCCTAATTGATGTTGGTTCTATTCTTCTATTGTTGGGTATTAGGTTGTTTCTTTTGTTGTAATTGTTTCAAGTAATGCTTCAATGAACTCTGTATTTTGATTTAGGGTAGATTCTCAGAAGAGGAATTAATGAGTCAAAGTACACAAACAGTTATAAAACAGCTTTTGATACATAATTCCACTTTTTATTAAATTTATTCTCCCAATACTGTCTGAGACTGAATTTAAACAAATACATGAGATCTTATATGCCTTGTGGAGCATTCTGATGAGAGATGAAATTATTACTCAGAGTCCAATATCATGGAACAAAGAGAGGCCCGAAGGGGCTGCACTGTCAGGCACTGCCAAGAAGTGAAGGTGCAGAGGTGAAGCCTCGAGTCTGGGTTGGCTCTAGGTTTTATCATCATACAGTGTAAATAAAATATGTGGAAACAAGGAAGGAAAAACAGCTCAAGAAACAAATCACACTAGGGTCAGCAGGGAGCTGCCTACATGACTATCTGCACAGGCCTCAGAGGAGCATTAAGTAGGGGGCTATGTGGTACAGAGAGCTGACCTCAGCAGCCCTGGCCATCTATCCACCATCATTGCTGTTTTCAGCAGGACTCATGGCAGGAATAATTGGCTTTTGCCACATGCATAGAGCTGTTGCCACTTATGTGTGTCCCTGTTCTTACTGTTTCTTTGCCCCACTGAGGTCCTGTTCTTCCACATCTCCCCCCTTTTTGTTTACATAAGTTTGAACTCAAAGGGATTATAGGCAGTTAGGGAATCGGCTGATAGCGAGACTGTTGCAGGAGGGTCATCATGGCTTCAGCATGGAGAGTTCTATGAAACAGGTAGCAAAGGGACTTCAGCACTTGGGAGTTATAGAATTAATAGTTTTGTGTGCAAACATGGAAAGAAGTACATTTTCAGGAGCCACAGGTGTTTCCATGATTTCTAAGGCTTTTTCTGCTTGTGTAGTGAGTCTTTTTCAGGTACCCCCATGTTGGCCTAGAGGACTACATCGTGGAGGTTAGGGGTTCCATCTCCTTTTCTTTGTCATCATCCCCAAGGGTGGCTGGACTGCAAGCTTCTGAAGTTCTGGAACTGGGCTTGATCCCTGTAGATGCCAGCTCATGGTAGGGTCGTACAGCTTTTGCTGGAATCCAAAAGGGTCCCAAAGGAGAGAACACAGAAGCATATCCTCTTTCCCATGTTAACAATTTCATCAGCCTCTGCCATTGGGGTCCTTGTAGGAGATGCTGATAGAGCCCTAGAGGCTTTTTCTGAGCAGGAACAAAGTTTTGTTCTATGGCTGTAAGTCCTGATGCTTTGCAATTAAAAAAAATTAGAGTAAATACTGCTTTATAAAGTTGTTCCTGAGGGGAAATATATGTCTCCATATTCCTCCTTTTTTATTTATACAGTTGTACTTTTATAAAGCCACTGGCCCATTTGACAATGGCTTGTTTGGTTGGGTTAATTGGGATGTCAGTTACATGTTTAGTCTTTTATGTTTTGTAAAGGATTGTTAAGGGCCTTGGAAGTAAAAGTAGGACCACTGTTAGTTTTAATTTGTTTAGGAAGGCCATAGCGGTGATTGCAGATAGAATATGTTTTTTAACATGCTTACTAGCTTTTCTGGATTGGGCTGTAGCATGGAGTAGGGCAGAGAAAGTACCAATAGTCACATGGAGGTATGTTAAGGTACCCAAAGGGCTCATAAAGGGTGACATCCTTTTGTCAGATCTCATTTTTTTATTAATCCACATGGATTAACCCCTCTTGGGGGGCAATCCTGGAGTATCACTGACAGGACAGGTTTTAATGATGATTTCTTGAGGCTGTCATAAAGGTATTTTATAGGTTAAAGCCAAAGCTTTGGTCCCTTGGTGGAAAAACTGATGAGAAGCGAGTGCTTTTTTATGGTTGTAGAAAACATTATTAATTTGTTAGTTCTTTTATTACCTTTTACCAAAGGACTTGGCAGCCAGAATGAGACTTGATATTGGTGATATAGACTAATTTTGTCCTGGTCTGTATCAGATGTTGAAGGTATCTAAACATATTAAAAATTTTCTCACCATTACCATTATGGATAAAGGCTGTTTTAATGACTTGAATTGTACCAACTATGTAAGCAGTTAGTAACAATATTTAAAGGGTGATCATGAAAATGTTGAAGAGCTGTAATGACAGCACCAAGTTCTGTTCGTTGAGTGGAGCTGTGGTGTATAGTGAGAAAATGTCTTCAAGTGCTTTGTTTCAGCCATGTGACTGAGCCCTTACCCAATTTTCCTGATCCACTGACAAAGACCGTTAAGGCATCAGGAACAGGAGGGGCAGATAGGACAGTAAAGGAGGCAAGAGGAAGGAGTTGAAAGCCTTGTATGATTTTGTCTCATGATGAAGAAAAATTAATGTTTCCATGAGAATCAACTAATGCTATTTGAAAGATTTTAGATTGGTGGAGAGCTGCCTAAAAATCCATCTCATTGGGTCCTGGATTAATTATATCTGGGTCACCCAGTAAGTATTTGACATTGGTGCCAAACCTGTTCCTGTTCCATTAAGTAAGCCTGTTGTTTAAATTGAGTACAAAATTTCTTTTTGGGGTGATGGGCTTGAAATGTCTATTCTAGGACCCCTACATGTGGGAGAAGTTGACAGATGAGGCCTGTGGGACTGTGAGGTGTGTCTAAGATTATTAAATGTATTGGACTACCAAGGGTGGCTCATTCTAAGCGACAAATACTAAGCCATTTGGTTATTTGCTTTAATTTTTCCCTTGCTTGTGGGTAGGGGACTCGAGGAAAAAGGATGTTGGAGTTTCCCTTTAAAGTGTTGAAGAGGTGCTACAGGCTGTAAGTGGGAATGCCCATAGAGGACCGAAGTTAATTAATGTTCTCTAGCAATTTTTGAAGGTCGTTGAGGGTCAGTCTTCTTAATTGCAATAGTGACTCCTTGTGGTTGGATATGTCTTTGGATAATAATATAGCCCAAATATTTCCATGGTTCCATCTTTTGTATTTTTAGGGGTGATTTGTAAGCCTGCCTGTTGGTATAATCTGCCAAATGGGCATATGTCTTGGGGTGATGGCATCTGGATGCACCAAGAGAGTATCATCCATATACTGCTATATTAGAACTTCAGGGAATGTAGTATGGGTAGGCTGTAGAGCATGGTCCACAAAGTCCTGACAAATACTGGGGCTGTTGACCATTCCTTGGGGAAGGACCTTCCATTGGTATCTTTTTAGTGGGACTCTTGAATTAATACAAGGTAAAGAGAAAGCAAATTTTTTTCTACCATCCTGGTGTAGAGGAATAGTGAAGAAGCAGTCCTTTAAATCAATTATGAGGAGGTGACAACCTTTGGGAGTTAATGCTAGGTGTGGAAGACCTGGTTGTAGTGCTCCCATAGACACTATGCGTCAGGCATTTATTTGGCGGAGATTGTGAAGGAGCCTCCATTTTCCTGATTTTTTAGGGACATAGAAAATGGGCATGTTCATGTTCCGGGGACTATATGGGGACTCTATGTAGCCTGCTTTTAATTAGTCTTGAACTGAGAGAGTTGCTTGTCGCAATTCTTTTTCTTCTAAAGGCCACTTAATAAGCCAAGTGCAGTACCAGAACCTTAGCTGCTTGGGGGTGATCAGCTTGTTTTATAACAGCATTTTGCAGCCTATTAATAAAGCCAACAAAACGTTTTGTGAGGTTTTGCCTAATTGTGGTGAAGGACCTGGTGGGTACTTTGACTTTAGGGATCTTATTCCATGTTCTCATGGCCACTTGAGATGTCTGACTAAAAACTTGCCTCTGTAACTAGGCTTGGGCATACGGGTCAGCATAGGGCGGGACCCAGTGATCCTATCAAACCCGGTAAGAGTTGTATTTCCCAAATTTCCCAAAGAGATAGTGGTAGCTGCATTATTAAATTTTTGTGACCAAACACTATATTGGGCTGTGGTTAAGACTATCTTAACTAAAGTCTTCCAACCCTAGGCAGTCATTTCATAACCATGCCCAGTGGCTTCTATCATCCTCTTGGTAAACGAGCTCTGAATCCCATTATCAGCGATGCTCTTCCTAAATTCCTTAACATTGCCAAGGGTGGACTCTCATGTCTGGGATTTTGATTTCCTCCCCTTATTGAGGGGAAGGCTTGCAATAATTTACCTTGGGTTTGCCATCCCTCCCGAAAGTACCGTTTCTTGACGGGTTCATGGCGGAGGGCTCCCCATCCCCCCACCCCTCCGCTGGGGTGGGGGAGGGGCCGGAAAGGGGTGGTGGTGAGACTCAGCACAAGGCATGGTGTTTGGAGGATGATGACTCAGGAGTGAGAGAGGGAGGTGGGGGGTGGGGGGTCACTGGAGGGGTTGGCTGAGGAGGAAGAGGCGGCGGCGGCGGTGGAAACAAAGGCGGCGTCTGGGACTCAGCAAAGGAGCTCTTATCTGGCCCTTGGACGGGCCTCAAGGCTATTCTACAGATTCCAAAGGGCCGGACGTGAAGCCTTCCAGGGCCGCACGGCTTGGTGTAGCCAACTGCCCACCCTCTCCCAGGCCTCGGAACTGAAGCTCCCCTCGGTAGGGCACCAGGGGCACCGCCGCCTGATAACCATCAGTACATCACTTACCTGTTGATCCGAGGAGACTCGGCAGTTTGTGTTGTTTTCCCTCACAGGGAAGAGAACGGCCCAGGCCCGGGCCGGCGGAGGAGAGACAGGGAGCTGCCACGCCAAGAAGAAAGTAAGGAAAAAACCTTCTGGTGCGCAGCTTAAAGCGACCGGGCGACAGGCGTGCCGGGCCATTCCGAAGCCGCCCGTGTTCCTTTCCGGAAGGAAAGTTGGGGCGTCCTCTGCCTTTAGCAGGCTTGGGAGGTCAGTCTCCGCTCCTGTCACATGGGAGTCACGTGCGGGGTTCCGCGTAGGCTCCCAGTGGGAGACGCAACGACCCTCAGAGCCCGGAACCTTGGAACAAAGAGGCCCCGGAGGGAGGGGCTACGCCGGCAGGCGCCGCCGGGGAGCAGAGGCTCGGGGCGAAGCCGTGAGTTCGGGTTGGCTCTCGGGCGGTTTTATCTCACGACCTGAAGTATGTGGAAGAGAGGAAGGCAAAACCACTAGAAGCCGAGGGCCTGCGCGTCAGCAGGTGCTGCTACGTGACTGACTGCAGGGGCCTCAGAGCGCTTTGAGCGCCGGCCGCGGGGCCGCGGGGCCGCCCCCAACCCCAGCGGGCCTGGCCGCCCGCCCGCCCGCCCGCATTGCTGCCTCGGTAGGACCCGGCAGGGGTACTTGGCAGCTGCCGCCCGGCCTGCGCCTGCGCGGAGCTGCTGCCGCGTATGCGTGTCCCTCGGGTCTCCGGCCGCCGAGGGCCTGCTCTCCCACACTTACGGCCCCAAAGTATCCTCCCCCGTGAGGTGAGCACTGTGCACAGATCATTGTTCATGCAACATGTGGCAAGCACTGAAACTCCTCTTTATGAATTGCCTTATTAAAGCCTAAAGCATGACTTTCTAGTGGTTTTCATGTGGTAATCCTAACTTTTGAAAACATTTAAATTTTAGAACTAGGGTCTTTCAAACTCATGTCTTCAGACTTAGAAAAATAAACTGGATAATGCTTTTTCTTTTTCTTTCTTTCTTTCTTTCTTTCTTTCTTTCTTTCTTTCTTTCTCTTTCTTTCTTTCTTTTTCTTTCTTTCTTTCTTTTTTTAATTTTACTTACTTGAGAGAGGGCAAGAGAGTACAGAGGGAAAGAGAAGCAGGCTCCGCGCTCTGAGCAGGGAGCCCGATGAGGGGCTGGATCCCAGGACCCTGAGATCGTGACCTCAGTGGATGGCAGACGCTTAACTGACTGAGCCACCCAGGTGCCCCTGCATAATACTGTCTTTATTATTTTTTTTTATTTTTTAAAGATTTTATTTATTTATTCATGAGACACACGGAAAGAGAGAGAGAGAGAGAGGCTGAGACACAGGCAGAGGGAGAAGCAGGCTCCGTGCAAGGAGCCCGACATAGGACTCGATCCCGGGTCTCCAGGATCAGGCCCTGGGCCAAAGGCAGGCACTAAACGCTGAGCCACCCAGGCTGCCTATATATATATATATATATATATATATATATATATATATATATATATATATATATATAATGATTTATTAATGAGAGACACACAGAAACAGGCAGAGACCTAGGCAGAGGGAGAAGTAGGCTCTCTGTGGGCAGCCGGAGGCAGGACTTGATCCCAGGCTCCGGGAATCATGACCTGAGATACCCACTCAACCACTGAGTCACCCACGTGTCCAAACAATACTGTCTTTAATGAAAGTTTTAGTATATATAGGATTTCAACTTATTTCTGCCTGACCTCTAAAACCATGTACTTAATCACTAGACTTACAGTCAGTAGACTGAAGTTATTCTGGGTGCTATGCTAGGTGCCAAGAATAGAATAGGGACCAAAGCAGACAAGCTCATGCTTCTTATGGGGCTGAGTCTAGCTTATGCTCAACTTTCTTCTTTCAGTTATAGTCTTTTAAACATATTAGTAATAGTGCTTTAGAAAACTCCATCTTGTTATTTGATAGTGCTTGTATACACCAACTTACGATGTGTCATTTCATTAAAAGCAGAAGGCAATAATTCTTTTTATCTTTAAATTGCTATGCATTTTGCGTTGGTCACTTGGTACTTGCTCTAATGAATATTTAATTTTATATTAATAGCTTTGACTCAAAACTTATTTTAGATAGGGTGACATGATAATTTATTATCTGAGCTGGAATATCTATCTGATTGCCCTAACTTTTATATCGTGTATTGGAGAAGCGGTTTTGCAGGGCAGCATGTAGCTGCTTTGAGAATATTTGAAATGGGATATGGAGATAGAAAAATTAATCTGATTTTTAGGGGCGCCTGGGTGGCTCACTTGGTTAAGCAGCTGCCTTTGGCTTATGATCCTGGAGTCCTGGGATCAGGGAGCCTGGGATCAAGCCTCACATTGGGCTTCCTGCTCCGCCTGGAGTCTCCTCTCTCTCTCCCTCTGCTCCCCCACCCTATCCTGCTTGTGCTGTCTCTCACTCTTTCAAATAAATAAATAAATAAAATCTTAAATAAAAAGTATTCTGATTTTAGAGGACTTCAAGGTAAATTTCTATTTATGAAAAATATTTTTATTAAAGTAAAAAAGTGGAAAATTAATAAATATTTCTTAGAAGTTCTTTTATTCCACTCACTATCTTTATTAAGTCAGATTTTTGAGAATCACAGCCATATCTTAAAATACAGATTAATCCATTTGAATCCAGTACAGTGGCAGGATTGCTTTAAACATTATGGAAACAAAAAAAAAATAAACATTATGGAAACAGCAGTAATTGGTCCTAGACTTATAGAAATAACTTAGTCATAAATTTTGGAGCCTCCAGAAACAAGATGAGCATTGCACATTTTCAACTCATTTATCTTGGCATCTGAATTTTAATAGCTTAGATGTTTGAATTATTTCCTAAGCCCTGTTTTGTTTTTCTTAAGTCAACATGAGTATATAAATCAATCATAAATTTTAAAGGACATCTGGAAAACATTTATCTCTGAAATAATTTTATTTTAAATTCAGGACCACATGAACGTTGGTAATTTCTTTTGATTAAGAAAAACTAATAACTTTTAAAAGTAAGTGATCAAGGTAGTATGATATTCCTGAAAGTAACAGGTACATAGATTAATGGAACAAAATAGAGAGTCTAGAAATAGACCTCTACATACATGGCAGAGTGATTTTTGACAAAGGTGTGAAGACAACTCAGTGGAGAAAGAATAGTGTTTTCAAAAAATGATGCTGTAACAAACATCAATATGCAAAAATAATGCACCTTGACCTATACTCTACACCTTATACCAATTTTACCTTAAAATGTACCATAGGCGTAAATGTAAATGGGAACACTATAAAAATTTTGGAAGTAAATGTAGGAGAAAATCTTTGTGGCCTTGAGTTAGGGCAAGAATGCTTAGATACAACATCAAAATCACAGTCCGTAAAAGAAAAATATTGACAAACTGGATTTCGTAAAACATTTTTACTCTGCAAACGACACTGCTAAGAAAATGAAAACAGAAGCCATACAGTTGGAGAAAATCTTGTATCTGAAAAAGATCTTAGATCCAAATTATATAATGAAAACTCAAAAATTAGAAAACAAACAATCCAATTAAAAAATAGAGCAAAGATTTGAACTGACAATTTGTTAGGAAGCTATACGGATGTTGTAAATATGCATGAAAATATGTTCAATACTATTGATCACTAAGGATATACAAATTAAAACTACAGCACGATACCATTATTCATTGATTAAGGTGGCTAAAATCAAAGCCTGATCATTCCTTGTATACAGGACTGGGTGGAACAACTGGAACTCTTATAGTGTGCTGCTGAGAAAGCAAACTGGTACTTTGGAAAACAGTTTGGCAGTTATTACAAGGTTTAACACACACATTACAACCCTGCAGCCCCACTCACAGGCATTTAATTAAGTGAAATTTAGAAAAAAAACTTATTTTCCATAAAAGCCTGTATATGAATATTATAGCAGCTTTATTCCCAATACCAAATCCTACAAATAATACAAATGTCCCTCAGATGGGGAATAGATAAACTATAGTACATCCATACAATAAAATGGTACTCATCCATACAAAATAATGTATTATCGGTACATGCAACAACATGGATTAATCTCAAATGCAATATACTAAGTGGAAGAAGCCAGATATACCATGTGATTCCATTTATACGATATTCTGAAAAAGTAAAACTATAGGGAAAACTATGAATGGTAGCCAGGCTCTAAAGGTCAGAGGAAAGCTTGACTCCAGAGGTACCACAGAAAGGACTTGGTGGGGGTAGGGGATTGTGGTTGATGGAACTCTTTGTATCTCATTTATGGTGATGATTACCTAACTCTGTGCATGTGTCAAAACTCGTAGAACTGTGCACTTAAAGGAGTGAATTCTACTGCTTGTAAATTAAAGTGAAAAGGAAAAAAATGCATTTACATCTTGATTTTTTAATTTGTATCATCCCCTGATCATTTCTGTGTGTACTAATGTTTTTAACTTCTCTGTGGTTGCCTCAGAAAGGGAATTTCTCAAAGGCACATCTACATTTCCAGTTTACTAATTGTTTTGTAGTTAAATAAATAACCAAAAAGATAGCTAAATGCCACTTCAGGGGCCAAGATTTAGCTGCTTATGTTATTTAAACTATGTTACAAACTATAAAAACAATTAGACTTACTATTATAATTGTACTTTCTGTACAGTGGTTTTAAAAGCATTGTGTGATGTATAGCTTTCACTAATCAGAGCAACAAAGAACAGAGAAGGATCCAACTGGTAATTTCCATTCTTAGGAAACAAGCAAGAAGTGAGTCATTTAAGGGAAGGGCTAATGGGCCAAGAGAATGTCTTGATATTCTTTGGAGTCTTACTGAGCAGGACAATGGTCACACTCACTTTTTCTTCCTAGGCTACATCCAAACACTTATGGTGACAGCAGAATAGAATGGATAAAACATTTCCATGGAGTACTTAATACTGTGACTCCAACCAGTGATGACCTCTTTTCCCTAGACATCATTGCAAGTTGAATGTTGAATTTTATAGATTTTATTTCCACCACATCCTATGGTGAGAGAAAGAAAGAAAGAAAGAAAGAAAGAAAGAAAGAAAGAAAGAAAGAAAGAAAGAAAGAAAGAAGAAAGAAAGAAAGAAGAAAGAAAAAGAAAGAAAAGAAAGAAGAAAGAAAGAGAGAGAGAGAAAGAAAGAGAAAGAAAGAAAGAAAGAAAGAAAGAAAGAAAGAAAGAAAGAAAGAGAGAGAAAGAAAGAAAGAAGAAATTGGGATTTAAGAAGGAAATGAATCAATGTCAAAAGCTGGATAAAATCTATAGAGGGACAGCAGAGTGTTAGGATAGATTATAAATGTTGAAGTAAGACACATTTAGGTTCAAACCCTAGTGTGCCACTTGTTAGATATTTAGGCAAGTTACCTAACATTTTTAAGCTTAACTTTCCTTTTTTAAAAAATTTTTATTTATTTATGATAGTCACACAGAGAGAGAGAGAGAGAGAGAGAGAGAGAGGCAGAGACATAGGCAGAGGCAGAAGCAGGCTCCATGCACCGGGAGCCCGATGTGGGACTCAATCCCGGGTCTCCAGGATCGTGCCCTGGGCCAAAGGCAGGTGCCAAACCGCTGCGCCACCCAGGGATCCCGCTAACTTTCCTTTTAAATTGGAAATACAATACTCATCACAATGAATTATTGTGAGAATTAATGAGATCATGTAGGGAGCTCAATTTAGTATTTTGCACAGTAAAGATAGTAATAGTTGTTACTATTTGTTGTTATTATTATGCCTATGTAAATCAGCATAGCATAACTAACCTATCTTTTAAGTTTCTATTACTCCCTCTGCTTTAATACTCATTAGTGTATGACTTTGGATATATCACATAATTTTGCTGGTCTTAGTTTTCTCATTTATAGAACGAGGATTAACATAGTAGTACTTATAGTATTGCTGTGAGGATGAAATAATTTAATACTTTTAAAACTCTTAGAACAGTGCCTTACACATAGTAAGTACACAATAAATGTTAGCTTCTACTATTGTTATTGCAATTACGCTGTTTTTATTATTGTCAATCAAGGATTAACCTATACCAACTGAGCACTATTATCAGTCCAACAGTGCTGGTAAAAGAAAATATTTGTAAGCTCTCCTGAATATTAAATTGCATAGTCTTGAGTCTAAGTTCCTAGCACTGAATACTCAAAATATTTGATTAATTTTTTAAAGAGTTTATTTATTCATGAGAGACAGAGACAGAGACAGAGAGAGGCAGAGACACAGTCAGAGGGAGAAGCAGGCTCCATGAAGGGAGCCCAATGTGGGACTTGATCCCAGGACCCCAGGATTACGCCCTGGGCTGAAGGCAGATGCTTAACTGCTGAGCCACCCAGGCATCCCATATTTGATTAATTTGTGAAGGTGCTCATTAGTAATTCAGTAACTAAATAGTCTCACCTCAACATCTATGACCTGTCAGAATGGACAGTGAACTGGTGAGGAAGAATCAGGAACAGAACAATATTCATATTTTGAGAGAATTAAATACATGGGGAGAAAACATGTCTCCTAGGCTGGGACAAAGACATGGAAGCAGAAGTGGAGCAAGGTACACGTGGCAAATCAAATTTCCACCAGCAGTAGAATAGATACAAGAAACTGCAGTTTAGTAAAGTAATACAATGGATTACTTTTAAAAAAAAAGATTTTATTGATTTATTCATGAGAGACACAGAGGGAGAGGCAGAGACAGGCAGAAGGAGAAGCAGGCTCCATACAGGAAACCTGATGAGGGACTCAATTCCAGGTCCCCGGGATCACAACCTGAGCCAAAGGCAGACACTCAACTGCTGAGCCACCCAGGTGTCCCAATACAATGGATTACTATAGAGCAGAGAAAATCAACTCATTATACCTCTCTATCAATGTGAATGAGTCTTACAATAGAATATGGCACAAAATAAGCAAGTCACAAAATAAAAGCTACTGTTATTCCATTTTTATAAAATTTGAAGACAGGTGAAGCTAAATTACATTGTTAAGAGATAACATATGTAAATGATGAAACTATTGATAATGATTATCACAAAAGTTATACTAGTATTATACCCGGGGAAGAGATGGGAAGTCCCCTGAGATATTGATGTTCTATCATATTGTAATGAGTGTGTGTGCATGTGTGTGTGTGTGTGAGAGAGAGAGAGAGAGAGAGAGAGAGAGATTGAGAGAGACAGGGTGAGGAGGGAGCTTGGTGTGTGATTCACAATAGTTTTTTTAAAAAGTATGTGTATGCTTTACACATCCTTTTTTTATGGATGACATATTTCACAATAAAAAATAAAATCAGTTGAAAGTGAATGGGGTCAGGAAGTCAGCCAGCCCAACCAGAGGATATTGTAAGTTGTGGAGTTCCAGGAATTAAAACAAATTGGCTGATATTCAATCCATTTCTTTTTGAGGGCTAAATGGCATCCAATTGGTTGCTTTTCTCCCTCTGTAAGCTTAAAAATCTCACCTTCCTCAATATATAGAAACAAATCATGGAAGTCATCAAGCAGAGTCAAGGGGTCACAAGGGAGGGTATTGAAACCTCCAAGAGGAATGTTACCTCTGACACCTAGCTAGCCAGGCTGAAATCAGGCGCAAGGCAAAAGTGAGGTGTTGATAGCCAGGAGTTGTCTATCGATATTCAGGGCTTCCTCTGCACAATCGAGGCCCTTATTCCAGTTGACAAATGACACCCCACCGAAAGAGATGATGGAATTCATTCTCCTATCAAGGGTATGACTGGAGTAGGGTCTGGTAAGTCCGCAGTAGGGAAATGGAAGAGATCAGGTGAGGATAAACCAAAGGAATGTACTTCTACTAGGAAGATCAGAAAGAGATATAGGCTGATATGTGTGCAAGTTTAGACACTCGGAGTCTATCTCCTGTGTCCAAAATCTGCCCCAGACATTCCATTACTCATTGCTCTTTTCTTTTAATCTTGCTGTCAAGGAAATAAGATGCAAGTCGAGCAGGTGGGAACTAAAATCAATAAGTTTAACATTGTATTGAATGCCTTTAGACTTTAGCCAGCAAGGAAAAAGTTCATTCCAGGCCCCTTATTATCTTTTAATGGCAAACCAGCTAAGACCTGAATATTTGGAAGTATTTCTGTGCTATTTTGGTTCAGCTGAAATCAATCTCTCTCTCAAATTATTCTAGAACAAGTTATGTGTCCACGGCTTAAGTATGAGGAATAGTAGGATACCATAGCAGATAAATCTTACATTGCTATAATATTTTTTTATTGTTGTATATAAAGTGCTAGACACTTCACATAATTCCTCAACAACCTTGAAAGAATATTTTTTCTAGATAAGAAAACCAAGGATCTGTGAGGTTAAATAATTTGATCAAGGATATAGAGTGAAGCTAGGATACCAACTCAGTATTTTATATATATGTATATATAAAGTAGCCTGAGTTTTTTGAAAACTGTGTAAAGATCACAGGACGCCTTCAGTCTAAATCTGTGCTACAGTCTATGGGTTTGCAATCCTGGACTCATTCCAATGCTGGAGATGTGGGCTTGCAAATGGTTTTCCCTTAAGCCTACAGGAGCTGACTAGCTGTGACTTCCTCAGGGAAGCCTTCCCTGCCCCAACTGGCTCTTGCAGTTGTGCTTTTCTAGTCCTCTGGATAGCCCCATTCTTTTCCACACACTATCTCTATAATTACATATTTGATGCTTTCTTTCCTGCTAGTCTGGAAGTTCATGAAAGAAGGAACCATTTCTGCATCGATCAGCGGGCTCTCTGAAATCTGGCTGATGGAGAGTTGTCTGAAGAAGGGTGACTGAAGAGTGTTCCTGGGAGCACTTTGTGGGCACAGGAATACTGTTTGGCTGGGAGAGAAATAGTAAGCAACTTTTTATAGCCCCATATAGTATATAATAAGTAGTTTATATGTTATTACTTTAATATAAAGATATGAAAATGAGTGTTTATTTGAAATTATATAAAATTCTATATTATTTACTTTTCTTTTATATAAATGTTATGATTTAAACTAAAGCAATAGAACTAGCAGTGGCAATTAGTAATTAATGATAGGGACTAACTTAAAAACCATAGGGGTGAGGAAAAGTTAACAGTATTTTGATAATATTTCTTTACTCTGATTTCATTCTTATTATCTTATTAAATATTAAACTATTTCAGGCTATATTATTTGTAAGATCCATACTAATTACACAGATATTAACTATATCTAATAAAAATAATAATGAGATATTTCTTTCTGAATCATGATCCAGTAGAGTATTTTTATTCTTTCAATTTCCTTTTCCAATAATACCTCTCAGAACTGCCTGCAAGCTTTTCTTTAGGGGATCCCTTTTTTTTTTCTTTTTTGTAGCTGCAAAAGTAAATATAATCAAATGTAAAATTACTTTGCTGCTCTGCTCTTACTAAACCCACATTACATTGATTCCTGATGTCAATCCAACATGATGATCTAAATATTTTCAACAAAAGAATGTGAGCATTGAATACTCGGGATTTTACTCACTAGTAACACCAGGTTTTTAGGCTTGTAAGAATTAGTTTCTAAGTCTCCTGATATGTCCATTCAATTTGAATCCACAGACCCGTTTTGATAGGCCAGCTGCTTATTAATCATAAAACCACTTGGAAGTTAATCATTTAGTTGCCCATATCTAAATTGTCTATCATTTCAAAACACAATCATGTCACCATCACTGAAACCTCTATTTCTCAGGGAAAATGATTTTAAAGCATAGACGTAGTTTGAACTTGTGAAATTAAAGTTGGATTCCAAATAAGGTTCAGTTTTAGTGAAGAAATGAGAAAGTCCTGTTGAACTTGTCTGCCATTTTCTGCGTTTGAAAGCAGTCTCATTTCCAAAAAAAGAGTAATTTCTTTTTCTGTGTATAAGTTTTGTTGCAATCTACATGTAACATTGAACAATTCCTGTGCAGCCCCTTCACCTTTCTGTAGGTTCCTTATAGCCCCTTCTAAGACCAAACAGTTTCAAAGGAATGGCATATACATTTCTGTTTAACTGTAGTCTTTTTTCCATTCTCATCCTCAAAGCATTTGCAAATTAGAGGACATTCTTAGTTTTGTTTTGTTTTTTTAGATTTATTCATTTATTTTTGAGAGAGAGTGTGTATGGGGGTGGGGGCAGAGGGAGAGAGGGAAGAAGCAGATTCCCTGCTGAGCTCTGAATGGAGGATGCTGGGCTCAATCCCAGGACCCTGAGATCATGACCTGAGCCTAAATCAAGGGTCAGATGCTTAACCAACTGAGCCACTCGGGCGCCCCTAAGGGACATTCTCCTTGTGCCACACTTTGAAAATATGATTTTTATGGCAAGTTAATGTTTCAACATCTTTTCTATGGCTGAGAACAATGATACCCAACTTGTAGGCACATGTCTAAGGAGACAATTTCCACTCCTATAGAGCCAATAATCTCATTAAGAGCTTCCATACAGTTACACATTTTACACATTTTAAAAAGTGACCAATGTTTTCATTATGAAAGCCTCGATGTTACAGGTAAATAAACTTTACTCCTTTATTTTTTTAAAGTAGTGTTGTGTACAAGGTGTGTAGAACATTTAGCAGGTAAGATCTCATGTTCTTTGATAAGAAGTTTATAGACTAAGTAGAATTTTTCAAAATTTACATTTGTGTAGTATATCTGCTGAATATACAGATAGATAAGCAAAATCTAGCTCTATTTGAGCAAGATATGAACAATCTTTTGGTTTTTCCATAGTTTCATTAAAATCTTCATAGAAATCAAGAACATGATTTGAAACTCCATTGTCCAAATCAAAATACCTGAGTCAGGGAGAACACTTTTTGTTTCTTCCCATGATTCAGTTTATCACTTGCACTATAGAAAATATGATCATTGGTAAATTCTGACAGCATCTGATTGCTGGTTGCCAGAGAGGGGTGAGTGGTGGGTGAAATGGCTAAAGAGTCAAAAGTCACAAACTTCCAGTTATAAATGTCATGGGGCTGTAACGTACAGCACGGTGACTATAATTAATAATACTCTATTGCATATTTGAAAATTGCTGAGAGTAAATCTTAAGAGTCCTCATTACAAGAATAAAATTTTTGTAATTATGTATGGTAACTAGATATATTGTGGTGATCCTTTCTCAGTCAATGATTCAATGGCCACTATTTCCAATTAAGCATTAGTGTCTTTTGGGGAGATGAAAAAACTATTGATTGATTTAGAAGTGCTTGCCTGTTTCATCCCTAGCTTGTGAGAGCTTTCATATGTGCTTTCACCTTCCCTTCTCCACTATGCTCCACCCCAAATTATTTTTTGCATGTCACCCCAGTATTATACCAACAGTACTCTCTGTTTTGGTTTGGCTGTGTGATCAGTATTTAATAAAGTATTAATTTATTTTTTTTATTTTTTAAGTATTAATTTATTAATAGTATTTAATTAAATAAAATTCCAGCAGTGTGAAAGACCAAACCTTGAGCTGTATCTCATACTGGGCAGCTCTGAATCAACATTTTATCTTCAACTGCTTAATGGGGTTCATTCTCATTTTTAGAAAACTTCAATTTTCCTACATGCTGCATGAATAGGAAGCTGTACTGAAAGGGTGGCTCTGACAGGAAATTACAGTGAGTCCTGGATTCACTTAGTACAGCACAATGGAAATAAATAAAAGCCACCTCCCTTCTGTTGGTCCATTTCTCCTTTTGGATGAACAAATGGGAATCATCTTTAGGGCATTATGTATTCACTGAGGGGCTGTGACCTTAATCCATAAAGCCCTATAGAGTTTATGCTTTGATTTTCTTAAAGCCTGCCTCCTTCTATACAGTGTCCCAGACAATCAAAATTGCCCTGCAGTTTGCTCGTTCACAGTTTACAATTTCAGTGGACCTAAGACTGGGCCATCTGGTAAATAGGGCTTGGCACGGAGATTCCCCTTAAGGTGATCTGACTACACCACACAGTTTGCCTGGAAATCTCCCATCTTGCCATAAAGCAGAGCCAGTTTTTAGAATTCTCCTTGGATTATTGGAGAATAGAGTAAGTAACAAAAATATAATTGTTGATCCACTGTAATAAAGTTTCCATGAAGAAGTTACACATGTTTCTAAATAATGGTATTTAGACGGTCTTGCTATTAGCAGGAGATGAGTAAAGTTTAAATTCAGTTGGAGGTATAAGGGAATGAACAAATATTTTTGGAGAATCTACCATATGTAAGGAAATAGATATTTTCTCATTTGACCTTCACAACTCTATGATGCAGATATTGTTGTTCCTATTCTACAGATGAAGAAACTGGCTTAGTTGTGGTAAGGAACCTTTCCAGAGGCCCATGGAGAGTAAAGGGTAGACCTGGGATTCAAATTCAAGAGCATGAGCTCCAGATTCCAGGTCTTTATACTCTATTATCCAGATAATAATCTCTCTCTGAGCTTCCTACTTCTCATCCGGCTTTAATTCATTTCTTCTGTATCCTCTTTATTTTTCATATATTGTCCACCAGCTTGCCATATTTTTCATCATTTCTCCTTTAATAATCTCTTTAAATTCTTCTTTTAATTATTGTGTTTTTAGCTCCCTTTCTCATCTCCCACAGCTTACATCACTGTCCTCTTCTCTAGAGCCATGTGCTGATGTCCTAACTGGTCTCATATTTATCCTCTTTACCTCATAAATCTGTTCTCCACACATGATCATGTGAAGGAAATCATTTCACTCCTATGTGAAGGAAGTCATTAAATTGTACCATTCAGTTGCTCAAAATCCTGCAATGGGCTCATATCAGAGCTTAGAGTCAAATCCCCTCTTTTGACGGCTGAGAGGGTATGGTGTGATTTGGCCTCCACTTTCCTCTCTCACCATATCTCCTGTCACTGCTCCCCAGGCTCATCTCATTCCAGCTACATTGGTCTTCCGCAGGATCTTGTGCACCAAGTTCATTCCTGCTTTTGCATTTGCTGCTCCTTTGTCCTCCCTCTGGTCTTTTCTTGCTTCACTTTCTGACTTCATTTGGGTCTCTCATTAAATATTCCCTGAAGAGAGAGGTCTTCCTTAACTCTATTTCTAAACTACCTGCCAGCTAGTCCTACTGTGATGCCTTACCCTAGAATTTGTCATTCACTATCTAGATTTATGTTTGTTTTGAACATTAATTTATTCTTTTTTTTGTCTTTTCCCTACCATTAAAATATAGGCTCCATGGTGCCAGGATCCTTCTGTCTTGTTTATCACTGCTTTCCAGAGCCTATAGTGCATGGTATAGTAGACATTCAGGAAATATTTGTTAAGTGGATAAAGATATACTTTCATGAATGTCTCAGTAATATTCAAAGTGATCTTAGCAAATCACTTTTCTGGCCTCTAAATTATTTCTTCAGTACTCTTATTTGTTGGATTTTTTAGTTAAACCCCTATTCTAGCAATTGATCACATACTGCCTTATGATGTATTTTGTATTACTTAAAAAATTTGTATACAATATTGCTATAGTTTGTGTGTATCAGGTTTTATCTTGTAGATAAGCACCAGCTGGTAGCTGGTCATGCTTAAGCACGATCTGTACTACTCTTAGTATTTCTCATAGCAACACAGTTAATACTGCATAGTTGGAAATCATGGATGCTTTGTCATTTGATGATTGAATTAATGAGATATTATTAAATACTTACTATGTACTAGACAATATTCTCAGTGCTTTGTCAATATTATTTCTTTTATCCTTATGACAACAATGTGAAGTGGGAATTTTTACTCTTATTTTACAGACAGGAAAACTATGGTTCAGAAAGAAGAGATGACTTGGTTTATTAAGGTTGTATACCTAAGAAGAGATGAGTGGGTCTTAAACATAGATACTGACTTTAAAACAAATACTCTTTCCACTAAAGACTACAGTTTTGCAGTAAATCTCTGTGAATATATAGATTCATTCACAAAGTACAATGATTCTCAGATCATACTGAACTGACTTATTTACTATGGGGGAAGAGGAACCTGCTGAGTGGAGTGTGTTGCTTTTGATTATTATCTTTATGCCATGTGCTTACAGGGTTATATAAAGAAGGACTGAAAGAGACAACTGTATCTACTCAAGAGAAAGGCATTTAAAAATGCAAAACAAGCAGGTGCAAAGATCAAGTATAATTGTGATTCAATTCTCATTATTTGGGTTCCATATTACTTGAGACTCAAGCCACACTATGTTGCTTTCCCTTTTCCTTCCCATGGCCATTATCCTTAATCAGGCCTGAAGCCCAGAAAAGAGAATCTCCAATTAGAGTTGAGAAACTCAACGTGGAGCCAAAGGGAAAGAGAATCAATCACTAGCTAGCCACATTCCAGTTCCCTACAGTTGTCCCAACCTGGCTATAGATCTGACATCTTTGCAAGCATGACATCGTACAAGGTGCTTGGCAGAACCAAAGATGCTCCCTGCCTAAGGAGCACGTAAGATGGGGAGCAGCATATGGTAGATATTTCGTGACTTGGTGGAGCTTGACTTTTCACGAGATCTTTATATTTGCCGAACTTTCTTATTTAAGCCAAATTGTCTTAATGCGGTTATAAATCACTGGCTCTCCAAGGTTTAATATACTTAAGAATGACCAAGGTATCCTATGTAAGCTAGCAGATTCTAGGGTCCTCATGGCCAGAGACACCACCTTGGGTAAAGCTTGGGAACCCGAGTCTTGATACAAGTACCTCCATATGATTCTGATAACACATTATCCATGGAGATATATCAGTCCAAGACACCCTACCCCTTCAGATATTTTACCTCTGGATTGTGTTATATGTTCCTGAATAATATATTCGTTCTCACATGAGCATGGAAGATCATTGAATATGTAACTGTATTAATATTAGAAACTCAACTCCAAAATGATAATCAACCAGGAAATATCTCTTATAATGATTTATTCAAGTCTTTTCTTCTTCTTCTTCTTCTATGGATTTTAATGCGCATTTTTTAAAATTAAACATCAGCCAAAATTTAGCTTGCAATCTATATTACTAAGTACTAAAAGCTGGCCCAGCATTCTGGCAAGAAGGAATGAGCTGTAAACAGTGCGGCCTGACAACCAAAATGGTGTGAAGTACTCAGATCCCCTGAGGGGAATCTTAGCACTAATGTCAATACTTATTTCTCAGAAGGTTTCTCCAGTGTCACAGTGGGGAAACCGTTAGCACACACACTCTGAGAGGATTTTGATTGCTGCAATACACATATGCTACATCTTCTGGGGATTTTCGTACTGTTTTCATTACACTAAATTCTCTAAATAATTGCAGAGAAACTATATTAGACTATAGAAAATAATCTATGTCACAGGCCTTGCTCTATTTAGCCCATAAGGTATGAATTGAAGCAGACAAATATGTTATTAATGTGATAGACACTGAAAAGCACCACACAAAGGGTATGAACAAAGTGCTCAGACATTGTTAGAACAGAGAGGATGACATTTGAGCTAGGCCAGAGACTATAAGCAGCCTTTCACCAGAAAGAGAATAGAACAAAGGCTTTTCTATAGAGAAGAACGGCCCTAGGATAAAAATAATAATAATAATAATAGCAACTAATATTTATGGAAAACTTATTTGCTAGATAGATACTGTTATAAGTATTTGTTATGTTTTATTTAATTCTCAAAAAAATCTATGTGATAGATGCTGTTATTATTCTCAATACATAGATGAGGAGACCCAGCTGTGCGCTGGTGTGTGGCATGTTCTTGGGTAGCAGGAACGTGTCAGGCAGTGACAAATGGTGGGGAGCAACCTGAGCCAGCAGAGAAGGCATCAAAGGTGGGCTGGGCTGGGCGGAGTGATGAAGTACCTTCATTAGATGGTGAGAAAGCGCTTTACATCAGGGTTTTATTCTTGTTTTTTAAGTTAGTGTTTCTTATTACACAAGTAATATATACACATACTTATAAGACCTGCAAATAGCATACAATGAAAAGAAAATTTGGCACCACAGATACTCAGTTCCTCAGTCCCGTTCCCAGGACACAGCCATGATTACTTGTGTACTTGTGTATCTTTGTAGAAATATTCTATATGTAAGTATCTTCTTTCTTCTTCCTTTGTTGAACACACAGGAACATACGATACAAACTTGAATCTTGAGATTGTCCCATATCAGCACATTTGGCACATTCAGATCTGTCTCATTCTTTTCTACAGCTCCATGTTTTCCAATTATGTGGTTGGACCATGGTTTATTTAACCAATCCACTAATGATAGACATTAAATGTGTTGCCAGTCAGTACACAGTGCTGATTTGAAGATTCTCATCTTTGGAAACGTGCAAGTATTACTTACAGGAGATGCCCCTTGGGGCAGCATTTCTGTGCCCTTGGGAAGGAATTTCAACAGGAGAATGGCACCAACAAGTGGGCCTTTGCGAGCCACCAGTCTGGCGGCTGCGTTGGACAACGGAGCAGAGGGAGGAACAATCAGAAGTGAGGAGACTGGGAGTCTCCTGTATTTCTTTGGGAGAGAACCCCTGAGAGCTGCTGAAAGCCCAGCAAGCAGGCTATTGTAACAGTTTACAGATAGAATCACCTAGAATCACAGATAGAGCCTTTGCACAACCTCTCTGATCCCCTGCCCCTTTCTGTTTCCCACCAAGTTCTTTGCAGCAGATAGCCCCTGTGAGCAGAAAGCGTGTGTGTGCCAATTTTATCTTTGAGCATAAAGCTATATGCTTTTAGTATTCTGAAATCAGTAATGATAGAGGATTGAAGGAGCCAATGAGCAGCAGGGAGATATGGGGAGAAAACCCTTTCAAAAATGTGATAGTCTACGTTAGAGCTCCTGTGTGCTCTCAGTTCTACTGGGGATGGTGAATGGAGCTATCTGTGTATCCTTTCTTTTTCTTTTTTTATACCAATAAAAGCAAACTTACTATCCTTTGCATTCGAGGGTAACTACCATACCCTCATTAAGCCCCGTGACTTCATTCCTCGTCTAGTCATAATCTTAATTACCCCCTGCTTAAAAAAGCTTAACCTACTTAAAGGAGAAATAACAAACTAATCCTAGTTTGACAACACATGTACATTGCATCTGGCATGAGGAGCAGCAGGGTTTGCCTGGCATCTATCGCTGCGCGGCCTCGAGCGGAAAATGCAGAGAGGTGAAGGCTCATGGTCTCTGTCCTCTTTTCTCCCTTTCTCACGCATGGAGTCCCCTTTGGGAATGCACTCACTCACTCCCAGTCTGAGCTCCAGAGACCTCCACGGCCCCTGTGCTCCTGGGCCATCAGCCTTATGTAACAAAAAATGAAGCAGAACTGCTCCTGGTGTGGTTGCAATTCAATTAGAAGTTGGAAACATAAAACTGAAAGCCAAAGATTGGCTGCCAGTCACACAGCGTGCCCTTCTGCCAGGGCACGCCTGCTCCCGATGATATGTACGCCAATGTTTATTCTGTTCTGGAAAAAAAATGCCCCAAGCGGTGCAGCTCATACCACTTTGGCTCCGAGGGAGACCCGGAGTGGTCGCACGCCTGTGCGGCACCCAGTAGGCAGGTTTTGACTCCAGCACTGCAAGACAGTAGTTGCTGTTTGTGGTGGGGGGCGAGTGGCGGGGCTGGAAGTGAATTCGGCAGCTTGGCTGTCTTCTAGGCAAATTGTGCTCACAATTTGCTTCGGGGCCTCCTAATGTTTCTATTTTAATTACTATTGTTCTTTTTTCCTGGGGGAAGAAGAAAAGAATAAGGAAAATTATGACTGGGTGATGAGGCATATTTTTAGGTGATGAGGCATATTTGTTTTTTAGTGATCACACTGACTTTATTTAAAAAAAAATTTTTTTTTAAATTTATGATAGTCACAGAGAGAGAGAGAGAGAGGCAGAGACACAGGCAGAGGGAGAAGCAGGCTCCATGCACCAGGAGCCCGATGTGGGATTCGATCCTGGGTCTCCAGGATCACGCCCTGGGCCAAAGGCAGGCGCCAAACCGCTGCGCCACCCAGGGATCCCCACACTGACTTTATTCAACACATTTCTTTTTCTTCCTGGGGCCATTGAAATTCAGAGCAGGTGAAGGAGCAGGAAAATGGAAGAGGTAAGAAGGGGAGAAGAGAGAAGATAAGGTAGGATCTCTCTTCACTTCCTGCTTACCTGCCTGAAAAATTTCTCCAAGGCAGAGCTTCCCAAATCGGGCATGCTAAAATATTGATCCTTTCAGCTGCTCATAGGTGGCAGGACAGGGCCAAAGGGGCCTCAGCTGCTTTTCCATGTTGCCCAAGTCACTTTCAAATATAATCCTTTTCTATTTGGACCCAAATGTGAAATTTTTGAAGGCTGTCATAGACCGTCTTCTACTCAAATTCTTGGATAGAAACACAATCGTATGTTTGGCCTCATCAAACTTCTCATTTTCTAGGTTGCATGGATGGTGTGTGTATATACACATTCACACATGTATATACATATCTGTATATATATATATATATCTTTATATCTATAGAGAGAATGAGAGTTAATCAAACATACTGGCTAATAGTATATGCTTTGGACTGTAGCAGATCTGGTTTGAAATTCAGCTTCACTTTCTCACTGTGTGACCTTGAATGGATTACTAAACCCCTCTGAGCCTTAGGTTCTTGGGAGATAAATACCTACCTTTCACAGCCATGACTTTGAGCAAGTCACTTAAACTCTTTGCTCTATAGTGTCTCCATCTGTAATAATAGTTCCTACCTCATCATTTTGCTGTAAGGATTTGTATGTTAACTGATGTATTAGTATATCAGTTAATCTATACAAATCACTTAGAACAGTGCCTAGTACCTAGTAAACTATGAAACTGTGGGTTCTCATTATCATTCATCATCATCATCATCATCATCATCATCATCATCATCATCTAAAGTGTTTAGCATAGGGGCTTGTATACCTGACAGCTATCATCATCACTATCAGCATGATAATAGTTACCTTTGGGAAGAGAAATGGTTTCTGTTCTCACTACAGAAAACAAAAATGTGTGGAGCTCTGACAATGTGAGAGCAGCTGCTGCGAATGTAGAAGGAAGACCCTTGCTTGGGTGCGCGTATAGTATGAAGTACAAGTCATCGCCGCAGCCTAGGGGATGAGCTCTGATGTGGGATTCTTACCTAGTCAAAAGTCTCTCCTCTTTGTTCCTTTCTTCCCAGTCTCCGTTCTATTCCTGTCTTTTTAAAAGCACTTATCCATTAATTCTGCCCAAAAAAAGGGGGAATATTTGTGTTCTTTGGAGCTCTTGCATGCCTGTTGCCAACTCAGAGTCTGCTGCCAAGGAAGCATTGCTTGGGGGCTCGCTGGCTTCGGCTTAGCATTCCTAGTCAGCTGTTCTCCACATTGGGGATGAAGGAAGCAATGTTCATAGGAGGGTGTGGGAGCAGTCAGCGAAAGCTGAGGTGGGGGGCGGGGGCTAAAGTATTATTATAAACAGAAGAATTACTGACAAATTGAACTTTCAGATGGGAAATTAAAGAAGCAATCAAGAGTGAGTACAGGTGGGCACCCATGGGCCCAGGAGTCTTGAGGCAGAAATACTGTGCAGAAGTGTAGCATGGCACCTTGCTTGACTCCCTGTGGACTACCAGTTGCTTCCTGTCACCTCCTCACAGGAGTCAATGGACACCACCCCTAGGAATCACAGCATAGAGCCACCCCTAGGTGAGGAATAAAGCAGCAATGGCCTCCCTGGTTTATCCTCCTTTCGCCCTGTGCATGCTCAATAAGCAGGGAGCTGGAAGAAGGAGGGCATAAATCAGAACTTGAATATTCCATTTGGGGTTCATTCCACAGGTCGCCAGGACAGTAGCCCTATCCAGGGGCTGGGATAGCTATATGGGCTTCAGACAGACCTGAGCTGAAGTCTTAGCTCTTCTCTGCAACTGAATGACCATGCTCAAGTTATTAATTTCTCTAACCGTTGGGACCTGCATCTGAGAAATGGAGTTAAAGGTAGTTGTGCACCTTGCCTGGTGCCTGAATGAGTTGATGCATAGAAAGAACCCACCACGGTGCTGCAGTACAGGTGCTTAATACATGGTAGCTATTATTACTCGATCATTATCATCAGCAGCATCAGTGCCACATACACACCATTCTTCTGTGAGTCTCCCCATCGCCACCTCTGAGACAAAAATCCTTCCTTTTCTCACTCACATCTGCTGGCAGCTTTCTGCTGGCCTCTCCTGACTCTGTACTTGAACACAGCAACTGATTTTGCGTTTGATCTGGGTTTTATCTGTATCTCTGTGTTTCTTCTCTGTGATAGTTCCTGGACCCTGTGCTCGTCTTGAGCTACCCTGGTCAGGAGTGAGGTTAGGAGAGAACTCACAGTCTCAGATCTCATCTTCTGCTTTCATTCTTCCACAGTCCTTTCCTGCCACATCCAATATGACTGAGGAGTCTTATAAACTACAGATGCACTTGTGGGGCACTTGCTTGGGGCAGGAAAAGGGAAGCAATTCCTGGCTACAGAATGATCTCTGGGAGGGAAGGTGGAAGGGAGGCTGGGTTACACAACAGGGAAAAATGCTGTAAAATCTTGCTGTCAGTAGGTTCTCAGTGGCAGTTATTTTGGTTTCTGGTTTTGGAACTGCTGTGCAAAGTCAGCTACTGACAGTTTGTTGATGCAGGGGGATCATAAGCCCAACTGAGGTTCCCCCAAACCTTCTTCCCTGGGACTGTTCCAAAGGAAAAAAAAAATGCCATTGGTATCTTCTTCCTCAGAAGCCTTGGTAACTTCTCCAATTATTCTGGAAAGTGCTCTGGCCCAGAATTTCATAAGAAAGCCCAAATGAAGCATATAAAAATAATCCTCGGTGGGCCTGCAGAAGGCATGACATGGGATGCTACAGATGGAAATACAGGCTCAGAGGAACTGAGCACGAGTATGAATAGTATCCTCTTGATGGCTTCGACACAGGGTCTCCACGGGTCAGAATGAGGAAGATGTGGTTCGTCCTCTTCATTAGCCTGTGAAGCAGGCATCGGAATAAAGAGTGACTCTGCAACCTCAGGATTCTAAGCCTTCCAAACCTAGCAGATGACTGTGGTAGAAAGTTTGGTTGACTCTGAAATGAAATAAAGAGGAAGAGTTTTAGCTCAGGGTGAGGACTCCGTGTTTGAAGGCTGATTGGATGAATATCTGGATAATACTCCAAGTCTACATGTTTTAGACACCTCTCATTCTTTGCTCCTGAACCCAATTTCAAGGGATGTTATCTGAGAGTTTGTTGAAATGGTGACAACACAATTATGTTTGTCTTCTTGGCCCTACCTGAGTGGTTCTCATCCCCTATGTCTAATGAGTTCTTGTCACGCAGTTCAATTTCTGGAATTACCTAGCTCATAAAAATCTATAAAGTTCAGTGTGTGCTGGAAATATCTAGTTAAGAAATCATAACTAAATTCATATTTATTGTGTTGCAGAGTGGCACTGGGGTCTGCATCCTCGGACTAGAGGGGGCAAAATGATGCAATGCAAAGAGATAAAGGGATTCTATTCTTCCAAAGACAATTTCCTATTCAACATAAGCACCTTAACCTTGCTGGTCAAGCTAAGGACAAACTATTTTTTCCTGTTCTTCTCTAATAAGGGACTCATTCATTCATTCATTCATTCACTCACTCATTTGTTCATTCATTCATTCATTCATTCAATAAATGTTTATTGAGCATCACAATATGCTAGGCATATCCTGATTATGCTCTCATGGAGTTATATTCTACTACCAGGCAATAGACCAATAACCAATGAATATATTGTATAATGCCAGAGGAGATAAGTGTTATAAGGGGGAAAACTGTAGGCTATTTAGCAGAAGACTAGTTTGGAAAGCAAACTACTTGAATAGACAGAAAAGTAGAACATTATTCTACTATTCCAGGCATCCCTTATTCTGTATTGTCTTCCTTACTTGAATGCCTTAGGTATTCTGAAATGATGTTTGTAGGCATTCAACAGAAAGCACAAAGGTGTTTACCTTTGTGCAGATGTGGAGACGTTGATGCTCCTCATAAAGAAGGAGCCAGGACTGTGTCAAGTTTGCCTCGGGAAGGCCAGCACTTACCTCGCATGGGGCTGGGCACAAATAGGCTTGCAGGGCTGGGTTCCATACATCCAATTTAGTGCTGCTTTTTTAGGATTTAAATATGTATTTTTTTCTTATTGTGGTAAAGAACACAAGACTTAAATTTGCTTTGTTACCCTTTTAACAAATTTTAAGTGTACAGAACAGTATTATTAACTCAATGCCCATTGCTGCACATTAAATCTCTAGAACTTTTTCAGTCTTGCGTGACTGAAACCCTATACCATTGAAGAGCAACTCCTCATTTCCCCCTCCCCAGCCCTTCTACTTTCTGTTTCTATAAGTTTGATTTGTTAGCTACTTCATATAAGTGGAATCATACAGTATTTGTCCTTTTGTGATTGGCTTATTTCATCTTGGTATAATGTCCTCAAGCTTCATCCATGTTGTAGGAAATGACAGAATTTCCTTCTTCTTTAAGGGTGAATAGTATTCCATTGTGTGTATACACCATGTTTTCTTTATCCATTCACCCATCGATAGGCATTCAGTTTGCTTTTACATTTTGGCTATGGTGGATAGTGCTGCAATGAACATGTGTGAGAAAATATCTCTTCAAGATCCTATTTTCAAATCTTTTGGATACCAGTTTAGCCACTCTTGAATCACTGTGTAACGTGTTGCCCAGAAAGATATACATGGATCACTCTCTTTGTAATTTGCAGTGATTCTCTGGTTCCTCCAAACCCATGCCTCAAACGCCTGCTATCTCCTAGGCTCTGGGGGACGCAGAGGAGAATAATAATAAAAGTTAATACTTCTATGATGCTGAGCATTCTTTTAAGCTCACCTGGAGAGGCAGGCCCTATTACTATTATAGCCAGTTTCAGGGAGAACACTGAGGCAGTTAACTGGCAAAGTGAGAATGGGATTTGGTCTCAAGCAGTCTGGCCACAGAGGTGCTTGTAACCCTTTTGTAACTGAACAATGTCTCCTTTGCCTTATGGCACGATAGGGCTGACAGACGAGGAGATGACCTCATTCAACAGTGCAGGAACTGCTGCAGTGTAGATAGATACTCATATGATCTGCTTTGGGTACACAGAGCGAGAAGCCCTGAGCTCTGTGAGGTTGGGCAGGAATTTTTTTAGAGGCAGAGAGATTGACCCCTGATGGGCCAATGGAAGGACCAAATGAACAAGAAGATATTTAAAGTACATTCCAGGTAAAATAAAACCCATGCTTTTCCACATCTGTTTTGCACATTCCTACATTAAATATTTGCTGTTCAAGTGCTTCCTACGTGTTAGACCCGATCCTAAGTATTTTACTATTGTCTCATTAATTTCTAACAGAGCACTGACGGGCATACATCATGATCGTCATCACAGACACGAGGAAGCTGAGGCTCAAGAGAGGTGAGGTATGATGCTCAAGAACACACAGCCAAAGTCCAAGTTCGGTTCTCCGGGCTCCAAAGGGGCGCCCTTGACACTCTGAGTATAAGGAGATGACGACTGGGGTGAGTGGCTGGGTGGTCAAGCTCCTCACCCCCGGAAACCCCCCAGGGTGCAATTGTCCAGGCAAAGGTGTGGCGTTCGCTGGTCCAACTTGGCCCGCTGACTGATAAACCTGACTGGAGTACACAGCAGAAAAGGAAAGGTTAAGAAAAAGGGCAAAGTATCAAGATCTTTCTCTGAAGAGAAGAAAGGCGTGCGTCCTCCTCCCCCCGCCGGCGGTGCGGCGCTGTGGTCCGGCGGGTGTTCGGTTGCCCTGCAGCTGCTGTTCGCCCCATTCTAAGGTTGCAGCGCTAGACTCTGTTCACCTGACACTATTGAAAAGCGGAGCGAGGGAACAGTGGCTTATCACAAGGCACCGGAGGTCTCTGTTTCTGGCTGGGTTCTACTGTGCACTTGGCATTCAGAACGCGCTTGTAGATGGACTGCCAAAATGCCAGATTTTTTTTTTCTTCCCTTTCTTTCTTTTTTTTTTTTCAGTCCAAGGTAGGGTCAGATTTTCTCTCCATCCACCCTTCTCTCCCTCCCCCAAGGTAGTAATCGCATCACAGGAAACCTGAGCTCACTTGTTTTTTGCCGCCAGCTCCTATTTGCCTGGAAAATACATTTGCTGGCGAAGACTCCGGGAGGAGCTGCATCCTGATTTATTGCTCTTTCCCTGAGAAGGTTTTGCTTCTGAGAATTCTATTGTGTCAGAACCGAGATGGGATTTAAGTCTTGCTCTAAAGAGACTGCTTTTGGTAATGGGATTAATACAGAGTATATTCTGGCCCCTCCAAGCACTGTGATGTGGCAATTTATTAAAGAGAAAAAAGAGAAGGGATAGTTGTTAAATTGCTTTGCTTGGGACCTTAAAATCCTGCCCTGATCACAATGATGGGCAAACTCAAAGGGTCCACGCTGACGCACAGGTCTTCCCTGGAGCTCTGTGGCACACCCCGTCTCCTAACTCCCTCACACACACACAGTGGCAGGGAGCCCTTGACAAAGGGAAAGGAGAGGAATAGGTGTGTTTTATCTTCAGTGACAAACATCCTTCGTGCTTTGTGAATGTGTGTTAAATGAGTGAGCTGGGATTTGGGAGAGTTGGCGATGGTGGAAATGGAAGCAAAAGGCTGAGAGAGAGTGAGAGAGAGAACAGAGGGCCACAGTGGGATGACAAAGCTGATGTCATCACCTCCTTTCTTTTCTCCACCACCAAAATCCTTTACAGTCCTGGTTTGCGAAATGCGGATGTACTTGATATGTTCATTCAGAAGACGACCTTCCTCTGTGCTAAAATGGTTGGGGAGTATTTTTTTGGGGGGAGGGAGTATTTTTAATAGAACTTAAATTTATTTCTACTTTGGTATTCTAAAAGGAACCAAAACCCAATGATACTTGATTGTGAGACAATCATGTAGTCAAGTGCTGGGCAGCAATGGCCCCAGCAGGAGTTTCTTCTTGTAGCTACCCCCGAGGGTTTGAAGAGGAAGGCTTTTATCATTTGCCAAGTCCAGAAACTGTATTTTGGCAGATATGAAGGGATGGGCATTTTTGATAATATACAGAAAGATGAAATAAGGATTACCATAGTTTTAATTATGAAAATAACCTACATCCTTTTGAAGGAACACAAAGTAATAAGCAGTCATGATCATAATTTCTGAATGTGTGGGGGTAGTTTCATACATTCCTAGTGGGGTTTAGACTTCACTCCTGAATTTCAATTTACTTGCAAAGTGTCATTTTTCATCTTCTAACTAAATTGGGGAGCTGAATAATTTGATACACAGTTGTATCTAAATACTTCCATAGAGTGGGGGTAAAAAGATTAAAATGCAACTAGAAAAAAGAGAATCTGAAAAGACCAAATCCATTATGACACCTTGCTGCACATTGCTCATCATGATGCTTAAGCTAGAGAAGATGGTTTGAGTTTTAGTATGCTGAGATCTAGAGGAACATGAAGTGGATCCAGAATCTCTGTGGACATCTTTATACAACAAAGCATACTTGGAAGCATTCCTGGTAAGATCCTGAGACACTGTAAGATCTCCGAGGTCAAGGGCATGTCTCTGTTGTTTGTAGCTCTATTGAGGACACCTAACAGAGCCTTTTTACCCAGTAAGTACTCAATAAATAATTGTTGAATAAAATGAAAAAGGAAATCTGAGACCTTTACTGGGTGAAGTGCTGATGATTCAATGTGAATAAAAGTCGTGTTTCCATTCTCACGCTATGGTGCTGGTGTGGAGAATTTCTTCGGAATTATTCCACAGGTGAGTTTTATTTGCTGAGAAACTTTTTTTTTTCTGAAGTGAATTACACCAAATGAATGCAATTCTTTGATTTTCTATAGGCTGCAGTTAAAAATGTCTAATATTTCTACTGTCATTCTTACTTTATTAATATATTCTACCATTTTTGAGATACTTTCTGTGAAAAATTTTGCAATAAAATTTGATTCATTGATTAGGTTTTTTGGTCCATATTGAGTATGCCAATTTTGCTTTTTCTATTTGTAATTTTTGGATCCCCTTCTGATCTTTATTTGCAGTGAGCCTAACTTTCCCGGGTCAGATTGGAGATTTCATAATGTAGCTGTTGCCAATCTTAATTTATGCTCATTGATTCTACCATTTGTTATAAGTGAGTTAAGAGATCATTAGTGTGTTTTTACATTCTAGCTAATTTTTAAAAAGATTTTATTTATTTGACAGAGAAAACGTGCGCTCAGGCACAAGCAGAGGAAATGGCAGGGGTGGGGTGAGATGGGGGGCTAAGTGGATGCATAGCAGACATCCAGCTGAGTAGAGAGCCCGATGCAAAGCTCCATCCCAAGACCCCAGGATCATGATTGGAGTTAAAGGCAGAAGGCAGACGCCCAGCCAACTGAGCCACCCAGGCACCTTCTTCTAGCTAATTCTTGACATAGTGTGGGATGGCTATTCTGTCTGGAATTAGTCTCCCACATTGTTAACACAGTTCTTCTGATCACTTGTATATTCCATTCTCTCTGTTAGCAGAACAGAGGATCAACATGTCCTATATAATCTCTAACTTTATTGCCTCCCATGACACATTAGGCATCATAAGTTCCAGCCAAATGGTTTTTCCACTGAATATTGCTTTAACTTTTTGATTCCTTTTGTTTATAAGGGGTTTTGGTTATGTAAATTTTTCCAATCTCTTTAGGTCTCTGTGGAGATGTTTCTGAATCTTCCAATCAGAGATAAATTTTTTAATATCTTTAATGGTACAGATATTATGTTATGTTGTTATGTTATATTATTTACTATGATATATTATGTATTGTATTATGTATATGTATTATTGTATTATGTATGTACACTGTGATATATATATATACATATTATATAGGCGACTTTGTCTTATTTTCCACATGTATCTTAAAATTCCTTGAAGGCAGGGTTTGTGTCATATTTATAGCTATGTTATCTGGGATTACTTAAAAAGCCAACTTGAATTCCTCTTTGGACCCCTATCACATAGGCTGGAGAAATGATCAGCCTCATTCCTATTGCTTCCCCTCCTGTCACCATTACTAAAGGTGTTATTATTAGGATGCCTTTATACCACCTGGAACGGTCCTTCCATTTTTCTGTATCTATGCCACATTTGTAGCACACTTAGGGTGTGGGCTGTGGGAACCTTGGGCACTGGGGGTTCCCAGGCCTAGGTTTCTCGGTAATTCATACAGCCAAACCTCTGAGGTCTTTGTCAACTCCCAAATGTGCTTCTCTGATATGGCCCAAGCCCCCACTCCTCTTACTTCCCATAGAATACACATTTTTCTATTCTATGAATTCAGGATATTTAAAATAAGCTCTTCAGTAAGTTTGTCCAAAAGGCAAAAAAAAAAAAAAAAAAAAAAAAAACCATCTTTTTGGGATGGCTTCTGACTTCTCAGCAAAATTCTCTGTATCAAGGATATCCTAGGAGCCTGGCTACCTGCTGAGAATGGGAAGGGAAGGGGGAAAAGTATATAGAATAAAAATGAATTAATATTTTTTTGAAAATCCTTCCATAAGCAAAAAGGCTTAAAGAGAGGCTGTGAGATGTGAAACTTTATAAAACTACAGGACACGATTATAGTCAGCTGTTCAACAGGCTTGACTCAGGAGACCAGACAACTCTAAGCAATAGGAAATAGGAGGAAATAAGTACAAGCAGGTGAGCTGCTGGGGATTTGGGAATTAGCAATAGCTAGACATGTCAACAAGAAAAGAAGAAGCATCAGGAAGGGTGAGCAGAAGGTGGAGGGCATTGGGACTCAGGGTTAGGACATTGGCATTCTGGAGGACTGATGGGACCCAGGTAAGATCTCAGTTCTGGAGGGATGGGCATTGGGTCAAGCATCACAACAGAGTGTTCAACAAGGAAAAACATGATAAGAATCAAATCACTAGAAAGGGATCTAAGGTTAACCATCTCCTGAAGCAGAGCTGACTTCATGCTGGGTTGCTGAGTCACTGAGCTACTTGATTATGATTCCAGAATCCTCTAATAATAGTAAGGAAGAAGATTGGTCCCCAAGCCGGGGGTGCGGCTAAACTCCAGCCTACTGCAGAAATCTGAGTTGCCCGAGGGATGGAAGAGAATAGTGAGTCAGGCAAGCTATTAAACCAGAATTTTGATGCACAGTGTTTGAAAAGGACACTGGCATAAAAATTAGTTTTCACACACTTCTCCACACATGGATACCTTCAACACTTAACTTTGAGCATACTGACCAAAATAAAAATGGCCTGCTTTTTAAAAATCATCATTTGTATTTCCTCCTCAAAAGCTCAATTGCCACAATCCAAGGTAGATAATGTCTCACATGTTAAAAATATAGTGACAATATTGTTCTGTACTGTCTTAAGAACGAATAGCATTTTCGGGTGGATTAGCGAGCACGTCGTGGATGATTGCCAGTTTGTGAGCCATTAGTCAGGAAACACTCGTGTTAGGGTAACTCTAAGACCTTCAGCTGGGCAACAACTATAATTGTTGCAGTGAAAGCACTTGGATGTTATTCAGTGACTTCATAAGCAAATAGATCCAATCTCTTTCCACTTTAATCTGTACCACATTCTGCAACCACAGAAAATTTTCTTAAACTATTAGTTAAATACATTCTTCCTTTTGCTTTAAAACTTCCAGTAGATCCTTAATATGCTTCTTGTCAAGTCCAAAGCTTTCCTGTCAAAGATCTCCACAACTTGAACTCCCTCCATCAATTCAGCTTTCTCTCATTGCTCCCAGCATAGTCTATGCCTTAATCTGTTCTCGGAATATGTCAGGCTAATCACTCATATCCACTTCTCCTTCTGTTCATGCTATTCACGATACTGAAGTACTCCTTTGGTCTTCATAGGGATACTCAGCTCCTGCCATTTTTAAAGATCAAGCTCTTTCATCACTTTCTCCATGAGGCCCTTTCCAAGAATTTTCTCCCTCTTTCTACTCTCAATATTGCAGAAACTAATGGTCATCTATCTAACATTTATTCTTCCTTTCTTTTGTAAAAATATAATCCCAATTTTGTTCTGAGCAGTTCTTTTGGAGTAAGAAGTGATAATATTCTTGCCAGTGAGACAGGAAAGAATTTGTAGGAATTGTTTTGTGATATAGACATGGCACCACCTTTTCCTCTTGGGTGCTTCTTTCATCTCCACCCTCCCCCCCTTATTGAGATATAATTGATATATCTCAATATAAGTAAGTAAGATGTACAATGTTATGATTATATATATATTGCAAAATGATTGCCACAATAAGGTTATTTAACACATCCATTACCTCACATAATTATCATTGTGCGTGTGTAGTGAGAACAATTAAGATCTACTTTCTTAGCAACCTTCAAGTATACAATACAATGTAGTCAAACCATGCTGCACATTAAATCCTCAGAACTTATTCATTTTATAACTGGAAGTTTGTTTCTTTGACGAGCATCTGCATTCCCCACCCCTGGCAACTACCAATCAATTCTCTGTTTCTGTGTGTTTGGCTTTTTTAGATTCCATATGTAAGTGATATCATACAGTATATTTCTTTCTCTGACTTATTCCACTTAACGTAACGTCATCAACCTTCATCCGTGTTGTTGCAAATGACAGGATTTGCTTTTTTCTCATGGCTGAATAATACTGCATTGTGTAATATTCATGCACATCACATTTTCTCCATTCATCTGTTGATGGACTGACACTTAGGTTGTTTACATATCTCAGCTATTGTGACTAATGTGGCAATGTACATATTTCCTCAAGATAGTTATTTCATTTTCTTCACTATATACCCAGGAGTGGAATTGCTGCATCGTATAGTAGTTCTATTTTTAATTATTTGAGGTACCTCCATTCTGTTTTCCATAATGACCATACCAATTTACATTCCTATCAACAGTGCACCAGAATTCCCTATTCTCCATATCCTTGTCAGTACTTTTCTATTTTTCATAATAGCTGTTCTAATAGAGGTGAGGTGATATCTCATTGTGGTTTCGATTTGCATTTCCCTGATGGAGTGATGCTGAGCGTCTTTTTTATGCATCTGGTGGCCATTTGTATGCCTTCTTTGGAAAAATGTCTATTCAATTTCTTTGCCCAATTTTTAATCAAATAATAATAATTGTTATTATTATTATTTTGCGATTGAGTTGTGTGAATAGTCTTGGTTCCCTTGTCAAATATTAGTTGTAAATGCATGGGTTTATTTCTGGGTTCTCCATTCTGTTTAATTGACCTATGTCAGTCTTTATATGTACCATACATACCATTTTGATTACTAAAACTTTGTAGTATAGTTTGAAATCAGGAAGTATGATGCCTCCAGCTTTGTTCTTCTTTCTCAAGATTGCTTTGGCTGTATTGTTTTTTGTATTTCTGTGAAAAATGCCATTGGATTTCAATAGAGATTGCATTGAATCTACAGATGGTTTTGGATAGTATGAATATTTTAACAATATTAATATTAATTCTTTTGACCCATAAACATGGGAAATACTTCTGTTTATTTGTGTCTTCTATTTCTTTCAACAGTGTTTTACAGTTTTCAAGGTACTGGTCTTTCATTTATTCCTTGTTTAAATTTATTCGCAATTATTTCATTGTTTTTGATGCTGTTGTAAATGGAATTGCTTTCCTTATTTCTTTTTTAGATAGTTTAGTGTTAGTGAATAGAGATACAACTGATTCTGTATATTGATTTTTTATCCTGCAACTGAATTCATTTACTAGTTCTAAAAGTTTTTCAGCTTTACTGAAGTATAATTGACAAATACATAAGGTATTTAAAGTGTGCATCATGATTACTTGATATATGTATACATATGTTGTATGATATATTTCCATTGTGAAAGGATTCCTCCAGTCTAACCTTTTTTTTCTCTTTCTTCCTTCCTTCCTTCTTCCTTCCTTTCTTTCTGTGAACATTTAAGTTCTTCCCTCTTAGAAAATTTCAATTATACAACACAGTATTATCAGCTGCAGTCACCAGATTATATATTAGATCCTCAGACCTTATTTATCTTTTTTTTTAAAGATTTTATTTATTTATTCATGAGAGACACAAGGAGAGAGACAGAGAGAGAGAGAGAGAGAGAGAGAGAGAGAGAGAAGCAGAGACACAGGCAGAGGGAGAAGCAGCCTCCATGCAGGGAGCCTGATGTGGGACTGGATCCCAGGACCCCAGGATCACACCCTGAGCCGAAGGCAGCGCTAAACCGCTGGGTCACCCAGGCTGCCCAGACCTTATTTATCTTATAGCTTGTAGCCAATAATCAACATCTCCCTATTTTCCTCACTTCTAATTCCCTGATAACCACTTTTACACTTTAACAGGTTTTTATGGTGGAGTCTTTAGAATGTTCTATTCATAAGATCGTGTCATCTGCAGGCAGAAAATTTTGGGTTTTTTTCTTTCTGATTTGGCTGCCCTTTATTTGTTTTTCTTGCCTAATTGTTCTGGCTAGGGCTTCCAGTACTATATTGAAAGTAATAATGAGAAAGGACCCCTTGTCTCATTCCAGATCTTAAAAAGTTTGCAACCTTTCACCATTGAGTATGATGTTGGCTGTGGTTTGTCATATACGGCCTTTATTACATTCCTTCTGTACTCAGTTTGTTGAGGGTTTTATTGTGAAAGGATGTTGAATTTTGTCAAATACTTTTTCTGCACCTTGATATAATCCTATGATTTTCATCTCTTTGATCTTTCTAGAACCTGGACTAGAAGTTGCAGATTAAGCAATCATCTTGTGTTTATAAAATGATCAAAAGAATGAAAACTAAATGCTAAGGATGGCAGAGCTTAATGAGAGAAGTAGATTGGGATATTGATAACATTATGGAGCTACTATACCAGTCCTGCACTATCTATAGCCATATTTTTTTCTTTTATAAGAATAATAATCCCCTCTCTAGGTAATTCAGTTAGTGACTGATATGTGCAGATTAATAGAACCCCTATCTAGTACCCCCATATACTTAAAGTCAATATCATGCCATAAATCAGTTATTTATTCTTTTATCTTTCATCTTTGCTATTCTTTTCTCTCTGATTAGTTATCTCCTTATGGATGGGTATTTTTTTAAAAAAGATTTCTTTATTCTTTTTAGAGAGGGAGAGAGAGAGAGAGAGAGAGAGAGAGAGCAGGGGGAAAGGCAGAGGGAGAGGGAGAGAGACAATCCCTAGCAGGGAGCCTGCCTGACACAAGGCTTGATCCCAGGATCCTGAGATCATGACCCGAACCAAAATCAAAAGTCAGCTACTTAACTGACTGCCCCTTTCATTACTATTCTTAGACATTGTTAGAAGCATCTAGTAAATAAGTGCAACTTATGTGCAAACACTATGTCAATCAGCCAATAACTATATATTAATGTAAACTATGTATCCAGCACAATAGACTGTAGAAGCTGGAGGAGTTTGTATTTTGAAGTAGTGTTACTGTACTACTAGAAATTAGATCTTTGCTTATGAGATTTTAGTTGTTTGTTTAAAAATGATCATTATGAGTCTTTTCAGTTACATTTCAGTATTTTATTTCATTTTTCATTGTTAATAAAATACTTATACTTTAAACAGCCAGTTTTAAAATAAATATAATAACTAGGTAGTGATAGATGGAGTCAGGTAACCTTATAGGTCTATTTAAACTATATCTTAGCATAGTACTTATTATGGGATGAATGATATGATACCATGAGGATACCCTTGTAATGCATTTCCAATGCAAATTAGAAAGAAATTTTCTTTTTTAACCATGGAAGAAGCCAAGAAGTCAACTGAGGAAGTAGAAAACTGAAACATCTGGGTGTTGGATGAATTATTTATATGAAGTTAAATTCACTAAGAATGATGAAAATAAGTGATAGGAAAACAGCCAGCCAGATACTAAAGTCATTGATGAATGCAAAAGCTTGATCAAGAGGTAAATGACAAGAAAAGGGTGAGTCAATAAGACATATTGCCAGCTTATTATATGTTGGTATCAATTATTGCTGTTAAAATATTATTTTATTACAATTTTCATTTGTATCACCAAATAATTATTTAGAAAAGTAATCTTAAATTTATAAATAAATGGTTTTCTTTTATTTGGTCTTTATTTTTTATTTGAATTTAATTATATTTTGGCTCCATAACATGGCCTACTTAGTTCCATTTTGTAGAACTTATTGATGATACCTTTGTGGCCTAATACATGTTCAGTGTTCCATTGCCATTTTGTAAAGAATGTACATTTTTTGTTTGGGAGTCTGGAGTTTGATATGTAGCTCTTCAGTTTATCTTGTTATTTATATTTTCAGATTCTAAGGAAATCAAACCCTAGCTAAACTCATTTTGTGTTAACTCAGAATAACCTGTGCATGCTGTTTTATAGTCTGTTGTGTTAAAGATAATTTGAAATGTTAGAGAATTTGAAAGATTAACCCTGTGATTCCAGCTTTAAAAGATTGATACTAGGTTTGTTATTTTAAGCTGAAAGTTGTTAAGAAAATTTGTCTAAATTCTAAAAAATTATTGAAATATTGAAAATAATTTAAGGGGCACCTGGGTGGCTCAGTTGGTTAAGCATCCAACTCTTGATTTCAGCTCAGGTCATGATCTCAGGGTTGTGAGATTCAGCCCTGCATGGGGCTCTGCACTGGGCATGGAGCCTGCTTAAGATTTTCTCTCTCTCTTTCTTACCCTCCCCTACTCATGCACATGCTCTCTCCTCTCTCTTTCTAAAAAAAAGTAAATAAATAAAAGAATTTGAGAAAAACTAAAAATAGTTGTGTAAATGCTAGGAAGGATTTATCTAGAAGTGCTGTGCCCTTGCCTGATCAAGCAGTTAAAAGAAAATACACTAATTTGAAATGGAGTTTACAATGCTTAGGGAACTGAATTAAGTCCATAAATTAAATGGTTTAAGTAGAATTTGGTAAGTTCTACATTATTTGACCAAACATTAATTAAAGATTCTCCTGAAAATTATTGTTCACGTTTTACATAAAATGTACTAAATTTATAGGTAAAATAAAAGAACTGAACTATTCAGGTAGGTTTAAAGCTTTCAGGACAATTTTGGTTTTAAATTTTGGGAAATTTATTATATCAAATATTTAAATCCCTCATAATTCTAAATAATATTTTTTGGGTACAAAAGCCCTCTTTGAGCATCAAAAAACTACAATTAATGAAAATTGATATTTTAATCAAAATTCCAGGAAGGTGAGGAATGTGTTGGGAATGGCTTTCTAAGCAAGGAAACAGAAGAAGTCTCAATGACTTTAGGGAAGAATGGTATCATGAACACAAGAATCATAGAATCCTTCCACCCTCAACTGAAATGACCAAAGGAATAATGGAATAAAGAAGCTATACATAAAATTCGAATTTTTAAAAAAGATTTTATTTATTTATTTAAGAGAGAGAGTGTAAGAAGCAGGGGGAGAGGCAGAAGGGTAGGGAGAAGCAGACTCCACAGGGGAACAGGTTACCTGATGACATGAGGCTTGATCCCATGACTCTGAGATCAGGACCTGAGCTGATGTCAGACATGTAACTGACTGAGCCACCCAGGCATCCCAGCTATACATAAAATTTGAAAGAAGACTGTATCTTATGAACTTTCATGAATCTTTGCTAGGTCCATTGCAGATAAGACCAAATTAAAAGAAGGTATAAAGGGGTTATGACTGTCCTTTTTAAGAAAGTAGAATAGTTTTACAATGTAAATGACAGATATCCTTGGAAAAATGCCATTAACATCCCTTAATTTTGAGGGTCTAGGATGGAAGCAAAGGATGTGGGGCCTCTATAATGGGTCAGGGGACTATTTCATTTAGAGTCTCTTTCACCATTGCAAATCAAAAGTTTGGAAGCAGAATGTCCAATAGCAGTGTAGGCACACTAGGCAGGAAGAAGTGTGCTTCACCACAGTCTCTTTCAGGGAGGATCCCTGACAAGTGCTCATCATGTGGCTAGATTTATTCCAAATAGTGCACAAATCAATGGGCTTATGATATTGTGGGGGAGGGAGAGTGAAGAAAACCTTGAATAGAAGGGCTTTTAGATCTGGAAAAATAACAAAGCTTGAGTTGGAAATTGGCTCAGAGTTATAGGGAAATAGCCAGGCTCTACTTTTCCCTGCTGAGCCTTTGCGCACTGAAAATTAAGGCCTAGTATTTGCTCCCCTACTTCCTTCTGTGGTTGCATTAGGGATAACCAGGTCCTATCTCATTGGAGTTCTAGACTATGGACTTCTGGAAAATGGGTGGGAGGGAATCTGGTCCATACCAGACCTTCTTCAATCTTCTGGTTAGCTGTAGAATTTGTGTTATTCAATGCAGATTTGAGGACCTAAGAAGGTGGTGTATACCTGGCTTCTTTGCATCCCCGATTTGTTAGAGTAATGGAACTTACTGGGTGTAAAGCATGCAGCAGACCTGTAACTACTTCAGTGCATGCAGTGCTTTAATGGAGGTAGCATGTGTAGTCAGTGGGAGTAGGTAGGCGGCTGGACCTAGGGGGTCTGTGGAGAGGCTGAACTCTACTGGGGCATTGACAGTTAATGTTGGATAACAACTGATGACAAGTTGTCTGTTAGCATTTTAAAATGGATATATGTCAAATCCATCAAACTTCAGTCTTAGGCCAGTTTACTCCTGCAATGAGTTACAAGAGAATAACCATCGTTATCCTAAGATTATATTTATTACCAGGTCCTGCTTATTGTCAGGGAAAACAATTCATAGACATTTTACCCTGTGTCTTTGCCATAACCATGCAGCCTGGTTAGGAAACATTGGTCCAATACAGCTGTCATTGAAGTTGTTATTTATTTTCTGGCATTCTTTACTTCTTTGGCATAAAGATCAGGTGATACAACTAAGGGATCTGTCCATATAAACTCATAACTGAGTGAGCAAGGATCTACTTCATGTGTGCTTTAAAGTAACAGTGTGGTTTGATGGGGAAGACCCAGGGCCCAGGGTCTTTGCCACTGACTAGTGTGTGATTTTTGCATGGGTCACTCAATTTCTCCTACTCTGTTTTCTCATCTGGACATGTGGTAACACTACCTATAAATTGTAAGAATTAAATATTTAAGTTAGGTAGCATACATCCTCTAACATGGTACCTGAAACAGAAAACGTACTCAATGAACATTGGCTATTCTTTAACTATAGCTTATAATTTATTCCAGATGATAGTAAAAACTCTTGACTTGTTGATTTTCATCTACATAGAGACTCAAAACTCAGCTTTAAAGTGCAGAGAGAGAGAATAATTCCAAGAAACCTGAAAACCCTTCTATTTTAATGTCATTCCTCAGTCCTGGTGTATTTGAATACCTATTTAAACCTTAGGGTTTAAGGCGGGGACATCTCAAAGGGCATTACACACATGTTGCTTTTTTTTTAGAGAGAGACTGACTTTCATTCCATTATTTTCTAATAGCTAGAAGTCATGCCAGGCATTTTGCTGTGTTCTCCCTGTAGATGAGCAGTGAATACTAGGGTAAGAGGAATAGGGGTATAAAGGGTAAGGGAGAAATCAGGATGAGAAAAGTGAGAGCAATAAGAAACACTATTTCTCTCTGTTTTGTGTTTGCCCATTCATAGATGTCACATGTTTGAGAAGGTGGCCTGTATAACTGACTTCCTGATATGCACAATTTGGTAGAGTCATGGAGTTTAGTGAATGTGACGCAATCAGCAGACACACCCAACTCCTTCAGCATGCACAGTAATTAGCATAGGTGATATGAAGAGTGGGTGGGCTGGACGAGGTGGGTATGGGAAATTAATGGAAGATTGGGCAGCACTGCAGTTTTGAGAACTGATTTTGAAAACAACCCAATGATGGTTTGTCTCTGCATTCAACAAATACCTACACCCATATTAACTTAGTTTCTATGCCAGACTCCCTGGGTAGTTCATAGGTACCTTGAAGGCAGATACCATGTCCTATTTCTCTCCATATACCCTCCCCTAGCAGAGGCACTCCATAAATATCTGATAGATGAATAAGAAAATAAACGAATAGTCACAAAGCAAAGTAGCCTGAGGTTACTGAACTGAATGTGTCCTGCAATACTGAAAAGTTGAGACTGTAACTTCAGCAAATTTTTTTAAGAGGCCACTTCTGTCCATTTACATGTGGGAAGAAATATCACTCACTATCACAAAGTAGAGACACACAGTCTTTATTTGGTAAACAATGTGCATATGCATGTATATATTTAAAACTTTAAGGTAGCTACCTATGGAAATTGGGATATGTCATAAAATTTGATTTGTATAGTTTTTTTGATTGAATCTTGACTGATACACCATTATTCTTAAAAAAAAGAAAAATATTTGGCCTGAGAAGACCAAATGTTTACATGAAAAATTGTAGCCAGAACTCAGTAGTGACTGCCCTCTCTGAATGGGACATGTATAATTTATAATTCTCCGCAGTCCCCACCTACTCATTTTACTCATATATGTTCCCTACTTGATCTTGAATAGAGGCTTGAGTTTGTGACCTCTGCAGCAGATGATGGCCTGGGTTAAAAGGGATACACAAGGAAGAAGGGGATACCTCCTCTTCTTCCAAAAATATTGTGAGAAATCTGATTGGACCTGATGGGGGGCTGATGTGCTTGGATTGGAGAGAATGCACACCTGCAGAGCAGGTGCATTAGGGGGCAAAGCTGATACAAGAGTTTGTGCAATGAGAGATGGAGGGAAAAGCAATGGAAGATTCCAAATTCCAGTTCATTAGGCTGCATAATGATCCTTTGTGGTCAACAAAGACCACTCTTCTAGCAATTAGGGGCTTGCAATGAAAATACCTGTTTCTGAAGGGGGGAGAGCAGAACGGAGATAGGCTGAGATTGTACTCAGTCCAAACTACCTCATACAGCTCTCTGGTTCTTAGAAGTCAGCCAATTCAATTTACTTACATTTGGCTTCCACTTTCAAAAACACATACATTGGATGACACAATCTGTTATATTAGATTTACTAATATTTTACTGTGATACAGCAAAGAGCAGGCCAAGTATCTTAGACACATGAGATTTATGGCCAGTGATTAATCTTGTAAAAATAATGAATTGCCACTGAAAAGGGGGAAAGAACAGATTCTTTCCCAAACAGGAAAGGAAATCTAACCCACTCATTTGATGGATGAGTATTTTTTTAAGAAAACAAACAAATAGAAAACATTGGGGAATCTAAAAAATCTCTTCCTGAACACCCAACAGTCAACGTCTTCCAAAACCAACTTGGTGGGTGCAGTTGGCAAACTGAATTGGACCTCTCACCTTAAGAATATTAGCAAATTGCAATGGGTACGCTCCAGAAGAAATACGATATTCTCGTGCTAGGACTTTCCAGCAGGAATACAGCTTCTACAGTTGGCAGGCACTAACTGACACTCGCAAACAGGTCCAGTTTGAAAGATGAGGATTCAGGATGCAGTGAACAGCATATTTTTCTTATTATTTTTCTGTGTATCTAGCCTTTTGGAAAGAAAATAGCAAAATGTTTCTGAAACTAAAATTCAAATGACTTATAAAAGCCATCCCTTTATCTTTTCTCCAATTTTTACGTTCCTTTTCTATAATTTGAAAGGAGGAAAATGAAATTTATTCTTTGTTAGATTTAGAGGAAAAGGAATTTCAATTTTTTCAGGAGGAAGACTATATAGCAGATTGGCTAAATCTGTAAGTGCTCATGTACATACTATATTTCTGGTAGCATGCTTGCTCATTATCAGCTTTTAAATGAAAAACCCGTCTTTTCTGAAGTGGTATTAACCTATGGTACATTGCTTTTTTTTTTTTTTAAGATTTATATAAAAATTCAGGCAAGTCTTGCTTCACTGGTTTTTCATGAAAGAAAACATTTCCTTTGCAGATTGGAATTAAAAAATGCAACTATTGGAGTTGTTTTCCTTTTCCTTCCTCTAAAACCAAGAAACATATTTTTCTTTCTGCACCAAGACCATTACTGAACTATCAGATGACCAGTTGGGTCCTGAAACCAAGATATTTATAGTCTGTAAATATTTTTATGGTGGTAGTGGTGAAGAAAGGGGTGGTCTTCCCTATACACACAGACCGCCTTATAATTTTTTTTTTAACATTTAAAAGTAAAGTCCATTTTTCCTGCATGAGAACAAAGCAATCTAAGTCGTTGCTGGGAGGATGTATGGTGATTTTCTTTTATTACACTCTCAGACATTGTGGATCTGTGAATATACAGATTACAGATCAATTTTTATAGTTCTCTTTCATGAACAAATGGATACTGAGAAATTAAAAAGGTTTATAAGCATAGACAAAATTATATTTCAAACATGGCATTTTTTTTTTTTTCTGAACGAGTTTTGTGTCAGAGTGTGTAGTCCTGGAAATAAAGTAACTCAGGAATTTATTTTAGAAAATATTGCTGTTTGTGCATCAAAGGCAATTTACTGATGTATAAGTCAGCTCTGCTTTGGTAACAAATGATTCTTCAATCTCAATAGCAGAATAACAAAGGTGTCTGAGGATCAGGCTGTGGCTCTGCTGCATGTGATCCTCTTATTATAGGATCTTGGATAAAGGAGCAGTTTTTATTGAAAACATGTCATTTTCATACCTAAAGCAAGAGATACTCACCATGGCTCTTAAAGCTTCTGCTTGGATATGGCATGAGTCACACATGCTGTGGATTAAAACCAATCACATGGCTAAGACTGGTATCAATGGGGCAGAGAGGTATATTCCCACAAGAAGTCATTGTAGTTTCCATGGCAATGGGGAAGATGGATAATTACCCTAAAGGAAAGAGAAAACAAATAATTGAAAATCACACTACAGTCTACCAGGATAATCATGAAGTTCTATAAAGCCGTTCCAATCTAGCCATTACATTACCAACTTGCCAGAACCCACCCATTTCCAGAACCCACCCCTACTTCCATGATTTACATCAGGACTCTCCCAGCCCTGAAGGATACATCCAGTGTTCCTTCCTCCTCTGGTTTGATGTGCCCTCAGGATATTAAAAAAATAAATTGTATTATTTGCATCAGCAGAGAAAATTTAGAAGGGTCAAAGTTCTAGAAAGTTCTAGAAGAAAAGCATTATAATATGGCTCACAACTGGAGACTTGCTCAGTATTCCTAATTTCTTCTGCCTTCTCTTACTCTTTTTCTTCCAACTTCTCTTCTCCCCTTCCCAAAATATGTACATTTTATTTATTGTATCTCTCATTTTTTCTTAATTTCTCCTCTCTCCTATTCCCTTTTCTCTTTTAATCTCATTAACTCATTCCTTCAGTCAATCAGTATTATTCCTAAATACATCTAGAATACCAAGATAAAACAGACATGGTCCCTACCTCAATTTATGAAATACGAAAATTCTACTAAGTCTGTCCAAGGTACTTTATAATTCTGAAATCCTATGACTATTTTTTCCCCAGTGTATGCAGATTTACAAGAGAGATTAAAGATATACAAAGTTAGCTGCAATATCAGGTAAAACCTTTTAAGTGCCAGAAAAGGATAATTATAGTGTTATAGAAATTCAGTAGGAGGAGATTATTTTTAGGAGGGGTTGACAAATAGATCATTCTCATTATCTGAATTTTTAAATCATTTCCCCTTTAAAAAATTTCCATTCCTCTTCATTAACTGATTCTTTCTCTTTCAGATATTTTATTCTTGGTGACTAGACCAGGGCTCTGAATCTAGTTCTTATAAACCAGGACTCTTTTGTTTGCAAGTTACAGAAACCCAGTTCAAACTGGCTTGAGCAGAAAAAGGGAATGTTCTGCCTTATAAAATGGAAAAGCATCAGGCCTATAGGCATAGAGTCTAGGTATTTAAGAGATGTCCTCCAGGGGCCCCTGGGTGGCAGTTGGTAAAGTGGCTGACTCTTGATTTCAGCTCAGGTCATAATCTCAGGATTGTGGTATTGAACCCTGAGCAGGGTGCCATGCTTAAAAAGTCTCTCTCTTTCCTCTCTGGGTGCCCCTACCCACAGGTGTTCTCTGTCTCTAAAAAAAGAAAAAAAAAAAAAAAAAGAATGTCATCAAGAATCTATTTCTCCCCCCAATTTTACTGTTCTTAGCCTTTTTTCCTATCTCACTCTCTGTCAATTCTACTCCCTGCAGATATTGTCAAGCTTGTTTTTGTCATTTAACACATTAAAGCATAGTTTTATAACTTGTCTGATTATAACAATCTTTGTGGATCTCTTTATGTTGTCTGTTGTTTCTTGTCCACAGTGACTCTTTTGTGTGTGTGTCTCCTTCTCTTTTATTTTGTGCTGGTTATTGTATTTGAAAAATCATTGGTTGGAATAATGTGAATTCAGGATGAGGGTACTTTATTCCAGGGCAAGTTTTGAATTTGCTTCTGTCAGCGCCTGTGGGGGACTATCAGTCCAGGATCATCTTAATTCAAATTCAATGCTTGAGTGTCTCCACCCAGGTGAGGTAAATCTTGGATCCTAAATGTGGTGAGGGCTAGTTTACTGCTGAACCACTCTGACTCTTAAGTATATAGCAGGGGGTACCAGGTTATTGTGAGGAGGGTCTTCTATTTAATTCCCCAATTAGTATCTATCCTTGATTTAAATTTCTCTTTCTCTTTCTACAAGAAACCCTCCCTTTCCAGAGAAAATGGAAATTTGCATTTTTATGTTGGGTAAATAGCCTCAGGATGAAAGTGGTTTCTGTGCTCACTTAACATCCTGGGTTCTTTGGCCTGTTATTCCTTACTATCTTGTTAGCTCTTTGTGGCTGTTGGAAAGATATTTATTATATTCAGCATTTTAAAAGTTGTTTTCAGCAGAAGAGTTGGTTCAAATAATGTAGCCAGCCATTCCTGGGAATTGGAAATCTTCTCTCTGAAAACCCTGCTCTGTGCTTCATCATTCCTGATCCTTTCTTTCTGTTGTGTGCTCTCCCAGTTTTCTGTCCCATTCTTTCATTGTACTCTGCCTGTGGAGAGACTGGGGTTACCAAACCTACATTTTTTAATGTGATGTAATGGATCAACTTCTCATGATTTTTGATGAACATCTTTATTTCTCTGTCTTGAAATTGATGGTATAAGGTGCTTCTTATTTCTCCAAAGTACTGTCATCTTGGTCTATTTTGGACTCTGGAATATCTATTTTTCCAATTTTGAATTACTTCTACCATCTGAAAGCATGATAAGAATTATAAGGTGATACAAGCAAGGAGTACCAAATAGTCAAATAATGTTGCCTATTTAGAATTGTATTACGTACATGTTTGGCTGCATATTTCCTTTACTTCCTGTCCTCTTCAGGGAACATTTACTAGCCTTGTTATTATTCTTGTAATCCCCTTAGATTTGATTCCCTTTCCCAACCCCAAATTTTCTTCTTGGATTGTTCATTGATTCTCTTCCTCTACATAGTTGGTTTAGTGTTCATGGCAACTTTATAGAACACAACTACCATGAAAGTCTATTGTGTGTGTATAAATATATCATACATAGTATAATCATATACCATATATGACAAAATATGTATATAATAATTAACCTCTGAACTGGTTTCCCTCCAGGGCATTTTAAGTATTGCTGAAATAATTATCTTCCTAAGGTAGAATCAAATATGTTACACCTTCTACTTAAAAAAAAAAATCTTTAATTCATACTGAAGATAAAATTCCTTGGTGTTACCATGGAAATCCATTCACCTGCAACATGTCTGCAGTTCACTTTGCCAATTTAAACCTTTATCTTCCATCCCTCTCTCCATACCCTATCCCATTAGTACACTGGTTTATTAGGCTACTATTTCCCTTTAAATCTCTGTTTTCTATCACTTTTGACTTTAATGCCCTTTCTTGCTTCCCTGATAATATCCTATTCAGCCTTCGAAACCAAGATTATATGTCATCTCTGTAAAGTTTTTCTTGATACACAACAGCAGTAATTACTTTTATATTTATTTCCAATTTACATTTGTCACTGTTGCAGAGGAAGTTACAAACAAGGAAAGGGGGAAGGCTAGAATAAACTCTGTGTTTGGATTGGAATGGGAGTGTATATAAAGAACTCACTCATGATTTTAACTCTGATGCTGAGAAAAACTAGATGCTATGATACTACTTGCATTGTATAAACCCAGCACTCAGATCTCGGTTTCCAAATATAATTCTCCACTAAATAGAACCAGTCCTTTTTGGAGAAAATGTTCTTTGCAGGACTGGAACTGGGAAAACACAAGATAAGTCTGGAAGTTATGGTTGTTCCTAAAATTGAAAAAAATACTTAAAGAATGTTGGAACATGTGAAAAGAACACAGAACCCAGCTTAAGATTCTCCCAAAGACCAAATCTGGGAGAAATTGAGAATCAAAATAGATATGGTAATACAATATAATCCATTGGACAAAATAAAAATCGATGGATGGGTCTATACAGATATTAATCAATTGATAAGGAAGAAGAGAAAGCTCTCTCTTATGATAGGCAACTAATAAATGTAGAAGAAATAACATATTTAGAAAGTCACCATTTGGCAACTGTCAGAGTAATAATTGATTTGAATAAGAATTATTAAGGAATGGGAAAAATAGTGAGTGAATGTTTGATGAGAGAGAAAATAGTTATATAGTCCCAAAGTGTTTTTCATAAATTAATTGTTAATGTCAAAAGGAAAAATAGTGACTTTACCATTTAAGATCTGACAGACAATATCTTAACCAAGTAATGGATAATGGGACAGGTCAAGTATCGTGTTCCTCTTGATATGATGCCCTGATAACATCATGGCATTAATTTCATAGTATTCCCCCTATAAAAGGCATAAGCTGAATCTAATTATGAGGAAATATCAGACAAATCGAAACTAAAGGACATTCAAGAAAAATTGACTGTGTTCTTCAAAAACATCTAGGCCATGGATGACAAAGAAAGACTAAGAAACAGTTTCAGGCTAAAGAGGATAATGCAGCATGACAGTAAAATGTAGTATGTGATCCTGGATTCTCTTCTGACCTGGGGAACAAGTAGCTGTAAAGGACATATTAGACAACTGAGAGCATTTGCATAGAGGCTCTGAGTGAGATAATGATATTATATTAATGTTAATTTTCCAAATTTTGATAACATTAAGACTATATAAATGGATGTTCTTGCTCTCAGGAATATACACTGGAGTATTTAGGAGTAACAGACCATATTTAAAACTTCCTCATCACTGGTTTCAAAAAATACATATAGGTGTAGAGATAGAGTGAATGATAAAACAAATACACTTGGCAAGATGAGCACTGGATGTTATGCTATATGTTGGCAAATTGAACTCAAAAAAACAAACAAACAAATACAGTGAAATTTAAATAATTGGTGATACTTGGAGAAGGGTATTTGTAGTTTTTTGAAATTGTGTCAAAATAAAAACTACAAAAAGCAAGTAAACTCTTTGGGAAACAAAGACAATCTCTTGTTTATTTATTTACTTTTTATTGTTTAACCCTTCCCAGTAATATCTATATAATATATATACGATATAATATAAGCTCCATAAGGGTAGTGATCTTGTCTTCCTCTCTCAGCACTGTATCATCAGCACCCATAATGGTGTCAATATATAGGGCTTCAATAATTATTTGTTGAATGAATAAAAAAAATATGGAGACAAATAATGGTAGAACACTTTTTTGCCTTTAATTTTGCACTCTTCTGAAACCTTACTAAATCTAAGGTAAAATATTTTACCTAAAAGAAGGAAAAATTCTCAAAGAAAGGAGTAGTAAAGATGACAATTGCCTACCCCTCAGCTGTTCCTCTTAGCAGAATATTAGGAATATTTACCTTTAGGAAGTCCGACCAACTATATTGAGAATAATTAAATAAATTATATTTTGATTCCTCTCATGAAATGTCTCAGTCAGTTTACTTATGGTCCACTTTTCCTATATGGTAAATCTCAAGGTGACAAGCATCACCCAAATGATTGTTTTCTTTTAAATTGGCTTTTCAATGTCTCATTTTAAAATGTAAGGAAATAGGAAAGAATGATGAAATGTCAAGAAAATCCTTAAAGATGGAAGGTAAGGAGCAAAATAAACACAGAGTAAAGCAACTGTAATAAACAAGACTGGGCACCAAAAGGAATATTTTAAAAAGATAGAGAGCTCTTGTAATTAAAATAATGAGAAGGATAAGAGAAAACTATTTTTTTAATTTAATTTATTTATTCATGAGAGACAGAGAGACAGAGAGAGAGAGAGAGAGAGAGAGAGGCAGAGACATACACAGAGCTGGCTGAGAGAGAGAGAGAGAGAGAGAGGCAGAGACATACACAGAGCTGGCTCCCTGCAGGGAACCCGATGTGGGACTAATCAGGGACTCCAGGACCATGCCCTGGGCTGAATACAGGTGCTCAACTGCCGAGCCACCCAGGCATCCCGGGAAAATTCTTTGTATGACTTGAAGGATAAAGTTGAGGCCATATTCCAGAAAGTAAAGTAAAAAAGACAGAGATGAAAAATAGGAGAGGAAATATAGGAAAATTTAAAAGACTGCTCAAATGTTCAATATTTGGAAAACGGGTATTCAAAAAAAAAAAAAGTGGAAGGAGGGGAGAGAAAATGTGTATAGGGGGGAGAGAGATAATCCACAAAATAACCAGAGATCAGTTGAAGGACATGAATTTGCAGGTTTATAGGGCCATCGAACCTCCAGCAAGAATAATGAAAAAAGATCCACAGCAAAGTACTGACAGTGAAATTTTAGATCTCTGAGCTTCTGGGAAGGGGCAACAGACAGCAACATAAAAAAGAATCCGTGATTAGAATGACTTTGGCCTTCTCACAGTGATATTGGAGGGTAAAATATAGCCGGGTAATGTCTCCAAGCTATCAAAGAAAAATAATCTCAATCTAAAATTTTATATTCAGCTAAGTAACCAGTTGTGAGGGTAGAATAGGGACATTTTTAGATACACAAAATCTCAAAAAATTTATTCCTATACAAAAGTTTTCAAGAAACTCTTGGTTTCTTGGAGAATGTCCTTCACCACAGTGAAGGATTAACTAGGAATGAGGAAGATGTGGGACACAGGAAACAAAATCCACCAGAGGTGAGAGGGAAAGGGAATTCCTAGGAAGATAGTGAAAGGACATCCCAGAATGACAACTATGTATCAGGGCCAAAGGGTAACCGGCTCAGATGAAGCATTCCAGAGCCTTCAAGAGGAACTTTAAGAAGTTGAAACTGATGGTCTACTTGGTATCAATAAACATATTAGGAGGTGGGTAAGAACACCAGAAGAATGTTTGCATTGAATTTCTGGTAAGTCACAGAAAACTCTGCAGAAGAGAAAACAAAAAGTTGCAAGGGAAAGTAACAGTAGTTATAATTTACTGCATGACATGGCTCTGAATAAAACATGACGACTCACTATTGATCTGACTGGGGGACCCCAGGGTGGCTCAGCAGTTGAGCGTCTGCCTTAGGCTCAGGGCATGATCCTAGGATCCCGGGATTGAATCCTGCATCCAACTCCTAGTGAGGAACCTGCTTCTCCCTCTGCCTGTGTCTCTGCCTCTCTCTGTGTGTCTCTCATGAATAAATAAATAAAATCTTAAAAAATATATGTTGATTTGACTATAACTGAAAGATGGGGGGATGGTGTGTAGGGAAGAAGCGGGAGGAAAAGGGGTTAAGTTCTCTCTCTCTTTTTTTTAAACATAGAAAATCAATAGATAATCTTTATGTCAGCCATGGTTTAGTCAGGAGAGCAGATTCACTGGGTGGTATAGCTGGAGTTATTATAGGAATTAGATCTCACAGAATTGTGAGAGAAACTGAGAAAATAAAGGTCTGGAAGGGGAATTAGAGGACCAGAGGAGTTACTAATGTGCGTGACAAGCCAAGCATGCCCAACCATCATAGTGCTACGGTAAAGGGGGAATTTGTGGAGAAGTCTCTGGAAATCTATTGTCTCTACAGCTAATTGTCTAGTTGTGGGTCTGGGATCTCCGGGTGGGCTCTATGTAGAAAAGTGGGTTTCAAGCTGGTACTTACTATGTACCTCAACTTCTATCCATTATCACATCCTACTACAGAAAGACCTTCAGAAAGTCTTGGCCACTGTTTTATTTCTGTCCTCCAAATCTTGTGTAGATTCCTCTTTTAGCCAGCTCTAACTCAACATCATTACATGGCAGGGGATTTGGGAAATATGGTTCCCAACTTTACCCAGGTGGAAGTAAAAACTGCAACAGTCCATCCTCTTGATAATCTGGTATCAATACACACCTCAATTGACCACATTTAAACTCCCAGAGAAAGATAAAAGCAAATTTATACTTCCACAGAACATGGCACACCTATCTACACAGAAACATATTGATCTTCCCAAAAGAGGATATACAAAGTCTCACATGTTCTTTTATTCATCTTGGGGTGATATTCATTCTTTTAGCTGAATCACACTATTTCATATTTCATGGTGTAATACTGTGAAATAAGGTTAATAATCTATACATCTTATGTTAGATAGCAGAGGAATAAGAGATGACAAAACACTAATCTTTGATATTCCTATCCAATGAAGAAAGAAATGCTTATTTTCTGTTTCTGCAACTAGTCATATGATTGTAGTTGGCATTTGTAACTTACTCTTTCCCTAGGACTGAAATAGATATGCAGCCTAGTAAAGTCTCATTTGATTTATATAACAGAAAACCTTCAGGTTTGGTTAACAGAAATGGAGTCACCACAATACAGAGTCACAGGCCCTTAACCAATCCATACTTGAGCCAATTCACAGCCCCAGAGCTCCTTGAATGTAGAGAAGGTCAGGTCTCTTGAGCAAGGATCCTCACTGTGAGTCTTTCTCCTGGCCATCCCCAATAGGACCTGGGGCCATTTACTCAGATGACTGTGTTTTGGGTAGATGGAAGTAACCAGATTTTGGGGCACTAGTATTAAATTATTAACACCTCAAATGTCAAGAGATAATGATACACTATATGTTGATTAATTGAATTTAAATAAAATAAAATGTTAGGAGAAGGGGCTTATGAAGACTGGATGATTAACGGCATTTTGGCTTGGGTCCATCTCCCAATGGGCCTAGTGGGTCCCCAAATTCACACCATGGATATTTCCTGTTCTGGAATGCAAAGTTAGAGCAGACATACTCAGCAACTAGAAGACCCCCACCCTGTCCCTGCCCCCATTGGTTTTCTGACCTGTGTATATATTTCTGTATTATCATATATCTAACGTGTATATTGTTATTTTAAATTTTTCTATACTAATTCAAAGTTAAAGTGGTTTATAAAGATACATTTAATACTGCAAAGTAAGTACATTGTGAGAAAAACACAGCAAAGGGCAAAGAGAACTAGAAACATAAAACGGAGCAAGAAATGAGACTAGTACATAAATGCCTGCCTCTCTTTCGTCCTTGCTGATGGTAAGCCACAAATTTGCTCTTGAACAGTAATGCAATTCATTATAACTGTAAGCTAAAGACAAACCACTTGCTTAGGAGAAGTATATCTATTTTAGATACTTGCTCTGAAGAGAGTTCTGGGAAGGGTATTTCCTGCTGTCAGAGATTACCTGTCCTGTTGTTTATCCCAATTAGCCTGGCTAATTGAGTGTCAAACAAAATATTCATATTTATGAAACTGAGTCTAAGTCTTAAAATAGCTGGGAATCATTTTGTGGCTCTTGTCATTAACCAAGTGTAGTAACACTTCCTTCCAGCAACCACATTCACCCAGAAAAGAATGGACATGACACATATTACTTTAGTTCAAAAGAGTTCAGAGCACACAGATTAAATAAAGGAAATAATTGTAAAACTTCAGTCAGATCTTGAGTTTTCTCTTATGAGCTGGTCTGAACTGGATTTCCTTTGAAGAGAGAGCCTCCTGGATCCCTTCCATGAAGATGGAGAGCAAAATGAGAAATCAGCCTTATCACATCAGTCTACAGAAGAGTTCTCAAGTGGCAGAACATAGTATTAACATTTGGAGAAGTCAAATATTTACACATTTTTCAAATGTTAAATAAGTGATTATGGTGCAGCTTTTAAAAACAACAAATTAGCTTGGATAAGGACTGGTCAGTGACCCTGCTGAGGATCTTTCATATTAATTAATTTAATTATTTCATACACAATATAATAAATGAACATAGGCTCTGACATACAACCAGTAAAATAAATATTCAGCTTACATTTAACAGGAAAAAAGATACTATCAATATTGATGCAATGGCCAAAATGCCATAGTTTGTTTTGATGTAATTAATGGATAAATTCTAGACGGGCAAGACAACATTAACAAATTTCAACAAGTAACAAAATGCGGGAAACTTTAAATCTGAGAATATGAATATCTGATAGCGTAAAAGACAAGAGAACTCTAAATAAATTAGCTAATGAAAATGAGAGTTGGAGCCAAAGTCTGCCAAATCTGTGAATACAAATATGAAAGATTCAGAAAATTTTAAATCTATTATAATGTAGCCACATCACACAGTCATAAAATCACTAATATGGTTTTTTAACATCAAAGAATGTATTAGAAAACTTTCAAATGAAAATTTTAAAATGGCAGGGGGAAGAGTTTTTACAAGTAGGACACAAACAGAAGTCTATACAAGAGAACACTGACAAATTTAACTGCACAAAAATATTTTAAAGTTTGCAGCATGGTCATTATATACATTAAAAAGAAAGAGAAGAATCATAAACTTGAGAAAATATTTGTAAGAAAATCACAAGATTATGTGTGTGTATATATGTGCATATATACAGATATACATATTATATATATATTTATATATATATATATATATTCTACAAAGCAAAAATAAATGACCAAGAATAGAGAAAAAAAAGAACATAGATAATTTTGGAGAATTCGTGGGAAAGGAAATCGGAATCGCTTAAGCATATTAAAAACACATAATTTTATTTAAAAGAAATAAAAATTAAAACTACTGAGGTATCACTGTTTGCCTAGGAGTATCAAAGATGCAAACATGTTGGCCAGTATATAAAGAGATGGTCACTTTTATACACTGTGATTTGATAGAACCTCTGCGGGAGGTAACTTTAAGAATGCACACACACATATCCAACTATTTGATCCAACTTTTCTACTTTTAGGAATCTATAATGCAAAGGTAAAATGAACCATGAAAAGGTTAACTGAAGAGTTGCTTGTAACAGAAAAAGATGAAGACAACTTAAATGGCTTTTGGTAGGGAGCTGGCTACATACAACCATACAATGAAATTATATGTGATTGTATATAAAGGAAAGTTTTTTAAGAGCTGATACCAAATGAACTTTAAGATACATGAAAAAAAAATCAAGGTGCAGATTAACGAATACTGTTTTCCACTAGTTGCATAAAAGATAGGGGCAAGACTATATATAGTATCTACACACACACACACACACACACATTCACATTTTCTTGATAAGCACAACATATCTCTGGAGGTATACTTAAAACCTGGAAGGTTATACCCAAATAACTGGTTGTCTCTGAGGAGGAGAATTGGGTGGCTGGCAGAGAGCCTTTTCCTTATATCTTCTTTTTTAAGGATTGAATTTTAGCTGTATCAATGAGCTACAAGCTGGGAAAGTAAAGTGCACAAGTTGCCTTCCATCTATAACATCATTCCCTAACTCTGCCCTTACTTGACCTTCTCTATCGCCAGTGAGTGGTATGAAGTCAATCTCACCAGTATGTTTCTCTGTAAACAGACACCAGGCACATATCTATTTATAAAGCTGGTTTAATGAAACCACCATTTAAACTCAGTTTGATGAAAAAGTCCACTGAGTCTCCAAGATGGAGAAACTGTGAGCTGTGAGGCTCAACAACAACACATTCAGAGTTTAGAAATGAAAGGAAGCAGAAATATGGGATTAAAGTTAATGATAGTTTAGGATCTGCTAGGGTTGTATTTTTTAGTAGCAAGAACATTCCTGGGTTCTTGAAATCAGGAAAAATATTCAGTGAATAGCAAAAAAAAAAAAAAAAAAAAAGTCTGCATTATCAACAAAGTAGCCTCTAAGAGATGAAGTATGTGGGCCTCTACGTACCCCAAGAACTAAGTGTGACAGATTTTGGAGGTTCAGTGGTATCCTCTAAAAAGCAGAGACAGACCAGGAGCGAGCATAAGAACAAAGGAATTAAGGCTCTTCTCCCAGAGCCTATTCTTGTCTTAAGAGCAACAACCAAACTTCAGCAGAAATGGTGCTGTTAAAATTCTTTTTGTTTTTTTAAATGAAATTGATCTAGTTGTTCACTAAACTGAAAAGGATCTCGGGCTTTAAAAAATTCCAACTGTGCAACCTAAACGATTGAAATTATGGAAAGTAATCTTCAAAGGCAGAAGGTTGAAAGTGGCCTGTAATTTAACTAATGAATGGCATCTTTCTACACTGAAAATCTATCAATGATGAGTTTGTCTTCACCTGGGTTAGACCTCATAGAATCAAAAACTTCTTGATAGAAATAGAAAATTGATTGCCAACCAGAACATGGCAGAGATGGAAGAGATTTTGTTCTAATTTCCTGAGAATACTGCCAAGGAAACTAAGATGCAGAAAACTGCCAAAAGTGACCTTAGGTGGTTAGTGGTACAGTTATATCTACTTAGTCTTGTGCTCATTTTGCCCTTAAATATTTTAAAAGAAAAAAATTAATAAATATTCTAAAAGACACTGATAACCACTGATCTTGAAGGGGCCTCAAAGTTGTACAGAAAGACAGCTTTATTAGAGAAGTCTTTATTCTCCTAGGCTTTTAACTTCTTTAGAAGTACAATAAATTTGGTGTGTGCCTCATATGAGTGGTATTTATGATGAGGGAGGAATATCTACTGGAATATTGAGCCATCATGCTAAATGCTAGGCCATTCCCTACGCTGAAATGTTTCCAATTGCTTCCAATTCTGTGATAAAAATCAAAGACTCTGAAAGCTGAGAAACAGATCTACTATTCCTGCAATGTGTTTTGTCAACTCTTTTTGTGCCCTGTGGGCCAGTCTCAGGGGCTGATTTTTCTTATCTAGGAAATGGGACCAGTGACCTCAACTCAGATTTATCTTGGATGTTCTCAGGCATGCATAAAGGAAACAACATTGAAATTCTTAGCACATAAATATCGTTACGTAATAGTGATGTCTGTAAAAATAGTTATGGATGGACAATAATGGAACAGTTAATAAACATGACTATCCCAATAGTCTTATTGTTTCAACATGATTATCTCAAGTTTCTAAATTTCTGAAAATCTTTGACACTGAAAGCATAGAGAAGGAAATTTCAGGGGTATGAAATGCTAGCATATGGTCATATCTACAAATATACTGCCATGGTTAGCAGAAAAAAAAAAAATCTTACCTTTGCCTAAGGAGTAATTACACTCATTTAAACAGAAATGAGGTCAGGACAGAAGATTTCAACACAATGAAATTAAGTAGCAACAACAACAACAACAAAATCCAGTAGCATCAAGTGTATGCCATGTAACACTTTGTTAAACAGTAGTCCCCCAAACTAGAGCACCCAGAGGTTTAAATCAGGGAGTCTCTGAGGGTGGAGAGAGGAAGATTATGACTGAGAAATAGTTGAGTGGAAAGTGAACTTTTGTTTAAAGCAGCAAGGTCCCAATTTCTTGAGTCCTGCAGGCAGAGGACCACAAGTTATTCCATTTTCCTGGAGAAGAAACGAAGTCAAGAAATAACACTTCCGAGGGTAAGCAAAAGCTATCGGAAATGCCCCTTTCACTCCCTACACTGAGGGCTCGCTTTGATTTCAGCCGTGCTAACAGATCTTCCCATAAAACAAAGCCGAGACGTCAACTAAAAAGTGGCAGAGGTGTGGTGTCTTTCGGGCTGCGGCTCAAGTTCAAACTCCGCCCGTCTGAAGCAGCGATCCCCGGCGGGGAGCCCGGGAAGGATGGTCTAGGAGAGGCCACCAGTCAGATCCTCCCGCGGGAAGGTCAGGGCCGGGGTTGCAACCGGTTCCCCGAGCGCCCGAAATAGACGCGGGGGGGGGGGGGGCGGGGGGTGAAGTCAGCCGGGCTCCCCCGCCCAGCGCAGACCCGGGGCGCCCCCGGCTCCGCCACTCTCGGGTTCGGCCGCGCACTCCAGGAAAGCCCGGAGGGGACTTGCTGGGGTTGGGCTCGCTGGAAGCTGTCAGCGCTCTTTAGGACCTCAGGGAAACCCGAGAGTTTCTGGCTTTAGGACCCAGGAACTCCGAGGCAGCCCGACTCAGATGCCTTGGACCACAGCACCACCTACTTATAGAAGCATCCCGAGCCTCCGCCGCGCTGCATCTCCGTCGGAAAGTGCGCTCGCCACATCCCTGCGGCTTCGCGGGACCGCTCCGTCTCGCACAGCTTGGACAGGGGGAGATCCTCGCTGCGGGTGGCTGCGGAGTGGGAGCCGGGAGGCCGCACAGTGGCATAGGGACCTCGAGAGTGAGTGCGGTCGCGCGGGTCGCCCGAGGACCGCACTCCCCGGCGGGGACGCAGCATCCCCGAGGCTGCCGACGCGCCCGCCCACCGCTCCTGCTCGGGCCCCGCCGGCCCCGGGCGCCGGGGGCGCGCTGCCTACCCGCGGGGGCTGCGGGCGCTCCCGGGGCCGCTCGGCAAACTTTTCCCCGGCCCACGTGCTAGCGGGGCGACCTGCTGCCCCGGCCCGGGATGGAGCGCCGCGCCTAGGCACGCCGCACCGCCCGAGCCGTAAGTGCCACGGTAGGCGACCCGCGCCCGGCCACCGCGGCCGCGGCGCTCGGCTACCCGCCGTGGGACCTTGGACCTCGGGGGGCTCCTTGAACCCTGCGCCCTTGACGCCTTTGGAGCGCTTTCCTTTCCCTGGACCGGCCGCGCAACGCGCCTGCTTCCCCGGGTGGGAGCCGGTAGCTGCGCAGAGGTTGCCAATTCATTGATTGTAAAGCACCTTCCCCTCCTCGTCGCCGGCAGCTGTGCGCTCGGGTTAGACCGCCCCGCGGCTCGTGCCCGCCGGTGGGTTCGCGCCCCTCCCTCCCCTTCTTAAGTCGGGACGCGCGTAGAGGCAGCTGCCTCCCCGGGGCTCCCTCCACGCTGTTTCTCCTCCTCGTCTCCCAGGTTCACGGGGTGAGCGATGCTGACCGCGCCGAACTGACCACCGCGGCCCCCCGGGCTAGTGGCCCCTCGCCCTCTGCGTCGTCCCTGGCCGCGCGGTGGGCGCCGGCTCCTCGGATGAGCTCTCCAGTTCCCCGGCTTTGAGAGGCGCCTCTCCCCCGCCCGGCCGCCCAGATGCAGTTTCGCCTCTTCTCCTTTGCCCTCATCATCCTGAACTGTATGGATTACAGCCACTGCCAAGGCAACCGATGGAGACGCAGCAAGCGAGGTGAGTCCTCCTCCGCGCGAGGTGCGTGGGGCCGCGCCGGGGCTCCCGAGGCCCCGCAGGGCGCACGGTGCCCTCCTGCCCGCTCCCGCGCGCCGCCGCTCTGCACCCCTGGGCCCTGAGCTCGGCAGAACACGGTCTTTTCTGGGCTCGGAAGGCGCTGCGAGCCGGCGCGAGACGTGCGGGGAGCCGGGGGAGCCCCGCGGGCGCTCCGGGCCGAGTGGTGCGGGCCGTACCCCCCCCCCCCCCCGTTCGCTGCCGCGCTTCTACTCCTGAACCCCTGTCTCTCGCTCCCATTTCTTATCCGGCATCCGTTTCTAGTTCTTCTAGTTCTTCTTTGTCTTTCCAGTCCTCTTAACCGTCTTCCCTGTAGCGCATCTCTACCTTTCCCACTCACGTGCGCCCCGGATCGCTTTGAACACGGCCTAGCACTGTGGGTGTGGGTGTGGGGGGGGACTGGGGGAGAGCGAGTGAGAGCTGGGGAGGGGTACCAAGTCAAGGTGGAGGACCTGCATTTATAGGGAAGGGGCAAAAGTAATGTCTCTGGAACCTAAGACTGCGTGGGATGACTTATTGAACTTTTTTGCACTGATCAGCAACTTGTACGCAGGTTTTCTGGGGAGCGCTGGCGTGCAGAGTGATGTTTCGGGGACCGGCCTGACTTTGCTCTCTCCATACGCTTTCTGTTCCCAGTGAAGTTCACTTCTGGCTTTTTAACCGCTCCCTCAATCTCCATCACTTGTGTGCGCTGCGGGGAAGGCAAGTGGAAGCCTCCAGAAAGATTTCAGAGAAGGAGCTTTCAGGCAGATTTACTGTGCGCCTATTTCTGAGTCCTGCTGTGGCTGCAGCTAATCCAGCTGCATTTTAGGGGAAGGAAGGGTCTTCTGGGGAATTTAAACCCAGCTCCAACACACGCAGTCCGCGCATCGCCGCGCAGGGAAGGTGCCCAGCAGCCCCTGGGAACTGTCTTCCTCTAGCAATTTGGACTTGCGCACGGTTAGAATTTGTCTTGAAGTGAACAGATTCTGACTTTTTTTTCCTTTCTTTCCTCTGGGATATAAAAGTTTCACTCGACCTATGATATGTTTAGAACTCGTCTTACGGAATCCCGGCCCGGCACCCGGATTTCGGGGATCGCTCTTCTCTCCCTAACTTTTCATAGCTTTTTAGGACCTCGTTAAGCTGTTGTCACCTACCCGCGGGGCTGGCGATTGGCGGCGGAGCTCGGGGTACCCGGTGGTGTGCGACTTCAGTAACCTCTGCTCTCCCATCGACGCTACAGAGGTTTAAAAAGTCTACCCCCTTTCTCTTTTTTTCTCATGTCTGACATTTGGGAAGTGCGTATTTTCAGAAATCGTTTCGCATAAAAATGCTAGGGAGGAATTTCTTCCCAGAGGCCGTGAAAGTTAAATATCGATCGGAGTCTTGAAAACGTCCTTCTCCATCTCCTCCTCCAGGCCTCCTCCCCACCTGCTCCTTTCTCCACTTGGTAATTTCTTTTGAGGTATTACACTCAGATCTGGCAATTCTTGGTTACACAGTGGTCAAAAGTGTTTGGAGAAGATTTATCTCCTCTTGACAGCACAAGGTGCTTCTTGGTTGGGGGAAAAAAAAACGGAGATGCTTAGAGTTTGTGCAAAGATAGAAATTCCTACGACGCTTTGCCAGGTGGTTGTTTATGAGAGGACCGAGCCATTTCGTGAGGTCTTCCTGCTCCCCGCTGCCGGTCCCCTCGGGCCGGGCGTGGCGGAATCTAACCTAAGCGTTTGGGTAGAACTTGACCCCGCGGTGCCGCTTGATGGGGGGCGCTGCAGCACTCCTGCGGCCAGAAGCGGTACTGCACGCTCTTCCCGGCAGGGCCATCTCTCAGGTTGGCCCTGGGCCGCCTTAGGTATCGGACACAAAACCTATTCATTTCAAAGCTGCTTTGGCAAAATCTCCTAGCAATTACCCTCCATATCCTCAAGTGCTGACACTGAGAAACCCAATTCTAAAGTGTGCAATAGTCCCTTTTGCCAAACCAACCTTTCGGATTTCGATTTAATAGAATTCCACCACTTTCAACTATGTGTAAATTGGTAAGGTTGTGTTTGAAAACAACCACCACCAAATTCTAATCAAAGTTTGCATTTTCCCCCTTTTCTTAACAGACGTCCCTTCCCAAGTTCCAAGTTTCTGGCTAAAATAACTACGGTTTTTAAAAGTGACCACACTATCTGTGCCAACAAAGGATATACTGTGTTTTTAATTAAAAGTGGAACTACTTGAAGGCCTGGCTAGACAGCGTAGGGTGATAGTAGCTTTTCTGCTTTGCAAGGAAGCTTAAGGATTGCATTGTGCTAGTATTGAAATGAATAGAGATCTAACTCAGGTTGTGTGAATTGTCCCTCTTCACAAACTTAAGCTGGTTTTAATTGATCTCATGTCCACTGATTGATTCTACACCAATTGTTGCGCATACCAAACAATTGCCTTTCCCAAAGGAGATTGATTTAAATTAGTTCCTTGGTGAATGCTTGACCACTAGCCAAATCATGTCAGCAGTGACAGTTGACATGCTAGAGCCTATTGTGGTACCAACATTTCCCCTTTTCCTTTTGTTTTGGATAGTGGCAGTTAAATATTACTTTCTAGGGAGAAAAGTGATTAGTACCTTAAAAAAAAAAAGTGTTGTGGCTTAGAAGATCAGTTATTTTCTTGGCTTTGTGCTACTGTGGAGGCAGCAGTGATACCCGGATTGGTTAGGCTGATGCCTGCAAGCTGATTTTTTTTTTTTTTCCCTTCTATATTCCATCTGCAAATAATCAAACCTTCACTGTGGAGCATTCTCAGAACTCCTTTGGCTTTATGTTTAGTCTGCTCTATGATCTCAGATGCTCTATAATATCATTTTCTTAATGAAATAAAATTCTTGGCAGAGATTAGATAATTTAGTCAGTTAAAATCAATTGCATCCAGTTTGGAATAGAGAGCAAATGTATCCTTTAACTGTATGTTGTATTTCAAAATATAACCAGAAGGTTGAGAGAACATCAACCTTCCCTACTTTTGGCCACACCTAGTATTGGGGAGATCATCATAAACAACTCTGTCTACACTCTTTCTTCCCCTTTATTAGAAAACAAAATCCTAAAATAAAAATATATTTGATAACCATTAATAGGGCCTATGCCTCATTAATTTTTCTTAGGCACAAACACTAAGGAAAATCCTGTAGAGAAAAGGCACATGCCAACTTTTTGAAAAACTGTTTGACAACTCACATTTTGTCTAAACAGTGACAGTTGGAACTCGGTGGCCCTCTCATCCACCCTCTCATTCAAAAGCATGGTCATTATTAGCTACTGTTAACCCTGGCTGCCTGTACCTGTCTTGGAACCACTTAGGATTTATTTGTATGGTAAACTAGGTAGACTTGTTTCATTTTTTTGGAATGGTTGTAAGACACATTTCAGGCTGAAGGACTGAGAGGCGGAGACCAATCCTAACTTTATCATGTTTTGTGGGATTTCTTGAGTTTAGTATGAAGGGACTAACTTTTCTATCTCCTTCATTCTGTTTATATGCCCAATTACATTTTAACTGTGATCTATGAAAACATCTATGATAACACTGCTTAAAAAAATAGTAAGGCCCAGATATGTAATTGGTGTTTCTAGTGGTTGGATGGGAGGGGGCATAATATGACAAATGTTTCCTGCCTTGTCTTTTCCATAGCAAAGCCTCAGCTTCTCCTTCCATAACCTCTCATTTTCCCTAAGATTAGATTTGGCTTCTTCTGTGAAACTGAAGTGTTGATCACAAACAGTGTGGTATGTTTCTGGTAACTGAGGTTGGTGAAAAACCTAAATATTTTCTCTTTAATGCTATAGGGCTAAATAAAAATTTAATGGAGAGATTTGGAGATATGTGCCTTTACAAGTACTGTTAATGATCGCTTATTTCTCATTGGTCTTCTTTCGGAAATACAGATGACACATGGAATATATTTACCTACACTTACGTGAGAAAGCTTTAAAATACATCTTGTGTGTTACCTTTTTTTTAAAGTTCGAGTATTTCAGAAAATCTCCTGTGATGTTTAACTTTGCATATAAATATTCTCTTCCGTTAATGGGCTGTTTTGTTCTTCTAGTAGAACTCTGAGTTTTTCTGTCTAGTATTTTACCAGTGCACAGAGGTTGAAAAACTGCTGCGTCTCAACCAACCTTTTATTCTACTGAAATTTGGAAGTGATTCAGAATAGGTGATGTTCCCCCAGGCCTCCATTTAATTCTGGCTTTATCTGCTTATAAATCCAGCTTGGGTAGCATCCAATTTTGCAGAAATCACAAGTTGGAAATGACATTTCTAATTCCCTAATGCAAAACCACCTCTTGATTTATTAAGACTAACTGGCCAGTTTATGGATTACCCAGGATACTTTTTACTTCATTCCTTCCAACTGACTGTCTTTTAAGCTCCCCCCCCCCTTTCGCCCCCGAGGAATAAGCAGTCTTACCCCTCCTAAGTGCAGGAAATAAATGACCGACAATCATTTGATATAACGCCTGATAACTACTTTGCTAAAAGGGGGTGATAAACCCTGGGATGAAAATAGTTTTGAATTTCCTTTTTTCTCCCCCAATTTTCCCCCATTTTTCTCATCTGCAGCAATCAAGGATTGATTGTAGGTATAGTGTTGCATGTCCATATTCCTACACTTTCATAATTTAAAATATGGAATTATATTTAATTCCATAAATATGGAATTTTATTTGGAATATGGAATTTATATGGAATAAATATGGAAGGTTCTAGTTAATGCTGAAGAGCACACATAATGCATATAATTCGGCATACCTTCAGGAAGGGATATATACGTGTACAGGTGTATGTGTATTCGTGCGTTTGGGGAGAAAGGGGTTGGAGATAGTAGGACTATGGGGATTAGATCCTTGGAACTAAAAAGGATTTTCAGTCCTCTTTCCTATTCTCTTGTCTTAGCTTAGATGACAGGACCAGGAACGGATGGGAGAGGGAGAATAATTAAGGAGAGTATGCTTTTATTCCTCCCAAGGGCTGCCCCCACCTGTTCTTCTCTTCTCTAGGACCTTTCCATGCCAGTCACCTTTTTTTTTTTTTTTTAAAGATTTTGTTTGTGAGAGAGACAGAGAGGCAGAGACACAGGCAGAGGGAGAAGCAGGCTCTGTGCAGGGAGCCCGATGTGGGACTCGATCCCAGGTCTCCAGGATCACGCCCTGGGCTGAAGGCAGCACTAAACCGCTGAGCCACCCGGGCTGCCCCAGTCACCCTCTTTTAAAGGATGCTGCTCCCCGTGAATCCTAAAATTCTTAATTTTCTTCTTCCTCCCATTGCTTTCCAATCTCTTCCCTTTTCCTTCACTTGTACCTTTACCTTCTATTGATAGATAATCCTGTTCCATTCACCCTTTAATCAGTTACAACTGGGCTTTTGCATCTGCCACTTTATTGAAAAGATTTTCCTAAGTGTTCTCCTTCTATTCACCTCATTGCGAGGCTACCAACCTCGCTGCAGTCCTCCCTGACTCCTTCCTCTGGAGATCTCCCTCCTTTGCAAAGAAAAATCTCTTCCTTTGACTAGTGACCTCATACTTTTTCTGCCTCCCCTATTCTGCTCATTTCTCTTATTTGGTCCTCTCATTCAGAGTAGGTATAGACCAGTGTTTCTTTTCCTCTGTTCTTTCCTTTGGGGGCTTCTTCCTTGTATCTTCAACTGTTACTTCCATGTAGAGTCCCTCAACACCAGCTCCAACTTAAAAGCTTTTTTTTTTTTTTTTTTTCTTTTCAGCTTAAGGTTCTATTACCTTCTGACTTCCCAGCTACTGCCCTATGGAGAGATAGGCCAAGCACCCTCATATACCGATACTCCGTTCCATGCATGTGTGAACTTGAAACTGCTATTGTCTTCTCTGCTGTTTTTCTGTTTATGAGGTTTGTAGGAGTCCAGCTGGGAAGCTTCCCTGTCGTCTTTGTCCTCCTTATTGCCTCTTTCATTGGCTCGATATGTCTTGGCACATCTACCTTGGAAATGTTTATCTCCCCCTCATTCTTTCCATCCCAGAAGGTACTTCCTAGCTCAGACCCTCACGGACTCCTCCTCTCCCAGCATCTATTTCTTCTTCACTCCATCCCTTGAGGCTGCCCTGTTGAATGCTTTTCTACCACGGATCTGATCATAGGACTTCTGTTCATAAATCCCAACTCCCCCGGGGTCTCCATACTGACTGCAGACTAAGTGCCAGCCTCTTTGGCGCTGCATTCAATGCTTTCCCCACCACCTAGTGGCAGCTCATTTCCAATTTTCCACCACCCTGGAAGGGCTACGCGCGTAAGCTTTACTGGATTACTTCACTTCCAGGCACACCATGTGTTTTGAGTCTTTCAAGTTGTTGAGCCATCTGATGGTGTTCAGCTGAAGTCACCCCCTCTAGGAAGCCACCCCCACTCCCTGGAATTTTCTGCCTTTTTTTTTTTTTTTCCTGAAGCCAGAATCAATTATTCCCTCATAACTTTCTCAGCCTTCTGTGCAACTCTTAAAGCATGCTCTCATTTTCCCTTTTATTCTGGTTATTTTGCCAAATGCCCTATCCTTATCATATTTCAAACTCTGAGGCAGAGCTTCGGCAGTTCATCTTTATATCCCCAAAGCAGGCCTAACAGAGTGCTTCTCTACAAGTTGTGGCTAAACAAAAAGGCCTTGATGATGAGATTTTGTTTGCCCTTAAAATAATTTTGGTGATTTAAGTTTCAAAAAACAAAAGTTCTAAGTTCTTTATGCATAGTCGACATTTGTATGGATTATTAGATAGTAGGTATAATTTCATTATTTGCTATTCTTTAAAGTTTAAAGACCAAAACATTGAGCTATAAATCCTCCCCCAGTCTAGCCTTCATTCTGAAGTCTTTTCTGATAATCTTCAGAATTTCGTAGAGCACACTAGTGTTTGTTGGTGTATCTGTATACTAGTTTATTTGAATGATAGAGCACCCCACCTGGCAGAGAGAGCTTGGGGCAGGGAAGGGGAAATTCTGGGGTGGGGTTAATCTATATCTTAAAAGCACTTCTAGAGAAAGGGTCAACCAGGGATTTTTTCATCCCCAAACACTTGGCCCATGTGAATAATCATTTAGGGGGAATAAAAGTTGTATTTCTCTTCCTAAAAGGCAATTATATTAATAACCCATATTGTGCAGGAAAAGCCTTCAATCTGCATTCTTGTGTTCGTGATGTTAGTGTCCCATAACTGTGCAGACATATTTGTGAGAAATGTGGGTGTGTGTGAGAGGAACAAGTCTGTAGGTATCAATAGATGACCTAGTTTTTTCCCTTTTTTTTGTATAGTGCCTTTTGGGAGGGCATTGACCTTTCATTATTTGGAGAAGGTGCAACCAGTTTGTAGGCATTGGAAGGTGAAATGTTATATTAAGAACAAATGGTTAGGGGCGCCTAGGTAGCTCAGTCAGTTAAGTGTCTGCCTTTGGCTTGGGTCTTGATCCCAGGGGCCTGGGATAGAAGCCTATGTCAGACTCCCTGCTCAGTGAGGAGTCTGCTTCTCCTTCCCCCTCTGTTGCTTCCGCACTTATGCTCCCCTCACCATTGAATAGATAAAAATCTTAAGCACGAAAAAACAAAAAAACAATAACTAAGTTAAATGAAAAATAGCTAGAACCAGTAGAATGCAATCCTCCTGAACTCCCTGCCTCTCCTGCATGCATTATGTGTCCAACATAACTGTTCATTCAAAAAAATCCCCTTTTGAAACCATTCCAAAGTTCTTTGAACCACGGACTTCTACTGAGCCTCAGAACTTCAACTCCTAATTGTGCTAATAAATTAACTGATAACTGAAGGCTGAATAGGTGGGGGTACCTGAAGTGTAGGACTGAAAGTGTGATCTGGTTATGAAAATTTTTTTGCATACTTGTATTGCTAAATTTTTTGACCATTGTTTTAAGATGATTTTTGTATATGAATTTTAGGAATACCAGTAGCCAAAACAAATGTGTGTCTGTAGGTGTGTGGTTATGCAGATGTGTGTGTCACCCTGTGTGTAGAGGGGTGTGTGTGTGTAATTTTATGTATACTCCTGTAGATGTTATACCATCATAACTAGAATAACCAAGATTAGAGAAAAGCTATTAAATATTCTTTTTCTGTTAAAATGTAGAGAAACTAATTATAAGTAGTTTGCTTTCTTACCTAGTTGCTTGGGGAAAACCCTTAAAATTCATTTAAGATCTTTGAGTTCTCATCACTTGAAGGCTATCAAGGGCACTTAGAGTTTAGTTAGCACATTTCTTTTGAGCAGGGTTTCTTAATTTGGGGTCCAGAGAGGGAACCAAGGTTTTTGTGAGCCCCCCTGAAACTAAAGCAAAACCTTTTTTTTTTTTTTTTTTTTTTAGGGTATAGAGAGAGGATCTAAAGCTCTCACTGAAGTCTCAAAATGGCCATAGTTCATCTGTTTCCTTCAATAGGTTAAGGAGCATTGGTTAAAGTAATAAGAGGTAGACCTTCTTAACTAGCCTGATGCCAAATGGCTGCTCCAAATTGATAAACACATTTGTTTTTTAAAATCTTATTTTCCAGGTAGTAGGTTTCCAGCTATTTGCCATGTACATATTACACAGTATGAGGGAACATCAGAAGCACTATCTCAAGATTTATCTCTGTAAATAATTACTTGGCTAATGATCCATTACTCAAAGACAATGGATGTTTAATTCTCTCCGCTCCTCTAAAAAGTTTGTAGAAGCACCAAATATACAGAATAAGGGGGTTTTGTTAAAACCCTCTTCTCATATGGTCTAATTTTACCTCATTAATAAAACAGAATATAGGGTTTTTAGAAATTGCTGTTGTGATTTCTCAGCTGATGACATATGCTAGCATTGACAGGACTCCTATATATTGCTCAACAGGCTCACAGATTGGTCAGAACCAGCCTGAACACTCTTCAGGTCAAGGGGGCTTCTGCTAGGTGTTTGCTGCTGGGTCAGCGTATCTTATAATTTTTCTACTAGGATGGCCTTCATGTCTCCCCTATCGCTGGATACAACTTGCCAATTTGGCAATTAGAACTCACAGACCGATAGAGGGCACACTTTACATTCTTTTCCTGCTGCTTTGTTCTCTGATGTTCTGTTGGATGTGTGCTTACTTTGCTTTGTCCCGTTGGTTCAGGTGAGAAAACGCCTGTGCTTTCTCTAGTAAGATTAATGTTGTGATCATCTTGATATCCACACAGAAAGGGAGAAAAAAGGAACAAATAAAGAGCTTTCGGCCTTACTGGGGGCATTTCTGATTTGGGTCCCTAATCCTTTTGACAAAGCCTCACCAAAAGGCAAACTTAACCAACCTCGAAGTTTTAAGATCTGTGAGATAAAGATCCTGTCAACTTAGAGGTGGATTCCAGCTTCTAAGTCACTTTGGAAAACATTAGCTTTATAAAGAAGGTTTTCCATAAAGTGCATACCTGAACCAGCTGGTAAAATTTGGAGTTGGCCAAAACAACTGCAAATTAATACTTGCCAATTAATTGTTTGCCACATTCTTTAATCTTTACGGAGAATGTCCATTTCTTTTAATCTCTCACATTTTTACCTGTTGAGAATAATGAAAGTGTCCTATATTTTGAAAATTCAAAAAAATTTTTTAAGGTTCTTTCCTCCTCATGTAATGAAGTCTGATGGAGGATTTAAAAAGTCTCTGGCTCCTTATTGTTCACCTTACCTGCTGTGTTTTAATGCCGCTGCCTTATAGATAAAAGCTGGCTTTTAATGGTGAGGGATTTGCATAATTAGGACCTTGCATATTTAACACCCCCCCCCCCCCACTAATTTTCAGTTGAGTTGAATCATGGTGGAATTAATATCCCTATGACCAGGTGTGAATCCTCTACCCATCCTGCCTCCCCCACCATAGTCTTTTGGGGTAACTATGACCCTACCATAGTCTTTTGGGGTAACTATGGTATTTTGTTTTTCACTACCATCATTGATGCTTGAAGACTGCACTGAATGGAAAACCTCTTGGCAGCCAGTGGATTGAGAAGAATTGCCCTTGGGGCTCCAAGTTTACCATCACTAGTTAAAAATTAAGATAATCCTGGTCTTTGACTTGTCATGCTCTCTGGGTTGTTCTTAGAGGTAGAAGAATACTTTGTTAAAATTAATTCTAATTTTTGATGCTTGAGTCTTGATGTTTTAGAGGTTTTTTGTTTTTGGAAGTGTTCTGTGTGCTTAAGGATCAGGTTTAAAGGGGAATTTTGGGGAACTCTTGAGTGTTCTCTGCAAATCGAAGATAAAAGGAAGTGGCAGAGAGCAGCTGTAGATTGGGTGAACAGAATGAGCAAACAAGCTTAAAATTTTTTTAAGGATCTAGAATATGTTTATGTTTTGCAAGAAGTTAAGGCCGTTCTATCCATAGTGTTCCTTCTACCAGTGAAAGATCGGTTGTGTCACTGTCCTTCCATCAGGTTTGTATAATAGAGGAACTTGGTTGAAGTTAGGAAACTAAGTAATTTAAAAACCTAAATGTTGTTTGATAATGGACAGCTGTGGTTCCCAGGAGCATGATTAGTGGGTTGAGGTTGGTTTGTTGTGGAGTTAGGGAAGCCATTGACCACAACTTATGCTGGTCCATAAATCCTGCAGTGGCTAATGTGATTCTTGACTGAATGATTTTTTTTTTTTTTGTCCTGCCTTTAAATAATACTATTCTGTAAAGTGACCTAGGGCTTGGAAATTGTCCCTTGAAAACTGTCCAAAATTATGAATTTGGTGCAATGTAACTGTTCCCTTGGGCAGAAATAAAGTAGTCCTTTGCAACTGCTATTTGAAAGTGATTTTTGATTTGAAAGTGACTCAATACTAACTGTTGTAAAGGCTTTAGAAAGCTTCAAGTAGTCCTCTTTTTGTTGAGTTTTGAGAGTTTTTTAAGGAGATGGGAGAGCCCTAGAGAGGGGAAGATAGAGCAGGGACAAGATCACTCCCTTCTCAAGACTTGTGGCCTGTCATGTGGAAAAAAGGATGTGATTTATCCTAACTTTTGGAATTAGGGACAAAATGGAGGCTCCTAGGAAGTTACCAGCTGTATTTAGGACACTATCCATTAATGGAGGAGACCCTTTTTGGGTATTCAACCTCTGGAAATTGCCTTTTTCCCACAACAGGGTGTTTTAAAATTTTTATAACCAAGGGTATTAAAAGTGTTATAAAGCCAGTGACTATACTGAGTGTAGAGGGACCTCTAAAGACCAAACTGTAAGAGCCACGATGAGCACATCTGTAATGCATCTGGCTTCTACTAGGTACTTAAATAGAAATTCTTGTTGACAACTATTGACTCAAGTTATAAGACTTTTATCTTTCTAAGAAGAATACTAAAAATTACTTAATTAGATTCTGTATCTCATGCCTCTGAGTCATAATTTTAAATGTTTGTAATAAACATTATAGATACTGAAGTTTAATCTGAATTCCTAAAAAAGGAAAGAAGACCTATTTCTCAATTTTTACGTGACCATGATGTCAATTTCTAGAATGCTTAATTAGAATAGAGCCAGATTTCAATGCAACTGTAGCCAGGTTGGGTTATGCCATACAAATATTTTGCTTTCTTGAATAGGTTTACTAGAAGATACGTGTTTGACAAAAACTTGTTAATAATAGGTTGTACTTAGGAAAGCAAAATAGGCTTTAAATCCTTTTGGGAAAGATAGGGAAATGCAGGTATATGATCAAATGTTACTGAATTATATTTGAAAGAGTGGTAAGTAATGGATTGTCTACTTTGAGGGACACCTGGTAAAGGATTCTTTCCTTGTTTGGAACAATATATTCTTCCCCTTCCCTCCCTTGCCTCCCCACCCCTCCTCTTCTTCAGATTTTGAGAGTGGGAGAGACAGATAGTGATAGAGCATGAGCAGGGAGCCTGCGGTAGGGCTTGATCCTAGGACCATGGGATCATGACCTGAGCCAAAGGCAGCCACTTAACTGACTGAGCCACCCAGGCATTTGGAACAGTATTTTCCTAATGATTAAGTTGAAGACAGCTGGTATTGCCAACCATACTTTTGCATGACATGAAGTTGGACAGGACATTTAAATGTTAGTTGATGGGTTAAAGAATGCTGATGGCTGGGCATGACACAGTGAATTTATGAATGAAATTTTAACAGAAAACAAATGTAGAGTTTTTCTCTTAAGATCAAAGAAGCAACTATGGAGGACTAGGATATTGGAGACAAGGGGTTATCATTGATTTTTGACTTATCCTCAGGTTTTGATGTGATACGGTTGCAAAAAATAATTGGCTACATTAAGAGGAATATTTACCTAGATTGAAGAATGAGGCAGAGGAGGGTCTCCAGTCCACACCAGTGTTCTGTCCTAGATGTCCTTTTTAATTTTTTTTTAAATTTTTATTTATTTATGATAGTCACAGAGAGAGAGAGAGAGGCAGAGACACAGGCAGAGGGAGAAGCAGGCTCCATGCACCGGGAGCCCGATGTGGGATTCGATCCCGGGTCTCCAGGATCGCGCCCTGGGCCAAAGGCAGGCGCCAAACCGCTGCGCCACCCAGGGATCCCCTAGATGTCCTTTTTAGAAGTGCATCAGCAGCACATAGTATAATACTGTATTGATTTCCTAGGGCTGCTGTAACTAAAAGAGTACCACAAACTAGGTGGCTTGAAAGACCAAAAATTAACTTCCTCACATTTCTGTGAGAAGCTAGGAGCCCAACATTAAGGGGTCAGCAGGTCCATGCACCATCTGAGACTGCAGAGGGGGGGCCCTTGAGACTTCTGGAAGCCCCAGATGTTTTTTAGCTGGTGGCTGCATAACTCCAATCTCTGCTTCATTTTTGCATGGCTGTCTCACTTCTGTGTTGGTCTCTGTTCCTTCTTACAAAAATGCCAGTTATATTGGATTGAGCCCACTCTAAAGACCTCATGTTAATTTGATTACGGTTGCAAAGGCACTATTTCTAAATAATTCTACATTCTTAGGTATTGGCGATTAGGACTTCATCTCTTTTGGGGGAACACATTTAATCCATAAACCTGTGCCAGGCCTTTAGGTTCTTTATGTCCTGATTTTCACAACACCCTGTGGAATAAGTATTAATTATACCTTAATTAGTATTAATGGCAATAGAAGTAGAATGATTGTGTGCGGCTGTCCCGCCTCTAATAGACTATGTACTGCATGTGCAGGATGATGTTAGCAGTATCCCTGGACTTGTGGACTTCTCCTTCCCTGGGGGAGAAGATGCTTTAGACATGGTTTATAGGGTTTGGACTAGGAAACCTCAAATTCTTTCTCACTTCTGGAGTTCTATGAAACTTCATGAATCCAAAGAATCACCTGAGTGGCGTTTATTTCTTTTTCAAATAACTATGAATCAAAGTGGCTTATTGTTCAGCTGAAGTTGAAAAATCCGTTTTACTGATTTCCTAGTGAAGTTGACTGAACTCCAAGGGCTGTAAGCACCCGTCATAGAACATTACTACAATCTTCATATTGTCCTACAGTACATTGCATTTGCTGTCAGAGGTGTTTTAAATTAGTTCCCTTTCACTTTTTGAGTGGCATCTAATATTGTTGTATTCATAGTCCTTTGCTATATATAAAGGGCTAGTAGCACATTATTTTAAATGTTCTCACATTTTACTTTTTTTTAAATTTATTTATTTGGGGGAGGGGTGGGTAAGAGAGAGACAGACAGACAGACTTGATCCTAGAGCCGGGGGATCATGACCTGAGCCAAAGGCAAACACTTAACCAACTGAGCCACTCAGTTGCCCTGTTCTCCTATTTTAAATGTGAAAATTTTCAAACATACACAAAGGCAGAGAGGGTACATAAAACCTGTCCATACACCTGTCATTCAAACACTGAGATTTTGCCACACTTCATTTATTCTTTAGGGGTTTTTTAAACTTGTTTATAAAGCAAATCTCTATTATTATTTTTACCTTAAATATTTCTGAATGCATGTCTTACAAATATGGATATTTTCTTACTGAACCACAATGTCGTTAACATTGGTTAATTGGCTATTCCTTGGTAACCTCTCTTAATCAGTATGCAGTGAAACTTCAGCTGCCTCAGATGTCTTTGTATAGCTGGTATGTATGGATCAGCATTCGCATAAAACCCACTCATTGTACTTGGTTGGTAGGTTCCTTGAGTTCCTTTGATTCTAGAGCTTCCTTCCCATGCCATTGACTTAATGGAGTTGGGGTGGGGGGAATCAGATCTATTTTCTGCAGAATAACCTAACATTCTGGATTTTTCTACTTGCTCTCTTATGTGGGGTTGGGGGGGTGTCCTTTGACTTATTCCTTTATCTTTCACATTTTTGTAAACTAGAAGCTCACCTTGATTTAATTAGATTCAGATTCCACTCTTTTGGCTAGAACACTTCACAGGTGGTGCATGTGAATCCTACTACACCCCATCGGGAAGCTCTTGACATCCGTTGTGCCATTCTTGGTGATGCTAAGATGAATCCCTGGGTTCATGTGGTAACAGCCTGATCCCTCCACTTAAAGGTTCCCATTAACCTTTCACCTAATGGTTCCTTCCATTGTTTTTTTTAATCATCACTTTTATTAGGTGTTACAAATTAGTTTTTTCCCCTAATTTTATCATTCCTTTGACATCTATTAGCTAAATTTCTATTAAAAGAACTGTTCTTTTTCAACCATAGATACTTTGTTACTATGAAACACAGTTCTTACAGGAAAAGCAGGCAATAGGTCTAATTCTTCCCCTTTAATTGCAAATGTTCAGAGGAAGGAGTTGGTGCATGTTTGGCTCACCCCGGGGTTAACTTCACTATGAACAAGTAAAATGTCTTGTGTCAGGCCATTGCCTGCTGTCAGATGGAGGAGGAGAAATCTTCCAGTAGTGTCTGCCTACTGAAACATGAGTGGTCAAATGACCTCAAAACAATCCTCTTGGCTACTGCTAACAGGAATGAAATGCAAACCTTCTGAAAAGCTGAACTCTATTAGACATCTTCTGATAATGTTTTCTGTTAACAGCTTTCAGAGAAGCTCCTGAATGAACATACGGTAGCTTCAGCCTCGTGTAATCTGAGGCTCATTGGGTAGAAAAACAGTACTTTGTGCTACTTAAACACTCTAAAGGCTTAGAAAGGGAGGAAGGAAAATATTTGAGGAGATCAACTGGATGTTGTAGGATACTAAGACGTCACATGAGAAGGCTAAAAGTTGCCCCAAAGCTTGACCTGAATGGCAGCTAGCTACTTAGAACATGTGCTCCAAAGCCATCGGTGGTAGCCTGTTGGCAGTTGTGCAGTCCTGACTTTGCAGGTGTATCGAGAATGGGTCTAGAGCTTCTGTCTTCTGTGGGTTAAGTTGTTAAAAAAAAAAAAAATTACTTCCTACTTAGGAGTTGCAGCTGGCTCTAATTACGGACTCTTTCCTATAGCCATTTAAACTTTGCTTGTTGCTACCAATCCAGTTAGTGTAGCTTTTATATTACTCAGTGATACCTAGAATATGTACAGTTAACAGTCTAGTGAAGTTGAAAATTTAATTCACAAAGGCCTATGAAAGAGATGGTATTAAATAGTCTGCTAGAAATTTTGAACGTAAGCAGCTTTAATACAAGGCTCACCAGAACAAACCTGTGGGGAGAACTAAACACTGTAGGTGTGTGCCTTTCTCACAGGTGAAGTCCCTTTGTGGTGCTGTGAGGAGCACAGAAAGTTTTGAGTCAAAGAAATTAGTTATATTGCAAGCCAAGAAAACAACCAGAATGCACCGAGCTTCTTTTACTAATAAAAGGTGGAGAATGATCTTATTTTTTTTCTTTAACCCCTTCAACTTGTATGTTTTTAAGGGAACAAATGAGCAGTATCCACTAATTAGGGCTAGTAGTTCATGTCTTTCAGACCTCATTTTTCTTTTACTGGGTTTTGAAAGTTATTTTGGTAACAAACCTCCCTCTTGAGACATTCCGGTGTTTTGTCCTGGAAGCAAATGGTAAAGACTTGACACTTTATTTGTAGAAGCAGTTTACAAAACAACCAACTGTGGAGGATTTCTTTCTAATAGAGTATACCTGACATACAATATCCTACTAGTTTCCGGTGTAGGAAGAGATTAACTATTAACTATTTTTATAATCACAAAATGATCCCCACAATAAGTGCAGGATTTTTTATGATATATTATAACCATTACATTTGAGTGATTTGTGTGCCAACCGTAGTTCTTCATGCTACATTTTATCTTACTATAACCTTGAAGGTAGGATTTATTTTGCTAGCCATTTTATGGAGGAAGAATCTGAGGCATAGAGGGTAAATATTTTGCATAAGTTTACACAGCTAATAAATGTTAGAGCTAAAATTTCAGTCTAGGCATTTGGATTCCACCATGCTCTTAACCATCAAGATGGAAAGGTTAAGGCTTTTGATTTTACTGCTACTTGTTCTCCAGAGTGTTGCACTGATGCTAATTTGGTAGGTGGGTTGGGATGCTTATTGCCTTGAGCTTTTGGTTCTTCATATAAGAATCAAAAGTTTTAAATACATTTGTGTTTATATATAATGTATATAAAATTATAATTTAAAACCTCCTGTTGGAGGGACACGTGAGTGGCTCTTCATTTCAGCTCCGGTCATGATCTTAGGGTCATGGGATCGAGCCGTGCATCAGGCTCCATGATCGGTGGGAGGGTGCTTGAGATTATCTCTCCCCTTTCCCTCTTTTCTTTTTCTGTAAAATCTTTCTCTAAAGAAGCCTCTCCTTGTTGGACTCCTCTTGAATCCAAAGAAGCCTCTTCTTTTCCCCGAGAAACTCACTATTTAAATAGGGATATTCTTTTCCGGGCTCCACAAAACATTAATATCCACTTAGTAGCTTAAACTTCTATTTCTCATTTCTGAGCAATACTTGCTTGCATTCTATATGCCCTCTTCCAGTATGTTTTTGAGTCCCTTTTCCAAGTCTATTGCTGTTTTGTAGACCATTTGTTGCCTTCCTGAAACATGTTTGTAGGCTTCCAGTTGGTTTTTCCCGTGGGTGCTCAGAGGGATTACTTATTAAAAAAAAAAAAAAAAGTCAAAGCCTTTGCTTCTGCTACTTAAATACTTCAGAGATTTTTTGCTGCAAGAACACCCAAACTCCTTGCTGAGACTAAGGTTCTGTGTGACCTGGTTTCTGCTTATCTCTGACTCTCCTTTTGGTATCTCAGTCCTATTGGGCTCTTTCTGTTTCTCAAATGCTCTGAAGAATATTCTTAGGACCTTTGCATTTGTTACTTATTCTGTCTAGAAAGATCTTCCCCCTCTTTTTCCTAACCAGCTCCTTTTCCGGTCATTGTACCTAAAGAAGCACGTTGTGTTCTTGCTTCATTTTCTTCAGTTAAATTATTGGGGCCAAGATAGGAAGAGGCAAGAGGGGAGCCTGTGGGGAGCCTTCTGTCAGGAAGGAGTCCTCCCCAGGATGGACTGGGGCAGCAGCTGGCCCAGGTTTCATGATCTATTAGAGGATCCACGTATACAGACTCAGGACACAGTGGAGGCCTAGAAAGCATAAAATCTGCCATCTCTATTCCTACTTAGATTCTCGGGTCGGTGTTAAGGTGTATGTGCTCTGGCTGGAATGGCTGTTGGCAGCTCTGCCCGAAGTGAACCTGATGAGCAATTCCTCACTAGCTCTGCCACAAACTGTGTCAGACGAGGGGAGGCAGAGGAGAGGCCCCCAAGTACCCCCCCACCATGGGGAGAATGAGACACACACCCACAGGGAGAGTGAGAGAGACCCACACAACCCCACCCCCCCTGCCATGGGGAGAGCAACACACACAGACACTCCCCCTCCCGGCCCCACCGCCCCAGCTCACAAGGGGAGAGTGAGATACATGGAGCAAGAGACAGAGACACAGATCTACAGGGAGACATGGAGAGAGACAGAGAGACACACAGAGAGGGATGCACACAGGGATCACACAGACCTAGGGAAGGAGACACGGACACGGGGGAGGAGGGGAGACACACATGCATGGACAGAGAGACCTACAAGGACACACAGACAGGGAGAGACACAAAACACACATGTGCAGGGAGAGGGAGAGACACAGACACGCGCACACACAGAGGGAGATACACAGACATGGAAGACAGAGCAAGCAGGCCAGGAGGACTCCTCACTGTCGAGAGAGAGAGAGAGAGAGAGAGAGAGAGAGAGAGAGAGAGAGAGAGAAGGAAGGACACGGAGAGAGAGAGAGAGAAGGACACTGGGAGAGAGAGAGAGAGAGAAGGACACACGGACACAGAGAGAGAGAGAAGGACACACGGACACAGAGAGAGAGAGAAGGACACACGGACACGGAGAGAGAGAGAGAAGGACACACGGACACGGAGAGAGAGAGAGAAGGACACACGGACACGGAGAGAGAGAGAGAAGGACACACGGACACGGAGAGAGAGAGAGAAGGACACACGGACACGGAGAGAGAGAGAGAAGGACACACGGACACGGAGAGAGAGAGAGAAGGACACACGGA